>NC_091796.1:27257142-27861785 GCF_041296235.1 Equus asinus
TGCACACATTCCTGTGAAGCTGTTTGAGGCCGCGCTGTTCAGATTATTGATTTATGATTGTGGCTTCTGAGAGGAGCCTTTAATTTTGGCAAGTCCAAGCTGGAGATGACAGGAGCCCCCGGCAGCTTCCAAGAGGACTGACCCCTCTCTGGAGCAGTGCGAGCTGGGTGGGGGACTGCCCCAGTGCGTCACTCTCCTGATGCGTCAGCCACCTTTCTCAGTGGAGGCGATGGTCCTTCCCTGACTCACAGGGCTGGAGCTGCAGCTCCAGGCCCCTCTTCCTACTCCTGGGGAAGCTTGTCCATGGTCACAGGACTTGGTAGCAAAGCCAACAGTAGAACCCAGGTCTCTTGGCTGTCCGTAGTTCTCAGAGCAGCTCACACTGGCTGGTTAGGGCACTTCAGGGCTCAACTGAGAAGATCATGCTCCATCCGCTTATATCTCCACTCACAATGCCATTTCCTCATGCCCCTGTCTGTCTGCGTTTTAGCTGACCTGACATATCTGTCCTAATAAAAAGGTGTCAAATGGATCTTTGAGACAGAGCAGCCATAAATATTCTGGAACATTTGGCCTGTTCACTCTCCTTCCATCCTGAGTGGCATAATAGGTGAAAGATAACTACCTCTAAAATTAACTATCGCTTTTGGGAGGAAGGGTGAACTGATAAATCTTGCCTTGAAACTAAGCCCACCTGAGTGATGCTCTGGGGCCTTCCTTCTCCAGAACTGACACCAATTCTTAGGGGGAGGACAGTTTTTCCTTCTTCTTTCTTCTTCCTTAAAATGAAAAACAAACAGATCTCCTGGATTTGAGGTCACAGATCATATTGCATTTTGTTTTAATGTCGTGGTGCCAGAATAAAGGCATTTTTCTCCTAATATTGAGATTATCAGTTGATAAGAGCGGCCAGCACCCGGCTGGCCCGTGTTTACAGCAATTACACAGGTGTATAATTGCATGGGGATGTTTGTTTGCTCAGTTCTTGCTCAGCCGTGCAGCCCTACAGGTTGGGCCAGGGAGAGAGCTGTTCAGTTTATTTTCCTTTGGCTGGGAACCTCAGAGATGAATAGAGGGAGGGGAATCTGGGGTTGAGAGATTGTTGCCAAGAGCAATTTGGAGTCTCCTTCTTATTAGTCAGAGATTGTGTTTTTCCTTTCTGAAGCCGCCCGCCTCATAGTAACTTCCACGAAGGATTTTTTCCATCTGTGTGTGTGTGTGCACTCACACACACAAACACTTGTTACTTTTTGTTTTGATTTTTAACTTGCTGGACTTCTCATGACTTAGCAAAAAAGAAAAAAAAACCAGCTTGGGGATTGGGGTGATGAAGCGGGCCCTTTATCCCATGTGTTCTGCATGTCATTGCTTAATAAATTTGAATACTGATAGACCCCAAGGTACCATGATGGCGTGAGATGAGTAATTCCTTTGTAGGGAGAGTTTATCTTCAGTGGATGACTTTCAAAATTGCAGCATAATTTCACTTTTCCTCTCCACATCTCCAGCCTGTGTTTAGAAAAAGAGGAATGTGTACTCTCTTCTGTTGAACTCTCTTTTGTTCCATTTGGAAGGCCCCCTCTTTTGGGGCCTTGCTTGGAAGGGGACCAGCCAGATTGGGCCTCCTTCTCTCTCATTGTCACCCTCCACCCCTACCACATGCAGGAAGCCAGCTAGCAAGAAGGTAGCTTTGCCCCGTGGGGTAGGAGCTGCTCCCCAATGCTAGCCTGGCACATGTCTACATGGAGTAGGGAACAGAAAGCTTGCATGACTGGAGCCTTCCCTCCTAGGGCGGGAACCTGGAGCAGCATGTTCTTCATCTTTTAAGAATCGAGTCCATCCTCTGAACGAATTGAGTAGAGCAACACTAAGACTCCAAACTGGAAAAATTGCTTATAGTAGAGTACACAATCTGTGTCAGCTTTTTCAAATTAGATACAAACCAGAAGCAAATGTACATGTGAACCTCCCAAATGATATCATAGGCCTGGACTTGGCCTTCAGGAAAATTCTGTCTTACCTATACACACATGCACACGTAGACCAAGCGCTCTTGATTTTTTGGCTATGGGTTCTGGCTGACAATTCTGTTGTTTCTGGAGATAAGAGGTTGGCCTGTTGGTCTTTGTGAAGCTCCTGGAAAGGCCACTGGAGAGGTGGCAGTGACTCTGGTTCCTGCTGACACTTGCCTTCCTTAAGCCCTAGGGAAGTCTAGCAGAGTCTATTAAGCAGAACTAAACAACAGGAACTTTTCTAGGGGATTGTTTTCTAAAATAACAGCTTTATTGAGATGTAATTCACATGCCATAAAATTCACCCATTTGAAGTGTACAGTTCAATAATTTTTAGTATATTTGCAAAGTTGTGCAACCATCATCACAACCAATCTTAGAATATTTTCATCACATCAAAAAGAAACCCCACACCCATTAGCAGTCACTCCCCATTTCACCCCAACTCCTCAGTCCTAGGTCACCAATAATCTGCTTTCTGTCTCTACAGAGATTTGCCTATTTTAGACATTTCATATAAATGGAATCATGTGGCCTTTAGTGACTGGCTGCTTTCACTTCTCATAGTGTTTTCAAGGTTCATCCATGTTGTAGCATGTTTGTCAGTACTTCACTGCTTTTTATTGCTGAATAATGTCACTTGTAGGGTTAGATCACATTTTATTTGTGCAGTCATCAGTTGATGGATATTTGGGTCATTTGCACATCTGGTCCCTGTAAAATGATGCCATGAACATTTGTGAGCAAGCTTTCGTGTGGACATAGGTTAGCATTTCTCTTGGATGTGTACCTAGGGGTGGAATTGCTGGGTCACATAGTAGGTAACTCTAAGTTCTACCTTTTGGGAAACTACTCTTTTTCACAGTGGCCGCCCCATTTTACATTCCCACCAGCAGCGTCTGAGGATTCCAGTTTCTCCAAGTCTTTGCCAACGCTTGTTGATAATACCTGCTCTTTTAATTATAGCTGTCCTGTTTTCTAAGTGTTTATATGCTCAAGGAAGGAGCACCCAGGAAATGTTCTGGAGTCAGCTCAGTCACATTTGCTTGCCATACCTATGTGAGAGCCGTTTTGACTTCTTGATCATCCTCCATAGCCTGATGTTTTCTCGTGTGTCCAAGAGCTCTCAGAAGGTTTACCCTCTCTAGGACAGGGCAGGGCCTGGTATGACACAGGGTTTGGTGTTCTTAATCTGTTTTCCTGAAGAATGTTCTAGAGAGCCGGCAGTGGGGCCCACTCCCTCAGCCCCACTCTATCCAGATGCAGCTGCGGATGGAAAGCCAGGCCCAGGGAAGAGAAGAAATTGACCAAAGACGTGACATTCATTGGACAAGCTATTCAGTGTTTGGGGCTTTCAGTGGAGACTTGACCAAGATCCTGATCTTTTCATTAAATGACCCCTTTGGGACCACAAAGAAAGCTGTTGGAAAGCCCTGACATCTTTACCAGGTGGCAGCTGCACCATGCAAGGCCACCTTGTCCCTTTCTTTTTGAGCTGCTGGCAAGATCCGTTGATTTCTACAAAATTGCTTTTTGGGGCTGGGTGCTCTGTTGCACACCGGTATTTCAGCTACACGATGAAATAATTTTATCCCATTTTTATACCTGTGGGACTGACTGGAGTAACACTCTTAACAAAGATAAATTTGAGCCAAGTGGTACAGGGGAACTCACCTCGCTTGAAAAACTGCCAAAGATTACAAAAAATTACCCTTTCATCAGAAGATGCTGAAGTCCTGGTCAGTGGCCATCCTGTGGCATCGTGTTCCATATCAGCAAACCTCAGTGCCAGAAATTAATTCCAGTAGCTTCTTGGAAGTCGTTGTCCTAGCATTTGGCCTGTCTGACCTCAAGAGCAGCTGGAATCAGCTCTGCTGCTAATTTATTCTTCACCTTCAAACTAGTGCTTGATCCAGCGATTCCTAAACCTGACTACAGGTCATAATCACTTATGAGAACTTTTAAGAGAATCCAGGTACAGGGCCCCACCCAAGACGTACCAGGCACTTGAAGGTGGTTGTGATGAAGTCAGAGAACAGAGGTTGACCTCTCTGGGCCTAGTTTCCTTACTTGGAATGAGGAGTAGGGTTAGACTGCTGTTCTCCAACAGGATTCACCCAGCTGATTCAAGCACAACAGTTCTGTGTGGGTCTGTTTTTGCACAAAATTTTATTTGGTCAAGGGGCCTTCTGCTGCTGCAAAAAATTCAGAGAGCCCTTGAGTAGATGGTTTCTGAAGTTCAGCTCTGACAATTCTGAGCATCACATTCTCCGAGGACAGTTGTGCCAACTCTTTGGAGGAGGATTTAGCGGGAGTCTTGCAGATGGTGGTTACTGGATAATGGAGTCGCGCTCTGAGGGCAGGGCTCGTGCTGCCCTGGCTGGCGGGGTGCACAGCGGTGATGTCATCAAGTTTGACTTGGCACCCTTTTCTTCTCCCAATCCTCTTAGTGACATCCCGACCCACTTCCCTCGAAGCACCCAGAGCTTTCCTCCCCTTCTTCTACTACTATTTCTAATAGTAGTCCAGAGTGCCACTCACTCACTCATTCATTCATTCATTCATTCATCCATTTAACCGACATTTCCCAAATTCCTCCTATAGATGACAGATTGACTAAAGATCCATTTCTGTCCTCAAATAATGTGCCAGCACATTTTAACCAGAGACAGCCTGAGGCTAGTGCCCAGAGATGCAACTTCAGGGCTCCTTGATTTGGATGAGGGAGGGTTTTGGAGGGGCCTAAAGTTATGCCATGCAGCTGGGACAAACCCCTCCAACCCTGTCTGCAAGCTCTGCTCTCCCACCCTCTCCACTGGGGCTCTGCCCTCAGCAGGCTGCTCAGAAAGTTCTTCTGGCATCCCTGGTCTCAGCCAGGCGCTTGCCCTCCTCCTCCACTCCCACCTGCTTGGGGGGGGGGGGGGAGGGCTGGGTTATTTGGAGATCTGAGCTCCGTGCTCCAGCCCTTGGCTCCCACCCCATAACCCTGACTGGACAATTCACAGGACAGCTGTGCTGTAAGGACTGAAATAATCACTGTTTATTAAAGCTGTTGGAGGGAGGGGGAAAGGGGCGGAGGGGAGAAGGAAGGGTCGCATTTCTGCCTTCCAACAAGAGAGAGGCCAGGTGAGGCCCGCACTCTCTCCCTCCCTTCCTACGCGATGACATTAGAGCTGCTACTTTGGGGATGTTTTGAGAGATTTTTTTTCTAATGAAGGAAGAACCTTGAAGGTTCATTTGAATAGGGATTAATGTCTCTGCGGCCTGGACCTGCAGAGAAGGAGAAATTCTAGAAGGGTAGAAGTTGCAATAAAAGGAAGCGGGCTTGATCTGCCACCCCCCACTGTTCCGTGAGGCCTCCTCATTTAGCAGCTTGGAAGGGAACACGTTTGGGGTAGATTTCTGGGCATTACCGTATTTTCCTTTGGACTGTGTATGCGTGTGTGTCCTCAGTGAACACTCCACCCTAACCATATTGACTGCCTGAGCTTTGTGCTTCTAGCCAGGTGATGGGGACTCTGGGAAGTTAAGAAGTCACCCTGAGCGTGTCGTCAACCCTGAGTTTGTCATCACTCCCTTTTGGCAGTTTTTTCTGGAGGGCAGTGAAACAGGCGTTTACAGTAAACTTCTTTTCCTGGTAATTTCAAACTATTCTTCTACTGCTTAAATTCTTCCACCCCTCTGGGGCCTGCCCGTCCAGGAATCATTGTGTGTTCCAAAGGCACTCCCCCCCACCCCCATGCTCTTAGCACCTCTTCAAAACTCTCCCTTCATCCTCTTGTTCTGGTGATGATCTGACCTAGTTATCAGGAGAAAGCCAGTTCTTTATGCTAATTCACATGAAGGTGAGGAAGACACTGGCCGTCCTGTACCTTGCTTCGTGGGCTGTCTGTCCTTTAAAAAGGAGGCTTACCGACACGTTTCTAGTGGTGGGACTTCAGGCACGAGGATAAAGCAAAGTCTATCACTCTGGGCAGAGTTCAGAGGCAGTTGTTTATGCGGGAATGGGGACCTCCCAGAACCACTGGAATCAAGCAGCATAGGTAGCTGCTTGTGAGGCCTGTGCACATAATTGGCCGGGAGTGGTGGGAGGACTGAGTTGAGAGGAGGGTAAATGACCAGAATGAGGGCACCTTGGGGAGGATGATCACATGGGGTGCATTGCAGAGAGAACCAGGGGCTTTTGAAAAGACGAGCTGGACCCAACAGACCAGAGGTTGATGTCTGGGCAGGTGAGGACGATTTCCCTCTATGTAGGTCAGTGGGTTTCTGCAAGGTAGCACTGGGTGTGACTGACCCTGGGAAGATTGGGGAACAAATGGAGTGAATGCAAAGATGGAGCTTTAGGGGTACTCCAGAGGATGCAGGCTTGGGGCGGTAGACCCCTCGGCTGGACGGGCAGCCCCTGGCTGGCCCTCGTGCACACCCAGCGGTGGGGTTCTCAACTCCACTGCCTCATCCACCTGGCCTTCTCTTGTCGGGGCTCCCTGCTGAGTCCCCACACCATCCCCGCCCTCCTCCCCGACTCCCGTGGTGCACCCTCTGAGTGAACCTGGCCTCCAGCTCTTGGAAGTCTTTCCAATAACACAGTGGTGAACTCTTTGCAGACCCAGGCAGAGGAGAGGGGCTGAGCGTCAGCCAACCCCAAGCCCGTGCTGGGAAGAAAGGCCAGGCTGAGTGAACCTCATGTGGGGGGAGCCGAGGAGAGGAGGGATGGGGCCCTGGGAAGAGGAACAGTGGCCCCCAGGGCCTTCCCCACAGCCAGTGGGGCCATCACAGGTGATGCCTCACCAGCAAGGACAGAAGCAGCCCCTGCTGAGTGCCGGGCCCTGTGCTGTTCCTGGAGAGGACACAAAGGCAGTTCTCTGGCCCCTGCCCTCCAAAGGTCATCATCTCTTTACCCAGTTAAGACCAGAACTTGAAAATGGAGCAAGCTTCTATAGAACTGAGTGTTAGACTCAGCTGAGTGGTCCAGAAAGGTGGTGCTGTTGAGTCAGAGCAGGGATGTGGGGCAGAGGGCTCAGGGAGGCTTCAGGGAGGTGCTCTGAGCTAGGACTGCAGGGGGCAGCACTGCACAGCCTCTCAGCACATAGGCTCTGGACTCGGAGCCTGGGTCAAGTCCCAGTTCTGCCATTTACAGGCTCTGTGGCCTTGGGCTAGTTACTTAACCTCTCTGTGCTGCGGTTTCCCCATTTGTAAATTGGGGATGAAACCTTACAGGGTTGCTGTGAAGACTGAATGAGAGAACCCCTCAGTGCCCAGTCTGTAAGTGTTGGCCTTCACCATTTGGACAGGACACACTGTGGTGCATCACAATGGCCCATTCCAAGCCGGTGTCCCCATGTGACATGAAGCTGGACAGGGACATCCATTTGGCCAGGATCTCCCCTGGGGACTGGAACTATCTGAAATTTTGGAAATAAGCTGAGCAGCGCCCTGTGGAAAGCAGTGGAGGTTTAAGTCCACAAGCGGTTGCAGGCGATTGAATTAAAGAGCCACTGGTGGTCACACTGGTCAGGGCTCACACAGGACAGTGGGGGACAGCATACCAGGGCTGTCTTTAAGCCCTAGGGTGTCAAGGGGTAGATTAAAGATACAGTTATTCTGGTGTATTTAATAAGAAACTCCTGAGCCAGCCCTGATAGCCTGGTGGTTAAAGTTCAGCACACTCTACTTCAGCATCCTGGGTTCCGTTCCCAGGCATGGAACCATGCCACCCATCTGTCGGTTGCCATACTGTGGCAGTGGCTCACATAGAAGAACTGGAAGAACCTACAACTAGAATATACAACCATGTACTGGGGCTTTGGGGAGGAGAAAAAGAGAGGAAGATTGGCAACAGATGTTAGCTCAGGGCAAATCTTTCCCAGCAAAAATATAAAAAAGCTTTCTTAAAAAAAAGAAACTCCTTAGACCAGTCTATGACAAAATCCTAGCCTGCTCTCAGACTAAGTCGATTTACCAATGACAGTGAAGAATTATCATGTAATGGGTTTTTCAAAGTAACTATTACCAGGCATCAAATGAGAGCAGGTTATAATGGGGGGAGGGGAAATCAGCATGAGAGGTAATAAAGGAAATAGAAAACATTAGTCCATAAACTTTTTAAATGATATCCTTCGAAGAGATCAAATGTTATAAAAATGATGGATCACCAAAGAATGGTCCTGGCCAAGTTCACAGAGCTTCCTGGAGCACACATTACAGCGCCTGGTGCTCTTGAAGTGGCCCCGTGCTGGCACATCTTGGCTGCCCTGCTCTTGGCAGGGCCCTGCTGGGATCACTTGCCCAAAGCACACCAGGGAAAGCATCTGCATGTCACGCATTCTGAGAATGCACCGCTGGCTGCTGCAGTGTGGCCACACCACACCGGAGGGACGTCTGCTGGACCATGTCTCTCGGGGCTGCCAGGGCAAGGCCAATGCCCTGGATGGCCTTGTCCACTGGGGCCACCTAAGAGAGGCTGAGTAGACAGGGTGTCAGAAGGGCTTCCTGCCCCAAAAGTTCTTCCCCGTGGATGGTGGAGCCAGAGTATGGGTCTGCCTACGCCCAAGACCACACTCTAGCCTCAGTGCTTGACCACCTCTCTCGACCATTGCATTGTTACGGCCAGCACCCTCCATAATGTTTCCCTAGCCTGCTGGGAGCCGAGTTCTGGGACAGAGTGATCCTAGTTGCTTGAGTGGTGGTTTCCCAGGCACAGAGGGCTGTCCAAGCTCCCTATAATCCGGGGGGCTCCCCAGCAAGGCAGCCGGCAGCCAGTGGCTCAAGGGGGCAAGAATGGATGTCTGGAAGGCAGCCAAGAGGAGACACACCTTCCAGGACTGGGGAACCTTGTTCCTCAGGACAGTATCTAGTCTCAGATCCGATTCAGGAGAGAGATCCCTTCCTGGGCTTCCACAGCAGGAGGCCACTACTGGGCGAGAATCACAGACCTGCGTTTCAGTCACAGCTCATCCACTCATCCAACCGGGTCACTGTGGACTTGTTGGAACCTCTGAGCCTGAGTTTATTCAGCTGTACAATGGGAAAATTAACGCTGCCTTCTGAGCCGATGAAAGAATTAAAAAGTTAAATTATGCACCCTATCTAGCATATGGTAGCTATAATTTTGAAAATAGTTTTCAACTCAGAGCTTCTATACAGCAAATCTCCGGGCTCCGACACTCTCCCAGCCCCGCCAAGAGCCTCTCCTTTCCCCAGTGGCTCCTGTGTTCTGCTTGTGACCACGGCACTTCTCCCACCAGTTCTGTGGAAAGCTGAGGGCTGAGGTCAGCAGCCACTGCTCCTGCCCTTCCCTGGCCCTCCTTTTCCTCCTGGTTGTCCCTATACTGGCCACTGCTGTTCTTACTGGTGCAGAGGGACTGGAACAGAGGCTGATAGTGAGGGCCTCTCTCCCCAACTAATGTTAAAACCCTTCCTGTCCATTTCCCAGAACGGTGTCTTTGCTTTTCTGCTTCTCACTCACCTCTGCTCCTTGAGGACCTGGCGCCTCTCCAGGGTGGCTCAGACAGCACTTGATAGACACCAAAGCAAAAATGCCAGCAGTATCCCGTGCGGATCCCCAGTGAGGGCGAGCATCCTGGCCTTAATCCCAAGGTCCTGGGACCGACCAGCCAGCACCGCCCCCAAACCCCCTGCACCACTGTGCCCCAAGACCCTTGTGGTCCTGCCGCAGTTAGGACTCCCACTCCCTGTAGATGGCCCTGTTGGCCAGGACTGCAGGGGTGGGCATGCAGACTCTCCCCCACCCTCTGCCCCCAACCGGCTGTCTGTAGTAATGATTAATGTAATCAATAATAAGATAAACAATAATTTAGTAGTAAAAGCATCTGAAAAAGGTAATTAGCAACAAAACAGTACAGTTCTCCGAGGTGGTTGGTTGCGTTCTAGTTGGCTCTGGGGACGATGGTGCAGATTCTGTTCCAGTGTATGCTGTTGGCATCTGAGGAAGGCAGGTGCCACCCAGTGTTCTTATCATGTTCACATGGGTGCCCCCATTCCTGCCTCCTGCCATCCCCGTCTCACCCGAGGGTCTCAGACAGGCAGAGAGACTGCAGGCTTTGCTGGGCTTTTCATCAACCCTGCAAAGTTCAACATGACTAGGTAGAGGTCACCACGCCCCAAAGGAACAGATGCCAATTAAAGGGGCACAGTTTGCCTGGAGAGTTGGGGAGATAGTACCCAGCCTGTGATCCCCAGGTCGTGAGGTTAACATGACAACTGAAATGATTCCTCACAGACAGTGTTCCCTTAATTGGCATTTTTCCTGGCTGGCTGAGCCCTGCAGGGAAGAAGCCATCGCACTGTCCCCAGGCGACATCACCTCCTGTCCATCAGGACCCCGGAGCTGAACATCATACATAAAAATACGAGAGAAACAACTCTTCATATTGATAAACAAGACTAGAATATAGATGTGTTTGTGTTACACAGATGAATTAATAAAAACTTAGATAAGAAATCCTAAGGAGAACTCTATTTTAGGGATGAGTCTTGCAGCTTTTATTTCTATATCCACCACTCTGCCAGCACCTAGAGTCTCAACTACAAAATTAACCCTGCATATTAATGTATGAATTCTATTCCATGTCATAGCCCCTGGTGCTCCAAGGCTGGGGGCACTAGGCAGCTGACAAGGAGGCAGAGTTTAGTGTGAGGATCTTAGCGGGGCCCTGGAGACCAATTCCTGCAGGAGGCTCAGCGAGGGAGCAGGAGGGGCAGAGGAGAAGCTGAGGACACAGGCCCGGCAGGTTCAGCCAATCCCACGGGGACCTCTGGAGCTGAAATGGCCCCCTCAGGTTTGTCCCATGTGTTTATAGAGCCCCTGATGCCTCAGGCAGTCATTGAATGTGGGCATCCCCAGACGGGCATGACTTCGCATCAGGTGGCTCTGCACCCCCACCAGCCGGGGCCACCAGTCCTTCTTGAAGGGGGACGTGAGTGGCTCATCTCTGTGCCCTCTGCAGCTGTGTATGGCCCATATTTCTCATTAGTCTGTAAACCCCATGTAGATAGGAAGTATATCCTATAATGCTCTCTCTGTCCCCCTCAGTC
Organism: Equus asinus; assembly: GCF_041296235.1. Lineage (NCBI taxonomy): Eukaryota > Metazoa > Chordata > Mammalia > Perissodactyla > Equidae > Equus > Equus asinus. Next base: position 27,268,212 of record NC_091796.1, read on the forward strand.
CCTGACATGGAGCTGAGCACATAATAGGTGATCATAAAGCAGTCAGTCATCCCTGTTGAGCACAGCCATAGGCAGCCAGCTTGCCAGAGGTCTCTGTGCCTGGGGACCCATCACTCAGGCCCCCACAGCTGCCAAGAGGTGATGATGCAGCTCAGAGTGTCAGCCCCTCTGGACAGAGCCCTGGGGAGAGGCTCCCCCAGCTGCATGGATCTGCACCCCTTCCTTCTGCAGAAAGTCAGAGTCTCGGAGGGACTATTCTAACTTTCTGCAGCGGGCAGGGAGGGTGCTTAGCCAGTGTGAGTTCCCCAAGCTGCTCCCCGTCATCTGTTCACTCATTCATTCATTTACTGAGCAGCTGTGGGGATGCTGGCACAGTGGCGCTGAGGCCCAGGGAGTGGGCAGTTTTTCTTCCTCGTGGGGTGGACTGTACGTGCAGCTAGACAGGAATCCTGGGCTGTGCGAACTCCCCGCTCAGGGAAATCTTGCTTGTGTTAACTTGGCCTCTGGTTCCCACAAGCCTAAAGGAGCTGGTTGTCTGCTCTCATTTGGGATGCCCCCGCCCCCGCTCCACCCCTTGCACTTTGCTGCCCATTTCAGATACGTCACCAGAGCATGTTGTAACATATTAAGTCAGCCTAATCGCTGTGCTCCCAGCCTTCCCCAGCCTGGGCCACTCTGGGCCCTCTCCGGAGAATTGGCTATAACCGCCTGGCACTGTGGGTATAATGGCAACACTTGCTTAGAGGCTGTGCCACTCGTAATGGCACCCTTACACAGGGGAACTTGCATGTGGGCAGGACAGAATATATGGTCTCTGCCCTGCGCCCCACACACACCCTGCTCCAGCAGCTGTGTGCCCATAAAATAAAGATAAAACAACCACCATGCGTCTTCATGAGACAGGAAAAAATTAGTAACAGTCAATGTAGCCAAAAATAGGAGAATGGTAACGTCGATGGTTGGCCATCCACTCAATTGAATATGGTAGACCATGAAGGGGACCAATGAAGATGTGGCACAGCAACATGGAATTGGGTTTGTGAAGCACCGTTAAGGGAGAAGAAATAGAGCAAAAATTGTGCTCCCCACATGCTGGGCCATGCTGGCATCACTGTCGGGTCGCACGGATCCCAGTTTCCAAGCCAGATCCAATGACCCCGAGCTCAGCTTGCCTGGTTGCAGGACCCTGGCACCTCCCCCAGCTTGCACAGAAAACCTCCCATTACTGCTGTGTGTCACCAGGGACCGCGGTGTCTCACCAGGCCCCAAGCAGAGGTCAGCTCAGACTTTAATTCTCCAGTCTCTCTGCTGCTGCATGGTGAGAACTCAGCCTCCCTGGGCCACCCGGAGCCCTCAGGACCCCAGAGCCACCGTGTGCCATGACAGCCCTCTCCGTTTATCAGCACCCCCTTTGGCACCAGGGCCCCATGGTCCTCCACCTCTCCTCTAAGCCCTAATTTCACAGACTCAAATGTGCCTCCCAGCCCAGGTTGGGGCTGACACCATTGGTCTTGCTGTCTCTCCTGCCTGTCCCGAGCCCTGCAGGCCGAGCTCCTTCTTTCAATCCAAAGCTTCCATGGGAATTACTGCCTATCAGTTCCGCACCAAGCTAAATCCAGAATCCCATTTGTACAAATGGGAACGCATGGGAATGCGGCTCAGAGGGACTAAGATACGGAAATAGGTGTATTAAAATGTGAGTAAACGTGAGTATGTGTGTGCGGGGGTGTCTAGTGTATGCATTTTTAAAATTGTCCTTTAATATTGTGATATAATAAATACGCATATTTTAAGTGAGCATTAAGCCAAACTTACAAAGGGAAAAAGGAGGGACAGAGCAGTTATAGAAGGTTACGGAAGATTCGAGATACCCAGCAGGAGCAGCTGGCGTGTGCTGAGGAGGGGAGGGCCCTGGTGACAGTGGTGGGGTGCAGGCTGACTGTGAAGATACAAACACATGGGTGCCTGAGAGTTGCTACTGTAATGATTTTGCCACCAGGTGGGTGGTCCACCTTCTCTTTCTCCTCCACCCGTCATTCCTGGATTGTGGCCCAGCTGATGGCCTGGATCTCTGTCTCCAACGGATAGCTCTTTCTTAGCTAGAAGTGGAACTTAAGTGGAAGACAGGGGAGAACAGTGCTCATGGGCATGGCTCTGCAGGAAGTTTAGGAGTGGGCGTTGGAAGTGGCTGCCTTCCCTGAGAAGAGCCCCAGGACCGGGGGGCATCTCTGGGAGGGTCGTGCCAGCCTGAGAGTCCTGGCAGAGACTCCTGAGGTGCCCACTCACTCTCCTGGAACCTCCCAAAGCCCATCTGCCACCTGCAGCCATGCTCCTTCCTTTTCGAGCTGGTGCTCCAGGACTAAAGTGTGAAAATGGACCATGTGCCTTCCCAGCATCCTCTGCAAACAAGTCAGGGAAGGCCTGGAACTCAGATTGCGTGTACATGGTGCCAAAAGAGCCACTTAGTTCAAGTGAAACCCTGATGGTTGATGGGAGGGTGGGGCTGAGCACGCTCCTGCCCTCTGTCTGGGGTTGCGGAGACCTACCTGCTAGGTGGCAGGTTAAATCTCCTTGGCTTCCCCCACTCCCTCCTCCCATGGGGTCCAGTCCCACAGCGTGTCCTGTCAGGCTTGTTCCAACAGACGTCCTGGACTGGACCACTTCTCCACACCTCCACTGCCACCTCCAGTGGTCCAGCACCCTGGGCTCCCACCCGCCTCCCTCCCTGCTTCTGCTCTGGAGCCTCACACACATTCTCTCCCCCAGAGTCATCTTTTAAAACATAAGTAGGATCTGTCACTCTCCAGCCTCAAATTCTCAGTGGTCCCCCATCGTAATTAGGTTGAATTCTAAACTCCTTTCTACTTAGACAGTGGTCCCCGGACCAATAGCTTGGACCCCACCTGGGAACTTGATAAAATGCAGCATCTCAGGCCTCACCCAGACCTACTGAATCAAAATCCCTAGGCTGTGTGCATGTTACAGTTTGATAAACTAGCCTAAAGGACCCAGCGAGATGTGCCCTGCCTGTCCCTTTGACCTCACTTAGGCTCAACACACTGCAGACTCAGAAGGCCCTGAGTCCCCAGCTAAAGGAGCCCCCCTCCAGGCACTTACAATTCTATTCTTCTGTTTTCTTCAGAGTGCTCCTCCCCATCAATGAGATCATTATTTGTGTTTTTGTATTATTATGTCTTCCTGCTAGAAGGTAAGCTTCGTGAGGGTAGGGCCCAGCCAATCCTGCTTTCCACCGTTTCCTCCTAGCCTAAAACAGCCCCTGGAGTGCGGGAGGGACTCAGTCAAACCAACACACATGTTCTGGGTGCCTGTGATGGGTCCACGCAAGATTCCCTGAGTCCACCAGGAGTTTACGGCCAGGCTGGGAGGAGCCGCCTGCCACAAGTAGGGGTTAGTTCAAAATATAGGAGCTAAATACTAATGAGAAAATGCCCCTCGTCCCTGAAGTTCATTTGGTTGGAAAATGAGAAGGAAAGGGAGGTGCTGGTAGTTTCAAGGAAGGAATGCATGGAATGTAGGTCTTCCAGGAATGTGGGGCCGGCAGTGGGAATGAGCATGCTTGCCCGTTGGGCTTGTGGTGATGTTTTGGCTCCTTTCTCACCTGGTAGAAACAATTAATTCATCTTCAAAGATTAAGAAGATCAGGTGCCAGAGTTCTTCTTCGCGCTTAACCTAGATGGAAACAAGGCGATGGAAGAAGAAATACCCTTAAGTATAGAGCCATGGTTCTCAAAGTGTGTTCCCTGGACCAGCAGCGTCAGCATCACCTGGGAACTTGTCAGAAATGCAGAATCTCGGGGGTCACCCTGGATGTACTCAAGCAGAAGCCCGGTGGTGGGGCGGCAGGAACCACCGACATGATAAAAGTAAATCTCTTTTATTTTGTTATAAAGTAATGCATTTATTATAGAAAATTTGGAAAATCAGAAAAGTACAAAGAAGATTAAGGCATCAGTAATTCTACCACTCAGAAATAACTCTAATTAATACATTAATATTTTGGTGTGGCTTCTGCAACCTTTTTTAAAGCATATATATAGTTTTTGTACTTTACCCAGATTGGGATTATGTCAGACATTATGCTGCTTTCATCACTTCGCATTTTAGCTATAGGCATTTCCTAATCATTCATGGAAAATCTCATTTCACAGCTTCGCACTATTCACTCACATAAAGGTACCATGATAGGTATATCTTTGGGTAGTTTCCAGTTTCCCCTAATGTAAATAGCACTGGAATGAACAGCCTGGCTCCGAAATCGGATTATTTTCTTAGGATAAAGTGCTAGAAGAAGAATGACGAGGCAAACCCTAAATATTTTAGGTCTCTTGATGAACTTTTTACTATTAAAAAAGGTTAAAAACATATGTTTCTATTTGTAACACATATAGGGTAAAAAAAGGTTAATATATTAACCCTATTAAAAGGTCTTCCATAAACCTTAAGAGAGAGGCGTACCTCTCAGTGGCATAAAAGAGAAAAGGAACAGACAGTCCTCGGAGGTAGGAGATCACCTATGGCAAATGGCCAGTTCACATGGGAGACAACGTTGAACCTTATTAACAGTGCCAAAACTCAAGTTAAAGCTCCAAGATACCACTTTTTTTAACTCATTAATTTTACAAAACTTTGTGAAAAAAATATTCGAAAAGCCAGGGCTGGCAAGCAAAAGTGCAGTGAAATGGGTGTTCCTACCCCTGTCTTCTGGAAGGCGTAAAGATTGGTAAGCTCCTTTCTGGAGAGCAATTTGGTCTGTTTTACTAGCTTCATCCCACTTGGATAGCTCATCAGATGTCACACAGGCTCCCTCCGCACACCAATGCTTCGTGAGACGGAAGGAGGGGGCTATTTCGTTGTAGAGTGAGAGCTGTCTCTGACTCGGGGCACGTGGTGGTCCGGCCTTTATTGTAGGTGCTTCTCTTGTGTTAACTTGTTGAACCTTCACAGCCAACCAGTGAGGGGCTATTTATTATTTCTGTTCTCTACATGAGAAAAGGAGGCCAGAGAGGTCAAGTAACTTGCCTAAGGTCACATAGCAGGAAAGCAGCTGAGCTAGGATCTGAACCCATGATGTCTCCCCCTAACACCCATGCTCTTAACCCCCATGGAAAGCTGCCTCTTAGTACAGCGGAAACTGAAGGACAGAGAGGTTAAGTGACCCTCCGTGAGCCACCCATGACTGGGAGGGCCATCTCTTGCCTATGAGCTCATCATGAATGCATCCTTTCCATTACCTTCCATCTACTGACCTCAGCTGTGAGTTCTGGTCAGTCCTGCCTCCAAGACATTCTCTTTGATTTTGAAGCATCTGCATTGCAGATAATGATAAAGAAAGACTCATGGTTTACAAAGAGCTGAAAACTTGCTTTGTCCACGGAAGGACTGGTATGTTCTGGTATAGCCTGTTTTTGCTTGAAAATATACCTGTGGTTTCTATGGCTGTTGGGTCCTTGGGGCGAGGGGAAGCAGCTGGCTAGATTCCCGGCTCTAACCCATCCCCCAGACCAGTTGCACCACTGGAACCTTCAGAGGGGTAAGAATGAAGTCCTTTCTCAGGTCACAGCTTTTTCTCAGGTGCCCAGGGGTGTGCTTAGTGCCATGCTAGGTGAAGAAGAGTTAGAACGTAGAGCTGCTGCCCTTGAGGAGTGTAATGCCCTTTGGGGAAGTTCAGACCTACTCTTACAACATGACTGAAGAAGAACTCGATGGGCTGAGTGATGTAGGTCCTGTGCTTTCTCCGTTCAGACATGAGCTTCTGGTGGGGTTAACCAGGAAGGCTTACTGGAGGAGGTGTCACCTGAGTGGGGCCTTGAAGGATTTCAACAGCAATAAATGAGGGATGACAGAAGCAAACAGAAGACAGTGGCAGGCCCAGGTGTCCCCAGAAAGTGAGCCTTCCAGATTGACTGGATTAGGAGGTATGTGTCAGGGAGAGACAGGATCCAGCAGAAATGTAGGTAGGGTCCCTACGGTGGAGGGCTTCAAGGCACAGGCTGAGGAGTGAGGGCCGGGTTTTCTTTATCTTTGTGTCCCCCAGTTCCCAGCACAGCCTGTGAGAGTGCCTGGGGCTTGCTGAGGGCTCGCTGTGTGTTGGTGAGTGAATGTGAGTGAATGGCTGCATCGAGGAGGGCATGAAGGACGCTGAAGCTGTTTGAGCCAGGGAGTGTCATGATTAAAGTGAGGTTTTGGTAAGACAGGTGCTGCTTAGCTCTGTCGATAGGAAGAGAAGTCCCAGGCAGGGTGGAGCAGAACGGATAAGGTGATGCCCAGTGGGAGGGAACTTTGAGGCACCAAGACTGGAAGAAGGAGAACCTGCTAGCACTGGTGGAGGGCTGGCGGAGGCTGCACCCCATGGGAAACCGTTGACAGATGTGTGTTCATCCTTTCCCACCTGCAGGCACCTCTGGGAGAATGGCCACAGCCCTCTGGGGCCGTGCCTGTCCCAGCCCTCGTCTAGGGATTATGGGACTCATAGGCACAGTTTTGTACCAAAGATTTGGCCCTGGTTCCTGCTTGGGTGTCAGGGTTCTTGCTGGACCCCTTCTATGAGGTAGCCTCTGATCACCAGGCACCTGGGACCTCTCCACCTGGGCGGGCGTGCACAGGAGACGCGAGCTGGGATGAGAAGCAGAAAGGGCTATGCGTGTCAGGGTCCTCGGCCGAGGGTGGTTTGGTGGTGTTAGAAGAATTGGTTCCATGTCACAGGCAGGGTGCTTGCTCTGCCTGATGTGGGCAGCAGCAGAGGGAGGTGTGGGGGAAAAGCAGACCTAGACGCACAGAGGCCAGCTGGCTCTCCGTCATCCATGCCCAGCACTGTCAGCTTCTCACTGTGCAACTGCAGTTCAGGAGCCATGCTTGTCTAGCATCTCCTGACACTGGGCAATGAGAGGGTGATGGGCACAGAAGGGCTCGCTCCAAGGATGGGCTAGAGTTGTTGCTAATGCCATTGAGTCAGTTCCGACTCCTAGCGACCCGGGTACAGCAGAGCAGAACCTTGCCCAGTCCTTTTGCACTATCCTCTCACCTTCCGAAGGTGGTATGCACAGAGGGCTGAGGCAGGCACTGGCCAGGACAGCCAGCAGAGGTCAGGGGTCAGACTAGGGACCCTCCACACGGTAGGAATTAGGAGAGGCGCTGGCACAGAGGGAGTTGGTCCCAGTGCGACTGGCTTAGAGATTGGAGGTGACAGAGACAGAAAGCAGGGAGCTCAGCAGAGACTGGGGACAGAAGCTGGCTTTGGGCCTGACGACTCCTCTTTTCATGTGCCCTGAGGACCAAAGAGAAAAAGTGGCCTCAAGAGTGTGTCCAGAAACATTTGGTGTGGATAGAAGGAATGGCTTTCTGAAAGCCACATCTGTTATTTCTGGGAAAAGGCTGCTGAGAAATCTTCATATATTCATTTTCTCAGAGAACAAACATGTACGGGGCAGGCACTATTTACCAGAGTCGAAAGATAAATTAGACTCATTGCTGCCCTCAGGGAGATTGCAGTCTAGTGGGAGAGGCAGCATGAGGCACGCAGACACAGGGCTTCTGAGCTGGGCTGCACCTTGAGCACAGTGGGGAGTTCCTGCCAGGAACCACCACACCACAGGGAAGCATTTGTGCTGCTGTCCTATCAGGGTGCAGGGAAATGGGTTGACTTTTTTCTTTACATTTTTGTTTTCTTTTTTGCTGAGGAAGATTTGCCCTGAGCTAACATCCATGCCAATCTTACTCTCTTTTTTAGTACGTGGGCCTCAGCAGAACATGGCCACTAACAGAGCAGTGTAGGTCTGTGTCCGGGAATCGAACCGGGTGCTGAAGCAGAGTGCACTGAACTTAACTACTAGGCCACTGGGGCTGGCCCTTCTTTTTTCTTTTTTAATGTAGCATCTAAGATATGTTGAAGAATATCTGTAATATATGTGTAGGTTGTGACAAAGAAGAATAAACTCCTGTGAACACATCTGTCAGGTTAAGAAATAGAACGTGGCCCAAAGTATTAAAACTCTCTGATCTCCCTCCTCCATAGCATCCCCTTCCTTTCTTCCAGAAATAATCACTATCCTGAATTGTGGGTATGTCATTCCCTTGCTTTCCTGATGGTCTTACCACTTACATAGGACTCTTGACAAAATTTTGCGGTTCCTCAAAAAGTTAAACATAGAATTACCATACGACCTAGCAGTTCTGCTCCTGGACATACCCCAAAGATATACCTGGATATACCCCAAAGAACTGAAAACAGGAACTCAAACAGATGCTTGTACATGAATGTTGGCAGCATTATTTCCAATAGCCAAAGGTGGAAACAACCAAAGTGTCCATTAACAGATGAACTGATAAATATATATATGTATTTGGATTATTTTGTGTGTGTGTATAATGTATGTAATTCAGCCATAAAAAGAGTGAAGGTCAAATACACATTTAATTTGGATGAACCTTGAACACATTATGCTAAGCGAAATAAGCCAAAAGGAAAAATATTATATGGTTCCACTTACGTGAAATATCTAGAACAGGCAAATTCATAGACACAGAAAGTAGATTAGGGGTTACCAGGGGCTGAGTGAAGTGGGGAATAGGGAGTTATTGCTTAAGGGTACAGAGTTTCTTTTGGGGGTGATGAAAAAGTTTTGAAATAGTGATGATGGTTGCACAACTTTGTGAATGTACTTAATGCCGCTGAATTGTATACTTAAACATGTTTAAAATGGCAAGTTTCATGTTGTATATATTTTCCTACATTAAAAAAAAAACAGGGACTGGCCCCGTGGCCAAGTGGTTAAGTTCACGCGCTCCACTTCGGCGGCCCAGGGTTTCGCCGGTTTGGATCCTGGGCTCAGACATGGCACAGCTCATCAGGCCATGTTGAGGCAGCGTCCCGCATGCCACAACTAGAAGGACCCACAACTAAAAAATATACAGCTATATACTGGGGGGATTTGGAGAGAAAAAGCAGAAAGAAAAAAAAAGATTGGTAACAGTTGTTAGCTCAGGTGCCAATCTTTAAAAAGAAAAACAAAACAGGAAATGAGTTATTGGTAGTTTTGCCAGTATTTGAACTTTACATACATGAAACTGTATGTCTTCTTCTGCAGCTTGCTTTTGTCACTCACTATTATGTTTCTACGACTCATCCGTGTGCATGTCACTGGCTGCAGTTCATGCATTTTCACCACTGCATAATATTCCATGGTGTGAATACACCACAACCTATTTATCCCGTTTTGGGGCAATGACACTGGAGATATTTATAGGGTTTTTTTTTTGCTATTAAAAACAATGTTTTCGAGAACATTCTTCCACACGTCTCCTGGAGCACACATCCAGGAGTTTCTCTGTGCCCTTCATCTAGGAGTGGGATGGCTGGGTCACGGGGTATGCGCGTGTTCAACTTCATAAAATAATGTCAGATTGTGTTCCAAAGTGGTTGTACCCATTTTCACTCTCCCAGCTGCCCATCAGCTCCCTGCTGCCCCACGTCCTCAGCTACAGTGTTGGATATTTTCTTGAGCTCCTTTCCCGCCCGGTACTCCTGCCACCTGTAAATTTACATCCAGACCCCACTATGTGAGATCAATCCCAGTATTGTGATTACCACTGTCAAGGGAGAATACTGCCTCCACATCGCCAAGTGATCCCAGGATCTCAGAAGTGGGAAGGGCCTTTGATGGGACAATACAAGCCTCATTTTACAGGCGAGTAAACAGAGACCCAGACTGAAGGAGGACTTGGCCGAGGTCTCAGGCCCCTGGCCCAGGGGTGTTTTCACAGCTACCCTGTGCCCTAATGAGCAATCTGCTTCCTGGTGTGGCCCCCTGATGATGGGACAAGGGCACACCTCCCACGGGAGCAGGCAAAGCTGGTTGTTACCGATATAGCCAGGGCTGTGTTTACACCACAAGAGCCAAAATGCAACTTGAGATGGAGTCTGTGTTGAGGGCTGTGTTTGAGGATAAGGTGAGTTCATCATTTGCACAGGTTCCATTTCTAAGATTCTGGAAGAAATGCTAGGCCTGTGGATTTGCATGTCTCTCCCCTTGACTTTGAGACAAATGAAAGTAGTCACACCCTAGCTCAGGAGGTGGCCCCAGATGAGGGCGAGTGGTCTGGACCAGCCCCTTCTGCCCTTGCCCCCTGCCATCCCTGTGGGACAGAGTGGGCTCCAGGGAGGGGCTCCCGTCCGAGCTGGTTCCCGCACCAATTTAGCTGCAGTCCTCCCTCCCTGAGCTCACCTTCTTGCCTCTTCTCTAGTTTCCCAGTAACTGACTGTGATAGTTCCCGCTCACTTCTGGGGAGTTTTGCTTTTTCCTGTACCTCTGCACCCCTAAGAAGGGAGGCGGATCAGAGAGTGTTATCTCCACTTAGCAGACGAGAAAACTGAGGCTTGGAGGGTATGACTGCAGTTTGTTGCTGTCACAGATGAGTGTCCTGGCTAGCAGGTCGAGGCCTTTTCCCTGCTGTCACACTCCTGTCTGCAACACCATGCCCATTCATGGGAGCACAGCAAGGAGGCCTTCAAGGACTCCTCAAGACATATCACCCTATCAGCTTCCTGGGTTTGTGCGGGCAGATTTTCCCATGATGGGCACTCAGAGTCGAGTGCTCCACACCTGTGGGCCAGGTGCTGTCTGCGTGGACACCCCATATCACCTTTCCCTAAAGCAGGGACCCCACCGCGACCACTCAGCATCTGCGAGAGCACATGATCATTAAGCTCCAAACTTTTCATATTAAAATACTCATTTTATAAAGAAAATGTAAACAAGAAGAAGAGAGGGAACACACTCATAGTCCCACTGCTTAGAAATGCTATCCTTAATCCTCTCCTAGATGTCCCTAGCATTTTCCCCACTTTTTCTCTCAGTGTATACAAACACACACAAACACAATGGATTTCTGCACATATACCTTGCAAACTTGTTTTCTCAACCAGCTACAATGATTTTTTTTTCACCCTGGAAAAAGCATACATAATTTTAAACTTTTTTTTTTAATTATAAAAGCAACATATGTCCATTGTAGGAAGAAAGGAAGGAAGGAAATAATAACAGAAAATTAAACTACTGTAATTCTCCTACTGAGAATTTATAGTGTTATTACTATAAATATATATTGCTCCAGACATTTTTTTCTATGAACATATATTTTATTAAACAAATTGGGATCATTCTGTACAACACTGTACACATCACAATATAGCATTTTTCCATGTCAGTAAAACACTATCTGTATCATTTTAATGACTACAAGTCATTTCACTGTATAAATGTACAATCTCATACTTTAACCTTTTTTGTTAGACATTTAAAAATTTTTTTGGCATACCAATACTGAGATTAATATTAGGTAATAAAGCCATTGCACATACTTAACTATTAGGATCAACAATAAGAAGTGGAAATCCTGGCTGAAAGACAATGTACATAATCATTGCAGAGTACTAAATTGCTAACTTGCCAACTAAAAAGATTGTGTATTTGCATGTCCTCTCTTTTTTTCTTGACTGGCTATGCCTGAGTCTCTTCGTTTTAGATAGATAGATAGATACATAGATACATAGATACCTAGATAGATACATAGATACCTAGATAGACAGACAGATAGACAGATGGATGAATAGATGGATAGATAGATAGATAGATAGATAGATAGATAGGTTGGTAGATGATAGATGTTTCGATTTCTGTCTTGCCAAGGTTGGTCTCTAAAAACGAACGAGCATGGGAAGCCCATCCTCAAGAAAGCCCAGACTCAGGGCCACTGACTTGGCTCAGCTGCCTCTGCAGCCACCTCACCCTCTGTCACATCTCAGGCTGAACAGAGCATGCCTCCCATCCCCTTCCTGCCAACGCCCGCCCAGGGCCCCCATCTCCTCCCCTTTGCCTCCCTGCCCTGGACAATTGCAACAGGATCAGAAAAGTCCTGGGTAGTAGCTCACCTTGGGTTACCAAATATTTAGAAAAGAGGAACAATGCCATCCAAGGACTATTGTGAAGTTTCATATTGACTTTTTAATCTTTATATTGTTAATTTCACAAATATTACAGAAATTTATTCCACCCCTTGGAGAAAAGTAAAGCGCGAGAATTAAGTCCCCACTGATATTCCCCCCAAGCCAAACAGTCCACATGTATCTGGGTTGAACTTTATGATTTGTTGAATCTGGGCTTGTGTTTTATTCCAACTCCAATTCACAAATGTTCATTGAGCCCCTGTCCCAGGGCCAGGTCACAGGCATGAGTCAGCGACAGTCTTGGCCTTGTGGTGGGGGAGACAGACAGACCCAGACACCTGCGATCAGTTTAGGGTGGACAGGGGCACAGAAGAGGGAGGAATCCTTGCCCCTTGAAGGTTGGGGATCCAGGAGCTGCCAGCATGCATCCGGCCACCGAAGGCTGGTTGGCCCCCCAGACGGTTCACGCGGTCCTTGGCGCAGCTCTAATTGTCAGGAAGTTGTTCTATGAAACCCGAATCAGACCTCCACACAACGTACTCATTGATCCGAATTCTGTCTGTGGAGCAACGGAATAAGCCTAATTTCTACCTCACAGCCCTATCAGATTGCTAACAACAGCTGCACTGTGCTGCTCCCCTGCCCAGGCCAGGCCCTCCCACCCCCACCCAGGACATCATCCTTGGGCCCCCTGTCCAGGCCCGCCCTCCCCAGGACAGCATCTGCTGGCACAGGCAGACTCCAGCCTCCACGGCCAGGCCGTGGCTGCAGGTGCTCTCAGGCCGCTTAGCTGGACGTAGCCATTCTCCCATCACCCCAGAGAAAAAAAAGACATTCAGAACCGTGTATTCTAGGAAGGCCAAACGATGAAGCGAATTAAATCTCAGGGGTTCTGACGGGAAAAGGAGTGATTAAGCATCGTAATTAATAATTTGACGCAGACAACGAGCCTGACAGCAAGGAGCCGCCTCGCGCAATTGTTTCCTGGGTTCTGCCTTATTATCAGCCTCATAACTTAAGCCTTCCTCTAGATGCACTAATTAGGTAATTAGCTCCCCAAAGAGCATGCCTCTTAAAAATGCACTGTGGGCTGGAGGAGAGGTGCCAGCAACTGAGGGGCGTTTAGAGCTCTGCTCTTGCAACCAGGTGAGGGGACGGGGCAGCCAGGCTGTGGACAGCAGGTAAACAGGTACGGTCAGGAAGTCACAAGGCATCCACCCTCTGATGAGTGTGGTATGGGACTGTGTTGGGCCCCAAGGATTTCCACTTCTTATTGTTGATCCTAATAGTTAAGTATGTGCAATGGCTTTATTACCTAATATTAATCTCAGTATTGGTATGCCAAAAAAATTTTTAAATGTCTAACAAAACAATCATTTTTTGCTCTCATTCCTACAAAACAACCATCTTATGCCCATGGATGAGGATGAGGATGCTAATAATAATAATAAATTCAATAAAGCAGTATATAGAATAGAAAAGATCACCACGCTGAAATGAAGGATTCATGGTCTCTCCCACTAACTACTTTCTGTGGGCCCGTGGTTAAGTCACTTCGCCTCTCGGTGCCTCAGTCTCCTAGCCTGTGAAATGGGGCCATCCCTCCAGGCTGCAGTTCCTTTTGGGCTGATGATCTGTGCTCCTTCAGCACCACAGGGTTCTCTGAGGACCGTCCCTGCTGCTCGTCAGACCCGTGGAACATCTGGGGAATGGGAGGAGACCAGGCTCCGCGAGTCTGCGGGTGAGAGAGAGAAATGTTTGCGGAGAGGACGGCTGCTTGTGGTGGAGTCAGTCTCTGCACAAGAAGGAGCCTCTTTTCCTTTTTTAAAAATACCGTATTTTTTCTCCTTTCAATAAATAAAATTTATTTGCGTCCACCATAACAGTAACGTATGCTCAGTAGAAAACATCTAGAAAACATACATCCACTGTCGTTGTCCTGCTCCTCCGCCGCCCATCCCTCCTCCCAGGCCCTGCCTCAGACCGCCTCGTCCATCATTCGGCTCTGTTCCCTCCCTCTCCTCTCCTCTTGCCATGCGTGTGCTGTTTGTGTGTGTGTTGCAACACAGTGATGATTTTACTGTTTACAATTTTTATCCTGCTTTTTCACTCATCTTCAAGCTGCAAACTGTTCATAAGCATCATTTTTAGTGGCCGAAGTCACCTCCGGATCTTTTCAGTTCTAGAAAGGGACGAGGCCCTTTCTGTAGAGGCACAAGCTCCAGGTATTGAGAAGCAGAAACCCAGGGCAGCCTGCCTGCTGGCTGGGGTCCCTCTGCTCAGGGCTTGCCGTGCCCTTGTCCCCCTGCTTTCTCCCCTGGGCCTCCAGTCAGCCTGGGACAGCCACCTCTACCCCTGGCCTGGGTTCCCAGCAGGGCCCCAAGGCCATTGCCAGGAACACTACCTCACCTCACCCCGCACTCGGAACTGTGTGGTCCTCTCTCCACGCACGTCTCCTCCGGGCAGTCTCCCTGCTCCAGAACCCTCAGAAATGTCTCCCACTCCGGCCTTGTCTAGCTACAGCTCCCTGCTCCTCCCCAGGGATCCCCCTTAGCACTGCAAGAGCTTGATGAATGCGTCATACAAAAACACAGCGCCTCAGTTTCCCCAGCCTGTCAGCCTAGGGTGCATTCTGGCATCTCTTCAGGAGTGCTGCCTCGTTTTGCCTCTGCTGACCGCCCCCCGCCCCCCGCCTCCCTCCCTTTCCTGTTCTTCCCGGGAGTTCCTTTAACCTGTTAGTGTTCATGGGTGGTTGGCCCAGGAACGGAGAAGAGAGCGCAGGCAGCGAATTGGGAAACCTGTGGTCTGGCCCATCTGGCCCAGGCTCACTGTGGGCAAGTCTGTCCTCTCTCTGAGCCTCAGTTTCCTGAGCTATAAAATGGGGTCGTTAGAGTAGATGAGCCTTGCGGCCTGCGCCTCTCCCTGGTTCTCCGGCTGGGACAGCATTCGTCCCTATGTGTGGCCTGCTCGCTGTGACCTGACATTCCTGCTTAGCCAGGCTAGCCTCCTTGCACTTAAATCTCCGCAAGGCAAGATTCCTCCCAATTGTTTCTTAGTTCCCACTTTCTGACTCCAGGTTTCCCCTGCACAAGGAAACCCCAGGTCCTGGAGTCTGGCAATCCCTCACATCAGCCTGCTGCTAGTGTTCCTGGGGTTCCTAAGGACATCCCACTGCTCCCCTCAGGTGAAAAGGACATGGCCTCTAGTGTCAGACACCTGTGACCATGAGCAAGTCACTTCATTCTCCCAGCCTAAGATGCACTCAAAGGAATGACTTTCTAATGGTGGAATTTCACATGCTCTGACAAATATTTGGAGGGAAAGTTTCGTCTTTGTGAGGGGAGGAGAAAGAAGTAACACTTGTCTGGGCATAAAATCAAACCCTGGGACCCTCTGAATTGCTTGTGAGAGCAAAGAAGGATGGAGGCTAAGGAAATCAGCTCCACCAGCGGGTCTACAGCTGCTCTACAGGTGACTTGCGCTTTCCTTCACTGGGCACTTGTGGAGTCAGCCAAGGCTCCCGTCTCAGCACCTGAGCCAAGCTGGTGCCCGAGCTCCAGGGATGACCCTAGACTCTGCCCCCAGAGGGTAAGGGGCACTGTCTAGGTGGGTTCCCATGTCGGTGTGGCGCAGACATGCCCCCCAAGAGCACCCAAATGACATGAAGCGCCTGGGCGAGCCTCTGGCCTCTGCCCAAGCTGTGCTTATCTCCAGAAACATCTCCAGGCTCCCCTTCCCTCCCGGCCTGAAAGGTGTTGGCCACCTCCTGGAATCTTCCCAGGGAGCCTGCTGTTTGAACTTCTCCGGCCTTGCTGCCTCAGCGCCTTTCCTGCTGATTCTCAGCCCGCCTCCCTCCCTCTTCCTCCTCTTTCTCCCCCCTCCTCCCCAACCATCCACCACCCCGCACCCTTGCTCCTCCACTCTCCCCTCCCCCTCCTCCCCAACCATCCACCACCCCGCACCCTTGCTCCTCCACTCTCCCCTCCCCCTTCCTCCTCAACCTCCCCCGTCCTCCTCCCTCCTTTCAACTCTCTCCCACCCCTCCTTCCCTCCTCCTCAACCTTTTTCCCTCCCAGCCTCCCCTCCTCCCTCTCCTGACCCCTCCTCCACCCTTCTCTCCAAAGCTTCCACCTCACATTCTCCACCTCTCCTCCCCGCCTCTCCTATCCCTTTGGTAAACTTTGCATCCTGGTATTTAAATCTCCACTCATTTCCTGGTTCAGCTGAGGCTCTGATTCCAATTATATCACCTTCATCCTTGCAAACAGACAATTCCGGGCAGTCTGATGCTTGCTGAGCCCGCTTATGTAACCATTTCCTCTCCTCCTCCCTGGGCTTCTGCAATCCATGCACATTGGAGGTTGGAAGCAGAGAGGGCCCGTCCCCCATCCCCGTCCCCCTACCCCTACCCTGCTCCAGATCCCTCTTCCCTGGTTCTTCCTCATGCCAGGATGGTGTGTTCCAAGCTGCTGGGTCTCTGGAGCCAAATACCCATGCCCACAGTTTGCCTGGGGGATATATTTTGCAGCTTTATTGAGGAATAATTGATACACAATAAACTGCCCACGTTTCAAGTGTGCAGTTGGATAGGTTTGCTAGTGAAAGCAGCCCCACGATCAGGATGCTGAACAAATCCATTACCCCCGGGACCTCCTGCCCCTTGGGCACCTTCCCACCTGCCCCTCCTTGGACTCCCCACGCCCAACCTGGGGGATAGACCTCCATATATCTCTCCTTTAGGGTCTTCAGTTTCTTTCTCGTACCGTCTTCCCACCCGCTCCGCTCACCCTCCCTCACTACAACAGGGTATATGCCCCTTGTTTCTTATTACAGCTGCCATCTGTGCCCTGCTGACCGGTGCAGGGCTGCCGTGCCAGCCAGCGCCCTGTCTGGGGTTCTGTGGTTTAAGTATTGCCCTCTTCCTTTTGCCCCTTTTGGAAATGCGAGTTGCCCTGGCAGGAGGCACACGTTAAATCTGTACCAGCTGGGGATGAAGGAGCTGGTCAGTGCTTTCTGAAGGTGAGATGCTGGGAAGAGGAGACGATTCAAGCTGCTGGGAGGGCAAGGCCAGGAGGGAGGAGCTGAGCTGGAATCCTTCCGTCTCTCACAGTGTGCGCGGGGACTGTCACCAAAGCCTGGGTGGAGGGCGAGGAGCAGCAGCTTCCTGCTGCCCCCTCCCCACCCTGTACCCAGGTGGTATGAACCATGTCATTCGGTGAAACACTCTTTGTTTTTCCATAGCCTGGTCCGGGTCACAGGATGCTATGAGGCGTAGTAGTATTTGGTTCTGAAATACAACCACAGAAAGCATATTCCAATTGGGTTCTTAATTCATGCACCTTTTAAATTAGCATTTAGAACTATACATAAGACATACTGTGTCAGGTAGTGGTGTGCTGGGGCCAACCTGTACCAGCTTGTGAGCGCTGTAGCCAGCCGTTCAATATTAGGAATTTTGTGAACCAGTTGTTCAACACAGCCCTCCCTGAAATCAGCCGTGGTGGGAGGATGTATGCCATGGAAATCGGCACTGTGTCCACCCCATGGCCTTTTCCCCTTTTTCTGGAGAGCCAGTTGTTAAACTTTTACCAGCACACCGCTCATCTGGGCTGGATGAAGCCTTGGAGAATACCAGGGAAAATAGCACCTCAAGGGGCATCTGGAAAGTGGGTACAGGGGGCTTGTTTGGGGTTGTCCCCAGTGCACTGGGGGGCACTACTGGTATTAAGTGGGCGAGGGCCATGGACACTAAGTGTCCTGCAAGGCCCAGCACAGTCCCAAAGGCCCTCAAATTGTGGCACCCAAGATGCAATAGCACCTCTGTTGAGAAGCATTAAGATTCTTTGCCAAGCTCCTGGCTTTGTAGAGGAGGTTAGAGAGTGGGCTTCAGTTCCATCAAAGTCTCTCAGGCCCCATGTGCAGGGTGATGAAGATAAACAACACTGAGCTCCCCCTTCCCACGGGCCCGCTATCAGGGTGCTATGTAAAGGTCTGCGTGGACATGGGAACCAAGGTCACCCATATCCTAAATCCCATTCCAGATTCTTCCCACATCAGCACAATTGGGGCCAGAAGGAGGGCTTGTCTTCTGAGGAGAGGACAGAGATGCAGGGGATGGGGGCAATCCAGCCTTTGCAAACCTTCTGGACAGGGTTCAGCCCTGTAGGAGCGAGCCACCCTGTGGGGACACATCTCTGCACAGCCACAGAGACACTTATCAATGTGTTGCCAGCCAAGGCAAGCACTGTGGCGTGTAGCTTAAGCAGAGGTCAAGGCTGAATTATCCCAAGACAGCTGGGCGGGGGCTCTCCTTATACAAACCCCACCCCTGGCTGCCTGGCGCTGCGGAGCTTGCCTGCCCAAGGCCCGGGAGGCACCACAGGTGTGCCCTGGCATTGCACAAGCACACACACCTGCTGGGCCCACTCCCTGCTCTTCACACCCCTTCCCGTCCCACGTGGGGATCAGGCCACTCAGTTGGAAGACCTACTTAGGGGGGTGTTTGGGTCCCCATCTTACTTGCTTCTCTGTGTCCTCACAGCAAATAAATAAGGAGACAGGATCTATCACCACTAACAATCAGCATGTTCCTTCTTTTATATGCCAGCCACTGGCTGGATTTTATATATGTGTGTGTCTTTATTGAATTAAATTCACATACAATGCAATTCAGCCATTAAAAGTGTACAATTCAAAGTTCTTAGTGTATTCACAGAGTTGTGCAACCATCACCATAATCATTTTCAGAACATATTCATCACCTTAGAAAGTAACCCTATTAGCAACCAGTTTCCATCTCCCCCTACAGTCTCTGGCAACCACTAATCTGCTTTCCAGCTCAATAGATTTGCCAATTCTGGATATTTCACAAAAATGGACTCATAGAACATGTGGTCCTTTGTGACCAGCTTCTTTCACCCAGCCTGATGTTTTCAGGGTTCGTCCATGCTGTGGCAAGTATCAGTACTTCATTCCTTTTCAGCGCCCAATAATACTCCACTGTATGGAGCTATCACATTTTGTTATTCAGTCATCAGTTGATGGGCGTTTGGGTTGTTTCCACTTTTTGGCTTTTATGAATAATGCTGCTATGAACATTCATGCACAGGTTTTTGTGTGGACAAATGTTTTCATTTCTCTTATGTCTAGATCTAGGAGCAGAATTGCTGTCATATGGTAACTCCACTTTACATATGTTTTTACCAATTTGTCCAACTTGTCAAAGCACCTGTCATTATCCCTGTTTTATGGATAAAGGAAGGAAGATTCTGAAAAGTAAAGACCACAGAACAAGGGAGTTGTTTGGGCTGAATTCAAACCCGGTTGTGTGACTCTTTCCTATGCTGTGACCCACATGCTGCTCTAGGTCAGAAATTTCTGCATCCAGCAGGCCAATGTTAACTTGTCCCTCAGTTTTCTCTCACTCCGTAATCTGTGATCCTTTCATCTTTGCCAGAAACCGCGGTTGCAGGTGATGTCTTTGCTGTTTTTCTCTGAATCTTTGCCCTCCTGGGGGGACCAGATTGGACATCTCATTCCTCTTTCTGGGAATGTGCTTTTCTGACCTTTGGAAGTCTTGAGCTGGTCTATGGCCCACTAGGACCCCAGCATTTTCTTCTACTGTATTTACCTACGACCAGGTCTTCCCTGTCTTATATTTGCCTTCCCTGCCTTTCTTCTTTATAAATTTAATCAGTTGAATTGGATTCTGATAAAATTTAGAATCAAACAAAGGTCCTGTGAATTATGACCCCCATTTGAAAGGCTGGCACCCCTTCTCCACCTGCCCCACTTTTCGTATGTATTTTTGCAAATCTAGTGAGAATGGTTGCCAGTGTGAGATACAAGTGCGATGTAGCCATGGACCTTCAAGTTTTTTCCCTTCCCACCTTCATCCTCCACCAGAGACATGGGTCTCCTTTGTCTTTTTTTTTTTTTTTAAAGATTTTTATTTTTTCCTTTTTCTCCCCAAAGCCCCCAGGTACATAGTTGTGTATTCTTCCTTGTGGGTTCTTCTAGTTGTGGCATGTGGGACGCTGCCTCAGCGTGGCCTGACGAGCAATGCCATGTCCGCGCCCAGGATTCGAACCAACGAAACACCGGGCCGCCTGCAGCGGAGCGCGCAAACCCAACCACTCGGCCACGGGGCCAGCCCCAAGACATGGGTCTCCTTTGATGCAAACCTCTGTCTGCCTTGGTCATCCCCTGCTATTTGCCTGGTTTTGATAACCATTCTCAGTTGTGTCTGGGGTGAAATAGTTACCATGGATGACTTTTTCTATCAAGCCCTGTCTACCTTCTCCAAGAAGACTAGGTTAGCTGGTTGTTTCAGCCAGTATTTATTGAGCGTCTACTGGGCTGGAGTGTGTGTACCCTTCCTGTTAATGACATCATTTTGATGGTAGGTGATAATAAGTGCAGGAACAGCTTCCTGTTGCTATCTTTTGCCCTCCTACTCTTTGACAGTGGGTTCCAGGATGTTCTTCTTCAATGCTTCAATGTCAGAAGTTGTCAGTGGCAGAAGCTTCCTCTTTCTAAAGAAATTGTTTTTTTAAATGCTCTCTTTTTAAGGCTAACCTCTTGGTTTTTTTCTTTTTTCAAAAGAAAGACTACACATTGGCAAGTTTCCTATTTGAGGAGGATTTCCTGGTGTTAGAAATATGCCCAACACGTGCAGCTGGTGGTCACCGGGGGCTTCCATGGCCGGGGTTGTCAGCCACGCAGAGGGAGGGAACCAGCTGCTCCGCGGTGGCTTGGTCTGGTGGGGAATTGGTCAGCACATTTGCCAGGTCGTCTAGGGCTCAGCTGAATTTAGAATGAGTGAGGGGCTGATGGTTAGGCATCAAATATATGCTGAGCCCCCATCTACAACATGCCCCATTTCGGTGGCAACACTCATAAGCTCCGTGATGGAAGAAGTTACTTAATCTCTCTCTGCCTCAGCTTCCTCATCTGTAAAATGGGCAGAATAGTATTATCTACTCGGTGGGGTTGTTGTGAGTGTTTAGTGAATTAATGTATGTAAACTACTTAGAACAGTGCCTGGCGCAGAGTAAGTGCTCAGCAACGGCTACTTGGAAAATCACAGCTTACCCGCGTTCTGTCCAGTGTGGTAGCCTCTACGCATGTGTGGCTCTTGAACTGTGGCTAGTCCAAACTGAGATGTGCTGTAAGTGGAATACATAGTAGGAAAGGAAGAATGTAAAATAGCTCTTTAACCATTTAAAAAATACATGTTTACATGTTGACATGATAATATTTCAGATATATTACTTTAAATAAAATATGTTGTTAAAATTACCTGTTTATTTTTACTTTTTAAACGTGGCTACTAGAAAATTTAAAATGGTGCATGTGGCCCGCATTTGTGGCTCACACTATATTTCTCTTGGATGGTGCTGGTCCAGATCAATAAAAAGTAGCCGAGAATGATTGTGAAAATCTTTTATTTTTATTTTTTTTTATTTTTTTTGATTGTGAAAATCTTGAGCACTCAGTCTGAGAAGGTCCAGGGGAGAATCGGGGGCTGCAGAGACAGCTCTGAGAATGCTGGTTGGAGGAGGTCAGAGGAGGAGGAAACAGGGCTCAGATGGAGAGGGGAGGCTCTGGGAGGCCAGGGACCGGGCTGGGCCCACCGCCAGCCCAGGCAGCAAGGAGGAGTCCAACAGGGGAGGACCTTCCAGGCCAAGGACGCCACGCACAGAGGTGTGGCAACAGATCAGAAAACTCCGAAATGATGTCCCATGAGGCCACAACACCCCTCAACCTGCCTTCCCCGTTGGGGGTAGCCGCTCCAGTCCCCCACCGCCCCCATGGGCAGGGCCCTCCTCCACTCAGGTTCCCAGACTTGCTCATCTGCATCCCCCTCCAGGGCTCTGGCTTGATTTGCGATCTTGTTTTGCAAAGGCGGGAGCTGCCTCCCCCTCCCTCAGTCCCCAGGGGGTTGCTCCAACCTCCATTACCAAACCGTGTGACAAGAAATGCAGCCCCCTTATTAAAATAATGTAATGTCTAACTAAAATAGAAACCCCAGATAACAGTTTTTGATGTTTTAATGACTGGGCTCATTAGACAGACTTCCCACTTAAAGTGTCTGTCTAGCAATTAAGGCTAAAAAAATCATAAATGATGACCACACCTTCTGTGGCTTAATGGTTACTCCGAAGGCTGGTCTTATTATCTCGGTGATACAGTCTGTGATAAAAAAGAATTTAAGATACTCTCCCAAGATTTATTTCCCCATTAGCAAGCTGGAGGAGGAAGGTTAAGAGTTCTCTTAAGGTCAGAACTGGAAAGGGAGCGGGTGAATAATAAGATGCCTAGAATTTCCCTCCCCCAGAACCAGCCTCCTCCTTGCCCGCCCGTGGGGAGGTCCCGCAACGCCGAGGGGTTTAACTTTTGCCTGTCACAGGGAAGTCTGTGAATTGTTACTCCGAGTGACCCCAAGCAGTTTATTTAGTTAATTGTCAAGCATGCAGGATGAACTGTGGAATCACCTACTTCCACGTAAATTATTTCCTACCCTAATCTGCTGACGATGGAGGAAAAGTCGAAAAGGGAGCACTTGATGAGAAAAACCTGGGCAAACGCATCCAACTGCCCCAAACAAAATGTCCAGGATGGGGGGGCGGTGCTGATGGGAGAAGAGAGAAGGGAATCGCAACGGAATGGTTTCCTGTTGCTAAAGAAATGGGGGGTGCAGGTGCCCCATCCCGGGAGTGGCTCTGGGCTCCGGCTTCGAAGGAGGAATCTGAGAAGGTTACAGCACAGCAGCTTAAAGGAGACACAAATAATTTCACAGTGAATTGTGTTCAGAAGTAAGTATAGGAGGGGGCACCTTTAGCCTTTTATTGGGTGTGTCTTAAGTGATGAATGATATTTGGACCACTGAGGCCATTAACGGAGCAGTTGTACCTGTCCTGGTGGGAGGGGAAAGGCTGCCAGCTGCCTGAGATCCAATGGTGATGACCAGGCTCCTTATCAGAGGGGCTGACTCAGAACCCAGCTGGGGCTGCTTTACCCGCCCCCCAGGCAGCTAGCAGGAGGGGCTGGTGGGGGCCAGACCCTGCCAGTTCATTTTCAGGAATTGCAGTTAATCTCCAAACCTGCCCGGTCCCTCAGATCTGTCACCTGCAACCTCCCCCACCCCCCTAGTAGAACAGGTAGGCCTGGGGGTTTTCAAAGGTGTTTATGAGGGGAGAGAGAGTGCTGGGCGCTTGCAAAGTTTAATATAAAACCAGAGGCAGAGTGGAAGTCCACTTCAATTCTCTCTACAGCTGGAGCTCCTTGGGCAGGCTTCACCCTGAGTGGAGGGACCAGGAAGAGCAGGGAGGGCCAGTGGTGAGGCACTGCAGGTGTTTCTTTCAACAACTTTGGACACCTGACCGTTATTGATTGAGCATTATTCTGTGCCAGGCATTGTGCTAGGATAGATGGTGTGAAAGATGAGACAAACTTCACCTTTATTTTTCTTTGGAGAATACGCAGTGCCCCATCCTAAAACCACTTATTGGAGTAGTGTTATCATTTACCCCTAGGGCCTGCTTGGTAAGTAATAAAGCATTTTATAGGCCCTCAGTTATTCCTGGCAGCAGTCCTATGCGAAGAATAGCTGTTGTTAATCCCATTTTATTGACGTGGTAACGGAGGCAGAGTGTAACAGGACTTTTTTGGCTGTAAATGAGAGAAAACCCAACTTAACCTGGCTGAAGCAAACCAGAATATGTACTGGGTATGTAATGCAATGACCGTGAGTAGGGTCCGATTCACAGACCCCTCTACCCAGGCTCAGCAAACTCGGATGCGGGTTTCTCTGTCTCCTGGCTCTACTTCCCACACGAAATGGCTTCATTCTCAGGTCTGCAAGGCAAGATGGTAGCAGCAGGGACACGCAGCCTCACAGCCTCTCCAGTTGAAGTCCCGGAGAAAAAGAGAGCACCTCTTGCTGGTTGTTAGAGCCTTAGATCTGGCTCTGACTGAGCCTGATTGGCTGTCTTAAGTCACATGTCCATCTCTGAACCAATCCCTGTAGCCAGAGCATGGAACTCGTGATTGGCTTATGTCTGGTCACATGCTTCACCCTGGAACCAGATGCGGACTCCTTCCCACTCGACGTGGACTAGAGTCGCGAATCCACAAAAGGAAATCAGAAGCTGTGGCCCGAAAAGATGGATTGGATTCTGGGAAGACAAAACGCAAGACTCACTGGAAAGGGTGCACTGGTGACAAAGCCCGGCCTGGAAGCCAAGACCATCGAAGTCCCACAGGAGCTGGGAAACAGTGGAAGAACAGGCATCCCAGCTCTGGCTCAGGCCAACTCTGGGCTTTGGTTAGTATCCCTTTTCTAAGTGGATCTTTCTAGAGCATCCTGAACAACAACAGAAACAAAAAAGGTATTCTGAGACCCAGAGACAGCTTGGTAAAATGTGATTAGAAAGACCCTAAGTGGGTATTGATCCATCTACCATAGAGTGGCTGGCCCACAGAGGCTCCCCTGTCATCCCTCACGCCAAGTGCATCCTGTCCATCTCTGCTGGTAAAATAGCACCCAGTGTTCCAGTTTGTGCTCAGAAGGCCCCGTCAGAATGGATCGCTCCCTCTCGTGTCCTCCTCCTGTACCCTTCGGTACTGTAGCCCATCGTAGACTCTGGGCTGGCCAGTAGTTTGTGGGGTTTGTTCGTTTTTGCCAGTAGATTTTTATCTTGTCTACTATTTTAACATGTCTACTCACTTGGCTCAATGGGTGATGATTAACAGATGAAGGATTCTGAGGCTCAGCAGGAAGACTACTGTGATTGATCAGTAATGCCTGCTGAGAGGGGCAGGGAGGTAACCTTGTTCTAGTTAAGTTTTGGTTGCAAGTGAAAAAAAAAAATCTCAAGCTGGTTTAAACTGAAAAATGCCATTTGTTATAAGGATAAAGGGGTATATCAATATGTCATGGGCCTTAAAAGCAGAGAAAACACTACAGCCAGACCTCATGAAAGGCTGGACTCAGGGAAGCCATCAGCAACCAATTACTTCCTCAATATCTATCTTTCTGGGGCCATATGCTATCTCATCTTGGCTTTTCTCTACACAACTGATTGATCCTTTCCGCTCTATAGATCAGCTCTCTTTGATTTCCCCTGCATATGATAGAAGCCGGTCATACAAGATCCATATTTATATGGACATCAGTCTAGCAACATGTAGAGAAAGTCTGGGGCTAGTCTGGCTGAAGTCAGTTACCTGCCTTTGATCCAATCAGCTATGGTCAGTGGGTAAGTTTCCTTAATAACCAGGGAAACCCTCTGAGGTGAGAGAAGAGCCAGTTTTCAGGGAAAAAGGGTCATCAAGGGCTGGACAGACACTCCAGAAGGAGGCTCCTTTCCATTTATTCTGTGTATTTGCTGACCGTGCCCCCATAGGAGTGGTGGAAGCCATAGTGGTAATGGTAGTAGTAACAACGGTGGTGATGGCGGCAAGGATACAGGGGTAAATCAAACTTAGACTGCCCTGGAGGGATTTACAATCCAGTGGGGAAAAATTACTTAGACCCCACACAGACTTTGATAACTGCCAAAAAGCACATCCTGGGCGGCAGGATCATTGAGTTGAATTGGTTCACCGTACTCCTTGCTCTCTGCTCACCCATTGCTCCTAAACGCCACACGAGATGGGACAATGTTTATTCGTAAGCTTCGCGATCACGTTGAGATTCAGACTTTTGACCTCAGGTGAAAGCATCTTGTCAACTGTCCCTTCCCCACTCACCCCCTTCCCTGACGGTTGGAGCAGTGCCCTCAGCCCCTCTAACAACCTGATATCCAGCTAGCCCCCTGCCCTCCATCTTTGCCGTCTTCCTGTCAAATGTTGTCACATCCTGATAATTATTTTAAAAGGAAAGAAAAAAATAAGGATCAAGTCATGCCAGAGCCCAGGAAGCAATCTGTGGCCGCCCTGATGTCATCAGGAGCCCCATTTCCTTTCCGTCTGAGTGCCCTGCCCAGAAAGTGCATTTGCAGTCAGAGAACTTAGCATTTCAGAGCTCTCATGAAAAGTCACATCTCAGCTTGTGACCTGTCTTTAAGAGATCGGGCCTGTGATTCAGTTTCCTCTCTCTCTTGCTTTTACTCTCTTGAGAAACCAAATTGCCTCCTATTTTTTGGTTTTCTAATCATACGTTCACAATGGGCACTTTCTCCTTTTTCTCTTTCCTGCTAAAAGAATGTAACTGTGTTTACCTGCCTGAATTAAAAGGAACGTCTATGCAAGGGGTGGGAGAGCATGTATGGGACCAGGGACCCAAGCCCCAGATAAAGGCAGAGCTACGGGTTCTATGGGACAGCGACAGAAGTTTCCAGGAGAAAGGGCAGCTTTGAGGAGAGACGGGTGATTGCCTTGACTGCAGCCCGCCTGCCTGATTGAGATATGGCTCTCTGTGCAGTGCTGGGTTCTGCATAAGGGCTTCCCAGCTGTTCGTCAGCTTGCAGGTATGGGCTTTTCCCCACCTGGCTGGTTGGGGGGAAGCAAGGGTAGGGGACAGCCATCTGTCCCTCAGCTGTGGGCTGTAGGAGGACAGCTTGGCGAGACCCAGTCATTCATTCCTTCCTTCAGCGGATAGTCAGTTCCTGAGGTCCCCCCTGGTTGCCCTGCCCCAGGACCCTCCTCCCAGCTGACTCTGCCCCCTCCTGCTTTGCCCATCAAACCTCTGGCTTTTGCTGACCTCTGCTCCACCTCTCTATAAAATGGCAACCCCACTGCTTGCCGCAGAAATGCCTCAAAGTGGCCGTGGGAATTCAAGGACTCCTTATTTTTCTCCAGACCCAAGAATACCCGAGGTCTAATGCACAGCATTTTGGGAGCATTGTGATAATCTGCTACGTTTCTTAGCCAGCCAAAGTTAAATCATGGTCGTCACTAGGAGAGAACTGGGGGAGACTTTTGCACGAAGTTTACCTGCCCAGAGTGAGAAGAATAACCTAGACATGCCTCACCAGGTTGAAAAGCACTGTGAAGTGTGGTTGAAAATACAATTGCTGCCTCCCAGGCAGGGCAGCTAATGAATGGGCATGGTCGGACGCTGCTTTTCATCACCTTGACTGCTGTTTCCCCAGAGCTGTATCCAGGTGGAACCATTCTGCTCCATGCTCCCTTCTTCGTTTCAAAGTGTTCAATTTTAATGAAACAGATATGAGGTCAGGGAACAGAAGTCACTTAAGGAGTAAGTGCATATGCAAACCGCTGGGTAACTCACTGCAATTGAAAATGCAGTAAAACCTTGATTAAGTGCACCCCAAGTAACCAGAACCCTCAATTAACTAGGATTTATTTCTTAGAATTCTGCTTTTAGGGGAAAAAGCATATCATAAGGGGGAAAAAAATCTCATCTCAGGGATTCTTTTTAAACTTCCTCCAAGGTCTGCCTGGTCTCAGTCTACTTTCTTCCTAATACCCATTTCCTTCTTCAGCTTCATTTAAAAGCCTGTGTGATGAAGACTAATGGCAGAGGGATGACTCTGAAATGTATAACGTCAGTTCAACTCCCCCCTTTTATAGACAAGGGCCCTGGGACCCAGAGAGGTGGAGTGACTTGCCCTAAGACATATAGCTGGTGGTTGCCAGCAGCAAAGTCTCTTAAATGCTGGTCAAACGCTACAACTATGACATGTCACCACCCCCAAGATTAGCTGTCTCATCTTGGAAGTCACCAAAAGGTCTGCACATGAACTAAAAACATGAGGGGAAAAGTGAGAGACTCTAGCCAGATGATAGCATCACTATCCAGGCTGCCATGACCACATTGCCCATCAGGTCCAGAGCATCTGATACGGGACAGCACGTTGGACAATAGTCAGAACAGAGTGCAGTGGCCATTGAAATTAGCCATCATTTGGATTTTGGTTATAATCAACAAGAAACCTACGAAACTTTAAAAGCCTTAAAAAAAGAAAACCTTAAGCCGTAAAATCAAAATGCTGGGGTGCAGCCCAGCATTGCCTCCTAGGGAAGACTTCCCTGAGCTCTTCGTTACCTCCTCTTCTGTGACCTCCCGTTTTGACATCTGAAGATATCTCTGGCCCTGGTTTTTCCTCTTAGCTGCCCTTAAGGCCAGCCTCAGAATAGGCAGTCACTTCTATAGGACAATTGTAGGGCACCAGGATGACAACCTTCTCCCGTGCTGGCCCCAAATATTCACTTTTCCATGATCAGCCTTAAAAGTGTCTTAAATTCCATTCTGTCACTCAGTGGGGACTTTTTAGATTTGGGGAGATCTGGGCCAGTCCTGGGCCTCTGTGCCCTCAGATGCATTTATTCTCTGCTCTGTATCCTAGGGGCTGACCTGCCAGCTGCATTGCCCCAGCTCCCTTGCCAGTGGGTTTCTGGCTAGGTTTGGCCAATGGGAGACACTAGTTGAGGGCAGGAGGAAGGGAGAGACCAGGCAGCACCCCTCACCACCACCACTTCTCTTAAATCTGGTGGCATCTTCATGGTGCCTGTGTCCTCTCTTTGGCTCCAGCTCCCCCAAGGCACCCTCACCACAGTTCTGTCACCTTCGGGAAAGCCCTGAGTCAGCACTCTGTTAATACCATCTCTTCTCTGAGTATTCCACCAGCTTCCTGCTCTTGTTAATCAGGAGTTTCCCCAGACGAGCCCCCCCACATTAAATTCTCTGTTGAATTACCTGGTCCTCACTGGTCCCTGACCAGTACAAGACCCCCGTATTAAAATGCAAGACCCTGGACACCTCCAACCTCAGTGGTCAATGGAGACCAGCTGTACTTAATGGGCTTCCTCCAGTGGGCAAAAATTTGACCCAGTCAGCTTTAATCTACTTAATCAGAACCTACAGTTAATCAGTCAACCCAAAAAGCCAGTTGAAGCAGGAACCAGAAACCAAAGGTATGTGGATACCTTAAATACTTTAACTTAGAACAGGAATGTACGTTTCTTCACCAATCTCATGAGGTCGGTCAAGGCCTTTTATTTGCATATGGGTCTAGTGGTTGGGGTTTCTCACTGTCCTTCTTTCATAGATCATCCCCATAAATAAGGCGTCTTCTGAGGTTTCTAGAATGGATTTATTGAAGTGAAGAACTTAAAGACATATACAAAGTACATTAGAGTGCAAAATCCTTCTAGGTGTCTGGTTTGCTATCCAATATTTTATCTCATCCACACCTAATTCAACAGCATCTTTTTAATGACTCACCTTTGAGTCTATCACTTTAGTTTGCATTAAAATTTAAGCTTGCTTTCTTACTATATTCCTGTTTCATCCGTTTACATTATATTTAATTAAATTGTGAATGATAGCAACAAACCCAACTGGCATCAACAGGTTTGGGCTCAGCACAGCTGCTCATTGCACAGCATGCAGCTCAGCTGATGGGTGCAGGCTGATGGGTCTGGGCTGTCCAGAGAGAGGCCTAGGGGCCCCCAGTGTCCAGAGTGGAGGCCACCATTCAGGAGGTTGCAGAGGGGATGGAGGGAGGTGATTAATGCAGCACGTGTCGTAAGCAGAGGCGGCACTCCTGTCATTTCAGCCCGGGGTTCCGTGGCTGAAGGGGTAGACCCACGATGGAGAAACAAGCACCTGGGCTGACTGGATGGATGTTTCCTCTTTGTTGCAATTATCAGTGCATTAATGATTCCCAGAATGGCTTCTGCTGCCATGAATTGTATGATTGCCATCACACCTTGTTTGACGACATTCCTTCCCCCTGAGTCCTTATCTCCCGCAGCTTTGACCGGGGACTGGAGGAGTTGGGGGGTAAAGGGAGGCACTGGCCTGAGTGTGAGCATTCAGAGCACTGGTCTCTTCCAAGTGGATAAATGCAGGATACTGAGTGGCCTCTAAGGTAACACTGGGTACGGATCAATCGACACCTCTCTCAAGGACCCACAGTGGGCGAGGGGGTCAGAGTCTTCTGCACAGAGGAGACCACACAGACTGAGACACAGAAAGATGGTTGGGATCGTCTTTCGAAGATTAGAACTCAGGCCTGGCTAGAACGTCTAGTCCTCTGATCGAGAGTGAGTCACTCCCCTCGTGAGCAGAGGCTGTTTCCACACCTGCAGGGTGAAGCAGTCAGACCAGGTGGTCCTAAGACTTCCTCCAGCTCTCACATCCAGTGTGTCCATGAGCTCTAATAAATGATTCCCGTCCTTGAAGTGTGGATGGCCTAGACTGTCCAATTCAATAAGCCTGAGCTCCCTGTCCCATCAAGCACTTGAAATGTGGCTGCTCTAAACTGAGACGCGCCACGAATGTAAAATACTAGGTTTGAAGACTTAGTACAAAAAGAAACCAGTTTAACATACCTCATGATCGATAAGTCTTGAAACAATCCTATCTTGGACACATTGGGTTAAAATACGGCGTTAGAGTTAATTTCACCTGTTTCTCTTTCTATGTGGCTACCAGCCAATTTTAAATTGCGTATGTGGCTTGCAGTGTATTTCTAACGGAGAGCAGTGCTGCAGAGAGAAGCTGCACCAACAGATAACGAATACCCGGGCAGTGCCTGCTGCGGGAGCTCAGAGAGGAAAGAGCACGGTGGGCTGGATGAGGTCAGCTGACAGGATGCCGTGGGAAGGGGGGTGGACCAATCCAGATAACAAGAGGCGAGGGTGAGTCTGTGTGGCTGGGGTAAGCTCATAAGCAAGCAGGAAACCCTCATCCTGCAGCACAGTGGCCTGGCTGGCCAACCTCTCTGGAAGGGAAGGGCGGGAAGGCTGGAAAGACAGGCCCAGGGTTACGCTGAGCATTTGTACTCCCAACCTCTCTCCACTCCCGGCTCTCCCATCGCTCACCTTCCATCCTCTACTCTCTTTTCTTTTTCGACACCCCTCACTGAGAATGCTCAGCCCAGTGAGGGCCTTCAGGATGGGCAGAAGCAGAGGGAGAACTTGTTTCATTCTTCCTGCCTTGCTTGTCTACAAGAGCAGTTCAGCATTACTCACTGGGGACATTGATGGTTCAGGAAAGTGCGGAATTGCACCTGGAATTCTATAGGCGTCATTGCAAACGACTTGTAACTGCCTGGTCAAGAACTCTGTGGTAGAGATTCGAACCCCAGCATTAGGGCAAGTAGCCAAACATCGAGGAGAAAGCTGCTCCGGGGTTGCTAACCAGCCAGCTGGTGGAGTTCCGGCCGCTGAGCGCACTTTGCCTCTCCCCGGTCCTGGGCCCGGGGGCTTCACGCATCAGCACAGAGACAGGATGTGTGACTGGCCTCCTGCATGCTGAGCCTCACTTTCCCCTTAATGACCTGAGAAAATCCGGGGACTTGTAGGGAAAAGCACATGCTGTCTGGACGTGGGTGTTTTCCTGTCACTTCCCATGCCTGCAGCCCACCCCATGTGAAGCTTCCTGAGGGCCAAGGGTGGGAAGGGCTTGGGGCTGCCCGCCTCACTGCTCCACTGCCTGGCTGCCCTTCTGCCGCCTGCCCCGCCTCTGAATCATGAGACTACCCTTGACGGTCTTGGGAAGAGAGGAACCTTCCAGATTTAGAGATGGGGAATCTCAAACCCTTTCTGCTCACTAGATGTACCTGGGGAGCTTTTAAATTATACCCAGGCCTGGCTCCACCCCCAAGTCTGATTAATTAGGCTGAAGTAGCCAGGTGACAGTATTTTTCTAAGAGCTTCCCAGGGTGGATGGAAAACAACTATTTAGGTTTAGGATGAAACTTTATCACCTTGCTACTCAAAGTGTGGTATTTCTTGAACCAGCAGCATGGGCATCTCCGGGAAGCTGATTAGAAATGCAGGCTCTTAGGCCCCCTGCCCAGGCCTCTTGAATCAGAATCCACATTTTAATGAATCCTCAGTTGGTCAGCGT
Source organism: Equus asinus (assembly GCF_041296235.1). NCBI lineage: Eukaryota > Metazoa > Chordata > Mammalia > Perissodactyla > Equidae > Equus > Equus asinus. Next base: position 27,300,002 of record NC_091796.1, read on the forward strand.
GCACAGTGCAGAGAGAGAAGCGCTGTTACCTCTGTACATCAGAATCACCTGGGGGAGATGAGGACGCTAGAAACCCCGGGGCCTCTGCTTTCTGAACCGGGCTCCTTAAGTCTGGGCAGGACGCGGGAATCCTCTCTTAACCAGCAACCCAGATAATTCTCATTAATTGGAATAATGGGTTTAGGACTTTAGTCTTTTCAAAGCACATTTCCTCCCTCTGTGATTAGCAAACCTGGCGCAGCGAGGGTACAGGCACACCACCACCAGGTGAATTGTGTTTTCATCCCCTCGCTCTTGCATCCAAATATCTTCCATTGCTCCCCATTGCCTATCAAATGAGGTCCAATTCCCTAGGCTGGCATTGGAGAAGCTCCATAATTTGACCCCCTGCCCACTGCCAAGTTCACACCCACAGTTTCTTTCTATCACTCTATCACACCAACCAAAATGGAACCACTTGATACGCTGAACCCATCTTCTGTTTTCATCTCTTTCTTCCTTTGTTTAAACAGGTTGGGGCGGGGTGGTTGTTCTATATTTGATAGGCCATCTGCCCAGCCCCTTCGCTGCCTAAAACTTATCCAGCCCTAGATGCTGTCCATCCTTCAAGGCCCAGTTTCCCGGACAGCCCAACCTCAGAGCCATGTGTCCCTCCTCTCAGCTTCTGCAGGGGTGACTTAAGACGGTATCGTTCACTTCCTGGAACCCAGGGTGACTGGAGGCTCTGGAGGACGTGCTTATTTTCCTGGGCACGTGTTCTTCCTCCCCTGTTAGACTGTGAGACTAAATGAAGGCACAGACCAAGTCTTTATGCCTTTATTGTAATTACTTCTCTCTTCCCAACCCTATTTAGCGCTGTGGCCTGTGCATGGCCAGAGTTTCATTTGATTGACAGTGGATGTTCCAGTCAAAACCTTGATGATCAGGATGTTAATGCTGATGCTGGTCACACACATTTATTTACATATTTATGTAAATCTGCTGCTTTTAGCCTTTTTGAAAAGTAAATGGTAGCTTTAAAGAACAGAAAAGATGAAGTAGAATAGGAAAAGAAAGCAAAGCAATTCATTAAGAAATAAGGAAAACTCTGGAAAAATGCTCCCTTGGGCCCCCTTGGGCTCTGTCAATCACTGGTCCTGGGTACCGTATTAGCAAGCACCAGGCAGCAGCCACAGAGCAGTCCCCGGATCCAGGGATGGGGGCGGAGGGATGGCCCCGCTGATCTCAGCTTTCAGAGGGGTCTCACAGCTCGGATCACTGCATGAAATCGGAGAAGCGGGAGGGTACCAAGAATAAGAACATGGCCTATGGAGAATGCAGATAGATCCTGGAAGGGGGTCTGCAAGTCCCCCCCACTTGGTTTAAAGGAGCACCGTATTCAGCATTTTGGCCTGGAGGATTTGCCTTCTCCTAGGAGATCCAGTGTCCTTGTCACTGAACACACCAGAGCTTTCTCACCTCTTTGTTCGTAGAACTCAGACGTCCTCCTTATTTGGGCCTCTCGGCACCTCATCCAGGCCTAAGCACGGTGGGCACTCAAGAGCAAAGAGCCGAGGCTGAGGAGCCAGCACTGGGAGACTCAGGGCAGCTCTGGCACACTCCTGGGCAGCTCACTTACCATTTCTGACCCTCAGTGTTCTCCTCTGGAAAATGGGATAATTATAGTTACTTCTCAGGATAATTGGAAGGAGTTACTGAAAAAAACCTATGTTAACCCTTTAGCACAGTGCTCACACAGAGGAAGCACTCAACAAATGGTACCTATTATTATTATTATTTGTACCATGGGGATAACAATACCCACTCCAACACAGAGTTGTGAGTATCAAATAAGATGGGAAGTATGAAAGTGTTGCAAAGTTTAAAACCTGTTGCACATCATATATTCCTTCCTTTAACAAATAGTCCCCTATCTGCTCAGGTGGCTGCAGGAAGACCAAAGATCACAGGCCGGCCCTCAGAATCCAAGAAGGTGGATAAAATATTCGCCTGTGTCTCCAAGGCAGCAAAGAGGGAAAGATGACGTCTGCCTGAGCAGTAGGGTACTTTCCAGCGCTTCCACGTGAACCCTGACGTGTGGGCTTCATTGTGGCAGACGAGAGGGACTCTGGAGGTGAGGAGAGTAGGAGAGCATTTCAGGTCACAGAAGAACTAAGTGAGTGGCAGGGCCATGCATGGTCTGTTGGGGGAACAGAGAGTGACCCAGAGTGACAGAACAGTAGGTGTGCCCCTGTGGGACAGTGGATAGGATGCAGGCTCTGGACCTGGCTTCCGGTCCAGCACCACCATCAACTACTGGGTAACCTTGAGTATGGGTTTTTTTTTAAAGATTGGCACCTGAGCTAACAACTGTTGCCAATCTTTTTTTTCTGCTTTTTCTCCCCAAATCCCCCCCAGTATGTAGTTTTATATATATTTTAGTTGTGGGTTCTTCTAGTTGTGGCATGCAGCATGCCGCCTCAGCATGGCCTGATGAGTGGTGCCATGTCCGCACTCAGGATCCATGGCGGCCCAGGATCCTCAAAACCCTGGGCCGCCAAAGCAGAGCACACGAACTTAACCACTCGGCCATGAGGCTGGCCCCTTGAGTATGATTCTTAACCTCTCTGTGGCTCAATATCCTATCTGTAAAATGAGGCTAATCATGGTATCTACCTCAGGAGGTTGGTGTGAGGATTAAATGAGATAATGTGTGTGGAGCCCTTGGAGAAGTTCAGGATGCAGTGGTACTAAGTACCAAGTACTTAGTACTAAGAACTAATGACTGATTGAAGGTGATTGAGCAAGGTGACATGATCCAAGTTGTTCGCTAAGAAGATGAATTGTCAGCAATGTTCAGAGTAGACTAGCACACAGAGAAAGAAGAGGCAGCCCTGCCACCCGCCCTGTCCCTGGTGTAACCAGGGGTTCCCTGGGACAAATAGTAACCAACTGATGGCTTGTCCTCTGATGACCTCTGGCTGAGATGGGCCAGGCATGTTCAGGCAGCAGTGGGGGATCTGGAGAGGGAGCCAGGGCCCCTCAGATGCCTCCCACAAAGGCCAGAGTCACTGAACCTGCCAGTGGACACAAGCAGGGTCCCTGGCCAGGGCAGGGAGGGGTCTCTGAAGACCCCAGACATTCAAAGAGGTAAAGGATCCCAGACCACTTTTCCTTCCAGTGAGCCCAGAGTCCAGTTCTGCACAGTCAGCACTCAGTTTCCCCTGAAGAGATTTACTGTTAGATACTATTAATAGCTGATGTGTACTGAGCACTTCCTACCCACCAGGCACTGTTCTAAGTACTCACATTAACTCCTTCAATCCTCACAACAGCCCTAGGAGGCAGATATTATTCTTATTATTCTCCCCATTTGACAGATGAGAAAACTGAGGCACAGAGGTTAAGTCACTTGCTCAGAGTCACAGCTAATACACAGCAGAGCAGGAATCCAAACTCTGGTCTAGGGACTGCGTTACGTGTGCTACTCCTTGTCACTTCATGTTGGTTCAGGCAGGATGAATTCCCGCCTCCTGTTAGCCTGAGACAGACTTCTTTGGTGAGGCAGATCCTATTGGGAGAGAGGCAATGAGCCCCATCGGGCATGCATCACAGAGCTGAAGGTGCCTGCGTGGGGGATGGGTCCCTCCCTCAACCTCCCTCATCCTCCGCCTCCTTTCTCCAGCACACTCCCATCTCTTCTGCAACGCCTCCTCTCAGGAAAGAGCCCGGGGCCTAGACAGCAGCCCCTTGAAAGCAAGGACTATGTCTTCTCATTTTTCATCCCCCATAAGGCCCAACAGAGGCCCAGACACAAGGTAGGCCCTTGAGTTCAGCTGAGTCAATTTGAATGAACTCATTCGTTCTAAGATGTAAATGAGTGATAAGATTTTAATGACACCACTCCCAGGGACGGGCATTTTAATATGGGCTAAAGTCCAGGATTGGCTTGCCCCAAAGGAATGAAGCTTTGATTGTGAAATTATGGGCATCGGCTAGCTGGGGAGGCTTGGGGGGACAATAGGAAAGGGGTTGACAGAGGTGACAGAGGCCCTTTCTGGCTCCCAGATACCATACCCCTCACTAGCAGCCACCATCTCTGCTTGTGTCCCGCCAGGTGCGCAAACCACAGACTCTCCAGGTCCTGATGCTGGAGAGCCCGTGCTGGGCTCACAGGAACCCAAGAAGTGTGTGGGAGGGCTCAGCACTGGCCACGAGGGTCCTGGGAAGCTGGTTTTGGCCGTGCTGGGTCTGAATCTGAACAAGCACAAGCCGTGAGACCTGGGGCTGGAGAGCAAGGTTCTGGGGGCCAGAGCAGTTCCCCCATCTGTGGCTCACAGCCCACTGTGGTCTCTGGGCATCTGTTGAAGACCCCAGCAAGGTGCAGATGTGCGGCCCCCAATGGACTCAGCCTAGGAGGCACAGGAGCTGTGAGGGAAGGCTGGACGGGACCCCAAGAGCCACCTGCCACCACTCCCAGGAGTTAGCCCAAAGCTGAAGATGGAGCAGCATCTAATATGACAAGTGAAATGAAAGACAGTGTGAAGTGAAGTGGAGGGCAACTCAGTCCCACGCCCTGTGTGGGGAGGAGACGGTGCCTATTTGGTAGCACTTCATTCCTTGTCTGCCCCCTGGCCTCTGCTCGCGGCTGCCACTCCCCTTCCTCTGCTTCTGAAAGCTGAGCCTCAGCTGGGCTCAGGCCTTCCCCTACGCCTTTCACTGCCCTCTGGGGTTTCCCTCGCTGCTCTGGGGCCGAGCGTGTGCTCCCTGCCTGCCTCCCCAGTGCCACACTTCAGCACAGTGAGACATCCACCCAGGGGTCTTGGACAAGGACCCTGGGTGCAGAGGAGGCCTCATGCCCACAGAAGCTTCCGGAACACCTGAGTGTGGAGACCTTCCACAGGCCCTTGGCAGGAAGACAGGAGAGGAATGAGGCCATCCCTGCAACCACCCAGACAGACTTCCTGGCTGTGTTTAAAGGCCTGCCTTGGCCAACACGATTCACTGTTCCCCACATGGGACTACAGCACGTCCTGCTCCCCACCCTAGGCCGCTGAAGGTCTTCCCTTCTTCAGGGACAAGACAGGAGGAAAAATCAGTTCCGGACAGGGACGGCTAACATAAGGCTCTTTTTAGCCTCATAACCAGAAGGCGCAAAGGGGCTCCCTGACAGGCACCACGTACAATCAGGGAACTTCTTCGATTTCATCTTTTCAGGGCTCTGAATTGTGTTTTGCTGCTGACTGGGTTGTAAAGGCCTGTTACAACAGCCTATTACAGAGAAGCATCCCGTTATAGTAGAGAGATTTCCATGTCCCGGCAAATGGCCCACACAAATGGGAATCTGTTGATGGAGACAGAGGCAACTTTTTTTTTTTTAGGTGAGGAAGATTGGCCCTGAGTTAACATCCATTGCCAATCTTCCTCTTTTTGCTTGAGGAAGATTGTCCCTGAGCTAGCATCTGTGCCAATCCTCCTCTATTTTGTATAGGGGACACCGCCATAACATGGTTTGATGAGTGGTGTATAGGTCTGCACCTGGGATCCCAACCAGCAAACCCCAGGCCACCGAAGCGGAGTGTGCAAGTTTAACCACTGCACTGCGGGGCCAGCCCCTGGAGGCAAAATTTTCTACAGCAGGCTCCTCTTGTCTCTCTCTCTGATTCCAGTGTGGTTTTGGGTGGAGAGAAACGTGTTAAGTTCTCTTGGCGTTGTCTGTGTGAGGAGGGATGGGCTGGAAGAGGCAAGGGGCAGGGAAAGAAATTAGAGTGGACAGAGGCACACTGAGAAGGGAAGAAAGCTGATGCGAGACCAAGATTCTTACAGATTTCTGGTTTGGCTTCAGTAACAGTAACAGACCCTCAGGATATGAGTTCTAGAGAGACGCTTGGAAATCAACCATTTAAAGCAGTGTTTTCAAACTGTAGGTGGCAACCTATTATGGGTCATTGGATCAATCTAGTGGGTCACAATCTACTGGCTTAAAAAACTTTAGGTAGAAAAATAGAAAATACCAATGTGCATCCTATGGAGTGAAATATTGTTCAATCAAATTTTCTTTCAGTTTTATGCACACACATTCATATCCTAGTCATGAAGCAAAATGTTATAGTTGGTGAGAGTTGAAAAAAGGTAAACACGGGTCTTGTCCACCGATACCTACATTTTCATTTTAAGAAAATTGAGGTTTAGGGAGAGAAAGCCATTTGTCCAAAGTCACTCAACTCGTGAAATTTGAATCCAGGACATGTGGCCTGACTTCTAGGCCAGGCCTCATCCCCACAGTGGTTTCCTTTCTGTGAGGGCACTTGGAAGCATACATGTGGTTCTGGAGCCAAAGGGACCTGCACTGTGCTGTGGGCAAGTCACTCAACCCTCTGAGCCTGAGTTTTCCCATCTATAAAATGGGCCCATACCCAGGGTATGGTAACGATTGTGAGATTACATGAAACCCATGGAAGGGACCTGGAAGGGACCCAGATTGTACTATTTGCCTTTACTTTCTTTTCCTTTCCAAATATCTAGTCACATAATACAACTCCCCTAACCAATACTTCCCCCCAAACAAACATCCTGGAGGGAAAAGCTCCTCCTTTCTCGGTCAGATTCCAGCATTTCTCTGAGCTTGCTGGTTCTCTGCTGAGGGCCTGAGTGACAGCTTTGTTCCATCTTGGGTCCCTGCAGATAAGGAATGGGATTGCTGGTAACGTGGGTGGATTGAGAAAATTCCAACATGACTAAGGATTTGATCACACCTGGAGACCATTGTGGAAGAATTTTACCTGTAGATGCACCTGCAGAGAAAAATGATGGCTCGGATCCCACCTCCTGCCCCAAACATATGGCCTTGTTATAAGGCTTGGCATGTTGGAATCCTCTCCAAGCACATGGTGCAAGAAGATGGTGCATAATTATTTGGAAAACAAATGCTTTCTGGGGACTTTTAATTTCACTCAGAATGCCACAGGACCACAAACGATTGTGGTACCCGAAAGAGTGAGGGACCAATTTTCTTCCTCTTGGTATCCTCTACTGTGTAGACCAGCACTGTCCTATAGAAATATGCAAGCCACATATTCACTTTAAATTTTTTCTAGTAGTACTATTTTAAAAAGAAAAAGAATTAGGTTCATGAATCTTAGTGATATATTTTATTTAACCCAGTTTATAGAAAATATTATTTCAGCATGTAATTCATATAAAAATTATTAATGCTCTATTTAACTTTTTTTTGTACTAAGTCTTCAAAATCCAGTGTTTGTTTTACACTCACAGCTCATCTTCATTTGGTTAGTCGAATTTCAAATGCCCAGTAGCTATCTGTGGCTGGTAGCTTCCACGCTGGACAGCTCAGGTATAGTCATTTGTGCATAGTAGGAGTTCATAACGTTTTGCTGAATTGATGCTGAGAATGGACACCTGTTGAACGGCAGGCAGGATGCTGAGATCAGAGGATTGAGACCGAGAGAAGAAAATGGGAGAAGGGCCCTGATGGTGAATTTGGAAAGAAATCCCTTAAAATGAGCAAAAATGTAGCCTTTAAAACTGCCACAGAACTGCCTCCCTTTCAGAGACTACATCAGATGTGTTTGTCGGTCATGACATAGAAAGTTCCAGAGGTTCCCAGAATCAGAAAACCTGAGTGGAAAGTGTGGATTCGATGCCCCTGTGCTGTGTGCTTGTGGGGCCAGTCATGGGATCAGGGGCCATGCTGAGCCTCACTGGCAATGTGGCAGTTTAGTTGGCCTCGGGTTGAGAGCTGTCCCCCTGAGGTCTCATTTTTATTGCAGGTAAAGTTTCTACTCCCTTCTTGAATATTTGAATCAAGAAGAACCTTAATTTTAGCTTTTGTTGTCTGTGCGTTTCAAGGAATTTACTCTAAGTAAGAGGAGTAGCTCAGTATGTCTTTGTAGAGGACGAGTTCTTGGGGGGAAATGGAAATTTGGCTGCCCCATTGACACTCCACATACTGTGTATGGAGGAACCATCTGCTTGGTGGAAGGAAAGCAGCCTGGAGCACTGTTTGCCTGGCAGCTGTGTCACTAAGATGAAGACATGAACCCTGAATCATTTGGGAGCAGCTGACCCATGTCCAACCCAGATTCTGGAAGGCGCTGGAGAAATCAGGACTAGGAGATGAGGTCTAGGGCCCTTTGAGATCTGTTGTACCCCTTGGAGGGTACAACATCAGCATCAGGTGTAATGGAATGCTAATGGTGGGGCTCAGGCCATGGATCTGTAGAGATGGGAAGGAGAGGGCCACTGTGGGCCGGGGGATGGAGGGGCTGCCTGGGACTGGGTTGGGAGACAGTGGGTGCAGGGGCCATGTGACTTCTTACCTGCAGTTCAGGTCTTCATGTACAGCAGCTGTCCAGGGCCTCTCTTTGGGCTTTTGTCCTCTCTCTTCCTCCAGGGTCCCGTTCAGGGGTCATTTCCTCCAAGGTAGTTCCCATCCTCCCTTCAGCCTCGCCCAGCAGGCTTGACCATTCCTTTCTGCTGCCCGCTGTTCCCGGTACACATCTTTGTCCACAAATGTAACCTTCAGGAGCATGTTTTGTTGTGTGCGAGGCTGCCTGGCCGTCTCGGCTATGGGATCCTCCAGGGAGAGCTACATGTCTGCCTAGTGTCTGGCTCCCAGGGAGACTGCAGTAATGCTGATGAGAGGTTAAATAGAGGCTGAACGGAAGGAAAAATGCACGAACTCTAGGTGGGAGAAAGAAGCAGGAAGGCGCACATGGGCTCGCCCAGGCTCTCTGGAGTGGCAGAAGCAAAGGAGGAAAGGTGGACAGGTTGATGGCTGGTCCAGGAGGAACATGGGCTCTGTCCTTGCTCTGGCCCTGTGGACTCTGGAGGCTGGCCCACCCCTAGCTGTGTGCAGCCATGACGGGGACTGGCCCAGCCCGCGGCAGCCTGTGTGTCAGAACAAGTCAGTCCACATCCCCTGGTGGCGTGTCAGCCACAGCCTGCTGTCAGATATCTGGTGTGAGGTACACCTGTGCCCGTGTATGGAGATCACTGATGAGGGCCCTTCAGATCGACGGAATGGTGCAGAGACCGTTCCTTCCCGCACAGATGCACCGAGGCCCACAGAGGTGAGATGGTTTGCCAAGGCCAGGCAAGGACAGATGGGAACTAGAATGATGCCTGGGAATTATAAATGCCAAGCCCTTGTCCTTCCTTTCATCTGCATCAATTAGTGTCTGGTTGCAGCTCCCTGAGCTTCACCTTCATGAGCGCCAGTACATGAAGTCTGTGGACCCTCACTGGGGTCCGTGGAGAACTATAAAGAGGTGTGAAGTGGAAGGCGCAGTAAATACCCAGATGCACTGTCATTTACAGGTGGCACTGATGACTTCAGTGTGCAGGCGAGCTGTCTTCACTCAGGCATTTGAGAGTCACACGTATATGTCTGTCCAAGTACCAGATCTACTGGGTAGAGGAATCAGGACGGCGTCAGCCGAGGAGCCTGAAGGGTTTAGGTTGACAGCACGCTGGCCCAAAAGCCCTTGTATTCCACGCAGGGCTGATCTGATCCCGGGCTACCGCCTCACAGCTGATAGAGACCTCGAGATGTCCTTTCCACACCAGGTGGGCTCCAGATACCATTAGAATGTCAGCTGGGCTTGCATGTGTGGGGGACATCTCCCTGTTTGTGGAGGAGCAGTGGTGTCTTTAGCCTTGTTGTGTGGCTGCTGTAAGTTTCGACAGTTCTGCTCACGGAGGAGGTGGAAGGGTGAGAAAGGAGCTTGCTTGTGCCCCGTAATCCCTGGGCCCTCGTCCACTGGCTGCAGACTAGGCTTTCTTGCCAGCAGAGGTGCCTGTGCTTGTCTGCCTGGAAGTGGAACCACAAACCCTTTCCCCAGGACCCTGATAGCCCACAGGCATGAAGTCCTGGGGGCCACATCCTGCCCTACAAAATGGAACCACTTGGCACCATGAGAGCCCACTGGGACAGCTGGCCTATCAAGTGGGCTGGAGCCCACTGCCTTCTCCCAGTGTGAGCGCGTTCTGCCATGAGTATGGAGCCCGAGAGGCTCCAACCAAGAGGTGGGCTGGCTGCCTTCTCCTTGGGCCATGGTGGCTCACTAAGGCACAGCCACTTTACCGCTCTACTGAGGGAGGTGGTGAGGAGAGGCTGAGGCAGCCAGGAAGCGATAGGTGAGGGAACAGAGTGACAGCACCCCTGATCCCACTGTGGATGAGTTTGTCTCCTCCAAGGGAGGTGGACGCTGGGCCCATTTTATTCTGACCCTTGTAGAATTAATCCCCAAGATGCTTTGACCCTCCAAGATGGCATAAGGGATTTTCTCTTTTAAGAGTGGGTTATACTTTTAAAAACTAGGGCTAAATGTTTTCTTTCATTCATTCATTCATTCACTCCATAAACATTCTGTGCCTCTCATGTGCAAGGGGCACTGGGCTTGACGCCATAGAACCCACATGATGCAGGAAGTCATGACTTCCATGTGGTTGAACTAAGAAGAGCCTCAGACCCCTTGGCTTCCAGACACACACATGTGTGGCATCCTGACACATGCGTGACCCCCAGCAGGGCAGATAAGCTACCCAGGCCTCAGTTTCCCTATCTACAAATTTGGAATAACTGACTTTTCAGTTCATTCAGCTCTGAATACTCTATAATTCCCCCAGGAATCCCCTCCTGGGCATATACTCGAAACAAGTGAAAACAGGGACACAAACAAGTCCTTGTACATGAATGTTCATGGTGGCACTATTCACAATAGCCAAAAGGTGGGAACGACCCAACTATCCATCAATGGAGAAATGAATGAACACATTGTAGCATAGCCATACATAGAAGGGGCAAGGGGGTAAATTGTTGAATTTGCCTGAACCCACCCTGAGGAGGAAGGAATAGAGAGGGAGGGCAAAGGAGCAAGCATTCCTTTAGCACCCAGTTCTAGTGCCAGGCATTGTCTTGGGTGCTTGTAGATGGATTGTGTGTTCCATCTGCAGAGGACAGACAGGGTGTCCAGGGAGGCTGCAGGGTCTTCAGCCAGTGGTCCGATTTCTGCAGGTGTAGACGGATTAGCCGACAGAGCAGGTGGGGCCGTCCTAGACGCCTCCATTTAACCCGGACACTCTCCCATTCAGGTGCAGGGAGGAGAAAACCAACTCTGGGAAAAAGCAGAAAGGATTTACCTGCCCCTCCCCACCGGAAGCAGCCCTGGAGTTCTTGCTCAGAAACAGCTTTGTGGTTTTTGCTCCTCCGGAAGTTGCAGGTTAAGCCCTCGGATCCCATCCTGGGAGTGGGGAGGTGGGAGGTGGAATAAGTCAACCCAGATGGTGCAGTCATTGCGCTGCTGCTCCTCTCAGCCAAGCCCACAGGAGGGGAGGCAGAGCTGCTCTTGGGCTTCCTGGAACTGCAGGCACCAAACAGGTCCCTGGAGGTTCAGGCACGCGCCTCCTCTCTGGGCTAGCTGTTGCCACTTCCATCCTGCTTCCTTCTTGTCGTCTTGGGGCCCTGGGCTAGAAGCCCTCCCACATTGCAACCCCACCCCAGACAAGAATGCAAGGAGCTGCAGCCAAAACCCAAGGGCGCCTCTTGTGTCCCATATCTCCCATAGAACCAGGTGGGCATTTGGGTGGGGAGAGAAAGACCAGGTGAAAACCGAAAGTCTATTGAGTAGGCTGTTTAGCAATGCCTTCGATGGCAGCCCACACGTGGAGGAAGCTCACTGTGCATTTCTTAGTGATAATAGCTGTAGCCCTGTGGGGTGGGAGAAATGGGGCTTGAAACAGTACACTGAGGAGAGGCCTGTATACTGGGAAAATGGTGAAACACCCCTCTTCTAGTCTCTTCTTGTACCTTGTGCCACCTCCCTCTGCTCTGTGCACTTTGACAGATGATGTATTTTGATGCCGGCAAAGGTGTGAGTCTAATTAACTAGAGAGGTCAGAGAGTCAAGAAAAATTGGAGAATTAAAAAAAAAAAATGGTGCCAGTACATTAATGACTATGTGACCCATCACAAAAACAGCACTAAATGGGAAGGACTTTGGCCAGCAGGAGACCTAGGTTTCAGTTCCTTTGATGAACCAAGAGTCCTTGACCAAGCCATTTTCCCTCCCTATTTCCCCGGCTACAGAGCGCTGAGAGCTTTCTGCTACATATGCTTTGACTCTGTTCTCTCTGTTGGGCCAGAGAGAGCGTCTTTGAGAGTAGGCCCTTACTCTTCTCTCCATTCTATCACTGGAAGGTTCTTGGGGGTTGGGAAGACTGGGTCTCTCTCTCCCAGACCGAGTTCTAGCTTATTTGACGTGAGGATGTCATGAAAACCGTCCTCTCTATGCAGTAGATATGTCACTGAGCCAGCTTCAGTGCGTGGTTATCCACACAGGCTGCTGGGATGTCCTAAGTCATTGTGCTCTGTTGGGGTTCCCTGGTGCCCAGTGGTACTCATCCATTCATATGACAGGCACTCACTGAGCCCCTACTCTGTCCTAGGCCTGCAGCTGGGGGGCTCGAGGGCCGCCAAGACAGGGAAGGTCCTGTTCCCAAGAGCTCACGTTCCAGGAGGCCATGTCACTAGGCCCCCACTTCATGCCCAGCCAGGGGCTGAGAGGCAGGACAGGGCCTAAACCCTAAGAAACTTAGATTTCCACTGGGGACCACAGGAAACAAATTAGAGTGAAGAGAGAAAAGGGAGAACTAAGGACAGGGGAAGAAACGAGATCCAGGATCAGGACCGGGGCACTGAGCAGAGCAGGAGGCGGGCAGGGGCCGAACCACCCACACCAGCAGCAGCAGGGCCCAGCTCAGAAGGAAAGCGGGTGGGGAAGCAGGGGCGGGGACCAGCTGGCCAGCCACAGCCAGACTTAGCCCTGCAAAAAGGGAATTGCAAGGTCTTGTTGGGTGGGGAGGGGAGGAGAGGAAGAGGCGGAGGGGGGAGGCGAGGCCTTCTCCCTGTTCAGATTCAGGGCCTGTTCGAATTCTTTGGCCCACAAGAGCAGCCTGCTGGGAGCCTGTCTGTACCTGCCCGCGACACTGCGCCCGTCCTGGCCCCAGGGACTCTTCTGTTCCCATTGTTTCCCGCACCCCACACCCCAGCCCAAGAATAAAGATAACCATCCCCTGCCCACCACCGCCCGCCCTCCCCACCCTGGTGACTCAGGCTGGTGGCCGGGTGGCAGCCGCGCTTCTCAGCCTGGCTCCGCTCAGCTGCCTACATCTGCTGCTGATTTGCTGGGCAGAACCAGTAGCCTTCATGTCTCTGTGACCTAAATTAGGGTGGGGTTTCTTTCCTGGATTAAAAAAAAAAAATGGTACCTTTCTCCCCCTGTGGTGTGCAGATTATTATAGTGTCTGCTTGCTTCCAGGGGACAAGAAAGAAAGTGAACTGGGACAAGTCCAGTTTAATTGCGATGTACAGCTGCCCGAGGTCTCCTGTCCACTCTGGCCAGTTCTGAGCCAAACCAGTTTTCCATGGCCAAACTGGGCCCGGTTTCCACAGCGTTTCCTGTCAGGAACTTCCCCCGCCCAGTATGTGCTGTTAAATAGGATCCTTTTCATTCCTTTTCCTCTTATAAACTTCCCTTTCAGGTCATCCTGAAGGGAGAATGGGGATGTGGCCGGGCAGGGGGAAGGGGACGCCAGGCTCCCTTCCCAAAAGGGCGGTGGCTCTGGAGGGAGGCCAGCAGGGTGCTGGCCAGGGTCAGGCACCTGGGGTCCCAGGCCCAGGACAAAGCACAAAGTGGCTTCCTCCTCTGCAGTCTGCCAGCTGCTTCACCCATCAATAAGGCTCCTGGGTGCCCCCTCTCCTCCTTTCCCCACAGAGGAGGTAGTTACCGGTGAAATGGGATTTGAGGAGTAATGGGAAGAGGACCCCATCCTAAAAATATATCCGCCACAAACTTCCCACAGGAAGTGAAATTCTACCTTTCCCGTTTCAGTCCGTGCTTGTCTGCTTGTTGCAAGCTCCCAGGGGAGGTACTAGTAAGGCTTTCCTGCTCCGCTCACCCCTGCATCTGTCTGTTGAGTCGAAGGAAGCTGGCAGCTGACCTTCGGGAATGGGACATGGGAAGGCTGCAGATCACTGGGAAAGGTGAGCTGGAGGTGGGCACCAAAGGCAGACCTGGCCAACTGAAACCATTGCCCAGGGCCTGGCCGGGGAGAAGGGGAGAGGGAGGAGGTCAGGGAGCGTTGACTTCTCCTGGCCCTGGGCTACAGCGTTCAGAGGTGTCATCTCCCCAGTCCTTGGATCTGATTTGTAAAGTGGGTATTTTGTTTCCTGTTTTGGGTATTCTTACCCCATTTTGCAGATGAGGGACTTGAAATGCAGAGAATTGAAGTGACACCTGATCTCACACAGCTGGGACTAGAAATCATGGCTGTCTGATTCGAAAGATCAAATGCCTTCCTCATACCCCCGGCTGCCTCAAAGAAGCATCCATGCTTCATTCATTCATTCATTCATTCATTCATTCATTTATTCATTGTAGAATATACATAACATAAAATTCACAATTTAGGTGATAATTTAGGTGTATAATTCAGTGGCTTAAGTACATTCAATTGTTGTACAACCATCACCACTATTCATCTCCAGAAATTTTTCATCTTCCCAAACTGAAACTCGGCATCCATTAAACGAGAACTCCCCCTTACTTCTCCCAGCCCCTGGTAACCTCCATTCTACTTTGTCTCTATGAATTTAACTATTCCGGGTACCTCATAGACGGGAATCATACAATATTTGTCATTTTGTGACTGGCTTATTTTACTTCGCACAATATTTTCAGCGTTCATTTATGATGTAGCATGTGTCAGAACTTCATTCCTTTTTAAGGCTGAATAATATTTCATTGTATGGACAGACCACTTTTATTTATCCAGTCATCTGTTGATGGATTTTTGGGCTGCTTCCACCTTTTGGCTACTATGAATAATGCTGCTGTGAACATGGGTGCACAAATATCTGTTTGAGTCCTCACTTTCAGTTCTTTTGAGTGTATACCCAGAAGTGGAATTGCTGGGTCAGATGGAAATTCTGTTTAATTTCTTGAGGAACCGCTGTACTCTTTTCCATAGTGGCCACAGCATTGCACATTCCAGCTAGCAATGCACAAGGGTTTCAAATTCTCCACATCCTCACTAGCACTTGTTATTTTCTGAGTTTTTTTGACAGCAGCCTCCTAATGGGTGTAAAGTAGTATGTCCTTGTGGTTTTGATTTGTATTTCCCCTAATAATTAGTGATATTGAGCAAGAACTGAGCATCTTTTCATGTGCTTATTGGTGACTTCTCTATCTGGAGATATGTCCCTTCGAGTCATTTGCCCATTTTTGATTTGGGTTGTTTGTGGGTTTTTTGTTGTCATTGAATCGTCCATGCTTCTTTGCTCAAAATTACAGATAATGAGGAGTCTTTCAGAGAATCTAAAGTCATCATTTCTGTTCATAACAAGGACCCCTGGGTGAGCTGCAGTGCTCTCTGGATCTGATAAACAGTACACATAGTGTGTGCCTTTGTGTGAAGCGTGTTTGATTGCTTTTGAAATATCTGAGAATCCATCGCTCTTGTGAAATTTTCATTCATTTATCATGCACGTGTTAAGAACCTACTACGTGCCAGGCACTGTGCTGCAGACATAACAGGAATCCGACATGGTTTCTGCCCTTAAGTACCTTACATCCTGCTGGGGAAAAGTAGTTACAACACAGAGTGATACATGCACGTTTGCTGAGCCAGAAATCCCCATATATAATCTGATGGGAATTTTTGGTGCACTACGCTGTGCTCAGATGGGCTGGGAAAGGGGAAAACCTAGGCTCAGAAGGAAGCTACAAAAAGGATCAGCACAGAAACATCAGGAAAGAGGAGGGTTGGAAAGCCAAGGGTCTGAGTTCCTAGATTCTTCTTGTCTGGAAGCTACCATGATGGCCTGTTGGCATCCCTTCCTCCTTCGTGGCTGCTCTGGGCTTCTAGTCGGGTATGGACTTTTAAGGGAGCAAAGGGGTGTAAGGATGCAAAGTGTGACTCAGAGGGGAATCGCTGAGCTCCTGGTGCTGTTTCAGGGAGGGGAATTTCCCTTCCCAGGAGAACACTGTGTGGCAGAAGGTGTGGCCCCCACGCTGAGATGGAGCGTTCTTTCCAGCTTTGCTAGGGCTTTTGACTGCCCACTGGCATAGGGGACAGCCTTCCTCCTCCTCTCCTTCCTGCTGCCTCTAGACCTCGACCAGCAACATCGCACCGGTCCTTTTCTCTGGCTGACCCCATCTGATGAGAGTGTCTTCGTAGCTGTCACAGCTGGAGGCCAGGTACCAGTCTGCATCCAGGGGCTCATATACAAGGATAACTTTAGAATCAGGCAGGCAGGACCCGCCGTGTTACCTTCCAGGATGCCATGGCCTAGAAGGATTCCATCCCTCCCTCAACTGGACGGAAAACTCCTTACGGACTTTTGTTTGCTGCCACGTGCCGCGCCTGGCACATCATACACGTCTAAGCTGTATTTATTGAATGGGTGAAGGAATGAGTCCCTGTCTTCCTCCTTGACATTCACTTGGGTTCCCACTGAAGTCACATAGACCTGAGTTCGGGTTCTGGCTCTGCCCCATGGGAGCACTGACGCTTTCGGTAAGTCACTTCATCTCCTTGGGCCTCAGCTGTCTCACCTGTGAAACGGCGAGTGATTCCTGGAGCCTCATCTACAGAATGTGCATTAAGGGCTAACAGAGGGCCTGACACATCACTTCCCTCTCCTCCCCGCCCCGAGGGGCCAGACCCAACTCCCCTGAAACGACTTCCGAATCACTCACACCCTGAGCCTTTGACCAGATCTTCTTTCTGGTTTCCCACCTTGGCTCCAATCCCACCCTTCATTCTTACGTTTCTCAGGGGCAATAAACACCCTTTTTCTGCTCCATTCACAGGGCAGTGGGGAGGCCTTACAGTCTAGTGGTTAAGAGCATAGCCTGGGAATCGAAAGGAATATTATCCTCCTCAAGATAATGCACATTCAGCTCAAAGCCTTGTTCCTGGTGATAGAGCCTCCAAAAAAATGGCAGGGGCAGTGGTAGGAGAGATGACACCTCTCCTGGGCCTCTATTGACCACCAAGTGGGGATTTCTTAGTATGTCATGAGTTCTCACAGCTGCCTGCCATGTGCCAGCCCTGGGTAGACTGTGGAGGGTGGCCTGTCCTCCAGCTGCTCACAGGCTGGGGACGACACAGGAGAAGGCAGGTAAGATAACTAGAAAAGCGCTGTGTGACAGCTCTCTGGGCCTGCTGGTAACTCCAGTCAGGCGCAGAAGAGAGGAATCGGGGAACGTCTTTCAAAGGGAGAGGGTATGAACTGGACCCTGGAGAAGGGCTAGGAGCTGAGATGACAAGGAGGGGAAAGGCCTTTTCAGGTCACAGCAGGAGAGAACTGGGAAAGAGGAGAAGCGTGCCACCCACAGAAACACCTGGACAGGGAGGAGCCCAGAGGTGATGAGGCAAGATGTTCCTTTAGTCAATCAATGAAGCAACAAAGATGAATGAGCACTTCTCTGTGCCATGCCCTACACTGGGGCTGGGGAGACAAAGGTGGGTGGGATGCTGTGTGTACACAGGCGACCTATCTGGTGGGTGGCACGTGCTCTTGGTGGAGGATGGGAGGGTGCAGAATTTGTCCCCTTTTCAAATCATAGCGCCCTGCTGGCTTCTCCCGCCATGATGTTCTTGGCCTCTACCTGAGAGGGAACTGTGTGTTCTGGCCCCAAAACTCAGACCACAGAATGGTAGATTGACAAAGCAAAGAGGACCCTGAGAGCAATCCATACCCGAGCTCTCAAGCTGTAGAGAGCAGCTGACCCACGTGCTGGGGAGCTTGTTAAATCTGAAGATGCCAGGAGCCCACCCCCGAAGGTTCTGATTCATAGGCCTTGGGTGGAAGATGTGTTTTTAATAAGTTCCAAAGTGACTCAACTGTGGTTCTCAGCCTTGGCTGCACATGGGGACGCCCTGGGGAGTTTAAAACACTGATGCCCAGGCCCCATCCCTGGAGAGTCTGATTCAACTGGTCTGAGGTTGGGGTCCAGACATTGGTGGTTTTAACAGCTCTTGTGGTGATTCTGAGGTGCAGCCTGGGTTAAGACCCACAGGACTCAAGTTTGAAGACCACTAACTCAACTAACTAGCTTGCATTAGTCAATGTTCTCCAGAGAAACAGAACCAATAGGGGTGTGTGTGTGTCTGTGTATACACAAGAGAGAGATTTATTTTAAGGACTCAGCTCACATGATTGTGAAGGTTAGCAAGTCCATAATCTGCAAGGTAGGATGGCGGGCTGGAGACCTAGGGAAGAGTTGATGTTTCGGCTTGAGTCCAGAGACAATCTAGAGGCAGAATTCTCTCTTCCTCTGGGGATCTCAGTCTTTTTTCTGTTAGGCCCTTCAACTGGTTCAATGAGGCCCACCCATTATGGAGGATCATCTGCTTTACTCAAAGTCTACTGCTTTAGTGTTAGTATCATCTAAAACATACCTTCACAGCTACATCCAGACTGGTGTTTGACCAAAATCTGGAAACCATGGCCTCGCCAAGTTGATGCATTAAATTAGTCATTGACCACCTCATTTTACAATAAGGGAACTGAGACCAGGAGAAGTAGAACCACTCATCCAGGGCCCATACCTCGTTCTTTCACTGCTGTTTTACTTGTGATGAACTCGTAGATGGTAAGAACCATGGAGAGCCCTTAAAGGTGAAGTCTGACTCCTTCACCTACTGAGGAAGATATGACTCAAGTCAGCCAGCCACCCTTTCCAGGTCTTGCATTTTGGCAATGAATAGAGCTTGGGGCTTGAGGAGAAACACCTGTCTGTGATCATGTGGATGGGCCCTGCCTCTCTCTCTCCAGTCTGTGGACTCACTCTTCAAGATCTTGGGAACAGGAGAGGGGGAAGCTGTACATCAACTCTCCCTCTAAGTAGAGGGTGAATTGGGAGGCCTCCCCGTGGATGCCAACTCCCTACATTTATATCCAGGCCCCCGCGGTATCTATAATTTTGTGGCTGCTTCATCTATGCTTGGGTCTGCACACTTAATGCCATCGTCCACGGAGAGGCTTTCTGCACACCCGCCTCCTGTTCAGCGTTACATATGGCTTGTGAAATAGAGTTTGCTTTAAATCCAACCCAGTTAGGATGGTTGATCTTGCTAGTTGCATGTCACCCCCACCCCTACCCAATGAGGGCTTGGCAGCACCCTCATCAATGGGGTGTGCAGATCCTCTGAAATAGGCATGTGATGTTGGCCAGAGATGGTGATCCAAACAGAGTCTGGATGAAGCAGGCTATGGGCAGACGGAGGACTCCAGAGACACGTTGGGCACTGAGCCAGGCCCCAGGGGACACCCTGCAACAATTATGGGGCTCAGAAGGTGCATGGAGTGGAAGCCAGAGGCTCAGCCGGCCAGGAGATGATGCCTGGCTGGCAGATGAAGGATAGAGCAGGTGCCGCATGCTGGAGAGAGGAGCCCTCCAAAGGCAGGGCTGCCTCACACCAGAGGCTTCCACGGCCTGCTGGGGCTGGATCCTGGCGCTGGTTGTGGGGGAGCAAAAGGAGGCAGAGGACAGAGCTGGCAAGTCCTGGCCCCAAGCTAATTCCAGGGTTGGGGGGTGGATTGAAAGATGGGCTGCCCCACCCTCCTCATCTGATGACAGAGAACAGGCGTGCTCGGATAAGACTGCTTTTCCAAGATCTCTGGACAGGAGGCTGTGTGGTGTAGTGGAGGAGGCCCCAGGCCAGGAGTTCAGAGACCAGCTGGGGCCCAGCGACCTGGGTGATCTCAGGGAAGCTGGTTTGAACCAGAGCCAGGGCAGGAGGTCAGGCCTCCACTTCCTATCCCAGAGGGCTCTGTCCTCTGTTCCAGAGCTTTGCAACCAGTAGCTTTGTGCCCAGACACGGACCCCCTCAGCCCTCCTGTCAACTGAACAGGCAGCAACCTCTTACGAGCCCTCATACTCCTGGGTGCCATGAAAATAGTATTTCTCTATGGTTTCCGTGACTGAAAAAGTTTGGAAAGCACAGCTCCATACCAGTGTTCCCTGCGGGGTCCCTGTCACACCAGTTCCACAGGCTATTAGAAAGTGCTAGGCAAAGCAGAAAGATTAAACAAGTTTGGGAAATGCAGAGTTAAAGTTAAACAGGTTTCTTTACTATGGGCTTTCCTGGCGGGGGGGGGCTGTATGTGTGTGAAACAGCCATTGTGAATCTCCTACAGGGCTCTGAGATTCAGCTATCTCAAGCATGTTTGTGTCATTCAAAGGTCACGGTTGCAGAATAAGAGACAAGAACTTCTGCTAGCTAGCTATCACTCACTTTAGATTCAAAATCCTGGCCACAGCGTCCAACCGGCTGGGCCTGGGTTATATGCTCGTGAGCTCGCTGCCTGGGGTGGGAGTGGAGGGAGCCCCACTTCCCCAGTGGGAGGTAGGGTCTTGCTTCCCACCAGGGCTCTCACAACGGGGCCCCTCCCAAACCCAAAAGCTGTGTCAGGTCTTGGTGGTTGAAATCTTTGACCAGGGAGTCCTTTTCTTGGATGGGAGAGAGAGGATACTCACATCCCCAAGGAGCCAGGATGAGAAGCCTGCTGTGGGCTTTGCCACTCAAGACTAGGCTGGGGGTCTCTTTCCGCTGGAGCAGAATGCAAGGTTCTCTCCTGGAGAGGCCCCCTCTGCCTTCAGCCCCCCTTCCTCTCCCAGTTCCTATCACCATTCCTCTCCTTTGCACACCTCGCATGTCTGGGGGCACGGACAGTGGGCCAGAGGTTCACGGGGCAGATTCCCTGGATCTTCCAAGGGGACGAGCGGTTGACCCAATGAGCTCACACCATCACTCTCGGGCTTATCCAGAAATCCCTAAAAACTTGGGTGCAGGATAAAAATGGCTTTGTTGGTTCCCACCAGCAGAGTTCCTCGTTAAAATCTCCACTGGTGGGAATTCCCAGTGGAGGGAATGGCAAGCTGGGTGGCATCCTGTCTGGCAGGTAGAAGAGATGTACGTTGGGGTGAGTAGGGCTTCGTAAGTCATCCTCCAGCCACCCCCATCCAGCAGCCGTCACATGTGGACCCCGCCCTGCTTCTGTTTCCCAGTGGACTGGAGCCACCTTCTCATCCTTCATGGCCACGTTGCTCAAATTTCCAACATAATTATCCAACCTTGTGTTGACGGTGAGTCGGAAAGTCTTGCTTAAGAGGACTGGATTGCCAGAGATGAATATCACTATTGCCACCATCCTTATTAATGAACATTTAAGAACCTGCCACACACGAGATCCCATGAAAGTTCTGGGTTGGGTACAAAAAGGAGTTTGACATGACTTCTACTCCTACCTGCCAGTCCTTTAGGCCTCAGTTTTCTCAAAATCTGCAAAATGAGGGCATTAAACCAGGTAGTCCAGGCAGCCCCATCACTCTAAATATATCTCTTCCCAGTGGGTGGTTGTTGAAACCTGGACCACAGCTGGCCATGCAGCTGGCCCTTATTTGTATGACTGGTGTTGCCATGTCTCCTTCTTTCCCTCCTTTTCCACACTTCCCTTATCCCCACCTCCCTTCTATCCCTCTTCTCTCTGTCTCAATTTCATCAACTTCCCCTCCCTCCCTTCTTCCCGTCTCCATCACATCTGTCTCCCCGACTTCCGCCGCTCCCTGGTCTGTGTCCCTCTGGGAGCCTGGAGACGGAGGGCTGCCCCCTCACAGGAAAAGCAGAAAGGTGCCAGAGTTGAGCAATCCACGGTGACAACAGGAATTCTTTCTCCGGCACTGACTGGGGCAGGGCAGTACCCCAAGGCTGTGGGCTGGTACCAAAAGCCCTAAACTGTGTGTCTCGGGAAGCCAGGTCACATGACCACGAAAGGCAGCAGAGCTGAGTGGTTTGTACAAGAAGGTGGAGATAGATAGCCTAGGGTGAACAACCATCCCACTTTGCCCGGGACCAAGGGGATTCCTGGAACGCAGGACTTTCGATGCTTAAACCAGGCAAGTCCTGGGGAAACCAAGATGAATTAATCTCACCTCTGGGCTTTGGGCGGTGGGAAGCAGGGAGGGTAACCTGGGTGAGAGTGGTGTGTGATAATCCTTTCTGAGATGTTGGCTGACAGTCACAGGCCTCTCCCTACCCACTGTTCCCTGGGCCTCCACCCTACAGTGGAGAGCTGAGCAAAACATGGGTGCCCTGCCATCGCTGTGGTTACCCATGCCAGAGCCAGCATCCTGGCTGTGACTAAGAGCGCACACTGCATTTTCTCCCAGAACTCAGTGGGCAAGTCTTTTTCCCTCTCTGTGCCTCAGCATCCTCAATCATAAAAGGTCCCATTCAGCCCCGACATCCTAGGGGCCTTCTTCAGAGTTTGCAGACCACCTTCCCGTCTCTTTCCACCATTATCCCAGTTTGTGGCCTTTGGATACTCTCAAGTGGAGCTCCTGGACCGGAACTGACCACTGCCCTGCTGGACGTCCTGGGACATGTGACTCTCCTATTCGTGGCTCAGTCTCCCCATAGGAAAATGGGGGTAGAAATAACCAGCCCACAGCATTATCGTGAGGATTAAATGAGGAAATATATATGAAAGCGCCCACTCAATGCCTGGCGCAAAGTAAGTGCTCAAGAATTGGTGCGTGAAATTAAAACTGCTCTGGGTGTGTTCTGACACGCTCAGGGATCAGTGGTTCTGTGAGCGTGACTGGATATGATGTTCAGCACAGAAGTGATATTGTGGACCAAATAGCGTAGAAATCCAGTGCGATTCGCGCTTCCAGCTAAGCCAGGTCCTCCTGGGAGAGGGGGGAGGGAACTGCCCTCCTTGCCCCTCCCAGGGATCAAACCTCTTCAAAGGCACCACCAGATGCTCCCCTCACCTCTCAAACTATGTAGACTCAGGAACAAAATGGAGGGTCCCGGTCCCACAGTGGCCGTGCTTGTTATATTTTGAGGTTATAGCAATTGAGAACCACTATTGGGCAGAAGGTTTATAGAGGAAATCCTTCTTATCCCAATTCATAAGTTGTTTAATCTGAAGAAATAAGACTTTCCCATTTTTTTCCTTGGGAGACTGACCTCTCGTGAATTTTCTGGTTTTGCATTTTGCTCTCCTTGGCTACGTGTAAGCACAAGTGCACAGCGTGTGGCCAGGCCCAGCGTTACTAGAAGAATGAAGCAAGCACAAGCATTTGCTACTTACCAAGGGCTCTGTCATTACTACTTATGCCCCCAGGTCGTTTCCTCCTTAGGAAAGTCAAGGTAATACTGACCACTTCATGGCAACCAGGCCCATGTGGGATCAAAGAGCCACTCAACAAACATATGCCAAATGCCTGCTGGTGTGAAGCTCCGAGCTTCATCCTGTGGGGGGTATGAAGAAGCAAACCATACTTACTGTCAAGGAACTTACATTCTGGTCCTGTGGGCCCCATCCTTTTGAAGATGCTCAAAAGATTTGAAGCTTAAAACATTTTTTGAAGTTCAATACATTTCCTGGACCTCTGCCTGGCTGTACCTGGCTCAGATGATTCAGAAATGTTTTTATGTGTATTTGTGTTGAGTCCATCACAATCCCATCTGCTTGCATTTGAGAACTAGCCACATGTGTATGTGTGCAAAACTCTTTGTCCGGCCTACCAATGGAGTTGGGGTTTCTTATGGGTCTGAAGACGATCCCCCACCCCGCTGTCATCTCCAACAGCCTGAGGGGCTTAATGAGGGTTCAGGACTAGTGGAGGGAGACGGGGCTCAGGATGGAGAAAGTGAGAACATCCCTGACAAAGGAAGGAGGAGCCAGGAGCTCCAGGGTGAGAACACACCGGCAGCCGGCCCCTCATTGGCAGAACGTGATGGCTGGTGGGGCAAAGGAGAAAAGGAAGGAATGACATTTTCTGGGGGGGATATATAAGTAACCCAACTTTTGTCTAATCCCACTGTTGTCTGTTTTAGGAAACCTTCCTCACTACCCTTCTCTGTGCTGAGCTTTGCATCTGGGTGCACATCATTCCTTGTACCATTTTAATAACTAAAGCTTCAGAACTTGCCTGTAGCCATTTCCAAGCTATCCTGCCTCCCTTGCTGTGGGGTAAATTCATCGGCCTGCAGAGGCCAGGACAGGGTCAAACTCCAGTCTCTGCCTCTGTCCAGTGTCACCCCAGCCCAAGCCCTCCACGGCTGCTCCGTCACCACCTTTCAAGCAGCTGGGGTTGAATTGGGCTGTGTTTCTCTCCACTCCTGGCAGCCCTTCTCACACCATGGCTTATGGGGATCCCTGACAAGCTCATCCTGCAGCCCTCACTGTAGTCTTTCTGTCCCTACCCTGAACCCCAACCCAACACCTCACATCTCAGAGTCACTTCTTCCTCCTCCCTCCCAGGTCGGTCACAACACCCATTTTCCAGTTACAGCTCCATGTGGTAAGGGCCGGGAGAGAAGGAAGGATGGGAACAAGGAGGACAGGTACATAATCCAGGAAGGCTCCCTGGAGGAGATAATACCCAGGCCAAGTCTTGGGATGAGCAAGAGTTAGCCCAGTGAAGGTGGCGAGGAGGTTGGGAGGGAACCTAGCTTCAGCAGAGGGGACAGAATGAGCAACGCCGAGATGGCAAGGTGGGAGATGGGCATGCTGGTAACACCTTCCACTTGTTGGAAGCAGGTAACCAGCAGGAGGCAGACAAGCAAGGTAGACAGCGACCAGGTGGTGGATCCCAGCGTATGTATGCTCTAGGAGCCGGTGGTGAAGATGGATTCGCTTCTGAACAAGTGGCAGCAGGAATGGAGAGGAGGGTAAGGTGAGAAAGATGGAGCAGGGACAGTTCACTGTCAGGGGCGAGGGAGGAAAGAGAGGGAGACCCATGATCTCCCCAGGGTCCGGCCCTCCATAGCTAACTTGGAAACAAAGGCACAGCAGGAGGAAGCAGAGGGTGGCTCTCCCATCCCTGCCCAGTCCGCTCCTCCTTCCAGGGAACTGAAGCCTGTGTGTTTGTCCCTTCTCTGTTGTGCTTCCCCTGCTGGCACACACTCCCCAGAAAAGCTAAAAATTCATCTCATCTAACCCAAATCAGAGGGTGGATGACCTGGGGCTTTATTACACCCTGGTTAAAATGGGTCTTGTGGGAGAGGATGGGCTCCGTTATAATTGCATCTTTGGTCACCTCCACCCACCCGCCCAAAAAAACGGTGGGGCTGCCTCTGTTTAGACACCACTTTACAAAAGGGCTCTCCTCTTCCCTTCAACTTTTTTTGATTAGTCTTGAAATATCAGCCTGCTGGCCAGGAAAGAGGTGGGAGGAGGAAGGGTCGTGTCCTCCCACCCGGCTGCCTTTGGGGAAAACAGCCTGGGTGGTTTGGGAGATGTCTCTCTGGGGATGGGGCAGGTGGACTCTGGGAGAGATTGGGGCCTGGGCTGTTGGAAAAGCAGCAGCAGCAGCCCCCCTTGCAGGATTTTTCTTTGTGATTCTTAAACTCCTAAATGGTTCTTTGGGCTTAAGTATACCGTCAATTTAGAACTGAACATCAGAAACGCAGAAAGAGGGGGCTGTCACTCTGGCTTTGGAAGAAATAGTTTTGGAAAGGGTGTAGAGCAATCAAGTTAATCAAGAGTAGCATTCCGTGTCCTAAGTAGGAAGCAACGGCCCTTTCCAGACCCTCTCCTCCCTCCCTCTGGGAGAGCCGGAAGTGGGTCCTGAGCCTGACTCCCAGGGAACATTTGAACCCCTCACACATGCACGCTCTGGTGTGAAGGTGAGATACAGGTCTTAGGCGGTGGATATTGTTTTCATATCTGGTAAGGCAAGCCCCTCTCCTCCCATTGCTCATCTGGTTCAAAAATCTCTTGGCTATTCTTAAATGCATTTTTTTTTCTATATGAACTTTAGAGTCAGCTTATCTAATTTCAGTAGAAATTCTGGTTGATATTTTTATTGGGATCATATTGCATTAATTGAACTATTTAGGAGGAATTGGCGAGTTTACAATGTTGTGGCTGCTGATGCAAGAGCAGGATATACCTTTCCATTTAAGGCTTTTGAAAAAGCACTTCAGTCATATTTTAAAACTTTCTTTGTATGGATCTTGCACATTTCTTACGAGCTTATTCCTAGGTGTTGTATTCATTTTTGTTGCCAAGTAAGTGGGCTCCTCTAACATGTTTTTGAACTTGTCCGTTGTTTGTATAGGAAAATATCCAAGCTTATCCTCTGCAAATAATGATGTTTTTTTGCCAAGTCTTTTCTAACTTTTTAACCTTGTATTTCTTATCCAACATTTTTGATCTTGAGACTTCAAAGGGGGATCAGGCTTCCTAGGTGCGAGGAAATCACTGAGCCATCAGTGGGTCAACCAGGCTTTTCTGGGCTAGAGGCTGGGGCGTGGGGTGGGGATGCTTGTGCCTTGAGAATATTTTCAGTGTAATTTATGATAGTCTGGAGACCAAAGCTCTCAGCTCAAATGGATGATGAGTGGTGGTGATCGGGGCGGGGCGGGGTCGGGGGTGGTTACTCTGTAAGGTGCTGACAGGTGAGGCATCCTCCCCAGAGATGTGAAAGTATCCAGTCCTTGGTGCTGGGCTCCTGTGGCAGGGACAAACACAGCAGAGGGAAGAAAGGCTCTTGTCCCCTGAGACATGCCCTGGGGAAACTGAACATACAGGGGAGGCTGGACTCCCGGGCTGCAATCAAAAGGGGGTGCTTGCTGTGCACTGTCATGCAGTCTCTCCATCACGACAGCCTGGCACTGGGGTCCTGCCCAGACAGTGGTATAGCCCACATACCCACCTATCACTTACTGGCTCCCACATCATCCCTGATCGTAGGACCCAGCCCACACCAGCTTCCTTCTTGGCTCATATTTCTAATATTTTGCCGTGGGTTAGTTTTACCTGCTCAGCGAAGCCAGAAGCCACTCAAAAGCAGGTCTGGGTCCCTGTTTCAAGCTCCACACAGCCTGAAGCCCAGGTCAAGCACATGGTGAGTAATCAATAACATTTGTGAATTGGCTGATACTCCACAAATAAACCGCTCATCTGTCATGAGGTTTATACTCACACCCTAATTGCCCTGTCTTAGGAAAGGGCTCTTGGAACCAAACAGCCATCAGCCTCTACAGTGGGCAAGGAGGGAAATTATAGCAGAGGACGGACTGGGCTCGAGTATATAAATAGGAAAAGGAAATACTTGGACTTTCCTGGTGCAATAAAAGTTCTATATAATAATATTATATGTAACTGTGCAATTAAGCCTGAAAATTGCAAGCTTCCAGTTTGTTCTTCCCAGCCCAGTGCCAGGCGGTTCTCGTGGTGGATGGTGTCTGCTTAGAAGAAAAGTGTAAGTTCGGAGGCAAATCTGAGGTTTCACTTCCTTTGAAAAACACAGGCAGGCGGGGTTGGGATCGTTGAGGCCATCCAGCTGGGCGCCCGATCTTGGCCTCATCTCCAAATTGGTGTGGACAACGGCAGGGAAGCAGAAGTGTTTTCCAAGGGCCGAGGCGTAACCAGGACGTCTTACACCTGAGAGGAGCCCTTGCAGGGTGATTCTGTCCTCCTTCTTCCCACAGCTCCCACCCCACTGGAGCCTCTCCCCACGATCCCACCCCAGGTCTGGGGCCGGGAGAGGCGCAGGGGCACGGCTGTGAGCAACGAGGAGCCGCTTCATGGTCAGAGGTATAATCTGGAGCTCACCTGCTTGGGTTCAAGTGTCCACTCTACCTCAGTTTCCTCATCTGAAAAATGGGGTAACGATGGTGACACTATTATCCCATCGGGTTTTTGAGAGGATTAAATGCGAGAATCCACGTAAAATATTTAGAACAGCAACTAGCACCGAAGGAGCGCTCCATCCATCTCAGTTACCAGTTTGATTCCATTGCTATCAGTTGGAGGAATCTCAGAATTAACCGTCTGTCTCCCACATGTTGTACCTCTGTCCAGCTGTGTGCCAGAGTGGTCAAATGCTAATCCCACCTGGACTTTGAGAAGGCTCATACTCTGAAAGCCCAACGTGTGTTCACACTTATTTCCCTGTGTAACCTGGCAGCCTCCCTGCCGGGGGGGTGGGGGCAGGGAAGAGGGGAGGGGACAAATCCACAGTCGGGCGCTGTAGCCTCAAGACAGCAGAATTTGAACTGTTCGTGACCTCAGAATCCAAGGATCCATCCTGGAACCAAGAGATTGAATGGATTAGCTGGAGGACGCCACGGAACCATCGAGCATATGGGCAGCCAGGGAACTTCACAGCCCCCTGGTCTCACATAAAAGAAGAAGCTGAAGCTCTGAGAGGGAACTTGGCCAGCCCGAGGTCACCTGTCACTCAGCTGCAGGGCAGAGATTAATTGTCAGCGCAGGCTTTAATCGTGCTTCCTCCCCTCTCTGCAGACCGCACGCCTGGCCCTGTTCATCACGCCCTTTCCTAGAGGGGAGCTCGGCCTTTCTCTGCTCCGGCTATGGCCCTCTCCCCTGGCATCTGCTTTCCCTTCCCTCACTGTGAAGTCCCCTGGCTCAGTGGCAGCAGCATTCGGGCAGAATGTGTTCAGAGGCTGGCCAGCTGTGCAGCCACCTTGGTGCCTTCTAGAATAGACGCTAAAATATCCCCAGGAAGGGTCAAAATGTGGTACCACCTAGCCCAAGTGTCCACACACAGCCCCTTAATAACTAGCAAAATCTCAGCCATCCCCACTCCTCTACAGGAGACGGAGACTTTGGGTAGAAAAGCTAAAAAGAAGAGAGCTCCCAGGGGTTTCCTGCAGGTCCCCCACCTCCCCACCCTCACTGAGTTTGTGACACGCGGATGCAGGACGTGGGGAGGATGGCGGACCAGCCGAGGCACCTCCTGAAAGGCAGCTGGGGCAGCTGGGATTCTGAAGCTCGGTAACAGGGAGCCGACTGCTGTTTATGGGAGACAGTGATTTATTTTATTATCTAAATTTTCAGTGGTTTAATAAGGTTTAATAAGCCTCCCAAGGAGTTTTCTGGCTCAGGGAATCTCCTGTAATAAACACAAGTAGTAAATCCTTTATTTTGAATATAAAGAGGTGTACAATTTTTCTTAAAAGGAAACAAGTCTCCCCCATCCCGCACCGCCTCGATCTCTAATAAATAAAGGATGAATAAATAATAAAGAACAACAGCTTGAAGGGACACGACTTTATTTGTCTGTCCCAGACTCCCACAGGCCAGACTCCGGCTGTCAGCTGGGGAACCCTCCCCGCTGGCGTGCTCTGCTGGCCCTCAGCGCCCCCAGCCTCCCTCCAGAGCGGTGGAGAGGGTCCTCCTTGCCTTCCTGATGCCATGCAGCCTCTTGGAAAACCCATTCCTTCTACCTTCCTGCAAGGTTACCCCACAGTGCGGTAGAAAAATCCATGGCCTCGGGGGCCGTGCATGCTCTCGAGCAGTCATTTAACCACATGGCTCTGTGACCTTAACCTCACTTCACTTTTCTTTCCTTATCTGTAAAATGGGTCTGATACTAAAATGGGTAGCCTCCCCGGCCACCAAGGAGGTGAGGTGCTTTGGGAAGTAAAAGGCTCCCAGCCACCCCTTGGGCGAGGGGATGGGAGCAGTGGCCCTGGCATACCCACTTCGGGTTCACCCAGATGCTGGCAGGAGGCTGCCATGTGAAGAAAGGGTTCCTCTAGGAGGTGATTAAACAGCTCTGAAGCTCACATCCCCACCCCCTCCATCGCCAAAGCCCAGCACGGAGCTGCCCCTCACCCTTCCTCACCCATCACTCCGGCCACCCTCTTAGGTACCCCTCAAGTCTGTCCCTAGTGCGTGTTTCATCCCTGTAAGAATTTAGGGGGAGAGCAGCCCCTCCCACAAACCCCACTAGTGTAGGGTGATCCTAGACCTTGTTCTAATAAAACTAAACCATTGCGGGGTGTGGGGGGCGATGGTGATGATGGGGAGGGTGGGGGCTGACCAGGGATACAGCGCGACACGCTGCACAGAGTCTGGGCCACACATCAGGAGGTCTGGGGTCTCTGTCACTTACTTAGTTCTGGAACCTTGGTCAAGACAGTTCACCAGCATGAGTTTAGGTTTCTCATCAGTAAAGTGGGCCACACAATTCCTTCTGTACTCGGGGATCCTAGGAAAACGTACTGAGAAAAGGCGGTGTGGACGAGCCTTTCTGAATATGAAGCTCAGCAGGCACATGGCATTGTTCACTCAGGGGCTTCAGCAGAGAACAATGTGGCAGGGACTTGAATGCATGGTCACGGGAGAAAGAAGTCAGGCCCCCAGATAGAGGGGCCTGGCCTCTTCCCCACCCTTCTCGTGTCTTGTCCTGTGCGTGGGGGGACTAGGCATTGGGGGTGAAGAAAGAGGGAGACCAGGATGGTGTGAGGCAGGGAGGGCCTGCATTCCAGCTGTAAGGGGACATCTGGTGTGGCCATTACCTTTGGCAGAGGAGGGAAGCTCGGAGCTCATTTCACAAAAACCAACCAGCTCCAAGCCCTGGGCCCGAGGCTGAGCTGGGGACTGTGGGCTCAGGCGTGTCCTGGCAGGGTGGCAGAGCAGGTGGGGCCAGCTTCACCCAGCTCTGAGCGCTCTGCCTGGGGTGCTCCTGCAGGCAGGGTGCAGGCTGGAAGTTGAGGTGGCCCTGCCCAGCCTCCCAGCCCACATGTCTGGCCCCAGCCTCTGGGGCAGCAGAGGCCCTGGGGCATTCCAAGGCCAAAGGGTGTGGCTGCCCTGCTTAGGGGAACTGCCAAGGGCAGAGTGGGGCACACCCAGCAGAGATCCACTGGCCAGCTGCTTGGGCCAGGCCTCCCTGCCCTCTCTCCTGCCTCAGCCCACCAGCCCCTTGAAGGTTTCAGTGCCAACACAGACACAGGAACTAAGAAGCTGCTCAGATGATGCAGGTAGCTGCCACCCAGCCTCACTCCCAAATCTGGAAAAGAATCCACATCCCTTCTCTGCCTCTGTGCTGCCCCAGCCTCGCCCTCATGGCAGCCACTAATTCTGCCAGGTGGCTTTGAAGTTCCAGGCCCAGGCAGAGGAGGAGCTGGAGGCTGGAGACGGGGTGGGACCGCTCCTGGGGCAGTGGGAGTCTGCTGGCTGGGGCCAGCCTGCTCTCCGGATTTGGCAGACGGAAGCATCCTCCTGAGCCCCAGATTTGCTGAGCTGAGCAGGATTCAGAGAGGTGCTGGACTTGTGGATCAAAGCAATAGAATTGTCCTGAAAGTCACACCACCAAGGCAGCTGTGGAGGACAGGAAAGAGATGGGACTGGAGCAGAAATCAAGCCCCTGCCCTACTGTTTTCTAGCTGTGTGACTTGGGGCAGGTCACTTGGCCTCTCTGATCCCTATCAAACGGGGGTCATGATAAGGATAAAATGAATGAATATAAGTGCCTGGGAATGACAGGGCTCTGTTCAAATGTTAGATGTCCTCAAGGCAGAGGGTTGGGGCCACTCCACTGCCTTTTGTGACTCCAAGGATATGCCCACTGTGTATTTGAACTGATCTCATTCGTTCAGCATCTTCTTTGCTCCTGTTTGATGGGGTCCTGAGAAGGACACAGACTTGTAAGAAACAGACACTGCCCCAGAGCGGGTAAGATCCATGCCATTACTTCCCCATTTCCTGGAGAAGCAAACTGCAGGCAGCAGAAGTATATCATTTGCCAACCCCTGCACTTCACGTTCCTAGTAAAACCAAACCTAGAACCTGGGTGCCTACTAACCAGGCAACACTGCACTTGGCTGGGGGCGTAGGCTTGGGTACCAGAACACCCTAGTTCTGGTCCTAGCTCTGACACTAGTTTGCCCTGTGCCCTTGGGCATGGGTTCCTCTCTGTGCCTCATTTTCCTCATCTGTAAAATGGGCATGAAGTTTCTACCAGCCTTGCCTGCCTGATTGGGTTAGGAGCACTGAGGTATGAAAGAGCCTGGAAGATTACGATGCCCCCCACAGGCGGAGCTGGCCCTGGGACGTGTAGGGCCATCCTAGGGAGTGTCTCTAGGAGAGATGCTTCAATGTGTGGGTCTCTGCAGAACTGTGAGGCTGGCAGATTAGTTCCCGGCACGGTCCCACCCCCTCTGCCAAGACACCCATGAGGGCTCCATGTCCTTCCTGGACTTCATTGTTGCCAACATTGTGGAGCACTGCGATGTCCTGGGAGGCGCTTGAGGTGCTTACCTTGCTGGATCCACACAGCAACGCTGTCATGTAGACGCTGTCATCATCCCCATTGTACAGATGAAGAAACTGAGCTCAAGGAGGATAAGACCAAATCCCAGAGGCCGTTGGGGGGAGCCAGGATGCAGACCCAGGCAGGCTGGGAGCAGGGTTCTCCCCCTCCTGTTGTCAGATGGATGTCCATCAACATCAGGCACACACTGGCTGAGAAGAGCTGCTCGTGGGATCCCACTCAGCATCCAGGTGAAACACATTTTCAGAGGGGATTCCAGAGATCCAAAGTCTCCCAGATCCAAATGATGTGGGGCAGGATCTTCCTGCCCCTCTGCCCAACAAAATCCCCTCTCTCCTTTGCAGCTCAGACAAGATGCCTCCTCCTGACAGCCCACCCTGATTCCCCAGCCCACAGGGTCTGTGACTTTCTGTCCATACCTCCTATTTGCCCTGGGTACTGAGCCTCCCTGGCACGCATGGGTCTCAGCTCCCTCGTGCACATCCCTCAGCTCTGGCTCTGATCAAATCTCTAAAGTAAGACACAAATTGGGCTGTGTAGGGGACAGTGTGGTAAAGGGGAGGAATATGAGCTGGGCCCCAAATGCAGCTGGGTTCGCATCCTGGCTCAGACACCTGTGGCACTGGGCGAGTCCCTCACCCTCTCCATGCCTGTTTCCTTCTCTCTAAATTGGAGGTGATGAAAGATATGTACCTTTCAGAGCTGTATGGGTTGGGAAGGATTCGAGGGCCGTGGCCGACACGCGATAGGCGTTTGATAAGTGGTAGATGGTCTTGGTTATTATTATAAATGCCGGGTCGCTTGCTTGATTGATTTGGTGATTAGAACAGGACAAACAGAAAAACAAAAATTCAAGTCACACTTGAGAAATTAGTCCTGGAGGGGCCGGCCCAGGAGCATAGTGGTTAAGTTTGCTCTGCTTGAGCAGCCTGCGGTTCACAGGTTCAGATCCTGGGTGTGGACCTAGCACGGCTTGTCAAGCCATGCTGTGGTGGCATCCCACATAAAATAGAGGAAGATTGGCACAGGTGTTAGCTCAGCGACAATCTTCCTCAAGCAAAAAGAGAAAGATTGGCAACAGATGTTAGCTCAGGGCCAATCTTCCTCATAAAAAAAAGAAGAAAAGAAAAGAAAAGGAAAAGAAATTTGTCCTGGAGCAGTTCTAGAGCCAGGTTTCTACAGTACGTTTCTGTGTATCCAAGGGCCCCCCACCTCTTCCAATCGCCCCCCCCGGGTCTCCTCTCTGTTCCTCTCAGAGAAGCACCCCTCCCCCCTTATAGGGGATAAACTGAGGCCATGACCCCTCCTCTTGGTAGGGAGAGAGGGGAATGCAGGTAGGGTACCTGAGGAGTAATGTTGTCAGGTTACAGTTGAATAAACCAAGGCCAGAGAGGAGAAGTGTTGCCTTTATCAGACAGGGCCACTTGGACACACCTGGGCTCTAGAACCTTCTGTGGAGGGCAGAGGCCCAAGGGGAGGCCTGGACCACACTGAGAAGGTTTCACCCGCCCTGCCTTCTTCCTCGTTGACCTCCTCCCTCCGTTTCTGAGCTTCTCTTCCCCTCCTTCCCCCTCCCCCTTATTTCTGATCTCTCTTTTTTTTCTATCCTCTTCCTAGCAGAGGTTCCTATTTTATATCTCCTAGCTGTTGAGTTTTTGTTTTGTTTTTCATGTGTGTGTGTGTGTGTGATTCTCTTTCCTGAGCTTGTTATTCTTGGAGACAGAGCGCCCTGGCTTGGGCCATGGGAGGGAGAGGCGGGGAGGGCCTGGGCAGGAAGGGGGGCGGGCACAGCATCCCCTTTGGGACACTGCTGTCTGCGGGCCCTCTGGGGCATGGGAATCTTAGGGTCACCAGGGACGCTCCCAGAGTGTACGCGGGGCCACCGGGGGCACTTCTTCCCAAAGAGACAATGAAACGTGAGCCCCCGCCTCCTGCCTGTAAAAACAGCCCCCGGCTGAGCAGCTACATCCGCTCCTCCGGGAATGGGACAAAAGCAGCAAACCGAGGCACAGGGAGAAGTCGCTGCTAAGCAGATTAGCCTTCAAGTCCGGGGTCACCAGGGCGTGTGTCCCCCTCCTCATCTCCAGATCCACTTTGCACCTCTGGCTTCTTGCACTTATGACGCGGGGTATCGGATTTCCCGCAACCAGCCAGTGACAGGACCAGGAAACAGAAGCCCAGAGAGGCAGAGGGTGCTCCCAAAGTCACACAGCTATGGGTTCCTGACTCCTAGTCCCAAGCAGACAGGGCTCCAAAGGCACAGGAGATGGGACGTTTAGCGTGGAGACAGCGTTCTCCATTCCTCAGTGGGCTCGGATGACACACTGACCACCCACACACCCTCCAACGAGTTGCGTCTCCTCTACTTGAGAAGGCGGGGGAAAGCTGAAGGAATTGTCGGAATTTTCCCTGCAAAACATTTTTGTCTTTAAAGGAATAAGCCCTGAGCAAGCAAGAAAACTTGGCTCTTCCTAAAGAACTAATTTTCTGGGGTTTTACTGATTTGGGCTTTTTACTTAACAAAGTTTCATTTCATTCACAAAAAGTCTTTTCAGATGAGAAGGTCACTCTGAGGGTGAGGACCCTGTCCCCCGTATCGTAACTTCATGGGAATTAGAAGAGGTGTCATTTCCTCAGTACATCTATTTCCATCTACTGGAACAGCGACGTAACAGACTGATTTTGTTAGACTGCAGCCTCTAACTGCCGCTGCCTGAAAGTTGTCATGATACATGTCACAGACGTATAATGTCTGTGAAGTGGATGGGGCCCCTGTGTTTGTCATCTATGGCTGCATAACAAATGACTCTAAAACTTAACGACTTAAAACAAGAATAAACATTTACTATCTCACAGTTCGTGTGGGTCAGGAATTCAGGAGCAGCCCCGCTAAGTGGACCTGGTCCAGCGTCTTCCTCGAGGCCGCCGTCAGGATGTGAGTGGGGCTGCCGTCATCTGAAGGCTTGAGTGGGGCTGAAGGACCCACTCTCACGGCGGCTCACTTACACAGCTGTCAAGTTCGTGCTGGCTGCTGGCTGGAGGCCATGGTTCCTTCCACGTGGACCTCTCCATAGGGCTGCTTGAGCATCTTCCCAACCTGGCAGCTGGCTCCCCCCAGGATGTCTTTTATGGCCTCACCTCAAAAGTCACACACCGTTATTTCCACAGATCACTGGTTACAAAGGTCAGCCCTATTCAAGTGGGAGGGCACCACGAGAAGGAATGACTTCTTGCTAACAGGAGGCAAGAACCATGGGGCAGCCTTTTTTAGATGTGGTGCCATTGTACAGTGAACAACCTGCACCACTGTAGTTTCAGTGCTGCCAAGCCCCTGCCACAGACCTTCACCAACTATGTGCCAGCACTGCACTGAGCACTGCAATGACAGTTTACAATCTAGCAGAGATGCCAAGACACACATAAAATTAGTTACAGTCCAAGGCAGAGGAAAATCAATGACAGGCGTCATCAAGTGTTCAGGGGAACAAAGGCTGGAGAGGCCCGGCCTCTGAACTGAGATGGAGAAAGGGCCGTTTGAGTGGGTCCTTGAAGCACGGGTGGGACACGGACCCCTGGAGAGGGTGGGTGCTGGAGATGAAAGATGCGGGATGTTCTCCAGCCGGGAGTTCAGCATGAGCAAAGGCATCGAGGCTGAGGAGCAGGATTTGTGTTTGGGGATTGGAGAGTAGAGGAAGAGGGGTGTATTTGGGGCACATCTGAGGGGAGTGTTGTGGCCGGTCACCCCATCCGGGTGACTGCCCATTCAGTTGTGCTCAGAAGGTGGGATGGGAAAGCCTGACTGAGCCTCAGCTCCATCTCCTCCTCTCCCCTCCTCCTCTTTCCCCTGGCAGAGCTTTGTCAAGACAGCCACCAAGGGGGCCACTTCCACAGAGCAGGGAGGCTGCCTGGGGAGCAAGCAGGTGTGTTCCCAGGGGTCTGAGAGGAGCCCCTCCCCTGGCTCTGAGAAGGGAAGATTGGCCCTGAGCTAACATCTGTTGCCAATCTTCCTCTTTTTTTCTTTTCTCCCCAAAGCCCCGGTACATAGTTGTATATCCTAGTTGTAGGTCATTCTAGTCTTTCTATGTGGGATGCCGCCACAGCATAGCTTGATGAGCCACATGTAGGTCTGCACCCAGGATCCCAATGGGCAAATCCTGGGCTGCCAAAGCAGAGCAGGCAAACTTAACCACTACGCCATCAGGCCTCCCCCTGGGGAGGTCTTCTTGGTGCTCCAGCTCCTGAGGCTGGCCAAGCCTGCTTGGTTGTCCCCCTGAAGGAAGGCAGGGCCACCCTCCCCCGCTGACCCACATCCTTCCCACCCTCCTCCACAAAGGCACCCCAAGGACCTCTGAGTGCCCGAAGTCTGGGCCACTCAGGCGACAGCAGAGACTACTGGCCATTCTTGGTTACCTTTGTGGGTCGGAGGCAGGAGCTGGATTGGTTGTGGTTAAGACCGTGGCTGGGGAGCCAGACTTCAGGCTCAGATCGTTATGCCATAACTTACTGTCTGTGTGATTTATCCTCTTGTGCCTCATTTACCTCATCTGTAAAATGGGGATGATGATAATAATAGGAGCTAAATCCAAGTTATTGTGAAGACTGAGCACGCCTGAGGGCAGATGGTGGTCTGGATCCCTCATTCAGGAAACGCATTGTTTAAGGCTGGGACCTGGCCTGCGGAGAGAAGGTGCCGGCTGAGATTGGCCCTGATATCCTTCCGGTCTCTCCCATAGGGCCTGAAGCAGGGAGCTGGGGGCCAAAGAGGTGGGGATCAGTGTCCTCGGGTCCCCGTACTCAATACACAGAAGGTCACATTGCACTTGGCTCTGACCATTCAAAACCAAATGTTGCTCAGACTTGAGGTCTCTCCTCTGACCAGAGATTCAGAGGGGCTAACCTGCTGACCCCCAGCCCGGTTGCCTACAAAGCAGCCCTCCTGAGACCCGCAGCAGGCATGGCCATGAGCCCCTCGGCTTCCCTAGCTTCGGAGCCTTCCATATCCCTCTGACCCCCACCATTAGAGTGGGACAGCCGTGGGGTACAGGGAAAGGGGAGAGCCTCCAGAAGGTTCTCTCTTTCTGCGGGCTGTCGGGGGGCAGCCTCAGAGCTCTCTCTGTGGCACAGATGGTTGAAGCCTGTGGCCTGGGGACACCCTCCCTGGTCAGAGAGAAGGGGAGTCCTACCCATGGCCTCAGGGGGATCTAGGTAGATGTGGTCCATCTGAGGCCCCCAGAGAGATGCAGAAGTGGAATGGGGTTTCGGTAGACAAGAACCAAGTTATATGGGATCATTCAGAGCCACACTTGGCCTCCCAGACCTAGAGCACCTTGGTGGGTCTGCTTGCTTTGCACTTGCTGTTCCTACAGCCTAGAACACTGTTCCCTACATTACCCATGACTGGATCCCTCTCACCATCCAGACCTCAGCTCAAATGTCATTTCTTCAAGGAGGGCCCCCCGACGGCCCTGGGTAGTCTCCCCCACCACGCACCGCCTCACACACTGCTACAGAGACACAGATACGAGATGGAGATGACGGTGGAGAGTGATTGATTGATTTAGGTGGTTTTCTATGATTTTTTAAATTAAGCTTTTTCTTTTGACATAATTGTCAATTTCACATGTCATTTTAAGAAATAATACAGACATCCCATGGACTGTTAACCCAGTTTTCCCCAGTGGTGACATTTTTGGAAACCATGGCACAACATCAACCAAGATATTGATGTTGATACAGAACATTTCCATCTCCGTGAGGATATCCCTCTTGTTGTCCTTTTATAGCCATGCCCACCCCCTCCTCCCCACAGCCCCTCCTTAGCTACTAGCAACCACCCACCTCTCCTCCATTTCTATAAAGCTGTCATCTCAAGAATGTTGTATAAAAGGCCTCACACAGTTTGTAACCTGTTGGCAGTGGCTTTTATCACTGTGCTTCGTCCAGGTTGTCGTGTGCGTCAATAGCTCATTCCTGTGTATCGCTGACTAGTACTCCATGGTGTAGTTGGTTTAACCACTCACCCGTGGAAGGACATCTTGGTTCTTTCCAGTTATTGACTAGTATGCATACAGCTGTGATGAGCATTTGTGTGCAGGTCTTTGTGTGGACATAAGTTTTCATTCCTCTGGGATAAATGCTTAATAGTGCAGTTGCTGGGTCATATGCCAAATTATTTTCCAGGGAGGCTGTGCCAGTTGACATCCCCACCAGCAATGCATTTGAGATCCAGTTTCTCCACATGCTTGCCAGCATTTTGTGTTGTCACTGTCTTTTATTTTAGCCA
Organism: Equus asinus; assembly: GCF_041296235.1. Lineage (NCBI taxonomy): Eukaryota > Metazoa > Chordata > Mammalia > Perissodactyla > Equidae > Equus > Equus asinus. Next base: position 27,338,399 of record NC_091796.1, read on the forward strand.
TTCTGATAGGTATCTAGTGATATCTCATTGTGGTTTTAACTTGCATTTCTGTAAAGTCTAATGACATTGAACATTTTTTCAAAGAAGATGGCTCATTTGCCTTCTCTACGTCCTCTTCGGTGACTCTGGCTCTATTTTTGTCACAGCGGTCGTGTCTGTGTAAGCTCTGTTAGAGTAGGGCCTTCTTGCTTTGTTCTGTCTGCATCCCCGGGACCCTGGGCAGTGCCTGGCGCAGGAAGAAACCCAATGACTATTTAGGGAATGAATTCATGGCCTGTGGGGTCCCTGGTGCTTTTAAAGATGAGAAGGCAGGAAAACAGCAGCAAGGCCTTTGCTCCAGGAAACCTCCTGAGCACCTGCCCAGGTGGGATAGCTCAGGGAAGGCTCCGGCGTCTGGGGGGAGGGAGCACCCAGCACCCTGGATGCTCTTCTGGGTCCCTGGTTCCTTGGGTATTATGGGCCTGGCACTTCTTGCTCCTCCCCTCCCCCTGCATCTGCTTTCCCAGAAAGAAACACCCAGAAGGTAAATGTGTGGGGATTCCCAAAGCTCTTCCCACTGGGGCATGTGGCTTTCAGATTTGGGTTTTCTTTTTATTTTCTCCCCACTGTAATTGCACCAGGATAAGGGCCAGGCCTTTGCTAGAATTTATGCATGGACCACAGTCGGTCAAGCTTTGCTCTAAGCAGAAGGCCCTACGTGCTCTGGCATAAACATTGAGGCAGCCTTTGGTCCAGGTTGAACCTGCTGCCTCGGGCTCTGAGTTCTGCTCCCTGAGAGGAGGGGCTGCCCGCTGCCATTGCACCTCTCCCTCCTGGCTGCTGTCACTGGCCTCACTTTCTGTCTAATATTTATAATGCTAAGAAATCTCAGAATGGCTTCTCCTCCTAGGGGGCATCTTTCCCTGAGGGTAACAGAATACAGACATGATAAATTAACTAACAATGCACTCAAATTAAGATTGAATTGAAATGTTGACTTATAGGTGAAACGGCTCTCCGATATACACATATAGGATGTCAGTATTTTTTTTAAAAAAAGATCAAGAATTGCAAATGAAGGGAACCTTCATCACCTAAGATGAATCCAGAAGTAAGGTCAGAAGGCAAAACATATCCCACAAGGCCCCAATTCCCTTGCTGAAAATGGGCCACAAATTCAGTTTTCAGATTCCTAGTAGCTGTATTAGTTTGCGAGGGCCACCATAACAAAGTCCCACAGACTAGGGGCCTTAAATGACAGACGTTTATTCTCTCACAGTTCCGGAGGCTGGAAGTCCAAGACCAAGATATCGGCAGGTTGGTTTCTTCTGAGACCTCTCTCCTTGGCTTACAGATGGTCATTTTCTCCCTCTGTCTTCACGCAGACTTCTGTGTTCTTATGTCCTAATATCCTCTTCTATAAGGACACCAGTCATCCTGGATTAGGGCTCATGCATCTGACCTCATTTTAACCTTAATCCCCTCTTTAAAGGACCTGCTTCCAAACAGTCACATCCTGGGGGGCTGGGGGTTAGGACTTCAACATATGAACTTGACGGGGGACACAACTTGGCCCATAACAGTAGTCAATGCAAAACGTTCGTCTGTTACAGGAGTCAGAGGATTTGTGGGATAAACCACAGCATATTCCCAGCAGGAGCACTGAGCCGTGAGAGAATGTTTCCCCTTTGGTCCTAGACCCCCAGATGTTGTGCTAGTGGGTGGTGGACACCATTCCGGTAGCACACTGGCAGCTGGGTTTCATGTGGCTGTCCTTCCTGGTGGTCCACAATGGCATGTTAACAAAATGGAATTCAGTGAAATTACGCCCGCAGAAGCTTCCATAGCCTCTGCTAACTAGCCTACCCCAACTGCCCAATGAGAAGCCTAACTCCAGGGCCGTAGGAGTCCAGGGAGAGAGCCCAGTGGAGCAGTGAGAAGCCCCAGCTAGTGAGCTGAGCTCTGGGTGGCCGGTGAGATTTGGAAAAGCTGAGAGGAAGGAGGGCTGGCTTTCCAGCAGCAGGGGTGGGGGTGGGGAGCTTAGGCAGGGATGGTGTGGCCAAGTATGCCCAATAGCCTGGCCCCCCTCATCCAGAGTCCCAGAGCTAAGTGTCCCCCTCTGGGACCATGTCCTCTAACCCCAGTCTCCCTCTCTGTGTGTCCCTGCAGGGCTCTGTCTGAGAACATGGCCAATGGCATTGACGAGCTCATTGGCATTCCCTTCCCCAACCACAGCAGCGAGGTCCTGTGTAGCCTGAACGAGCAGCGACATGACGGCCTGCTCTGCGATGTGCTCCTGGTGGTGCAGGAACAGGAGTACCGCACCCACCGCTCCGTCCTGGCCGCCTGCAGCAAGTACTTCAAGAAGCTCTTCACGGCCGGCACCTTAGCCAGCCAGCCGTATGTCTATGAGATCGACTTTGTCCAGCCCGAGGCTCTGGCCGCCATCCTGGAATTCGCCTACACCTCCACGCTCACCATCACGGCCTCCAATGTCAAGCACATCCTCAATGCCGCCAGGATGCTGGAGATCCAGTGCATCGTGAACGTGTGCCTGGAGATCATGGAGCCCGGGGGCGACGGAGGGGAGGAGGACGACAAGGAGGACGATGATGATGACGAAGATGATGATGATGAGGAGGATGAAGAGGAGGAGGAGGAGGAAGAGGAGGAGGATGATGATGACACGGAAGATTTTGCTGATCAAGAAAACTTGCCTGACCCCCAGGACATCAACTGCCACCAAAGCCCTTCCAAGACTGACCATCTCACAGAGAAGGCCTATGCAGACACACCCAGGGACTTCCCTGATTCCTTCCAGGCTGGCAGCCCTGGCCATCTGGGTGTGATCCGGGACTTCTCCATCGAATCTCTGCTGAGGGAGAACCTCTACCCCAAAGCCAACATCCCCGACAGGAGGCCCTCCTTATCTCCATTTGCCCCGGACTTCTTCCCACACCTCTGGCCAGGGGACTTCGGTGCCTTTGCCCAGCTGCCTGAGCAGCCTATGGACAGTGGGCCGTTGGACCTTGTCATCAAGAACCGGAAGATCAAGGAGGAGGAGAAGGAGGAGCTGCCCCCACCTCCACCACCGCCCTTCCCTAATGACTTTTTCAAGGACATGTTCCCAGACCTTCCTGGGGGGCCGCTGGGCCCCATCAAGGCAGAGAATGACTACGGTGCCTATCTCAACTTCCTGAGTGCCACCCATCTGGGGGGCCTCTTCCCACCCTGGCCACTGGTAGAGGAGCGCAAGCTGAAGCCCAAGGCCTCTCAGCAGTGCCCCATCTGCCACAAAGTCATCATGGGGGCCGGGAAGCTACCGCGGCACATGAGGACCCACACCGGGGAGAAGCCATACATGTGCAACATCTGTGAGGTCCGCTTCACCAGGTGCGCACTGCAGCCCTTGGGCGGGGGGTCTGAGGGGTGCTGGGACAGGGCCAGAGGCCACGGTGATGACAGCAGAGGGGGGCATGGAGGGCCAGGATGGAGGGAGAGACCCATTCCAGGGGAGACCAAACTGGATCCTAAACACATGTCAAGGTCATTGCCAGAGGGCATGCTAGGCATGACCTGGTGTAGTAATTTTCAACTCTTTGAAGAGCTAAAATATTTTCTTAAATACAATATTAGATGGAAGGCCAAATTATAGTACAGATCAGAGCAGAGCTTTTCTGGTTAAGGCAGCAGTGAGGGGCCCCAGCACCTTACTGGCTTGGCCTCCCTCTCCCCTTCCCCACTGTAGACCCACTGAGCCAGTTTGATGCTCCCCAATGGCCTGCAGCCCCTTTATTTTATCTGGTGCACATTCAACATGTCAGGGGCTGTCCTAAGTGTATTACATATACTCTCATCCCAGCCATGCCCTGGGAAGACCAGGAGGTGCCCTGGCCTTTGTGCACAGATGAGCAATCCATCTCTCAGTGGCCAGCTGGCCACTCATAAGCACAGCTGGAAAATGGCAGAGCTGGCACTTGAACCCCAGTCCATGTGTGACAGCAAAATGTGTGACCAGGAGATTACAGAGACCCCTACAGGCCCTTTCAATCCTCTTTTGGGTCAGACCTAAAGGAGGGGCCTTCTTTATGTTGTCCCCTTGACTCTCCATGTTAGGAAGAGGATTAACTTTATGCTATTATAGAATTTGAAATTTGAAATCAATACATTATGAACCTTTCATCTTATATAGACTCTATCTCATTCAGCAAATGTGGGGTGTGTACCTTTTCTGAGCAGCAGCTTTTGTAGTCAGAACTGACTGGTGGGATCATGTGGGTCAGATCTGTCCACTGCTGGGTTTTGATGGGCCTCATTTGGGGAAAATATGGTCCGTTGGTACCGTTGGTGGTCACCGATGTGAGGCTGACCTCCCAGCCATGTCCACAGTGGGGGAGGTTCTGGTGAGTGGCCTTGCGTGAGGGCTTGGTCATTTCAGCATGTCAGATGTGGACAGAGCCTTGTGGATACCTGCTGTGTGACCATGAGTTACTAGACTCAGTCCTTTGCCCACACTGCCACTGTCCCCATCAAAGAACTCACCCTGAGAGACCCCCATTATTCCAGTGGTACTGCTGTGTCACCCCACGTCCTCTTAGAAATTCATCTCTGGGAACTGCTGGGGGCTTGTTCTCTGGATTTCCCCTGGTGGGTCTGAAGTGTTGGCCTTTGAGGATAGGGTGAAACTTTTTGAAGCAGGTTAAATATCAAATCAGGGACAAGGCTTTTTTGGGGAAAAACAAGATGAGTCCTCTAAAGTAATGGGACCCACTCTCTTTGGTAGCCTGAAAACTATTTGAGGTTGCCAGAGGAGGCCATCAGGACTACGTTCAGGTGACAGTGGCATTGCTAAAACAGCTCTGCAGGCTCCTTGGTGACTGCTTTGAAGGACAAGACTGTTTCCAGGGCACCTTGGGCCTCCTCACAGCTGCCTCTCTGAGGGAAACCCCAAACAGAATCTCTCCCAGATGCTCTGAGCCGACAGTGAGAATTTCCAGGTGCAAAGGGGCAAGGCCCCACATGCCCAGGGTGTGTCCCCTTCTGCCCGACAATGCTGACCTCAAGGTGCTCTTGTTATCACTGCAGAGCCGCTGGACCCAAAGTCCCCAAGATTCACCCCACCTCAGTGTCCCTCACTAGTGGCCCTGCCGCCCCCACCTCCTCCTGAATGCACCTTAGATCCACAGGCCAGGTTAGAACACCTAACCCAGGCTTGACAAAAGCTGGGCTATCAGAAGGGAGATCGATCAGAGCACAACCTGAATTCAAGTCCAGTTCACTCATCTCCACCCAGGGCCTCTCTCCAGCCTGTGACACCCAGCCCAGGCCCCTGGGGATGACTTCTAAGATGGGGACATTCTTCACAGGCCAGACCCAGGGAAGCCAGCCCCTGAGTCAGCCCAGAGGGCCCCCTCCTGCCATCCAGGGTCCTCCTCCCTAACTTCCATGCCTGGCCCCTTAATGGGGACATAGTTCCCTTCAGGGGAGACCCAGGTCTGAGGCTTCAACGGGATGTGCATCTCAGGGTATGGCCCCCTCAGTCCCCATCTCCCTTCCCTCCCCACCCCCTCCCTTCCAGGCTTTCCCACACACAGCTTCCTGGGAGGGGCCCACCAGGCTGTCGGCCCTGCCTTTCCTAGGGAAAATTTTAACCTTGGTCAGTCAAGACAGTGAGATGCCTGGCCCTCCTGACACTAGAGCATTCTCTGTGTAGGCCTCCTGGTTCGGGCCTGGATGCTGTGCTGTATAGGAGGTTGCATTCCAGAACGCTCCCTCCCAGCACATTCCTGATGATCACTTAGGGTGGCCTCTGTGCCTGCAGTCTTACACCCCTCCAGGCCAGATCAGCCGTGGGGCGGTTCTGCCGGCCAGCTATCTGCCCTGCCCTCCCTCCGGTTTACTCCTGCTCAGCAGAAAGACAGCCGTCTGGGCCCCCAGGCCTGTCTCCAGCTGAAGCAGCTGCATTCCAGCCTCTATCGAAACCTCCCCCTCACTCGGTTCCCACTGGGCTCTGACCCTCCTGAGAAAGATCAGACAAGCTCTTGGGTGCCCCTGTTCCCAGGAGCAGAGACCCCCCGGAGTGGGGGAGGTTGGAGATTTTCCTGGCGTCCTCACATAGGGACTTTATCTTGCCGTGTGGGCTGCGGCTGTCGAGTTGAACCCTCCCGGGCCCCCTCCCTGTCACATTCTTCAGAATCACTGGGTCCTTGCTTCCCTTCTGCCCCCTCCACAGAGCTGCCCTGCAAGACCGAAAGGAGGTCTTCCAGAGCCCCTATCCTGGCCTGTCCAGGTCAAGGTTTCCCGTCGCTCTCTCTGCAGCCAAGTCTCCTTGCAGCCTTTCCATGGGGACCTTCTTTGTGGCTGACTTCCTGCAGCCACCGTCCGTATCACCGCCCTTCTTCCCCAGCTGGAGGCTCTTCAGCAGCCACTTAAAGCAGCAGCTGCTGCCTCTTTGACTCGGAATTCCCAGACTCCCTTGCAAGGCCAAGCGACTCCCTGGGGCTGATTGGCCGCAGACCTGCTGCCCTCACGTCCTCCTCTTGGATGCTATTTCCCTTTCTGGAGCCCGAGTCTTAATGGCAGCTGAGCTTCTACTCTCTGGCCAGATCTCCTTTCCTCTCCCCTTGATGCTGACCCCCCTCCCGTCCCTCCTAGGGGATATTGGAGGGGCCTACCCTCCCCCTGCAAGGTGGCCTTTTGGACCAGGTTCCGAGTTATGGCCTCAGATACCAACTCCCACAATGTCCACGCACCATGAGGACATCATTCCTCATGACTTTGGCAGCCACAACATGGTGGAGGGGCCGGGGGGCCTTCCAGCAGAGCCCTTTCTGTCCCTAGACCCTTCCTGCTGCTTTCATTCTGTGGGTCCTCCAGAAGGGACTGAGGCCTCCCCCACCATCCTGTTGTTTATTCCTTGGTGTCAGGAACCTCACTTCCAAGGGGACTCTAGATTTCAGCCAGTCCTACCAGTTGTCTCACCACCGACTGTTCCAGATGTGAGACACCCCTGGAGCCCCAGCCAGGCCCTCAAAGGCTTCCTCCAGACTGTGTTTCTCCGGCCCCATGCTGTCCTCTCCTAGCTCTAGTGACCTCATAATCACTTGGACTCCGAGTGCCTCTGCCTGTGCCTGAGTCCATGTTTACACTCCCCCAGCCTGGTCCAAGATCACCAGTTTCTGCCTGAGAAAGGCCAGTTGGTGCCTGCGCTGGCCACAGAGAGACAGCTCCTGCCGAAACGGGTCTTTGGCTCTGACATGAGAAAGAGGAACAGCCCCAGGAAATAGAGCAGAGCCGAGGTTGCCCCGACCCGCCTCATCAGGAGTCCTTTACCTTCTACTCCCAGAAAGTCTGGAAGCCAGGGCCAAAGGTCAGGACTGCGGGGTTCTGCCAGAGGTGGCCCCTAGCACGGGCCTGGAAGAAGGGGGTGGGAGCGGGGGTAGCATGTGAGCCAGGAAGACAAGAAGGTATTTGTCCTCTCTGCAGGCAAAGGGATGCTGCTGCACTGGGTGGGTATTGTCCCTGCCCACCCACATCGCAGGTGGCCCCCCCTGCCTTGTTGCCCCAACTCCAGCCATCATCATTGCCAACCGGGCCTGGCCCTGGGCCTCTGAAGGCCTTGGAAGTCTCTTAATTCCTCCTATCCCACCACATCAGTCCTCGAGAGCAGGCAGCCTGTCCGGGGAGCTTCTGGAGACTGTGGCTGGGCATCTTCCCTCCTGTAGCCCCTGCATCCGTCTGAAGCCTGGCTCTCAGAGTGCTCCAGCCATGTCTGGCAGGGCACATAGTGAAGGCAACACTGGAGAAGGGACCAGCCCCGAGACAACAGAGGTCCCACGGAGGCCCTGGGAAAGGATGGACACCCTCTGCACCCTGAGGAGTCCATCTCTGGTGAGCCATGATTTCCCCAGTTCCCACTGGATCGCCTACCAACATCCCACTGAGGCCGCAATTTTCAGTCCCCAACCCCCTGGCTCCAGTGCAAGCCAAATGCTGGCCTCTCCGGACCGCCCGGCAGCTGTCTGCTCTCAGACAAGGCCAGGAGCCTTGGCTGCTTTTTTTTTTCTTCTGTATTTTCTTTTTAGTCCTCCCACTCCTGGCAGCTCTGGGGACCTTATTAAGACAATGTAATGTCATTAGCAGTGGCAGCAGGAAGAGAGTTTGTCTCAGACCATCAGGTTACCAAGAAGTCTGGGTGAATGGTGCTGGGAAAGCATTATCCTGCCCGGGAGCCTTGGTGGAAGCCGAGGACCCCAGGTGAGGCCCCGCGGCCCTCACTTTCACTCGGGGGTGAGCTCATGAGGATTGGCACGTCTTTCCCAGGAGAGGATGAGCTCTCTGAGCTAGAAGAGGGAATGCAAATCAGGGCGGGGCATGTGGCCTAGGCTGGCTTCCTGGTGTGGGGTGAAGGAATGAGATGGCAGACAGGAGACCAGGGCAAGAGAAGAACGCATCAGATTTAGAGTTCTGAGAACTGGTCCTGCACCAGCAGGTCATTGGTCAGTCAACAAACCTGCCATGAGCACCCACTCTGCATTCAGTGTTGTCCACCAGGCAGAAGACAAAAGCCCCCAAGGGTCTTATCAAAGCAGGTGCCAGTGCCATCCGTGCCACGTGCTGACTGAGGGCTGAGAAGGCAGCGCCTGGCACACAAGGAGGGCCGCTGAACGAGCAAATACAGAGCTTAGCATCCCGGTGGACCATGGAAAGAGCCCTGGAGCAGTAATCAGGAGGCCCAGGTTCAGGCCCTGGTTCTGCCTTGAACTAACTGTGTGACTTTGGCCAAGTCTCCTCCCCTCTCTGGGCCTCAGTTTCCCCATGTGTAACATGAAGGAGTTGGAGCAGGTGCTCCCTAAGGTTGCTCCCAGTTTTATGACTCCATTCACACATTGCCCAAGATAAGGGCAGCTATGGCACATTACTGCACCTCTCTTTGCTTCTGTTCCCTCATGAGAATGACAGAAACACCAACTGCATAGGCTTCCATGAGATACGGCATTACTGCCTGGGTCCCAGTAAGCACCTGATCCACACTGATGCTTAGGACTGAGAGAAAGGTCCATGAGCCCGCCAGCTTCCTTCTCTGCATCAGCTGGGGACCAGCGCTCCTTGCCCATGAATTTGCGGCCTCCTGCATCATCTTGCTGTCTAAGCTCCTAGCAAGACAGGGCTCCAGGAGCCAGGGACAGGGTGGTGGCTCTGCGGGCCTGAGCGGCAGCTAGGGAAACAGCACACATGACGTCCCCTGCCTAGGAAATAACATGCACAGAAATAAAGGCAGCAGAGGCGGCCTCTGAACAAGCGTTTCCATTGGCCAGGAGTACCTGTGCAAATGACATGGACAGGGAGACCTGGCCCCCAGAGCTCACGATCTGCCGGGAGGGCAATGCCGACACCTACGGGCCCATCAGAGAGCAGGAAAGGAGGATGCCGACACATCATCTTCTGTTGCTCCTTCCTTGTTCCTTGGGTGAGCTGCCTTGAGCTGCAGTGTTCAGGTCACAGGTATTCAGGGAGGTCAGAGCAAAGGATGAGACCTGGGTGGACAGGGCAGGGTTTGTGGAGAACTGCCCTTGAGTTTGACCTTGAAGGGCCAGGGAGGATTGGGAGGGGAAACATTTCAGACAAAGCAGCTTGCAAGAGTAAATAAACTCAGAGATGGAAGAGATGGGTGCCGGGAGGAGGAGAGCTGGAGCAAGGGCTCACAGCTGGGAAGGAAGGAGGCAAAGAGAGGGGTGTCAGCATCTAGGCTTGGACCTCTGGTAGGACCCTAAGGATGGAGCACTGGTATCATACACAAGATATGCACAGACAGGGAAGGAGCCAGGTACCAAGCATCCATCCCACAATATGGCAGGTGTCGCAGCAGGGGGTCCGGCCATCTAGCTCATGCCGGCAGGTGATCAAAGATGCAAAGTTGACCAGAGTGTGGCCTGCTAGGTGAACAGCATATCTGTGTGTGTGGGCGCAGTACTATCGGGAGGGGCAGGGGGCTGGAAAAATAGATGGGGTGATCTTTTTTCCCCAGCTTTATTGAGATGTAATTGACATATTGTATAACCTTAAGGTATCCAATGTGATGATTTGATATGCGTATGCATTGTGAAATGACTATCAGTCAGGTTACTTAACACCTCCATCGTCTCACCTAGATGCCTCTTGTGTGTGTGTGTGTGTGTGTGTGTGTGTGTGTGGTGAGAATATTTAAGATCTACTCTCTTAGCAACTTCCAAGTATGCAATTTTGTATCATTCACTATAGTCACCAGGGCTCCCCAGAACTTGTGCATCTTATAACCGGAAGGGATGAGCTTGTAAAGAGGCTTGATAGCCATGCTAAAGGGTAAGTTAGGGCAAGGGCCACTGCACAGGGGAGCCTTGAGCATTTAAAGAGGACCACCAGACCTCCAGTTCTGAAGGGAAGTGACGAAGAGCTCAGCTCCTGAGAGTCAGGCTAGAACATCTTCCAGAGACACTCATGCTGCGTCCATGAGCAGATCAGATTCGTGAAGAGGCAAGGGCAAAAGGGCCAAAATCTGTGAAGGCAACCGGCCAACCCAGCTCCAGAAAGAGACTCGGCATAAGCCTGCCACCCAGATCAACGCACTCAGAGCACCAGAGGCCGACCCAGCTCCAGAAAGAGACTCGGCATAAGCCTGCCACCCAGATCAACGCACTCAGAGCACCAGAGGCCGACCCAGCTCCAGAAAGAGACTCGGCATAAGCCTGCCACCCAGATCAACGCACTCAGAGCACCAGAGGCCGACCCAGCTCCAGAAAGAGACTCGGCATAAGCCTGCCGCCCAGATCAACGCACTCAGAGCACCAGAGGCCGACCCAGCTCCAGAAAGAGACTCGGCATAAGCCTGCCACCCAGATCAACGCACTCAGAGCACCAGAGGCCAACCCAGCTCCAGAAAGAGACTCGGCATAAGCCTGCCACCCAGATCAACGCACTCAGAGCACCAGAGGTCAACCCAGCTCCAGAAAGAGACTCGGCATAAGCCTGCCACCCAGATCAACACACTCAGAACACCAGAGGTCAAAAGGGTGCAGCCCAGCACCCCCATTTTAGAGGTCAGGAAACTGAGGCCCAGGGCCACTAAGAACCCGGCCCAGTTCTTGGAGTGTGCCTACACTGGGCCCTGCTCTGCCGAAGCCTATGCGCATTATATCCACTCGGAAAGGTCATTTACAGGAATAGGAGGTGTGTGACCTTAGAAAGCCATTCCCTCTCTGGTCCTTGGTTTCCTTATGTTGCAAGTGAGGGAACTGGATTAGATCAATATTTTCAAGGTGCTGGGAAGCATACTGCTAATAATGCAGGTTGCTGGGCCCACTGCCTCAGACTGTGAGTCAGAACATGGTCATGTGCTCCTGGTAAACTAGATGCTCTCTAAATTTTTTTCCAGGACTAGTTTCTCATGAGCTTGGCCCACTCTGCTCGCCCTCTCTCCTGCCCCTGTGAAAAGTCTTCATTAGGGGCAGCAGCTCCTGCCAGGGCTGAGCTCCTCCCATGGCATGCCCCAGTCTTCTGGCCCTGGAGGCAGAAAGCTGGCTGCAAATGCCCTGTTTGGATTGTTCTGGTCTGCACTTTCTGAGGCAGCCCTTACAGGCTGCAGGCTGGGTGTTCTCGTTTTGAAAATCTACCCTTTCTCAACCTCAGAACAGCTTGCAAACAAACCACACCCCAAATAGCCCTCCAGACCCCTTTGCACCTCACCGGGCTGGATACCTTTGGGAAAGCTGCTTGCCTTCTCTGAGCCCCCACTTTTCCTCTGCCCAAGGGTGGAAATTATACCAGGTATGTTGAATCTAGCTCACACTAACCCACATTCTCTTATCAGCCCTGGACAATAGGAATTAATATCTGGCCCTAGGTTCAGCTCTGCACAGAGAGAGTAAGTAACTTACCTAAAGGTCACCCAGCCAGTTAGTGGTGGGTCTGCAGCTAGAGCAGGAGCTCCTACCCCACTAATGGGGGCCCCACCCCTACCCCATACCCTGCCTCTGAATAAGGACCTTCCAGGGTCGTTCATCTGCCCATAGCAGGTGCTCAATAAAACGAAGTTAAAGTCACGTTCTCACCACTACTTACACTTGGGCCAATTGATGCTGAAATGTGATTTATTTCTGATGCCCTAATGAAAAGCTTGGGAGAAGCAGTGGATATTTATAATAGGCCCTTGATATTTAAAGATCTACCATTTGCATTGTCCATTATTTGAGGGTGATCCTCAGGGCCAATACTACTAATTATATGTAATAGTGAATTCTTTTAAATCTACCTTATAAGGTTGTGGTGAGGAATTTAAATGAGATGGTGTATGTAAAACCCCACTGATGACTCCGAGCTGAGCCTTCCACCAGGCCTTGGTGAGGGCAAGTCGCATAGCCAGTGAGTGAGCCTAGCCGACCACCTAGCGTCAGGGTTCCATCAGAGCCTGAGTGAACGTGTGTAGTCCCAAGACATGGTCGTCAGCACTGCATAGCCTCTCTAGAGGGCACTATTCCCCCCACCCCTACAGTAGTGAGGAAGGGGCCTGGACTGGGAGCCAACAGGCCTGAGTTCTAGTCCCAGCTCTGCCCGGTAAGGTGCCCTCGGCCAATTCCCCTCCCTGGGCCTCAGTTTGCCCATCTGCAGAGTGAAGAATTAGCCTGGGCCAGTGTTTCTCAAAGTGGTCCATGGGCTAGCAGCAGCAGCAGCAGCAGCAGCAGCAGCATCTGGCAGCTTGTTAGAAATGCAAATTCTCCGCCCCTCTTCCCCAGACCTACTGCATCAGAAGCTCTGGGAGGGGGCCCAGCCCTGGGTCTCAGCAAGCCCTGGTAGTGGTTCTGACGCATACTCAAGTTTGAGGCCCACTGGCCTGGATGCTCTCTTAGACCTCTTCCTACTCAAAAACCCATCGCCTGGATGAAATGTGGGTTACAGATACCATAGGGGCAGCATGCTGGCAGGGGGAGGGGGCGTGGATGTCACAGCAGGGTACTATGCAGCCGAGGGGCGGCTGGCGGGTTGTGGGAGGGGCAGAGGCAGGGGGATTGGAAGAGAGGAGGATGTGGTGTGTGGAGGACAGCAGCCAGCTTGGGCAGCAGCACTCCCTTCCTCCTCCCTCCCCATCCCACTCCCCACCCCCACCCCCACCCCCGCCTCCCAGGTGCCCTCCAACCTTCCCAAGAGCACAGGTGGGCTGGGCGCATCATCCTCCCTGGTCCTCCTCCCCTGGTCTCTGCCAGTGTACACATGAATGTCCTTTTCTCTCCAGCCCTGCCCCTGGAGAACCAGCCCAAAAATGAGAGCCAGTGAGACCTCTAGCGGCCAGGGGACACCGGGAGCCCAGGACCTGCTCCCGCTGGCCTGGGGTTATGTTGAGCATGGTTTAAATCTGGCCACTTTAGGGAGGATGCCTGGGCGCCACACCTGCCCCAACCTCAAACCCGAGCCCAAAATGACAGGCAGACACTCCACCCAAGCCACACCTGCCGGGAGGAGGTGGGAGACTGGACACAGAGCTTCCCGGCCTGCCAGGCCTGGTTAGGGAAGGCTATAGAAGGATCCTAAGAGGAGTCCTTGCAGCCCAGCTGGTTTACCCAGAGCTCCGTCTTTAGGAAAACAACCCCGTGATGTCAGTTTTCCTTTCAAGACCACCAGGAGGTGTATTGAATCTTGCTCAACACAAACCCAGATTCTCTCCATCAGCCCTGAACAATACAAACTGATGTCTGTGCTAGGTTCAGCCCTGTGCAGAGAAGTTAAGTAACTTGCCTAAGGTCACCCAGCATGTTAGTGGTGGGTCTCACACCCCCGAGGGGAGCCCCACGCCTACACCATACCTTACCTCTGAATAATACCCCTTAAATCCTGGGAAGCTTTGCCCTAGATTAGGCTGCATTCTTGTTGCACCTGGCTCTTTTGTAAATCCTGGAATGGTCTACAAAGAGGACAGCCCAGGGCTTGGGATGAGAAACCGCAGTGCAGGAGACTTGAACAAGGTGTGCCGGCTTCCAAAGCCTCCCAGATTAGCGCTGAGGACAGACAGATCGCAACAGCTCAGGAGCTGGGATGGGACAAGGGGCCCTGGGCAACAGCGCAGGATGGGCCCGGAGGGAAAACTGTTGCTTGAAAAGAGCGGGTATGAGATTAAGGTGCAATCCAGTATCAGAAGTTGCTGCTCCGTGGAAGGACTAAAGACAGACTGCTGACCTTCGCGGGCCTATGTCCCCAGCTAGTCTGTTAGGACACTGCCCCTTCTCCAGCCCTCTAATCCAGGTGAGTGGCCACACCTGTTTGGGGTGGGGCAGCCGTTGAAGGTAACTCTCAGCATGGGTGCCGTTCCTGGGGTTTGACACCATGGTAGGAGGGAGCCTTAGCAGGTTCTGGAGGAGGAAGGAGCAGAGGGTTAGGAGTGGCTCGGGCCTTCCGCGCAGGCACTGATCCAGGCTCTGCATTGCAGGCAGGACAAGCTGAAGATCCACATGCGGAAGCACACGGGGGAGCGGCCCTACCTGTGCATCCACTGCAACGCCAAGTTCGTGCACAACTACGACCTCAAGAACCACATGCGCATCCACACGGGCGTGCGGCCCTACCAGTGCGAGTTCTGCTACAAGAGCTTCACGCGCTCCGACCACCTGCACCGCCACATCAAGCGCCAGAGCTGCCGCATGGCGCGGCCCCGGCGCGGCCGCAAGCCCGCCGCCTGGAGGGCCGCCAGCCTGCTCTTCGGGCCCGGCGGCGCGGCGCCCGACAAGGCGGCCTTCGTGATGCCACCGGCGCTGGGCGAGGTGGGCGGCCACCTGAGCGGGGCGGCCGTGTGCCTCCCGGGCCCCAGCCCCGCCAAGCACTTCCTGGCGGCGCCCAAGGGCGCGCTGAGCCTGCAGGAGCTCGAGCGGCAGTTCGAGGAGACGCAGATGAAGCTGTTCGGGCGCGCGCAGCTGGAGGCCGAGCGCAACGCCGGGGGCCTCCTGGCCTTCGCGCTGGCCGAGAACGTGGCCGCCGCGCGGCCCTACTTCCCGCTGCCCGACCCGTGGGCCGCGGGCCTGGCCGGCCTCCCCGGGCTCGCGGGCCTCAACCATATGGCCTCCATGTCTGAAGCCAACAACTAGGCTGGTCCTTGTCACCCCAGTCCAGCAGCCCCGTACCCTCTCCCACCAGGCCCGCCCTGCCTCACCCAGTGGCTCTGAACTTTGTATTTCAAATCGCAATGGGAAAATGAAAAAACAGATAAGCAGCAATGGTCTTTTCCGGGCCTCCTGAGGCAGCTGCCTCCCTTTTGCTGGTGTCTGAGATGGGCTTCTCCTCCCCGAGGGCCTGGCTGCTCCCTGGCTGTCTCTGTGGCTCTCACACAGACACTCACACGGGCCCACGCCACAGAGGAGGCCACACGCTGGTGCCCAGGAGCACTTTGGAGCTGTGTGGCGCTAGATGGAGGGAGGTGGCTTGGCCAGAGGCAGGCCAGATGGAGCAGGGAGGAGGGTAGGGTCCTGGCGCACACAGCCTGGCTGAGCCTCACCCTATGGCAAAGTGCCTACAGACACTACTCTGAGGAGTCATCCCCGTCTCCAGCAGTCCTGGGATGCTTATGGGAAATGCCCTAGTGGCAGGGACGCCCCTGGAGTCAGGAGCAAGGCTCCTGCAGTCCAGGCCCATTTTTCCCTCACTGTCCAGTGACCTTGGACAGGAGCCCTTTGCGCCCAGGTTTCACCCTGCTATGAAGGGGGGCTGCTAGTTTCTCCTCTTATTTTCCCCTCTCCCAGCCACCCACGCACGTGTACAGGCCTATCCCTCCACAGAGAATTCTGGAGAGGGCGGGAGCTTTCCACTCCTGAAGTCCGTGATGAAACCATCTGTCTTATGGGATTTCCATTTTATCACATCCACCTCTGTATTAGCACAGGTGAGAAACGTGGCCACACTAGACAGGGTGACAGAGAGAGCTGAGGTGGGGCTTGTCCACAGCCCGCAGGCAGCTTTGGGGAACTCTGAATCCTACCCTCCTCCCGGGCAGGCCACGGTGTATGTCTGGGGCCCTGAGGATGACCAGTTAGCATTTACCCCACCTCCACATGCCCCCTTCAGTGCTGTACCGAGTCTCTTGGGACTCCTGGGGTCAATACAGATAGGACCGGGCCTGCCTCTTAACACCTGGCAACCGCCTCCCTCCACCATGATTCTGGAACAGACAAAGCACCTGGTGTCTGGGGTTTCTAGTCGCTTCTCAAGTTCCAGTTTCTCAGGGCTTTGGCGTGGCTGGCCATGGCCCTCTGTGCTGTGTTTGAGCACCCTCGAACCCTCCCTCCTCCCTCCAGGGGTGAAGCTGGGGTGTGTGGCCCCCTCCGTGTGGGGAGCCACAGCCTGGGCTCTGATGTGGGTTTGAAGGGCCCTGGGGGTTGGGGTCCACACCCTCTCCCTGGTTCTTGAGTTTGTCGCAGGTCCTGCGAAGGAAGACAGCTCCGCCGGCCCAGTGCCTTTCTGATCTTCTCTGTCCTCTCCTGCCCTTCCCTCCCTTGTCTGGCTGAGTTTGCTTTTGTTTCTCAGTAGCCCGGAAACGGGGAGAGTTCATCAGCAGGGGTGCCCAGGACTGGTGTCCCCAGTCCCGGAGCTGTGGGCTCAAGAGACTTCGGCTCTTCCTATCGCCTTGGCTTCCTCCTGAGCAAACCTAAAAAAAACAAAAAGGCCAGAGAAGACCACAGACTCTGTCACTCTCCCAGCCCCCCAGAAGAGAACCCCCCTTGACTCCACGTACCACCAGATGCCATTCCGGCCACAGGGACTTGCTTCCGACCCCTCTTGTCTTCAGGTGTCATCTGCCTGGGTAGCCGTCTCTTGGATTCCTGTCTCCGTTTCAGACACTCGCTTCTGGGGCCCGCCAGCCAGCATGCCCATGCTCCCCGCATCGGCCGAGGGATTGGGGCTGACCCAAACTTTAAAAGAAATCGAGGAAAAGTGAACACATTGGAATCCAGTGGTGTTGGGCTTTTGTTTTTATTTTGTAAAGGTAATGACTTCTTATAAACTCAATTTTTCAGACGACTGGTTAGTTCTTTTTGCTTTCTCTTGGCTGCAGTTCAGAGTTGTACGTTGTAAAATATCCAAAGATGTTGAGTACTGTATGATCAGAAGAACTTGAAGCAGATGGGGTGTGGGCGTGGGGGTGGTTGTGTTTTATTTTGTTTCTTGGTGTTTTTTTTTGGTTGGTTTTTTTTTTTTTTTTGATGTTTCGATTTCCCTGTCTGTCTGTGGGAGAATTTTGGAATTTTTTCTATTTATAACTCTTTTTTTATGTGATTGCTTTATGTAAAATGACACTCAACAAAGTTTGCCTTAGTGATTCAAGGGACAATCTTCCATAACTGGTCGCACGCCGCATCCCGCCGAGAAAAACTCTCAGCTAATTTTCTGGCCTATTTATTAAACAGTATTAATTGACTTGATTAAGTTATATTGAGAGTTGCACTTCTGTGAGAGGCGACAGTAACAAGCCCATCTATAGATGTTCATTGCTTCGGGTTTTGACGATTGGGTGTCACAAACTTACAATAATGTCCAAGACACCTTTAAAAAAAAATGCCGACCTTTGACCCTTACTTAATAATTTCAAGCATGGCGTTTTGAGGACAAGATAGCTCCACTTGCTCAATTCCCTGGTTAAGGTCGGCTTCCCCCTTCTAATCCTCATTTCAGTGTCAGTGGGTGGTTGTGGGGTGGGGAGGCCAGAATTCACTCCTCCAGTGGCCTCCTACTTTTCGGCTTTGTGAGGGAGCATTTGATCATCATCTTTGGGCATCTATGAGCCTGAGTGTGAGGGGTGTGTGTGTGTGTGTACATGTGTGTGGATACAGCCTGTGGCGTGTGAGCAAGGGAAAGTCCACGGGTGTCCGACCGTTTTAACACAGCCAGCCCTACCAGCTCCCTGGCTCGGCGTCCAGAGCGGCCTCCAGCTGGCCTTGCTCCCACCTTGGACGTCTTCCTCTCCTTCCCTGGCCCTGGCCTTGGACTTCCCCTCCTTTTTCACCTGAGCCTCTCTCCCAACCAGGGAACGCTGGACCCTGAAAGAGGTAGAGAAGTACACCTCTGTCACTGAGTGGGGTCAACTCTCCTCCACGCAGAGCACAGACTCCAAGTAGAATCGGTCTTTCAACTGTGTTTTCTGGATAACCAAGGGTTAACTCAAAGCCCCTTTTCTGTTTTTGATCCCCTTTCTTGCCATGGTACGCATTCGCATAAACCTAATGCGGCATTTCTTGGTACAGAGGAAAGAGCAGATCTGAGTTTCAAATCTGGACTCCTCCAAGCTGTGTGTCCTTAGTCTAATCACTTCTCTACTCGGGTCTTCACTTTCCTCACCTCAATAACAAAGAAGACGGAGCACATCAGCGCTTCTCCAAGTTCTCCATCCAAACACCCCTCAGCAGAGGGGCCAGCTAGTGGGGGGATTGGGGACTGAACTCTAAAGAAACAGCCAGAAGACCTTCCTGGAGTGGAAAACGCCTCTGAAGTCGCATGTTGTGACATTAAAATTCACGCGTCTACATTCTATTACATAATTTATATGCATTTGTCTTAACGTAAAAACATTATCTTGAACTACCTGCCAGTTACATTACATGCCTTTTCCCCAGAATCTTCTAGTAAAGTCAGCGTTCCTTGTCCACCCAGCAGCTTTGAGAGGCCTGAGCTCATGGCTGAGGGCTCGGGGGTAAGCATAGCCCAGCGCAAGAAATACAAGGCCAGCTACCAGTCAAGATTCCACTCCGCGCGCTCATTCTAGGATCATTGGGTCCTCACTCTGGGGCGGGTGTCCCCTGAGGGGAACATGGAGAAGGAATAGGGAACTGGGCCCAGAGAGCCCTGACCCCTGGGTGCCCTGAACTCCTCGTGCGAGTAAATCTCCTCTAGTTCTGGCTGGAGGGGAGACCCGCCCAGCATGGCCTGCCCCCTCAGGCCCCAAAGTGCTAAGGGATTTGGGGCACAGACCGCAAAGGAAGGAGGGAAAGGTGGGAAAAGGAGGCTGCTGAGGACAGGCCAAAGAAACATGTGCATCATTTTTTTTTTTTAGATGTCAGTTTCTTTTTGTTTTTGAGGAAGATTGGCCTAACATCTGTTGCCAATCTTCCTCTTTTTTTTCCTTCTTTGCCCCAAAGCCCCACTACGGAGTTGCATATCCCAGTTGTAGGTCCTTTAGTTCTTCTGTGCGGGACGCCGCCTCAGCGTGGCTTGATGAGCGATGCTAGGTCCTCGCCCAGGATCCAGACTGGTGAACCCTGGGTCGTGGAAGCAGAGCACACAAACTTACCCACTGTACCACCTGGCCACTCAAAACGCGTGCATCTGAACCTGGAGAAGCCTTAAGGGACGCATTGGGACAGGCCTGGAGCGTCTGAAGGTCTGTCAGGTGGAGGAAGGACTTCACCAAAAGTTTGGCCAACTCAAACCAATAAGAGGGAGAATCCAGAGGGCAGCTGGGGGCCTGAATGAAGGAAGATGACTTCCAAACAGCTGGACTTGTCCTAAAGAGGAGTGAGGGCCTTTGTGAGGGAGTGAGCTCGCAGTCATTGGAAGGGTTCAACATCGCCTTTCAAGAATGAAGAGATTCCTGCAAGGAAAGAGGGCTTTCTAGATGGTCCGTCTCTTGGGTCCCTTCCGTCTAATTTGTGAAAAGGAGAATATATGTTTTCCTGTGGCCATGGAGGAGGACTGTGCCAGGGAGAGTGGGTGACAAGGAAAAAAGATGAGTTGGGACAAGTGCCCAAAACTCGCCTTGGTGGCCTATGGCTGTATGTCCCCACCCCCACCCCACTCCCAAATCAGTGACCTACAGTCACTTGGGGCCAGGGAAACAGGACTCTGTGTGGAAAAGGCCCTGACTCTTGTTTTGAGACTCCGGATGTGACAGGAGGACAGTAATGAACCAACAGGAAGACTGTCTCTCACCTTAGGCTTTATCTGACCCCAGGGCCTGCCCTTAAGGAGGAGGACAAAGGTCTCTACTTGCAGGGCCGCCTCCCGACAAACCTCTTCACAGACCCCACTCCTCCTCTCCTGGGCCCTTGCCAGCTCTTCCTCTTGAGGGTCCTCTGAGCTCACTGCAGACTGCCGACCGAGCGGGCAACGCGGCATTTCCAGAACCTGGCACAACTGGGTGGTCCCCTTGCGTGCACTTCCCCTTCTGACAGTCAGGTGGCGCCAGGGCTTCTATAGGGAAGTGAGAGGGAGGGGCGCGGAGGCCTCAGGGCTGCAGGTTCCCTGGTCTGAAGAGTCTGTCACTCAGGAGGGTCGGGAGGCCCTACAGGAGGGACGTGCGTCCTGCAGGCGAGGATCAGAGTCCCCTTCAGGGACCTGGGAAGTTCTGGAATGAAGGATGTTAGCGTCCAATGGCCACACCTCCCAACCCCGCCAGCGTCCCCCTCTCCCTTCTCCGGGTGCCCCCTCCTCCCCCCAATGCCCGTCAAGATGTGGGCACCCTCTCTTCTCTCCGCCCTCCCCTCTGTCCAAACCCAGATAGGAGCCACTGAGGATGAACACGACTCACAGGCTCCCTCTCCCGGCCTTTTCAGCCCCCAGCTCCTTTCGAAGGAGCAAAGAAAGTCTCTGAGGAAAGCGTGGTCAGGCCTCAAGCAGCAAATAGGGGTGGTTGATTTGGACAGACAGCCTTGAAATCATACCAGCGGGCAGTTACCAGCCTGCCCGGCCCTCCCAGCCCCGCCCACCTCTCCCCCACCCTGCTTGGGGCGCAGGAGGGGAGGGGGATGCGGGAAGCAAGCAAATAGCTTCTTTCCCTCCTTTCAGGTTCGAAGCACTGGGGACTGACTCAAACACGCATTTCCAGCAACTGATGGGGCCAGAATTCCCTAGGGAGGCCCTGCTCATTTTTCCCTCCTTGACACATCCTGGGCAAGGCCTAACCCCAAAAATATGGGCCCAGAATTGGACTGATGAATGAGGACAAAACATCTCAAATCTGGACAATCCTGGAAAACGTGGAAACTGACCACTTTATCTGCAGCCAGACACATGCACACACACACAGAGCCGTCAGAAAAATGATACACGGGCTGATGTCATCCCTCCTGATAACAATGGGAGACATGGCAGCGCGTGAACAAGACCCAGCAGAGCCATTTTCCCCACACTCTCTCCGCAGAAATATTTATAACGCACACTCTCATTTTCATCCCTGTGGTTCCTCTATTTAACCATGAACTCTGACCCTGATGACAAAAGCAAAAGAATAAACAAATAGGTTTCTGGAATAAGGAAGGAAGACAGAGTGAATCAGACCCTTTTTCCCATGTTCCTCTAAAAATTAATCAATTAAGCACAAACCCTCTGAGTAACTTAAGTGCTTTCTGCCTTCTCAGAGGACTCGTACATCCATTGGTCAGCTGGTTTTTAGCCCTGTGAAGCACATATCATTAGCCCTATTCGTATCAGCCATGGTTCTTAGGCAAACACCAGAATCCACTCCAGGTAGCTTAAGTAGAAAAGGCATTTATTAAAGGAAATTAACCTCTTGCAGAATCTCCACAAGAGCCAAAGAGTCAGGCTTGCAGGGACACCAAGATCAGTTGTGCAGGTTGCATACTGCACAACACCACTTTTGAAGGGGCACCATTCACACCCTAGACAGATTTATGTATCTGTTGTAATATATGCTAGATTTGTATATCATAGCAATTTCCCAGCAGATGGCAGTAAAGTTTCTGGAAGGGGTGACTTTGTCTAAATTGCACAAACTCCATGGCCTGGAAGCCAGGAACAACCCCAGATCACACTGTGGCAGATTGCTCCAGCAAAGATTTCATTACTGCTGCTGCCACCGGGCACAGACCCCACAGCTCGCCCCCTGACACTAGGCCCGGGACCCTGGGACTCTGCCTTGTGGCCCAGTCCCTCCCACCAGTCTCCCCAGAAAACAGATTCTGCACGTCTGGGCGTCCTGGCGTTGCTCTACTGCCGGTGTGTCTGACTGCAGGAGCCCAAGCCCCAGGCGTCAGGCTAACGGCGGGCCGACCGGGAAGGTAAGCTTCTGGTTTCTGCCTTGAGAAGAAAGGATTCTTGATATGAATTCTCCAAAGAGAAGAGCTCCAGCAATGTTGGGTGGCCTCAGAACATGCCACATAGCCATGCAGCGTTTTGCAGATGAGGGGCTGAGGCTCAAAGTGAGGCAAAACAGAGAGGACAAGGCCGCAGGGGAGCTCCGGGTGAGTCAGGGCTAGCACCGGGATCTGCTGGTCACTGCACGCCCCTGTCCCCTTGGAAGCCGAGGCCCTGAATGAGGCAGGACCACTGGGAGCAGAAGTCTATTGAGACGAAGCTCATGCTGGCAGTTTTCCTCCTGACCCCTCAGGCCTCTGCAGCTCCAGTAAACATTCATCACAGCTTCGCCCTCCCCAAGCCCATGAAGCCTTCAAAACGGCCTTTGTCAGCGTGGATCGTCTCAGTCCCCTCTCTCCCTCACAGCATGTATTGAGGCCTTCTGTCACGGCGGGGGGCCCGAACTTGAACCCAAGCTTCTCTTCCATTGCTGGGAAGTCAGCGCCATGCCGAGCCTCCTTCCTCAAAATGGATTTTCCTCATTCACTCGGCACAGCCGAGCCTGAGTGTTTTAATGAAAATGCTTTTACGTTTTGCCATTTCAACATCCCTCCTGTAGGAGCCACACTCGGAAACGCAAAAGTACATTTTCATTTCCTGGTGGCTGAGATGTCCCACGGAGGTGGGCCTCTGTGGGAGAGGGGGGTACAGTAGCTGGGGGAGGAGGGGCTGGAGGAGCAGGAAAGAGCATAGCAAAATGTGCCAATGTGGACACCAGGGATACTGTTTACCTTACTTCTTGCTCCAGACAGAGCTCCTGGTGGCTGGAGAGGATTCAGCAGGCTCCCTCCCACTCTGCATGCATGATGCATGCCCAGCCCTCTGCCCTCTGCCTGGGGCAGGGGCGGGGGGGGGGGGGGGGGGGGGGGGAATGGGGGCAGGGCCAGACCACGACTGACCCAGGGCTCCTATCAGCATTGGGGTCCCCGTGATATGGAGCATCCTTGCTTCTTTGTTCATAGACAGGAGGCGACAACATCTACTTGGAGGGCTCTGATGGGGCTCGAGGGGGCACGCAGAACACCAGCTAGCCGCCACTTCGTATGCGCTCAGTGTTGGTTTCCTTTCTTTTTCTTCTGGGATCCACCAACATTTAAAAGAATCGTGCTTATTTATGTTTTCTTACTTTTTTCCTTTTGCATTTCTTTTATGCTTCAAATGGAAACGGAAGGAAGGAGGGAGGAGAGGGGAGAGGGAAGGAGGGAAGATGGGAGGGGAACAGGGAGGGGTGCAGGGCAGGAGGCGGGAGGGGAGGGGGAGATGAGATCCGCACACATTACTTATCTCAGTGGTTCTCTGAGTTGTTGTTTTGGGTAATCTGATGATGATGGTTAATCAATTGCCAGTTCCTGTGGGAAAGCTGGGAGAAGGGAGTGACAAGGACATTCTCTTCTTAAATCAGAAAGGAGAACTGGTAATTTCTCAGGGTTCGTCTGGCATGTAAAGCTGCCTGAAGACACCCAGGGGCACCCATTCAGTGGCAGAATTTTGATTACATGTGGCTGGGGCCTCCTCTCCAGATGCTGCCCGAATACAGCCCAACCTCCCTTGGCTCTCCAGGGCACAACGGGGACCACTCTGGGCTGACAGTGGCTGGCACACCCATGTGGGGTAAGGAGGTGAGCAGAGGCTGCTGCGTCTGTGGGGAGGGAAGGAGTCATGATGTCAGAACGGGATGCTGAAGACTTAGCTTGGTAAGATGAGAAGGCTCCTCAGTACTGCCTTTGGGGATGGCTGCCAGCTCCCTGCCCTGGCCCTATGTTTTAAAAGCTCCCCATGAGGCAAGGAATCTAAGGAGCCAAGGGGATGTGCTCTCCAGGAGCCTGTGCCCCTTCTGGATAGTACATGTGCAGGTACCTGGGCCCCCCTCAACCCCCTGCTCACACAGCTTCACGCCTGCTCCCAGCACCCACGTGGATCTCTTCCCATCTTCCTCTCTGAGGGTAGGCACTGAGGGAGTCCCTCCCCCTAGGCTGAGCGACAGCCAGGGGTGGCAGTTTGTTGGGGGCGGGGGGTTGCGGACAGAGCTTAGACGTGTGGACTGGGCGTTCCCATGCAAGACCTCTCACCATCCGGACGGAGCCAGAGGTGGGAAGAGAAGGGGTGGCCGCCGGCTGGTAGACTGGCCCTGCCTCACCAGAACCTCAGGGAATCTGAGGATCTAACTGGGGTGTGGCTTTCCAGGTCTTTACAAAGGTATGCTTGTCAAGATAGGAGGATAGAACATAGTTTATTTGACAACCTGTTGGCTTGACTGATACAGTCATGTGTCACTTAACGACAGGGATATGTTCTGCGAAATGCATTGTTAGGCAATTTCATCATTGTGTGAACATCACAGTGTGTATGTCATAGAGTGCACGTGCACAAACCTAGATGTTATAGCCCACTAAACACCTAGCTATGTGGTACTAATCTTATGGGACCCCCGTTGTATATGCAGCCCGTTGTTGACTGAAACGTCGTTATGTGGTGCATGACTATATGTTTAAATACTTAGACATATGACATGTGGCCCTCTATATTCTCACCAAGACCCTGCAAGTGTTAGGGAAAAACTGAGGTTGCGGTCCAAGCCCTGCTGGTCCCACGAGTTCGAGAAAAGAAGGGCACTGGTGTGGAGGTCTGGTGGGGGGTGGGGAGGGGCCGACATCGCATTTGCAATTTGACTTCCCCTGAAGTTGCCTGCACTTTCTTGAAGAAGCCAGTCACAATACGGTGCCAGCAAGAAGGGGCTTCATTTCCCGCCACCACTTCCCTTCACCCCAGCCCTGCTGGATCGCCCCTCTCCAGCTCTACATTTCCAGGGGATCCTATCCGCTTTCTGGTCACGTTCTGGTGCAGGAAAAGTCTCACTTCCAGTTGTCCAAACAGTGCAGCCCAGTCCAACACCAGACCTCCCGTTTCTCACCCATCACCACATTCCCCTCCAGCACTCCTTCAGCAACTTGGGCCTGACGCAGGCTCAGGCTCCTGCAGAGGGAAAGGACCAGGACTCTCTGAGCCCATTCAGTCTGCTCTAACAAAGTACCACAGACTGAGTGGCTTATAAACCACAGGAATTTGCTTCTCACAGTTCTGGAGGCTGGAAGTCAAGATCAGGGTGCCAGGACGGTGGGGTCCTGATGAGAGCCCTCTGCTGGGTTGCAGATGTTGTCTTCTTGCTGTGTCCTCACAGGGCAGAGAGCAGAAGAGGGAAGACAGCTCTCCTGTGGCTCTTCTCAGGGCACTAATGCCATTCCTGAGGGCCCCACCCTCATGACCTGAGCACCTCCCCAAGGCCCACCTCCTTCTCCCATCACGTAGCAGGAGGGTTCCAACATGGGAATTTTGTGGGGACACCAGCATTCATTCCATAGAAGTCACATTCTGCTCTTTGCACCACATCCTCACACGCCCACTAGCTACTGTTTCTGCTCGTCTGGGAGCCGACAAAGAAGAAGGATGGAAGAGAAAGGCAGGGTGGCACTGCAGGGGGACAGTCCCCTCTGAGTGGCAGGTGTCCAAATGCTGACTTGTCCTCCCCCCACTGGGCCCTCCAACCTGCGCTGTTCCCTGTTGGAGAAGAGGGCCCTCTGGCTGATTTCTAACACCACCTGTGGTATCCCCACAAACCAGCCTGAGTCCTGAAGGAAATCACAGAAGGGAAGGTGGCTTAAGCCCCTCCTTCATGCCACTTGGAGCCACACTAAATATTCCCCTGCCTGAAGGGGGGGTCTCTTCAATTGTGTGTATAATCCTGAGCCCCAGCATTGGTCACTCCATAAATGGGGGCAAATGCCACAAAGGGTGATTGTGCTTTACACACAGGTTTCCGCGGGCTCCACTGGGTGACCAGCTGGACATTGAGACGTCCTGACCTTTGAAATTCCTTTCCCTGGGGCAAGACCATGGGTCCTGGTGAAATTTAATCATAGCCTCCAACTTAATTTTATTTGGACATCAAAGAGAAGTGCCTCTCTAATCTTTACAGTGAGATAGTCACAACAGAGAGCCAACAAAAGCACTACACGCAGGGCCTCGTGTAGGCTATTCATTCTCCTTCAAATGCATCCGTCAAGGTTCTTGTACACAGGCATGGGGAGACCAACAATGAAGCAGAGGGGGATTTGTTTAAATGACATTGTAGCTGAGAGGACTGACAGGAAGTTGGAGAGCCAGCCTCAGAACACAGGCAGGAACTGAAAGAGGCAGGACATCAGCAAAACTAGCCATGGGCATGCCCCAGGCATGGTCTCGCCAGGTGCCCCTGGCACCACCACCACCAGCCCCGAGAAGCTGCCACTCTATGAAGATTGCTCGCCTGGGCAACACTCTCTCCAGATGCAAAGTCCCAGGCAGGAGCATCCAAATGGCCAAGGCTACAGCACAGGTCCCCCAGTTTTAGCAGCCAAGAGACAGGACAAGGATGTTTCTGGCCTTCTAAGTTTCTGCTCCTTCTAATACTCACTTATTGGAAGTGTCTCCAAGTGGGAGAGTGACTGAATACATGATCACCACAAAGTGACAGAAGTTGACTACAGTCAGGGTGCTTGACCTGAGAACAATGGTATTCCATTAATCTCCTCTGTTCATGTGGACAAGAAACATCATTATGGATTCTGATGCCCATAGCAAGGCCCAACCATTGGTTTAGAGTTTTGTATTTCAAAGCTATTTTTTTTTTTAAAGATTTTATTATTTCCTTTTTCTCCCCAAAGCCCCCCGGTACATAGCTGTATATTCTTCGTTGTGGGTTCTTCTAGTTGTGGTATGTGGGACGCTGCCTCAGCGTGGTCTGATGAGCAGTGCCATGTACGCGCCCAGGATTCGAACCAACGAAACACTGGGCCGCCTGCAGTGGAGCACGCAAACTTAACCACTCGGCCACGGGGCCAGCCCCTATTTCAAAGCTATTTATTTATCATTCAGAGTTTTGAAAGTTCCCTTAATCATTTATTATTTTCAATCCTTTTTTCCCACTGCTAAAGCTAGCCTCATAGGGTTACCAGAAATTAAGAGGCTGGTTTCTAAGCTTTCCTCTGCTACTGATTAACCTTGAGAAAGTCCCCTCAACTCTCTAAACCTGTACTTTATCATCTGGAAAATGAGGGGGTGGCCGAGATGATCCTGAAGATTTTTTTCCATTCTCACGCTGCAAGATTCTATGCTTCTGTGCCAAGGGGCATTTGAAAAGGGCCTAATGTCCCAGTCAAAGGCCATCCTCCTCTCTATCCAGGGTTGAGGTGGCCCAATATGTGCATGTGTAAAACCCAAGTTGTTGTGGCTTTTTTTTTTTTTTGAGGAAGATTGGCCCTGAGCTAACATCTGTTGCCAATCTTCCTCTGTTTTCTGTGGGATGCTGCCACAGTGTGGCTTGATGAGCCGTGCTAGGTCCCCACCTGGATCCAAACCTGTGAACCCCAGGCCACTGAAGCAGAGCACATGAACTGTGCCACCTGGCCAGCCCCAAAATCCAAGTTTGTTTGATGCAAGTGTTGTTGAGAACCACTCCACTCCAGGACCAAAATAACCCACTGGAAATGCCATTCAAGTCAAATTATCAGACAACACACAAAATTGCTTCCACTTTCGTCTTTCCTGTGTGAGGGAGCTTGCTAAATATTCTTTTTTCATACATACATACATGCATTCATGTATGCAAGCACACACACCATGTTACCATCACAGTGGCTAAGAGTCGCATATGTGGTTATCTCTGAAAAAGCTTTCTTTTTCAAGGGCTTTGCCCCAGTTGCAGACACAGAATAAGTTCTTGGGCTTTCTCTCCGTTCACAGTTTGTTTTTCACTTTATTCTCTATGTTTGATAGGTTACCTGTCTTTAGACATGCCACTTGACGTCTCTATACAGAACAGGATCTGACCAGGAATGTCCAGACACCAGACAATTGGTTTCTCTGGATGACCATCCTCTCTCTCCAGCCCCCAACTTCCTACTGTGGAGAGGTGGGAAAGAGGAGAAATGGCCGGGGAGTGGAGTCTGATGGAAAGTGCCTTTGAAGAGAACACTTGAGGGAGCCTAAGTAGATATATGTATCTAGTTCCAAGTTTTGTCTGAAGATAAATTAAATTTCCATGACCCGAGTCAATGTTGTACTTGATTTATGAAGGGAGGCCAACTTCCAGGAAGCCCAGAGGATGCTGTGGAGACAGCGCTGCAGAGAAGGGCAGCAAGGGATGCTGGGAGGGGCGAGCCCCAGCATTGCCCCAGTGTCTTCTCGTGGACCACTCTCCCCAGTTCCATAAACAGAATTCTTAGCGATAAAAAGTGTGCTCACAAACCACACATATTATTCTATATAAAACACACAAACCCTTACCACATTCATTAATGAGAAAGTCTGCCTTACAAACACAGTCCAAGACCCCCAGTGGATGCCTGAAGCTGCAGGTAGTACCCAACCCTATAGATACTATGTTTTTTCCTATACATACGTGCCTACAATAAAGTTTAATTTATGAATCAGGCACAATAAGGTATTATAACTAATAACTAAGAGATCAACAATAACTAATAAAATAGAACAATTATAACAATACATTGTAGTAAAAGTTGCCACAGATCTCAGCATCCTCAGCATATGCTTTTATTTCTTTCCTTATTAAGTTGAGAATTTTTACCTTCTCACTTAAAGGAAGCACTTTACAGCTTCTCTTGGCATATCTGAATTGCCAGCATCACTACTCTTGCTCTTTGGGGTCATTATTAAGTAAAATAAGGGTTCCCTGAGCCCTTATTTCTGGAATTTTCCATTTAATATTTTCTGACCTGGTTGACTGCAGATAACTGAAACCACACAACCATGGTTCAGGGGGACTAAGGTATTTTGAAGTCAATCCCAGGCCGTGGTCATCTGAGGCTCTCCGTGATGCTCTCATGCCAGCCCTCCTAGCAGCTGGGAGGTGGGAGATGCTGCCCCTCCAGATGCAGGCCTCTGCCCTTCCAGACCACCTGGGAGTTAGGTCCAGAAGGGAAGGATCAAGTAAGAAGTGTGCTTGTGGTGGCAGGGGCAAGGGACAGAGATAAGGAATGGTAAGATAATCCAGCCACTCTCAAAGGAAGGCAAACAAAAGCAACCAGTCAGTTTGCTGAGTGGCTATGTGACCTTCAACAGCTACCACAAGCAAGATTGGTAACTTGCTTCCGAGCAAGAATTTAGCAGGGACCTCTCATGTAGAATTGCATGGAAATTTGCCTTTGCATGTCCACAGCCTTTGACCTATTTGGGGTCACTCATATATAGTGGGTCTACAGATTCCACTTCTACCAATGGCCAACTAGTGTATCTTGGACCAACCCTTCCACTGCGATCATTTAGAAAATCTGGAAAAAAAAAAAAATATATATATATATACATATATATATATATATTAAGATCTTCTTTTTTCCTTTTTCTCCCAAAGCCTCCCCCCCCCCCCCGGAACATAGTTGTATATTTTAGTTGTGGGTCCATTCTAGTTGTGGAATGTGGAATGCCTCCTCAGCATGGCTTGATGAGCAGCGCCATGTCCATGCCCAGGATCCGAGCCAGGGAAACCCTGGGTCACTGAAGCAGAGCAAGTGAACTTAGCGACTCAGCCATGGGGACGGCCCCTGGAAAAATATTTTTTAAAAATGAAACTGCTTGAAGGCATCAGAAAGCAATTGAGGGAAAAAAAAACAAAAAGATAGAAAGCAATTGAGGTAGCAAGAATTTGGGGGAATTTAGAGACCACTTAAGAGGAAGGGTCTAGGTAAAAACCCCAGTATTTTGGTTGAAATCCCTAAGGGCTACACCCTAGCAGTTTGAGTGAGAGAACATAGACCAGCATTCCGAATGACTGAGGTCGTCTTAAATCCCTGAACAGATCAGAGTAGTTTGCACTCAGCCTAATGTCTGCAAGAAGTAAAAGCAAATCTTTTCTGAAGCCAGAGAACAGTGTTCAGAATCTCACATTAATTTCCACTATTCTTCATACATGATGTTGAGGAAAAACAACAAGACTTGAAGAAGACAAAATCTGACCGAAAACCAGAGAAAAAGACAGACTACAGAAATAAACTTACAGAATATCCAGATTTAGGAAGGATTAGAAACAGACTTTAAAATAACCATTATCGATATGTCCATGGAATTAGATAAAATAGAGTATTTTGGCAGAAACTGGAAAGTATAAAAAAAAAAAGTTAAATCTGAAACTAAAACTACAATATATTAAATTAAAATGTGATGGAAAGGTTTGATGGCAGATTGCATGCAGTTGAAAAGAAGATTAATGCACTGGAAAATAGATAGAAGGAAATGTCCAACTGAAGGACAGAATCAAAAGGATAAAATACATAGAAAAGAGCAGAAGAGACAAATGGGATATATGAAAAGATCCAGCATATCCCAACAGGAGAGGAGAAAGAGAATTAGTCAAAAGTAAGTTTTAAGAGCTAATTATTGAGAATTGCCCAAAATTGATTAAAGAAATCAAGCTGGAGATTCAAGAAGCTCTGGGTACCCCAAGAAAGGTAAACACACACACCTAGGCACATCAGGGTCAAACTGCTGAAAACTAACACAAAGATAAATCTTAAGAACATCCAGAGAAAAAGATGTATCTTAAAAGAAGCAACAAGTTGACTTCTCAACAGAAACAAAGTAGCCGGAAGTCAACAGCCTAGTATCTTCATAAAGCTGCAAGAACATAACAACCCAACTTAGAATTCCATGCTCCATCAAATATCCTCCAAATGTGAAGCTGAGATAAATTCATTTTCAGACACCAAAATCAGAGAAAATTTGTCCCCAGTAGACCTACACTAAGGAAATATGAAAGGGAGTTACTCAGGGAGAAGAAAATGATCCCAGACAGAATCACAGAAATGCGGGGAAAACTAAGGAGACTAGAAAGGTTAAATATGTAAGTAAATGAATGAATAAATGAGTCAATGAATATTGACACAATATATGCAAAAACAAGAGGAAAATAAATGGGATTAAGGTGTTCTAAGATCACTGCATTTCCTGAGGATAGTAAAAATACCAATTTATATTAGACTTGTGGGTGCATATTTTTATCTTTAAGGAAACCAGTAAAAAGTATTAAATGTCATATAACTAACAAGGTGCTAGAGGAGAAAATGGAATAACAAAATAATTAATTCAAAAACAGCAAGAGACTTATGGTAGAAATGGAAAGCTTTGAAGCAAAATAAGGTCAGTTACAGAAAAATTTTAATGATAAGATTTTTGCACATTTGAGTCTTGGCATGTAAACGTTGACTGTCCTCTTCCACATCAGGAAATGGAATTGCATTATAATGTGGTAAGCACAGGATGGATAAATTTAGGAGGATTTGCTCTAGTAGATATCAAGATTTACAAAGCTGCAGTCATTAAGTCAGCATATTATTGGTGCAAAGATAGACAAATAGACCAATGGAACAGAATAGAGATTCCAGAAACAGACATACATGCCCACTTGATTAATAACAAAGATGCAGTGTGGAGAAGTGAGCAAGAAATAATCTTTCCAATATTCAGAGTTGGGTGAATGGGAGATTCATATAAAAAAACAAAATGAAATTTGATCCTACCTTAAAAATTCAATTCCAGGTGAATTGTGGATCTAAATGTGAAAAGCAAAACAGTAAAGCTTCTACGAGACAAACTTAGGAAAATACCTTCATGACCTCAAAGTAGAGAAAGGTTTTCTAAACATTCCACTAAACGCATTAACCATATAGGAAAAGGTAGATTAATCGGACTATATGAAAACGAGGAACTCC
This sequence comes from Equus asinus, assembly GCF_041296235.1. Lineage (NCBI taxonomy): Eukaryota > Metazoa > Chordata > Mammalia > Perissodactyla > Equidae > Equus > Equus asinus. Next base: position 27,370,231 of record NC_091796.1, read on the forward strand.
TGTTCATCTAAAGACATCAGTAAGAGAGTAAAGAGAAGCCACCAAGAAGAAGAAATTTTCTACACATGCAAGAGACAAAGGGCTCGTGTCCAGAATATAAAAAGGACAGACAATTCCTTAGAAAAATAAACAAGACACTTGAACAGGCAACTCACAAGAGACGACATCAAAATGGCCCACAAACACAGGGAAAAGCGCTCAACCTCTTCAGCCATCAGAGTAACACAGATTAAAAAAACACAATGACAAACCACTAAACAAACACCAGAACGGCTACAATTTTTTAAACTGACAATACCAAGTGTTGATGCGGGGGAGGAGCAACTGCAACTTTCATACACGCTGGTGGGGGTGTAAATTGGCACAATCGCTTTAGAAAATCAGCAATATCAACTGAGGTCAAACATGCAAAGCTTGTGACCCAGCATTTCAAATCCTTGCTGCATGCCCCACAGAACGCACCCACGCATTCACCAAAATGCACGCACATTCAGCAACAGCATTATTCACAGCTGTCAGAAACCGGAACCAACCCAATGGCGGAATGGATGCATAAACTGTGATAAATACAAACAAAAAGAAGGAGAAGGAGGAGGAAGAAAAGGAGGAGGAGGTGGAAGAGGAGTTAGAGGAAGAGGAAAAGGAGAAAGAGGAGGAGGAGGTGGAGAAGGAAGGAGGAGAAGGCAGCAAGCTCTGGTCTAGAAAATACTTTATCAGTATTTTTGGTGGCACACAAGAAGACAACTAAGACTCAAAAATATTATAGACAAACAAACAAGAGCACTTCGCTGGACTCCAAAGTCAGTGGTTGGGAAGCAGGAGCTGTCAGGGTCCACAGGAGGGAAGACTTCCTGTGGACGGGCCGTCAGGGATGAGCTCAGACAGGAAGGCCCAGACACTGAAGGGACTTCAGACGGCCAGCACCGAGTCCTGTGGGCTCCAGCTCCAACATGGTGGGGACTTCCCTCCTCTCCATGCCCACTGCTGTGGCCTCCTTTGAGGCCCTCTGTTTCCTCAGCTGTCCCATAGAAGTAACCCCCTCTGGTCTCCCTGCCTCCTGCCATGGTGTGGCTCTAAATGGTGGCTTCAAAGGGAAGGGGAGTGACCTCTGCTGACTGCACACTGGTGCTGCCCTTTCCCTGCTTCCTCCCTGCCCAGAGGAAACAGTCCAGCCTTGGTGTCCAGGTACATTGGGCCTGGGCCTCCGCTGTGGTCTGGCAGCTCCCACCCCGGGCTCTCTCAGGCTCTTGGCCTCCCCTTCTTCCCACCAGGCTGCGAGGCCCTTCCTCCCTGGCTGCTTCCAGCAACATCGCTTCATGCTGAGGACTCATTCAGCACCTCCTGCTACATAAGCCGCTCCTGACCTCCGGGGAGCAGGGCCCACCTCTCCCTCAGATCCTCTTGGGGTACCCTGTCCACACCTACGTTACCTGGTCACATGCTCTTCGCCCCGACCTGAGCTCCTTGAGAACCATTCCAGTTCTTTTCCGATTGACACAAGGCCCAGCCCCAAAGAAGGAATATATATTGAACTAATAGAGAATGCCATCTCGTTCCTCCCGAGCACTTTTCCATCTGCAAGTTGCTTTAGTGTGTGATTTCATCTGATGCTCACAATAAACCCACAAATTTGTCTCCATCATCAAGGGAGGAAGCAGAGGCATAGAGAAATTGAGGACATGGTCCAGGCCAGCTGGGGAGTGGGTTAAGAGAACTCCTGCCTGCTCAGGGCTTGTCCAGGATGCTGCCCTGAGGACAGTGGCTTCTCTCTTCCAGGAAGCCCCTTTCCAAGCCACTAAGTAGGCCAGAAGGCAGCTTCTCACACAGTCCAGTCAGACCTTCACAAAAGATTTTCAGAAATCATTCTGGCACGTTTGCCTTGGCCTCTCTGCCATGACTAACATCTTCTCTCCGAACCAGTTCTCCTTCTGACCACTGCTCCTCTCACTGCCCTCAAAGACCACACAGCTGGTGGACTCAGGCCCAGGTCAATGGTGCCGACACCAAGCCAGCAGGCAGACTACCCTCTGCCCTGCTCAGCCCCATTTCCCACAAGCCCTACCAGATTCCTTCACCACCTGGCCCAGGATGTTAACTAAGGTGAAAGGGACATTTCAGCTGGGGAAGCAGGCCACGCAGCCACAGTGCTACTTCACCGCAGGCAGGTCTGGGGATTTGTCAGTTTCCCCCCTCTTCTCCCTAACTCTCCCCAGAGCTTCCCTCCCCCTGCGCCTGACCTTCTCTAACATTCTTGGAAGGACAGTGTTTGTGGCCACTGCCGCAAGCTCACTTCTCTGTCCCCATCTCACCTCCCCTCATATTCTCCCCCGCTCCCCACACTCCACCCAACACACAACCATTCCAGAGGCTTTAATGGTAAAATTTATTGTCAGACCGTCGGCCCAGTGCCTCCGACTGGGCCGAGCTAGCCCTTGGCAAGGACCCTGTCTCCAGCACCCCCAGAACCCAGAACCCTGCAGCCAGTACAGCCTAAACTCAGGTGACCGAAGTCCTGCCCTGACCCCATGCTTCAGAGGGCCCCACTCGGCCTGTCTCCTGCTGTGTCTCTCCCAGTGGGTCAGGAGTCCAGTGGGCACTGTCAGCAGATAAAACAGGATGCCCAATTAAATTTGAACTTCAGATAAACAACAAATAATATTTTTAGTTTAAGCGTGCATTTGGGACATACTTATACTAAAAAAATTATCCGTCGTGTGTCTGAAATTCAAACCTCCCTAGGCATCCTGTGTTTTAATCTGCTAAGTCTGGTAACCCTGCCACACAGTCAAGGGGATGTACCCACCTGGAGCATGCTCTGAGACCCGAGACCCGAGACCCTGCCCAGAGGGCCCAAGACCCACCTCCAGGGCCTCAGCACCTGTGCCCTAGGCCTGAGGAGTAGCCTGGAGGCATGGGGCTTGGGGCTGGGGAGGGAGCCTGGACTACAGGCTGGGTGTCCACATGTGCTCTGGAAGTCCCTCCCGGGGAGGTAGGAGGCAGGATGGGGAAAAGGAGGGGCAGACCACAGGCCTCCGTTTGTATGTTTGTGCCAGCCCACTAATTTTAAGGGCAGGCCTGCCAGCAACATACATATGTCTCCTCCAGGAAGCAAAGCTGTACAGTCCACACCTGTCACACTTCTCCATGTCCTGCCTGCAGAAACATCCAGGGAAGACAGTGGGGTCCCCTGAGTGGGGTGGCCCGCAAGGGAGCCTGTCTGCCCGTCAGGATGAGGCAGCACCAGGGGGAGAGGCTTCCTCAGGCTCTGCTGTCAATCACTTACCTGCTTTATTACAGGACTGTGTCCCAGACCACGGATGCAGCGAGCCTGGCAGCATGTTGGAATTTAGTGGTCCTCTTACCAGAAAGCTGAGTAGGCTCTCATCACAGCCCTGAGCCTCGGCTTCTTCAAAGGCAAGACAAGAGGAGCTCCTATCCCCTGGGTGGTTGTCAAAATTGGGTATGATTCGGCAAAATTAGGAGACAGTGAAAGATGAGGGGAGGGAGGGATGACTAGGCAGAACCCAGGCGAGCTTTAGGGCAGTGAAACCGCTCTGTAGGATTCCGAGATGGTGAGTACACGTCATTGTATCTTTGTCAAAACCCCCAAGAGTGATGCTTAATGCAAAACTATGGACTTTGGGTGATAATGATGTGTCAGTGTAGGTGAACAGCTGAACAGCTCTGGGGAGTGATGACAACCGTGGGGGAGGCTGTGCAGCTGTGTGGGGGCACTGGGGTCTATGGGAACTCTGTACTTTTCTGCTCAATGTGAGCGGAACCCAAACACAGCAGTGTGTGTGCTGTGAACCCAAAACTGCTCTAAAAAATAAAGCTTATTAATTTTTTAAAAATTAGGTGTAGTAATGAACGCACCAGCACCTAACATATTTCACTTAGTCATTCAACAGACATTTCTTTCCTGAGCGCCTACTATGCGTCTGTAAGTATTCAGAGATAACCAGTGTGAGTAAGGGAGGTATTTCTTCTCAAGCGTCGAATGCGACTTGGGAGACATCTGCCCCAGGAGAAGAAAAGCACCCCGCGGGGCAGAGACGGCAGGGCGGCAGCGCCCGGGGTCGCGGGTGTAGATGAGGCGCGTTCGCGGAGGCCGGGGGCTCCGGGCGCCGCGCCCGAGTCTGGCCGGGACCCTGGAGCGAGGCGGGCGCCGGGGAGCGGGACGCGGCGGCTCGGGCTTCCAGGCGGGGTCCGGGGAGGAGGCTCCGAATGGGCGGTGACCACCCGGCGGGGGAGGCGGGGAAGGGGAGGGCCGGGGGAGGAGCCCGGTCCCCGCCCGCCCAGCCGCGCCCCCGTGTGGCCGCCGCGCGCAACTGCGCCGCGCGGGAAACAAAGCCCGCGGCGGGGGCGGGGCCGGAGGGGCGGGGTCCGGGGCGGGGTTGGGAGACCACCAGGAAGACCGACGCCCTGAATAAATAGACGGGTGATTCTAGATGCGGCTGCTGGGAAGCACGCGCAGGGGGCAGGCCGGGAGGGGAGGAGGCGCTGCGTCTCCCCAAGCAAAGGGAAAGGTCGCCCCCCAGAAGCTCTAAACCAGACGCCGAGCGGCTGGCAGGGATCCGGCTCCCGGCAGAGACCGAGGCAGAGAGAGGGAAGAGGGCGCTGCCTTGGAACAGGTGCTCGGATTCCGTTAGGGAGGTCCAGCAAAGTCATGCTTGTGCACAGCCGGGAGAGTGATGGCCCCAGACGCCCCACCCTCCGAAGCCGCGGATACGGACTGAAGTTAGCGGAGATGCAGAGAAGCGCATGGTCACCCAGGGCTCGTGTGCACACAGTCAACCAGGAGACCCTCCACACTGTCGCCATCTCCAGGGCAAGGGGGGGCCTCCGCTGTCCAGACCCTTCACCCCGTCACACTGCTGTGTCCGTGGGTCCTTGCCATCTCCTGCCTCCAGAGGCGACCCTTGCTCAGAACCAGCTCAGGAGGAGGAAATGCCACTTTCTCCAATAAAACAAAACTCAGAGCCGCCAAAGTTAGCAAAGGGAGGAGAAGACCCCGGTGAGGACAGGCCGTGAGTGCTGCCCCTCCTGCTTGGCTGCTGTGGCCCCAAAGTGGGCATAGGTGCCCACCCTTCACCCTTGCGCTTGGCTGAGACCAGGCTGGAACATCCACTAGGGCTTGACAGGGGGTCAAAGACGGTGGAAGAGAAACAGATCCAGAATCTTCTGAATCTGGACCCTCTGCCTTCTGAGACATAGCTTCTTGGTCAGCTTCCTGGGCGGGTTCATCTTTGCTGAGTGGGTGCTGCAGCAGGTCACCTTCCACCTCCCAAGGCCACTCCCCAGGGGAAAAAGTCCAGAGAACCTCCTGAGAGCACCCACCTTTTCCCCAGACACTGACACCCCTGCAGGACAATCAGTTCAGCCCAGGGGGTCACACACACACACACACACACACACACAGGCGCACATGCTGGGCCAGGCAATCATTTGGAAGAGATGTCAATTCAATCTTCCCGTGGAGCCTTTGGCCCTGGGGCTCCCTTCTTCACCAGCCCTGCCCCTCCGCCCGGGTTGTTCTTCACAGGGCACCCTGTGCTGAGCCTTTCCCTCGAGGATGCTGATGGCACACCCACTGTGTGCACAACCATGTGTGAGCACTTTACACCATCCTGTCCAGCCCGGTGGCTTCCTTCCCCAGCTGGAACAGGAGAGTCAGCTTCTACTCCAGGGCTAGGTCAGTTGCCCCTCAAACCTGCCGCTGACCCCTATTCCCCAGCTCTAGCCTCAGACACAGCCCTCTTCCTCTGCTGCTACTTTCCTCAAAATTACCACCCACATCTCAGGATCTCAGGAGTAACTTGAAAGCTTTGGATAAACACATGCAAGGTGTCATTATCAGGTGATTAAATACCAGTGCTTGTGGTCATTTGCACCATTTCTGTAGACTCTTAGCCATCAGGCCCTTGGTTAAGAAGTAATCTCCTTAACGACCTGCTTTCTTGGGGAAATCCACCTTGGTTTTTATATTCCAGACGAGGGCAAATGTTTTCTGTAAAGGGCCAGAGAGTAAATATTTTAGGCTTTGCGGGCCAGACAGTGTTTGCCACAATTACTCGACTCTGCGGCTGGAATGACAGCAGCTAGAGACAACATGTAAATGAATAGACGTGGCTGTGTTCCAATAAAACTTTATTTACAAACACGAGCAGCGAACTGCATTTGGCCCCCAGGTTGTAGATTCCTTACCCCTGTTTTAGACCTAGAATATGTATTTCAGCATCCTGGCTTAATGGAGCAGATGAAATGGATGAAAAGGACCTCAGCGTGGCCTCAGAACACCCGGGTGGCAAGGCCAGGCCTGAACCTCACAGCAGGGTGACCCCTGAACCTCAGTTTCCCTACCGAGAAGTGGGGATACTCATGGATGTAGCAGATGAGGGGAATCACACCAGACACCCCACTCTCAGAGATCTCTGGTGTGGGCTGAAATTAGCAATTAGAGTTAGACGCTCGTGAGCACATTTATAAACTCTGAAATGCTCTACACATATAAATTGCCCACTGTGAGTGTGAGGACCACATGAGGGCTAAATGATAAGGGAGGAGGGCCCAGGGTCCTGGTGTGACTGGCCTGGAGGCCTGTGCTTGACCTGGTAGGGGCATGCAGAAGCTGAAAACCTTGGAATAGTGCCGCCTGCTTTTTTGCATTCTTCGAAAGATTGGTCAGCAAGCTGACAATTTTGCACAGCTCTTTAATCGCTCTGTGACTTCAGTTTCTACCCTTTCAGCTCCAGCTGGGCTGACTGCAGCTGCAGGGCAGAAATTCTTTCCAGAGCCTCAGCGATAGCAAGCGAAGCAAGATCACCTCCTGGTGCGGACGGCCTCGGGCACTGGATCCAGCCATCCCCTGCATTTGTGGTATTCCATTTTGCCATACCACGAGGCTATAGGGGAGGATGGAAGTGGGCGGCTACTTTGTCCTATTCTTCCTCTTGCCCAGGACCTGGTCAGGCACTTCATGGTGCTCCGTCCACAGCAGCTCTTCAGAGAAGCACACCGGTGCTCTCGTTGTCCCAGAGGCTGAGCCCCTGGAACCTCAGGGTTTAGGCTACATGGGCATCTGGGCGCCACTCCAGGGGCCTCTGTGTCATTTCCTGGTGACCTTCAAGCACACAGAGGTTGTTAGGTGGGGCAGGCCTTTGAGGCCTGACCTCGCTGGGAACCCAGCATAGCATCTGAGGAAAATCATCACCTGCTGCCCTGGAACTCGTGTTCCCTAACCTCAGAGGGCTCTGCACTCCCAGCACGTTAAGATCCTTGGTTCTAGGCCCACGCGCTCATTTTACAGATGAGGAGACTGAGACCCAGAGAAGGGAGTGGCAAACCCTCTGGTGAGCAACACCAGGTCTAGATTCTGGGTCTCGCCCAATCCACCATGGCAGCCAGCTTCTTACATCCATGTTAATTACTTTATTTATTGCTTTTCCCTTCCCTAGGCTGCCACACCCACTGTATCAGTGGAACGGCTGTTTGGACCCTCCAGAAGTGGGGCCCCACAGGGCAGGGGCCTGTTGGGAGAGTCTGAGGGGGCTGGACCTGCCCAGCAAGAAGGTCCTCCCCTCCCAGGAGGCCAGGCCAGGCTATCGGGAAGCGAAGGAGAAGCTTAGGCCAAGAAGAGCAGCCTTCCCAGCCTGGGCCTGCTTGTTCTGCCTCTCCAAAGGGATGTGGCAGGATGTGTCAGCCACCAAGGCACGGTGCAGGGTCCAACCCCCAGGGCCTGGGTGCAGTGACCTCATCAGGCATTTCCAGCTTTTATGATCTGCCAACAAGGCCCTCAAGTGACACAGGCTGACCTCCCCCAGCAGCCTGCTCTCCCGGGCACAGTGATCTCAGCCCTGTTGGAATGCCACTGCCATTCACATATCCCTGCCCAGGCCACAGGCCACAAGGCACAGGCCAGGGCCCTGAGCAGGGGCCTGAGGGACTGAAGTGGCCTAGAAGGGGAGAGGACGTCAGCAGGTGAGCTGAGGATGTCACTCAGGAGGCCAGGAGGCTGGAAGCAGGAGCAGGAAGGCAGAGAGAGCTCAGCCCTGGGGAGATGAGAGAGCAGGCCTGAAGCATAAAAGAAGTCAGGAGACTCGGTGGGCCCCCAGCCTTGGAATCCCCAAGCTGGCCCACCGGGGGCATCTTCCAGCAGCTGCTCCCTCTCCACTTGCCTTCCTCGGCCCAGGGCTCTCGCACGACCACTGCCTTCCTCCACACACGCAACCATGACTTATGTATCTGGGTGACATACCACCAGCAATGAGTTCAAATCCTAGATGGGACACTGATAATGGAAGGACCTTGGACAACTTGCTTGCCCTCTCTGAGCCTCGCTTTCTTTGAAAAATGGGAGTAACACTAACGGTGTCTTCTGCACGAGGCTATCGGGAGCCCCTTGATGAGGCAGTGCATAGTGCTGGCACACAGGAAGTATTCAGAAAAGCACGGTCAAGATTGATGCTGAGCAAGGAGAATAGGGGAGAGAATATTTCGAGCCCCCCCACCTCCACCTTCGCCCCCCAAGTCAGTAAGCAGAGATTCCAGCAAAGACAGCTATCTCAGAATCAGATCAGGAAGGGCTGGAGCCCCACGCCGAAGGATTCCGAGTGTGGCCATGATGAAAGGGCAGCAATGTGGAATTCGAGTTGTTGGTCTATCCCGCTGGACTTTGGACACTGCGAGAAACTCTTATCCCTGTTTTAACAAATGACACAATGGAGGCTCAGAGAGTGTAAGCAGCTTCTCACAGCGGCACAGCCAGGAGAGGAGAAAATCAAGTTGTCAACACAGTCCGTCACTGCCCAAAGCTCCATAGTTCCCCAACCTCCACTTTTCCAGTGTTTTGGACAAGTTATACAGTTTTGTTTTAATTCAGCACATATTAACTGAACCCTTGCTCTCTACATGACCCTGATCTAGGTATTGTCTGCATGCAAGAGAGGAAGAGATGCTTGGGAAGAGCAACTAACACAAAACTCTTCACAAAAATGTATAAAACAGGAGACATAAGTCATTTTCTCCTTGGATGTTAGTTAAGGTGCAGACTAAGCTGCTGGACAGAGACCCCCCAGTACAATGGTTTAAATAGGACACATTTATCTCTCTCCCATGATGGTCTGGAGGGGAGTGGCTAGGACTGGCAGGCAGCTCAGTTCCACGTAGACATTCAGGGGTCCAAGTCCTGTCTATCTTTTTCCCTGCCATCCCCTACGGCAGGGGTTCTCAACCCGGGTCCATAGATAGAACTCAAGGGATTTGTGAACTGGGATAAAAAAATAAATAAATAAATTACATCTGGCCAGCCCCGGTGGCCTAGGGGTTGAGTTCGGCGTGCTCCACTTCGGCAGCCTGGGTTCAGTTCCCGGGTGTGGACCTACACCACTTGTCTGTCAGTGGCCATGCTGTGGTGGTGGCTCACATACAAAAAGAAGAAGATTGGCAATGGATGTTAGCTCAGGCAAATCTTCTTCAGGAAAAGAAAAAAGAAAATTACATCTGTATTTTCACAAACTTTTCAATGAAATTTAACATTTGCTTTAATTATGAATGTGGCAAGACATCACTGTAAAACTAGTAGGATCAGGGACTTTGTTGCCAATAAAAATCACATCGTTAGGGCTGCCCAGGTGGTGTAGTGGTCAAGTTCACGTGCTCTGCTTCAGCAGCCCAGGGCTCATGGGTTCGGATCCTGGGTGCAGACCTATGCACCACTTATCAAGCCATGCTGTGGCAGGTGTCCCACATATAAAATAGAGGAAGGTGGGCATGGTTGTTAGCTCAGGGCCAGTCTTCCTCATCAAAAAAAAAAAAATCACATTGATTTTCCTATCACATTACAGTGTTACGGATATGTCAGATATCACTTCATGTTCACTACTCTTTCAAACTTACAGTTGCTATCAGTCCTGCCTGCTGCTCAATTTTGCTATTTAATTTTCCTACAGAAGCATGTTTTTACTATGTCACAAACGTGCGTGTGGTTTTTATTATTTTTTTATTTTGATATCTGTATTTCAGAACAATTGGTTTCTTCTGTAATCTTGTGTATTTTATTTTTATGCATGTAGAAAATTATCCCTGTAAAGTCCACAGGCTTCACTAGACTGCCGAGGGAGTTCATGGCACAGGAAGATTCGGGACCGCAGCCCCGGGGGGTTGTCCTCACAGGTGTGGACAGAGCTGAGTCACTGCCATTTGTGAGCCAGCGCCTGGGAATACAGGAAGGGAGGAAGGGAAGGACAAGCAGTTTCCTTCCAGGCCAGGGATGCAAAAGCCGCCCAGGCCACTCCACTCACAGCCTGTTAGCGAGAACTTAGTCACGTGGCCGCTCAGAGCTGGCTGCACGGGGAGCCCAGGACAAGGTCTCTAGTTTGGGGGCCATTTGCCAAAACTTTACTGTACGGAAGGAAGGAAAATTTTGAGATCTATAATTTGGGGTTTTCTTATCTATAAAAGTAGAAGGCGTAAATAGAGCAGTTGCTTTTTTTTTTTTTTTTTGACTGGTTACTATCTTTTTTCAAATGAAGTTACATAAAGTAGTCCCGCTCATCCGCGGTTTCGCTTTCCGAGTTCTCAGTTACCAGCGGTCAAACCACAGACATCCTCGGCTCCTGACATCCACCCACGTCGTCATGCATCAGTGGATGATCCGCCTGACATATTGTCAGAAGGCCAAGAGTAGCTAACACGATGTTGCAGTGCCCGCGTGGTTCACCTCACTTCATCTCATCGTGTGGGCATTGCATCATCTCACATCATCACCAGAAGAAGGATGAGTACAGGACAATAAGGGATTTTGAGAGAGAGAGACCACATTCACATAACTTTGATGATGGTATATGGTTATAATTGTTCTGTTTTGCTATTAGTTATTGTTAATCTCTTGCTGCGCCTAATTTATAAATTTAACTTTACCATGGGTATTGTAGAGGAAAAAACAGTAGATACAGGGTTCAGTACCATCCGCGATTCCAGGCATCCACTGGGGGGTCTTAGGATGTCCCCCCTGGGAATAAGGGAGGGGGCTATATAACACAGACAAAAGCAGGGGATCTTGGTTAAGTAGGGCAGGGGACCCAGGGCCCTGCCAGCCTGGCCTGCCCCTTCCTGCCCCTTTCCCTGAGGGGACTTCCTGAGGCACCTCCCATGAACCAGGCCCAGAACAGTTTGCAGCTCATGGTCCGGGGGGATCTGAGGCCCCCTGCCAGCCCTGCCTTCCCCTGATGGCGCTGCGGTCCTGAGGACAGCTTGTATTAGGCACTCGGGGAGGGATGCCGGGTCTCCCGAAAGAGAGACTCACCTCTGTGGGCGAGGTAGGACGGGCAGGGAAGGCTTGGGGGAGAAGACACCTCTTGAAGACAAAGTAGCATGGAGAGGAGTCAGAAGCGAGATAAAGAGGACATTTCGGGGGCGGGGCGAGCGGTAGGAGCCGACCCCTGGGCTGGGAACGCAGGGGCCCTGTTCCTGGCGGGGCAAGGGGGCTGACCCGGTGCAGCAGAGGGGGCGTGCTGAGGAGGGGGGCCCGCACAGCCCGCACCTACGGCCTCTCTCCCAACAGCCTCGGCTCCTTGGGCTCTGGAGGCTGCAGCAGAAACAGAACTTCTTTCTGGAAAACCTAGGATGCTCCTCATGTGGGGGTAATATTCAAACCAAGAAGAATACTCATTTTTTCTTCCACTATTGTTGATTAAATCCCTACTTTGTAGCAGGCACTGGGAGAGACTTTCATTCCAACAAGGAAAGACACTCAAGATACAAATAAACATAGAACAAATATATAAATAAGCAAGCAATTATTAATGACTTTGCTATTGATATGAAAATATAATAATAATAATGAGTATTAAATAAATGTTAAAAGATCCCAGTGGATGGTCTGAGGCATACCAGTGAACAAAAGAAGAATGTAATATGTGTTGGACTAGATAAATCCATAGAGACAGACGTATATTGGTGGTTGTCGGGGGGCTGGAGAGAGTGAGGGATAGGGAGAAACTGCTTAATGGGTATGGAGTTTTATTCTGGAGTGGTGGGAACTTTCTGGAACTAAGTAGAGGTTTCCTACAATACTGTGAATATACTGAGCGTGAATTGTTCACGCTTAAATGGTTAATTTTATGTTATGTGAATTTTACCTCTAATTATCAAAATTTTTTGAAATTGTGTATATTTAACTCAGAATTATTGAGGATTCAGTTGGAACTGCTCTGCATGTGTTTGTAAATATACGTGTCACAGATATAGATCAGTAACCTGTATGAACAGCTTTGGGCATAAGTAAGGAGCCTTTTATTCTGTGTTTCAAAACAATTAAATGGGCAATTACTGCCCATCGTAACAGAAAATCCAGCACATGCCTCCAGAGACCCTTCTCTCTATACAGGGTTGCCCAGGGCTTCCTTATTCCAAAGGCCTCAGTCCAGGTTGCAAATATCAGACACAGAGGAGTGTCAAGTGTACTCCACTGAGTGCTCTTGCCGCTTCCATGGCTTCCGATGGGGGAGCTCCTGGTCACTATTCCTGCCCTGCCCAGTGGATGCTTGACCAGTGTGGTAACAGGATCCGTGCTAATAGCATTACTAACCGTAATCAGTGCTGTCAGGGACCACAGAATCCAAATCCTGGGCTCTGCTCCAAGGGTGCTGCTCTCACTGTTAACTCTCCTCTAGCCATTGTTTTTGCAGCACAATCTCTATGTCAGAGAAGCTGGGGGGGGAGGGGTTGCTGGTTTCCAGCCGCAGCCTTACCTGCAGTCTCTAGGCCCAGGTGATGGGTGGGTAAGCAGTCTCTCCCTTTCCTCCTGCTTTGTAACCTTGACTCCCAGGGAAACTGGCTACCTCCTCCTCAGCCACCAACTAGCACATTAGAAAGTTTTAGGACGGGCAGCACCGATTCAGCCATGGAAGGTTTTACTATACCCTTTCTCCCCGGGGCAATTGGTGCCTTTGCAACGTTAGATATTTGCATATAAAGAATATGCCCTGCCACCTTCGGCTTCAACTTAGACCAAGAAGCAACTGGCGCTCTCTCATGGAAGGAGGAGGGGAGAGAAGGGGGCGAAGGAGAAGGCTAATATCTGTTGAGCGCTCTGTGCCAAGCTCTCTGCTATCTCACCACAACCTGTGGGGTGGCTACTAGTATTGACCCCATACTACAGTTGAGGTAATGGGGCTTCATCCTTCATCCTAGGTCATACCCCGTCCTACACATATGTGCCTGCCCATGGAATATCCCACTCAGGGAAGACAATTAGTGAAATTACCTATCTTAGTTTTTTACTCGTTACCCCTGTTAATTCTTTTTTTTTTTTCTTTTGAGGAAGATCAGCCCTGATCTAACATCTGCTGCCAATCCTCCTCTTTTTGCTGAGGAAGACTGGCCCTGAGCCCATTTTCCTTTACTTTATATGTGGGACGCCTGCCACAGCATAGCTTGATGAGCAGTGCCATGTCCACACCCGGGATCCACACCAGCGGACCCACACCAGCGGACCCAGGGCCGCCAAAACGGAATGTGTGAACTTAACCACTGCGCCACTGGGCGGGCACCTCCTATTAATTCTTTCTGTTACTCTCCATTGAGTAAGTTTAGAAAATGCTAGAGTAAACACATGGTAACAAGTTAGTAGGAATGCTATTGCCCTAAAAGTCAGAAACTTGAGTTTTTGTCCCAGCTCCGCCAATATTTTGATGTGTAAATTCAGGAGAAATCCTATCACCTCTCTGAGCCTCAGTTTCCTCATCTATAGAATGACAAGCAGAATAAATATTGCCTAGATCCCTTCTCAGAACTCTAAAATTCTGTAATTTTGTTAACTAGCCACACTTTAAATCCGGAATCAACAAGGCATGACGGCGTGTGTGCACACCCATGCATAAACAGTGCGGGAGCAACCATTTGGCCCAGCCATCCATTTATTCATTCCTTCCAGACGGCTTGAAGGGAGCCTCTCAGAAAAGATTAGCGGCTTGAAGCAAATGACTGTGAAATCCCCGGGTGAGCAGATGCACTTAATCCAGGGCTGGTTCTTGGATCACTTCTGATTCATCTCTCTTGTCTGGTCTTAATTTGCTTGCTAATAGCTTGTCCTATTTCTCCCCCACTTCCTGCTATTGTCCATTCTTGTTCTTTTCAGGAACTGTGATCACCAAATGTCGCTCTTCCACAGGGAGAGATGGTTCTGCCCAGGAGACCCCAGCCCCTCACGCTCTCCCAGCTTCCATCCCGACACGTGGATGGTAGAAGGCATAGCTGACTGTAACAGCTGCCATTTTTATCATCTCCTTGGGAGCCAAATATGGAAGTATGTAGTGGAACTTTAAAGTTTAGCAGGTGGTACCTGCATTGACAGCCTGCCCTGTACGTGGATGCCAGTCTCACGTGCGACTCTTCCACTGCCGTGGAAAAAACAAATAAAACAACACATCTTAGAGTTTTAAAAACGTGCAAAATGCAGTGTTGACGAAAGAATGATGAAACAGACCCTTTTAAATGTTGCTGATGGGATGATAAACAGGGGTGACCTCCCTGGAAGGCAATTTGACACCAGGAATCAAAAGTTTTAAAATCTGCACACCTTTGTTTGAGCCAGTGTTCCCCCTCAGAAAGCTGAATTCCAAGAAGCCATCAGAGAATGGCAATATTTAGACGTAAGGCTGTTCATCAAAGCACGTTTGTCATTGAAAAATCTTGGACACAAAGCAAATTTCCAAGAGGGGATTCAAAAAAAATTATGGTCCATCCATTACAGATCATGGTGTAGAATGTTTAATGACATGAGAAAACCCTTGTGGGACTGTTATTGGAAAAAATTGGGTTACGAGTATATTCAGGACAACTCCATAAAATCTGCATGTATGTTCGTATGTGTGTTATTTAAAAACAAAACAAAACTAGAATATACATCAAAATGTTAACGGTGTTTATTTCTGCGTGGTGGAATAATGCATGATGTTTATTTTCTTTTTTGTGCCTTTTTAAAATTTAACTTTATGAAACAGGAAAAATATGTTTATATATGCGTAGATAACTTCCTAAAAAAACAAAACGCATGCAAGAAATCTTCGTAGCCCGGGTCAGCCAGCTAGAGAAGGCAGGCCAGGTGTAAGTATCCTCTGTCTTCTAGGAACAACCAGTTGTTTCCTTCTGGCCCTCTACCCTCGTCCTTTCTGCTCCTCCTTCTAGAAGGAGGCCTCAGGAATCCTGCGGGTGAGTGGCCCTGTGAGTCATTCCAGCGGCCTCCCCAGGCTAGAGGCCTGTTCCCCACCAGCAAACCAACTCTCCCCGGGGTGCTGGAAGCGCTGACGATGCACATCTTTTCTCAGTGTTCAGTAGCATCATGTTAGTAACTTGAAACAGGCCATGATGGGAGTATTTACAGAAATTGACAAAAGCTACAATCAGGGCTTTTTTTTCTGGACAGTCTAGGGTGGGGCCCTGCGATCTGTGTTTTAACAAGCCCCGCAGGGGATTCCGATACACACTCAAGTGTACATTGGGCAGGACATCCCTAGGTCTCAGGAAAGACCATTCGTACCCACAGGGAGGTGGGCCATGTTCTGGGCTATTTCTCTCTAGATCTGGCTTTGCCAAACAAAGAACCCCCAAACTTACCTCTGCCAGCCACAGAGTCAAATTCTTACGCAATCATGAATGCTCCACCCCCTCCCATTCTCTAGCTCTCCATGGGGGGGAGAGGATGTCTAAGGTCATTAAAGCCCTAGATCATGATAAGATTGTATTCCGCAGCCCACGCCCACGTGTACATCTAGATTAAAATGATACCGAAGGAAGTCTGCCACTGTTCAGATTGTTCCACATCCAGGGAAGTAACAGATACCAAAAGTTTAATAATTCTCCACTTCTTTTTTTTTGTCACCCTGCTTTGCTGTTTCCCTAAATAAATGCTTTGTTGGCCTCTTGGGTAATCAACCCAGCATGGAACTGCCAGCAAGAAGTGGCATAAATTTTCATTCAAGGCCTCCCAAGCAAGCCTTGGCCGCTCCAGTTCCCCAGACACATCCTCTGTGCATATTCCAAGAGGGTGAGGAGGACAAAGGATCCGTTTTGACACTAGTCACTTCCTTAGGGAACCATTGAGGGGCTCCAACAATGAGACAGATAATTCTGACCTTGATCTGACAGGTCGCAGGATGGATGGGGCTTTGGGACATGCATTTGACTGATGTTGTGGATAGGTGGGCAGCCGCAAAGCAAATCCAGCCCCTTGCCAATCAGGCCGAAGGTATTTTCTTCCTCTCTCTCCCCTCCAAAGCTTAAGTACAGCTGGATTGTCTTGGGATCCGTTAGTCCCCAGCAGTCGCCTCCTGGCTGTTTCAACACCACCCATCACCTCTTCTTTCAAAGGCAGTCATCTTTCTCTCTGCTCCCTCAGAAGAGAGCAGTCACACAAATAACTTGCATACAAATAAAATCACTCACATTTGGCTCTGTTATGCGCAGCATGTTTCAGGAACAGCAGATTCGCTCTTCTAATTTGCTTTGGCTGCAATTAATATTATATCGAGGTGGCAGGGAGCAGGGGCAGAGCCTGGCTTTCATGATTTGTCACAAGCAGAAAACGGAGAGCAGTCAGCAACTGGAAGCGTGCCCTGTGACTGCGAATGGCTGGCTCAGCTGAAGCAGGGCATTAATGACCTCGGCAGCCTTCCCAATGACGGCCACCCCAGCCCAGCCCAGGACCACAGCAGCATCCTTCCCACACAGTCCTCAGAGAGAGCCCTACTTTCCGTTTGCTTGGTGCACAGAGAGGCAAGGACTCACAAAGGACCAGCGAGTCCCTCACAGCACAGCCGTTCTCAGACGGTATTCATGGCCGAGCCACACACATGGCCATGGGCACCACTTGTGAGTTTTGGGCCCATTGGTCCCGCTGCTCTCTGTGGCTCAGGGAAAAGTTTCAGCACAGAAGTAAGGAGGGAGGCATTATTTTGAGTAATGTGCTATAATTTACTTTTAAAAAGAAAATTATCTCCACACTTCAGCACTTTATTATTAATAACGAAATACTTGCAAGGTGCTTCCTCTCTGTAATGAGATATCAGAGGGTCACTATGTCAAGGTGAGGAAACTAACTCCAAGAAGATGGAGACGGCATCCTGTGTCTTTGGAGCCCCCTGGCCCAGGCTCAGTTCATGTGGGGAGGGATGATGACGCATGGGCCTAATGGGCTGGAGGAATGTCTGCCCTCTCACAGTGTCCCCAGGGTGAGGAGCCTGCGGCAGATAAGGCTGCCCTGGGATCCCTTCTTACCACATGGGTACCATGCCTCTTTGCAGACTTTCCGCTTTGCCAGCCCGCACCCCTGGCTCTTCCTCTGGGGGCTGCCCTTGCTCAGGAGTCTGCTCTGTCCACACTCAGAGCAGGTACTGCCTGAAAACTCCTGTGATAGCCCCTAAGCAGTGACAGATGAGTGCAGGCAGAGGAAAGCCCCAGACTCCCAGCCTCAGTGGGGACATCCCTGAGACCCCATTTCAGGAGGGTCAAGTGAAGCTTAGCACTTTGCCCAAGGCCACATGCTTACTTGGTGCCTCATTTTAACAACAATCAATAATTCCCAATTCTCCAGCACCAACTGGGTGTCCAACAATTCCATTCACTTCTGACACTAGCTACTGGGAGTTAGTGCAGATCCCACAGGTCAAGGGCTCAGTCCCACAAAACTGTCCCCACTTCAGACGCCAATCAAAAGTAACAGTCCCTGGCCAGAACAGTGGCACAGTGGTTAAGTTCACATGTTCTGCCTCGACAGCCCAGGGTTCACCGGTTTGGATCCCAGGTGCAGACCTACACACCTCTTGGCAAGCCATGCTGTGGCAGGCGTCCCACATATAAAGTAGAGGAAGATGGGCATGGATGTGAGCTCAGAGCCAGTCTTCCTCAGCAAAAAAAAAAAGAAGAGGAGGATTGGTGGCAGATGTTAGCTCAGGGCTAATCTTCCTTAAAAAATAAAAATAAAAATAATTCCAACAATAAAAAAAAAAGTAACAGTCCACAGGATACCCACATTTCTGCATGGCAGACTATAAATTCAGGCAATCTCACTCCCCTCCAGGTTCAGTAATTCACTAGAACGATTCAAAGAATCAGTAAAGCACTATAATTATGATTATAGTTTATTATATATATAGTTTACATATAAAAAGCGTACAGATGAACAGCTAGATAAAGACGTACCTAGGGCAAGGTTCAGAATGGTCCAGAGAGCAGGAGTCTCTATCCCCGTGGAGTTGGGGTACAACACCCACCCAGGACATCTACGGTCATGCATCGCTTAACGACAGGGGCACCTTCTGAGAAATACGTTGTTAGGCGATTTCGTCATTGTGCGAACATTGTAGAGCGCACTTACACAAACCTAGATGCTGTAGCCTACTACACACTTAGGCGATATGGTGCTAATCTTACGGGGCCACCATCGTGTATGCGGTTCATTGTTGACCGAAATGTCATCATGGGGCACATGACTGTATACGTTTACCAGCCAGGAAGCTCCTGGAACCTCGTTGTTCAACAGTTCTTATCAAAGTTTCATTACATAGACCCGAGTGATTAAATCATCAGTCATCCATGATTGAATTTGATCTCCAGGCCCTCTCCCTTCCCTGGAGGTGGGAGGTGGGGTGGAAAGTTCTGACCCTTGATCATGTGGTTGGTTCCTCTGGTGACCACTCCCCAACCCGAAGCTACCTAGGTGCCCTCCAAGAGTCATTCCGTTAGCGTAAACTCAGGTGTGGCTGAAAAGGGCTCCTTATGAATAACAAAAGACACTCCAATCACTTGGGAAATTCCAAGGTTTTTAGGGTGTCTGGGCCATGAACCTGGGGCAAAGACCAAATATATTTTTTATTCCAGCACCCTTGGCTCCCCCCAGCTTCTTTCTCAGTTCTGCATGGGTACCCTTCCTTAATAAGCCACATGCACACAAATCCTCTTGCTAGGGAGCTAATGCCAGAAAAATCAACCTAGGATAAATACTAAATGCAACACTGCTTGATAGAAATCTCAAGGCTGCAACAGGGGCATTCCTTCAGTCATTTATTCACTCATTCAACAAAAATGTATTGATGTGCCAAGCAATCTGCCAGGTCCTGGACGTACAGTGGTAACCAAGTCAGCCATGGCCCCTGCCCTCGAAAGGCATAAGCATAAGTCCACCTGGAAAGCGTGGCGCTAACCAGGTAGCTACTGCTATGCTTGCTTGGTTATCTTCAGTTCACAGAGGACCGTGCAGAGAGCAATGAGAAGCCATTGAAGGCTTTGGCAGTGGGAGCCGGGGTGGGTGAGACTGGAGATCCTCAGTGTTGCTTTTTGAAGAGAGCCCTCTGGCCTGGCAAATAGATTGTGCCAGGGCAGGAGCGGGTGTGGGAAACCATTTAGAAGGCTGTTGCAGGGGCCCAGGGCCCAGAGGATAGTGGCTGGGACTGGGCTAATGGCCATGAATCAGGTAGAGATGGTGAAGAATATAAAGACCCATGGAGTTTACTCATTAACTCAGAAGACCAGAGCCCCTTACATGGAAGAGAATCAAGCAGCAGGAGTATAGAACCACATCCTAAACCAGGTGCTTCCAAGAGGAGAGGCTGATGAGCCAGAATCAGAGTGGTCAGGGAAGACTGCCGTGAGGAGGGGGACTGGAACAACGTTGAAGGTTTGCAAAGCATCTGGATTGGCCCAAGGACTTGTCACGATGTGCACCGGGGTCACAGTCGGGAGAGGCAGAGGAGCAGGACTCGAGGTGAGGTACAGTTGAAAGCAGTCAAGCACATCCCTGGTTAGACACCTTTATGTCGGGGAGCAGAGAGTCCTGCCCATGCAAAGGTCATGAGCAGGGCAAGAGCAGACCAGTCAGAGCCCCTCCAACGGCCCTGTGACCTCTCTTCTTGAAAAGTGGGACTCTCCTGGCCTGGTCACCTCTAGGAAGTGTGTGGCTCCCAAGCCGTGGGATCAGAGGACTTGGGCTGGGAGCTCTTGTCCCCTCTGCCCGGTGAGTGCTCATTACGGTGTTAAATGTCTACTCCAGACTCCCTTTCATCTCTGGGGAATCTGACAAGTGGGTTTTGATTTTCCACCAGCTCTCAGTATTTCAAAGTCAGAGGAAGAGAGGATGAAGAAAGTGTCTCTATGACTCCACAGAGTGGAGGGGCTGAGAAGGCTCAGCTAAGGGCTCGTGCCCTGGGGATGAGCCCCCCTCCCCCAGGGACCACTCAGGGACCACGCAGGCCTCTCCCTGGGGCAGAGGGTAGGTTGTGAAGGCTGTGCACCTTGGGCCTTGGTTTCTGCTCTGCTGTTGGAGCCCCTCTCACTCAGACTCTCAGCTCTTAGGTTTATACAACCCAAGGGGATTCTCATTGGCAGACACTGGAGCGCCTACTGCCCTGGGGGCTGGGCTTCACAGAACTCAGTGCCACAATTATTATTGAGCACTTACTCTTGGCTTAGCTCTAGGACAATCATTTGTTTAGAGCCAACTTAGACGGGCACGGAGCATCTATTTTTCCTAATGCTCACAACCCTACAAGGCAGGAGTTATAAGCCCATTGTACAGGTGGGAAAAAAATAGAGCTCGGAGAGGTAAATAACGTGCCCAAGGTCACAGTCAGTGAGTGGGAGCACCAGGATTTCACCCATAGTCCGCTTTCCAGACCCCTCTCTTTCTGCTCCCTCCCTCTGTGACCCTTTCCCTGCCCTTCAGTGCTTCCATCTCACCCAAGAGAGAAAATCACCAAAGCAAAACAGTGACTAACACGGTGAAAAGGGGCAAAGCTACAAACACTACAAAACGATGAGACAGGAAAGTTAGAAAGGGGCCAACTCTGTGCGTGGAACTTCATATTTATCATCATATTGAATTCTCCTGCAACCTTATAAGAAAGGATAAATAATATTCTCTTTTTGCCAACATCACATAATACAATGTCACATAAATAGAAATTGGCATTCATATAGATAGGGTGCTACAGTAACATTGTTTTAGATTGAATTTTGAAACCCATTCTAAAGCGCATGCTCTTCCCTCTGGCATACAACTTGCAAAGAAGAAAAACAGCCACATCCACATCAGGATGGTTGCTCATTACCTTAGCAATATCTCCAGGACCACCCCCACAACCCCCCTGACCACACTCTCCGACTCTCCTGTGGGCCCCAAACTGCCCAGCCCCACCTTTGTGCACCATCTTTCTTTCTTCTGCATAGGAACTGCACAGACCCTTGTCAGTCTTGACTCTCATCCTGACCCCTGATTTTCACCACTCTTTGGCCCCGTTAATCCCATCACAGTTCCTTTCTCAAAAATCAGACATCCTTGGGCCTGCCCTGATGGCCTAGTGATTAAAGTTTGGCACTCACCACTTCAGTGGCCCAGGTTCAATTCCTGGTAACAGAACCACACCACCCGTCTGGCAGTTACCATGCTGGGGCCACAGCTCACGTAGAGAACTAGAAGGACTTACAACTATGATATACAACCATGCACTGGAGGCTTTGGGGAGAAAAAAGAAAGAGTAAGATTGGCTTAGGGTGAATCTTTCCTTGCAAAAAAAAACTCAGACATCCTTAATCAGCTTCTTTCTCTCTGCTCTCTTTTCCATTTTTCTCAGAAAACATCTCTCCTGTCTCTTCTCCCCTCTCCCTTCTTCCCTCACTCTCCCCCCATCCTCCCAGCCTCCCTATCTACTTCCTGCTGTCTTTTTCAGTTCATTGCATTTGTAACCTCCAAAGAGCTTTCAGGTCAAAGTTGATAAAGTTGTGATGGGCTAATGATACTCTCCCCCTAGGGAAAGGCACGCCTTAAATTGCGAAGAAAGATTAGACGTGATAAAAAGTCAGAGCGATCAGCCACAGAAGCCTTGGACAGCACCCTGAAGTTTCCTGCTTTCTTCCTTCCATATCTACTCAGTCACATCCTCTTCTGTCTAACATTAAGCCTGCTTGTCCTGGCTCACCTTTCTGGTATGTATCAGAGGGCAGGAATGTACAACAGACAGCCCACTTCACTTCTCTCACAGCGTGAAATACTAGAAAGCCATTTCCTCTCAAGTGTGCCCAGATATGACATTTTGGTGACTACAAAGCAGAGGCAATTTCCCATCAATAAGTTGGATAATTGTATTTTAAAATACATTTTTCCCCATGAGATTCAATAAAGTTATTTTCCTTTGGGATGAAAATATACATCCTATAAACATTTTAATTTTTCTTGGATGAGTTCTCGTGCTAAAAAACAAAAAAAGCCTGCTCACCAGTAGCCTTTGGTGTCACGCTGGCTGTGATTTAACTCCTGTCTCTGCTGCTTACCAGCTGTGCAAGCTTGGACAGGGTACTTAAATGCGCTGTGCAAAATGGGGTTTGAAATAACCTACTCATGAGGCTGTGTGAGGAGTAAATCAGGTAGCCTGCGACATCCACGGTGATAGTTAATTTTGTGTTGACTTGGCTGGGCTACGGTGCGCAGATATATGTCAAACATTATTCTGGGTGTTTCTGTGAGAGTTGTTCTTAGATGAGATTAACATTTAAATCACTGGACTTTGAGTAAAGCAGATGCTCTCCAGAATGGAGGTGGGCCTCGTCCAATCAGTTGAAGACCTGAATAGAACAAAGGGACTGGCCTCCCCTGAACAAAAGAGAATTCTCCAGTAGACTGGCTTCAAACATCATCTGCAACTGACTCTTCCTGTTTCTACAGCCGATGCCCTTCAGACTCAAACAGGAACACGAGCTCGTCTGGGTCTCCAGCCTGCCAGCCCACGCTGCAGATTTTGGGTTCGCCAGCCTTCATAATCACATGAGCCAATTCCTTATAATAAATCTCTTTCTATGTATATGCTCTTCCTATGGGTTCTGTTTCTCTGGTGAACCCTGACCACACACCCACACACAATTTCCTTTTGTATAGCAAAGACATGGCAGGACTCTGCACCTTGCAGATTTTAAAGTCCCACCCTCAGATTTATCTGGTGGTTGGATGGATTTCAGTTAAGCTTAATTGGCAAACTCAGAGGCAAATGATAAAATGATAAAACAGGAAGCTCCTAACCGGCAAATAGAATTTGTAAAGCCTAAATTCCTACTCAATTTCTGTAGATACAGCAGTTGTTTGTCAACCCTTCACATTGTCAAAAGCACAGAAATGCGTGGCTTAGCAAAATATTCTAAAGCAAACACATATGTAACCGCCTTCGGGTCAAGAAATGGAACATTGCCAGTGCCCGGAAGCTCCCAGGTCCGTTCCAGTGACTCTCATAGTAACTTTCTTCCTCATGTTTCTTATGGTTTCCCCACACCAGAATGCACCACTAAGCCGTTCCATATGTATTCCTCTGGATCTGACATCATTTCATTCAATGTCATGTTTGTGAGGTTCACCTCTGTTATGGAGGGAAGCCACAGTTTGCTCATTTTTAATGTTGTTTACTATTCTGTTAAAGAATCAACCACACTTTGTTTATCCATTCTACTGTCAATAAACTTTCAGCTTGAAAAAGGTGGCCTAAATTCGGACAGTTTGGTGTGCAACTGAGCCATGGTCACTTCTTAAGGTGACACTAAAATTGTGTGGATGTTGAAAGGTTATAAATGAGGATGCTGAAAATATGGGTATAAAGCCAACAAAAAAGAAGATAAACTCTGATTTATCGACATATAGGTCGGAGTGTGAAATATTTTTGCTGACATGAACCAGGCTTAAAACTAACCAAAAAATGTAAAAAATTAGGGACAGCTTATTATGAAGTAAGCCACAAAGGAATAAACATGAAACCACAATGAGGTCTAGTAAAGAAGCAATTTAGCAACCAATGCTGTTGTGCTATAGAGCCTGTAACTTCAAACCATCATTTTGAGCCACGAGGCTCAGCATGGGGAGCCCTCAGGAAGAACTCCTCATGGGGCTCCCTGAGAGAGGGGCGCCGCCCACGGGAGCAGAAGCAGGTATCAGGGGACCATTTAGGGCCACGCTAAGGTATAGCAGCTCCTCAGAGCAAACCCTGCCAGCTGCTGTAAGGGGCAGAAAGATGTGGAGGATGGAATTCACATTTGTGACCAGTTCTCCTCCGTGCTTCAGAGCAGCCAGCACCATTTGCCCCAAATCAGCAGGCTGTGCTTGAGGTTTCCTTGAGCTTGAGGTCAAGGCCAGTATCGCCCTTCCTCATCACCCCACCCTTGTAAGCCTGTGCTATTACTAAGATAAATAGAAATCCCCTTCTTACTCGCTTCATTTGTTTAATTATCTATATTATTTTCTACTAATATCTTTATTCCAATGCCTGTGGACAGAGTTTCTGGTGCATTATGGTCTAAGCAGGTTTTTGTGGGTTAGCCCGGCACTGTTATTTATAAACTAAGACTCGAGTTTCCAGGATTTCAACAGTGTTTTTTGGGAGGAGACTAGGAGACTGTTTCTATGTCATACCAGGGAAAAGGGAACTGGTATTTCATAAGCAATTGCTCGGTGCCCAGCCCATGTATGAGCCATCCCAGTTAATCTTCATAAACCACCATCCCTAACCAGCTCCGTATTTTTCTCTGCATTTCCCAGCTGAGGAGAAGGGGGCCTGGAGCAGTCAAACACTTGCTCATGGTCATCCAGCTCATGTAACTAGTAAATAAGCATGAGAAATCTCTGGGCTTGGGAGATGATCCAGCTTCAACACTGACTAGGTGTGGATGTAGGCAAGTCACTTAACTCTCCGTGGGATGGGGACGGTCATGGTACCCTCTCCGTGAAATAATATGTGAAGGGACTTAGCACAAAGCCTGGCCCCAGAGAGCACTTTCTACAAGGAAGTGGTTCTTGTTAAACAGCAGAGCCAAGATTCAGACCAAAGTGGGAGCTGACTCCAGACACCCTAAAACAACATCAGCCATTTATTTGCTTACGACACTGCCATCTGGACAGGGCTCAGCGGGGACGGCCTGTCTCTGCTCTACATGTGTCAGTTGGGGAGCTTGACTCCAACTGACATCACAGCTGGATTAGCTGCATCCTGGCCGGGCATCTCTCTCTAGCAGGGGCGTCAGACCTCTGTAAGTGGTTTCTCAGGGCTCCAAGACTCTCAAAGAAAAAGCACTAGGTCTCCTAAGGCCTAATCCCAGATTGTCACAGGATTGTTTCTACTGAGTCCTATTGGTCAAAGCAAGTCCCAAGGCCAGCTTGGGTCCCTTGGAGAGCAGATAGACTACAGCTTTTGATGGGAGGAGCAGCAGATGCATGCAGGAATGGGAGCACCTTTGGGCGGCCATCTTTGCAGACAATCTACCACACAAAGGCTGTAGAAATTTAAAGAGGGCAAGCCCAACGTGGCTGGACATCATAAGAGGAGGCATTTTGGAGGCACTGAGAAGAATGGGTGGACATGGATAGGCCCGGAAAAGGAGCGAGGTATTCTGGCAGAAAGAAAAGTTTGAACAAAGACTCAAAGCAAGGTTCCATGAGGTAGCCTGCTTGACTGGAGCTTGGGCCTGTGGGACGGAAGCTAAACTGGGGGCATGGAGGAGAGAGAAGGGGCGGTTGGAGTGTACAGGACTTTGAAAGCTAATCTAAGGAGTACAGACCTCATCCCAAGGGCAGCGAGTAGACACTAATATCCTCTAGACGGAGAGTGACATGCTGGAAGTGGTGTTTCGGGAAGAATAATCTGCAATGACATCTGGGAGGGGTGGGGGAGGTAGGAAGACTGGCGTCGGCGGTAATGCAGGTCTGAGAAGATGAGAGACAGGGGTTATCCAGAGGGAGAGGGAAGGGGAGGGCATCTCCCGAGTGTGATTCTTTGTGAGTATTCTTACGTCTTCTCTACGGCTGTCCTGGAGGAGGGGAGCGGTGTCGAGGGGAGGAGTGTCGAGGGGAGGGAAGAGATGGGGGTCTATCTAGGCCCCTAACTCCCTGTGTGACAGACCAGACCTCCCCCTCAGGAACCCGCATCCTTCAGGGGAGAAGGTGATGCTCTCAGCCATCAGAGGAGGTTTGGCCCAATCTGTTTTCTCCCCAGAAGGACCGGTATGCAGGGAGCCGTTCTCATTCTGCTGCCGACAGAACAGGGCACTGACTCCTCAGCGCCGAGCCAAGGTCCTCAGACCCAACTCCTCCTTCCTTATGTGAGGCTTCCCTCTGGAAAAACATCCCTTCCTGGACTCCCAAATACACCCCGTCTCCCTGCCTTAGATGGTGGCCTCCTGGGACATCTCTGCTCTCTCCTTTTCACCTGCTGTAACTTTCCACCCGTTCAGAGTCCAGCTGCATCCCCTCCTCTGAGAAGCCTGCCCAGCACCCCCAACCACCCAGGGCAACCCCTCCTCTGAACTCAGGCCCCCTCGCCATCTCAGCAAGTACCAGCACTTGCCTGTGTGCCCTTCTAAAATGTTTCATGTGAAACAGTCTTATCAATACAGCCACCCCGGAGGGCAGGGCCTGTGTCTTACTCATTTCTCTTTCCCTCACAGAGCTTAGAGCAGTGCTGACAATGTGGTAAGTACCTCACATGAAGGTAGAGAGAGATGAATTGTCTCAGCCTCAAGCCCTCCCTTTTCTGCACAACCAAGGTGTGAATTCTTTGATGACCAGCTGGAGTTAGGGGGCATCACAGTGAAGCACAGAGCCCCCATGGAAATCAACAAATATCTATCATCATCATCATCATCCTTGAATATTCCTTATCCCCAGAACCGTTAGGAGTGCTGAAGAGCCCTCTCCCCATTCGTAGTTTGTTCATGCTGGTGGTAGGGGCGGGAGATGGATGTCTGGGTTCATAAGAAGCAGAACCTGAGACGAGGATTTGGCACACACGATTGATTAGGGCAGTGCTCTCAGGACTGAGGGAAGCAGGCCCAGCCAGGAAGGAGGTCAGCAAGGAAGGAGATTATCTCGCTGGAGTCCAGTCTCAGCCTTGTCCTGGGGGGAGCCCTGGAGCACACGCATGGCAAAATCAGCTCCAACTTGGGGTAGCAGTAGAGTGACCAACTGTCCTGGTTTGCCTGGGACTGTCCCAGCTTTAGCAATGAAAGTCCCTCATCCCAGGAAACCCCTCAGTTCTGGGCAAATACTTACTGTAAGAGGCCCAGCTTCTGTATCCCAAGTCACTAGTCATTGGCGTTGGGCTGCTCCCCAGCAGGAGAGGAGCCTTTAAAGCTCCCAGGCCAGGAGGTGCTCCTTTACCCTGAGGGCAGGTCTCTGGAGAAGGGGAGAGGGTGCCCCAGCCCAGTAAAGGGGGTGGGGGATCTCTAATGGCATCCACCACCCCAGACGAGCCCCCACAGAGCCTCTCTCTGCCTTGCCCTGCATGGTTGGGAAGCAGCACTAAGCACAGGCCATTCCACCGGCACCCCCCACCTCAACCCCCGCAGTTGGGGATGGGCCCACAGAGCTCAGCCTCCCTCAGGACCCTGCCCTGGGCTGATTCTGAGAACACCTAATAGGTTTCGTACAAACCCTGTTGGCTTCCTGGTTGTTTGTGACTCAATTAAATTAACAAATTGGTCTCTTTGCCCAGAGTCTTTCCACCGCCTGTATTTCAGCATATGTCAGTCAGGGCGGCCCAGCGTCTCCAGATGGCTTCGAGCTCCCTCTACATATCCGATGCCAGCTCATCACTGGAGAAGTGTGTGTGTGTGGGGAGAGTCCCAGAGACAGAGACATAAAGCCACAGTGGGGAGAGACGGAAATGAGGTAGGCAAGACAGAAAGAATGAGAGGGAGGAAGAGGGAAGGGACAGAAGGCAGGAGAGCCTAGATTCTTCCTCCTAGTCTAAAAGGACCCTCACCTTCGGGGCTGGGCCTGTGGCCAAGTGGTTAAGGTTCCACACTTTCTGCTTGGGAGGCCTGGGTTCACAGGTTCAGATCCCAGATGCGGCCCTACTCCACTCATCAGCCATGCTGTGGAGGCATCCCACATACAAAGTAGAGGAAGATGGGCACAGATGTTAGTTCAGGGCTAATATTCCTCAAATGAAAAGATAAAAAAAATAAAAGGACCCTAACCTTCCTGCAGGGAGGGTCTCTCCTCCACGAGGTTGGTGGGGGGTGTCTGAAGAAGACTCTCTCAGCCTCGAGTTCTCTGGCAGACAGTGAAATTGGTGGTTCTCAAAGTGTGTTCCCTGGACCAGCAGCTCAGCATGACTTGGGAGCTTGTCAGAAGTGCAAATTCTCCTGCCTCACCCCAGACCTCCTGAATCAAAGACTGCGGGGTAGGGCCCAGCATCTGTGTTTTAACAAGCCCTCCAGGTGTTTCTGCTGCACGCTCGAGTTTGAGAACCACACCCTGAAGTTGCAGTGCTTGGCCTCCAGTGCTGTGAACTGCTCTCAGTCCCCGCCACGGGGCTGCTGTCTTCCAAGAGGAGTGACGTGGGTGGTCTTGAGAGCTGGCACCATCTTCAGAGTCACTCAAATGATACCTCTGTAGCCTTCAATTACCTGTAGGAATTGGGGGAACAGGAGGAAGTGTCAAGGAACAGCCCAGAGGAAGAAAAAAGACAACCTGGAGAAAAGGATGCTTAGAAGGGCAAGGCTGCAGCTGGTGCATGCAGCTCTTAAGTAGCAGGCTCTCAGCTCCTGCCATGCAGGACGATGATGGAAAGGGGGCACTAATGGGAAAGCAGTCTGACCCCAGCTTCAGGTGAATTTGATGGAGGGTCAATTTGGGGATAATTGTGGTGCGCTGTCTGGATTCTGCTGGGAGAGGGCAGATGGGGACAGGAGCAGGGATGGGTAGAGGGTAGAAGGGAGAGGAGTGGGGGGCAGGGAGGGAGAGAGATGCTGGGGAACAGGGGGCCCAGGCAGAGGCCCCTGCTCCAGGCCTGGAGTTTCCAGAAGACCATCATCATTGTCCAGCCATCCACATTGTTCTTCTGGCTTCTGAGGCTGGAGACCAGGGGTGAGGAGCTTGGTGTGGCCCTCAAGGAGAGGCCTGTTCTCATTTCAGCGGGTGTGGGTATTAAGTTTGGTCCATGTGCTGGCAGTGGGCAGGATGGTCAGTGACCTCAAACTCAAAGTCTTCAGGCTCCGGGCAGATAACATAAGAGAGAAGCACAGCCTGGGAGGAAATGCCAGGGCAGACACTGTCTCCTGGGGATTGTGTGAACTGGAAATACAGGCCCTGTCTAGACCGTTCAGCAGCCACCAGACTCCAGCCTGTTAGCACCCAGAAACGTCACTCCCCGCCACCAGGCTGATCAAATCCAGATGGAGGTATACAGCAGCAGGTCCTGCAAGAGAAGTTACAAGAAGCTCACATACTGCCTGCGTGCCAGGGGCAGCTCTGTCTGGGCTGGCCGTGGGGAACGGGGCTTCGAAGGGTCCCAGACTCCATTCTGCAGCGATGCGGGGCAGCAAAGCATTTTACAGTGAGGACCACCATTGTCTGATCCCTCTAAGAATGGGTCTTGAATTTCTGATGCCAGTTTCTCCCTCAAGGGCCAGCGTAATGCTGGGCATCCTGCGTGCATTCTTTCCATAAGCCCCCTGCCTTCAGGAATATAAAATGTTTATCTTTTCTGCTTGACACAGCACAGCTGAGAACCAAAAAGTGAAATAACCTGTGCTGAGTCATCAGCCGGGAGGCGGGGGATTGGAGGCAGGAAAAATAAATGTAGCATCTCCCCCTGGGGGCTCCCGTCAAAGACTGTCGAAGGGAGGGTCCGACAGGTAGGGAGGAGAGGGGGGAGCTTGAGGAGCAGGACTCCCCGTGGTCTGTACTGGTCCAGGAACCCCTTTGGCTGTGGCCTTGAGCAGCAGCTGCAGCTCCTCTCACCTTTCCCTCCTCCAGATGTCCTCAAACATCCTAATATTTATTTCTACTTGGGAACAGCAGCAAATCAACAAAGGCATGTCAAGGACGCCCTCACCTTCCTCTATGAGGCTCCGAGCCCTATTTCTGATTTTCTAATTGGTATGTCTGGGCATCAGGGGGAGTTCATTGTGGTTGGAAAACCAGAGGTCTCAGGATACCTGCAAACTATTAAAAGTGGTTTCTCTTTTTAAACATTTTGTATTAAAGAGCATGGTTACGTTTTTACTTCCTATCCTTCTGTACGATTTGAGGGTTTTTTAAACGAAAACAAAGAGCAGGTACGTTATTTTAATATTTTAAAAACAAGAAAAAATAAAAGAAGTCTTAAAGCGAAATTATTATTTGTACTGAACTGCTCACTCTTGTTTATATCCGTTTTGTTTTCGTTGGTGGCGCTAAACTCCGAATGCATCAGGAGCGAGTGAATTCAACTCTGGGGCTGCTTTGAACTCTCGTCTCTGCCAATTAACCCTCCCGGGGAAGGCTGAAGCGCCTCTTAGAAGTGGCAGGTGAGCAGCTGCACTGACCACTTTTCCATTTCAGTAGTCAAATGAGATGGGTGGGGTGGAGATTAAGGTGGATTAAAGGATTACATTTAGGAGCACTTAATCGAATGCCCAGCATCTCAGCATTGAATTTGGGATTGGGGTTAATAGCATGTGCCTGTGAAATCAGGTAATTATTTTAGTGAGAACCCGCTTAATTCAGCGGGAAAGCGGCTTCTGGTTGATGAAACTCTTGCAGGTGTCAATATCTTGAACGCAGAATTGACAAGGATTACTTTAGTAATGACCCTAGGTGGGTTTGGTTTTTTTTTTTTTTTTCTAGCCCTATTGATTAACTTGGTTTTCAGCAGTATTTTCCTGTCTTTTTCTAAAGTTGGAAACAGGATATGATATTCTGAAATAAATTTCCCAGGAGCGCAGGCATTCATTTAAAAAAAAGAAGAAGAAATGAAAATGAAATCACTTTGTTCAATATATGGGAGATGCAAAAACTCTGTGGTGACATGCAAAATATAGAGAGGTTGTAGGCAGGAGTGTGGCTAGGAATTGGGGAGCCCAAAATACTCTTTGATACAAGCAAAATAAATAGACTTTGCCTCATCTACTAGGAAAGAGAAGGGAGAAAATGACCCTGACGTTACCTCCTCTCCTTTAGTCCCTCAGCCCCACCCTACCCAGAATAACGCATTAACCCTTGACAGCTCCTTTCCTGAGATAGGTTTTGAAAAAAGAGTCTTGAGGGACCTGCACACCTAAGGGGGATTGTGGGGCCCCCAGGGAGGGCCCTGGACTTCGGAAGACTGATGTTTGGCCTGAGGTAAAGGAGATTTGTGGAGCCTGGAGGGAGGAGGGAGAGAAGGAGGATCTTCCTAAGGGATGGAAGAGCAGGAGCCCAGGCCCAGGAACCCCAGTGGGCGATTGGATACAGAGTATGTAGGGCCAAGGGCAGGCTCAGGATCCATCTGCTTCCGTTTTGTGTCCTCGTGGCTTTGGCAGTGCCGGGGCTGAGCACGCATCGGAGGCTGGTTCAGCCTAGTGGGAGTGCACTGGGTCAGGCATCTGACTTCTTCCCAGGGTGATGGTGCTGACCTAGCCAGTATCAGGTGCCGTGGGATTGGGTGAGCCTGGAAGCAGGGACCCGTGGGGGCTGTTGCAGGCACCCCAAGTCTGCTCTCTCAGGTGCCTGCAGAGGAGCAGCACCCAGGACAAATCTAGCCCTTCTAGGAGATGGGAGACCCCATTGCTAACCCTGACGAGGCTGGGTGTGAGGTGGTACTTCTTCCGAGAGAAGCAGTGGCATTGGAAAGCCCAGAACTTTTGTGAGGATTCAGATAAATTTGGTTTAAGGCACAGAATCCAGTCTAGTGCAGAAAGAGGACCAAGGCTGAAGGAGATTCAGAAATGGGCAGGGTGGCATGGGGTGGGGCTGGCGAGTGAAGCCAGCCATTGTGGTCCCCTTGATGGTAGGGTTGCCAGATAACACAAATTAAATTTGAATTACAGAAAAAAAAGAATAATTTTTAGTACATGTACATCCCAAATATTACATTTCTATATTGGCTCAATTATCTCATGAACAGGATTACTTTGGCATCGGGGTGGGGGCGGGGGGGGAACCCCTAGTCCTAATCCTAATCCTACACTCTCTCGTTTCTGAGCAGATGGCAGTTTCATTGTTGGGTTGGGCTTGGGGGATGGACAGTCTAGAGACAGGTGGGGAGGACACTGTATAGCATGAACGCCCTGCCAGCATCCGCATCTGGGTCCAAGGCCCCCAGACTTCGCAGGAGCTTCCAGTCTTATGCTCTTACCATCATGTAGCCATTTCTGTCACATCCAATCTCCTTAAAACCTTATGTTCCTTCCCTCCCTTCCCCACTAAATCCATTAACAGCCTCTGCACCTTGAGTCCTTAAGCCTTAGAGATCTCTCCTGTCCATCAAGCCTTTCCTGGGAGAAAGAGCCCTCAGCACCATTGTCTGCTCCCCTCATGAACTTCAGTGCTCAAGCTCCTTTCATGCCCAAGACGCTTATCTCTTGGGACACCTGTACCAAGAGGTTATATATAAAACCACTTAGAACCCAAATTTGAAACCTTACTCTAATGTTCAATCCTTGCTTATTTTTAGCCTGTTTGAATTCTTAATGAATTCTGTTTAAATATACATATATGTGTTTGTATAACAAAAGCATCTTCAAATATTTAAAATCTAGACCATTGTCAGAGCACTCATCTGAATCTCACTATTTAGCACTAATTATAAACAATCCCATCTAGCCTTCGTCTTTAATGGTTTTATAAATGCTAGGCTTGTCTTTCTAATTAGACTATAAACTGGTCTTTGGCTTCCCTAATATCTCTCAGAGCACCTGCCACAGAGTGAGGCACGCTTAGTAGAAGTTTAATGACATGTCTCAAGCCACTCTGCTCAGGTCTTCTGTTTGCTCCTCTCTGTCTAAGCGCCTCCCCTCCCAGGCCAGTCGCCCTGACCATTAAAAACAGGTTCAATTTTCTTATCTATCACTTTTAACATCTGTATCCCTTGATGGACAAGTTATACTCTTAAATTTAATTGGCACATCGTTCAGAATCACACATCTTCAGCTATTGTTTGCCCAGAATAAACTTCCACTTCTCTCAAAACGGGGGGTGGGGGGACAGTCTCCCTGATTTCCTGATTCCTGATGTCTGTGAGAGTGGGATTAACATGCATTTAGTTATTCACGAATATTGCTGTCAATATAAACATAGAATGTCATTTAAAGAAATAAAATATAGGGGCTGGCCCCGTGGCCGAGTGGTTAAGTTCGCGCGCTCCGCTGCAGGCGGCCCAGTGTTTCGTTAGTTCGAATCCTGGGCACGGACATGGCACTGCTCATCAGACCACGCTGAGGCAGCGTCCCACATGCCACAACTAGAAGAACCCACAACGAAGAACAACGAAGAATACACAACTATGTACCGGGGGGGCTTTGGGGAGAAAAAGGAAAAAAATAAAATCTTTAAAAAAAAAAAAAAAAAAAAAGAAATAAAATATATTTCTTCCCTAAATACAAAAGCAATGCAAACTTTCATACTATAGAAAAGCAGAGGCAAAAAACAAAAACCAAGCTTTAGTTCTCTCATACTATATTTGGTTCACATATATCCTTCCAATATTTTTATATTCATATAGATTGTTGTCCGCAGCCGCAAAGGGCAAGGAATGACAGGTACCGCCAAGGTTACTTGGTTGTTTAAGCAATCAAAATTTATTGATAAAGGGAAACAGAACGAGGGGCAGGGATAAAGGGGAACAACAAATCGGTATTTAAAACATCCACACCACAGTCGGCCGGGGAAGTCCCAGTGGTTTGTATGGCGGGTGGGAGTGCCTATTGTCTGGGTCAGAGGCAAAGCGTCCTCTCCTCAGTGAGACTCCCAATTGTTCTATGCCTGTGATTCCCTTTTATCCTAAGGTTTCCCTAGGTTCTGACTTAGGGTTTTAGACATCTGGATACTTTGAGTTATTTCTTCTTGTTCCCACGGATGGGGTGCTTCTATCTTTTTTGTTCCCATGGATGGGATGTTTCTAAAGTTCAGTCAGGTGCCCGGCGGGGTGGCCAGTCCAGACAAGGAACATGACACAGAACATATTCTTTGTAACTTGTACCTTAGAGTCAGGGCCGAAGTGGCCATCTTTGGCCCCGAGCCCAGACACATTCCTTCACGTAGGGCCCAGGCCCAGTGTCCTTGGAAGGCGGGGAGGTCAATGAACTCTGCATAGACATATGTATATACCTACATAAATATATATACACACACATAAGTATATATTTTTTATCACAAAACAAAGGCATATATAATTTAGTCTTGCTTTCTTCATTAAGCAACATATAATAAACATTTTCCTGTAACCAATCCCTTATCATTAAGCATTTAGGTTGTTTCTCATTTTTCTCTGTTATAAATAACGCTGAATAAAAGTCCTGTTCATCCATCTGGTGCCTACCTTTGCTATATTTCTTTAGGGAATGAGTTCTTAGACAGGATGTAGCTGGTAATGCATATCTGGAAGGTTTTAAATATTCGGCTCAACAACCTTTCAGAGAGTTTTGAATATTTACACTCTGCCCTTGGGACTCTTGATGAGAAGGTGGGAGCTTTGCATTCCTCTTCCTTTTCTTCGCTCCAGTCACTCACTGGGGGGCAACAACAGCTTTTTCCAGCGGCCCCCAAATACTTCAGTATTTCTAACCACTAAATTCCATTCCAGCCTGTCCATTCATCCACCCCACGAACATATTTTGAGCACTGACTATGCGCCAAGCTCTGGTCTAGGTGCTGGAGACACGGCAGTGGACAAAACCGACGGTTCGTACCAGCTCTTGTCCTCTCCTGCACAAAACCCCCACACCACTATTCCTTTAGCAAGTTGTCACTGATCATAAACCGGATGCCCAGCACTGACTAGGTGTGTGGGGCACAGGAAGTATGGGGTGGGCCTCTGCCCTCTGGGAACTTCCCATCTATTGAGAGGAAACAATCCCAAATCACACACAAAAAACCAACAAGCAAACAACAACAAAAACCCAGCTAATCTTTGGGGAGAGGATGTAAGTGAGTGCTGAATTCTTGGGTACAGTTGGTGCAAATGCTGCAGGAGTTCAGGAGAGGAGCTGTGTTCGTTAGAAACTTTCCAGGCGCATTGAGGGTCCCTTCACAGCTTCTAGCTCAGTCCTTTCTGGATGCAGATGCTGAGGGCCACAGAAGGGAAGGGAAAGAGCAAGATTGTGCACCCTTTGCATGTGCCAGGAGCACACCTTTGTCTAAGGCAGGGATTTGTTAGTGGCCAAACTGAATAGGGAGATAAAGATAAGATAGGAAGCAGGATGTTGCAGACATCTCAAATTTAAAAGAAGACTAACCATCTGGGGGCTTCCTACCCCACAGGGCTGAGTCCTTGACTGCAACTCCCTCCAGGACACGCACCAAGTCGACTGTGGGAAAGCCAGCTTTTCCCTATAGGGCCTGCCAGGCACGGCCTTTGTTAGAGCCTATGATCCAGCCTGAAAGGGCACACGTAGGATATTGGCCTTAGTATATGCAAGTCGGAAAAAAACACGAAAAAATCACAGCAACAATTGCCACAACAAAGCTGATCTGGGTGTTTCCAGGGCCCTTCTACTCCACCTAGATGTGAGAGGAAAAGAAACAGTTATTACTTGATACTTGTAAAACACTTTTTTTTAAGTTTCTATTTTTATTCAAAGTTATACATGTACAATGTAATTTTTAGAAAACCAAATACTTCTAGTTTTATTATTAAAAGAAAAAAACAGCAGTCCATTTCTTGCCACTCCTAATTTCTCCTTCCCCAGAAGCAACCACTTCTATTCTCTCTGGAGATTATTTTGGTATTTCCATTTATGTCTCTGGACAATATCCCTGTATTGTACTTTTTGCTTTTTCAGTTTTAGCCATTATCTAATGACTTCCTCTCATGGACCACAAAGACTCAGCTCTCTTTTCTCTCCGCTGCTCTGACCACATATGTGCTCCCTCCCCAGCCCCGGTCTCTCGATCTAATAACACTGTAATTGGGTCAGATCAGTATTTCTTCTTTACGTTATTATGGCTGTGAAAGCTGTCTACAGCTGAGCCGTGTACTACCCTGTGGTTAATTCTCTGTACTTTTTGTTTTCACTAGAATAATTATCCCGGGTTTTTTTGTTTGTGTCATTGTCTCTGTTTCATAATTCAACTCCAGATTCTTCCGCCAGTTGTCTAAGTCCTCTCCCAAGGGGATCACATGCCTCCCTTTTTCTGGCGATTTAATCTTCACGAAGAACTTCTCCCCAAGCCTTCCCACCTGGCCCGGGCTGGATTGGCTGCCCTCTGCCACTGCTGCCCAGCTCTGCTCCCGGCTTCTCCCTTCCCTGCCATCTGAGGCTTCCCTTCTCCATCCTTTCAGTCGGCTCTCAGGGTTCCTGCATCCCTGTCTTCCCCTAGATTTACCCCCTCACCTTGGGGGAGCACATTCTCTAGCAGCTTCCAGAAAACAGTGCATGGGAAATAAATTCTTCAGACTTTGACTATGTGAGAATGTCTTTTTTTCTTCTGTATTTAATATGTTTTATTCTTGAATAGCCACGACTAATATCATCCAGATAAGCCCTTAATCAAGTATTTGGGAAAATGTATATTCAACAAAATATTTTTCATTCTGTTATCCAATTACTGAATGTTTCTGTCATTTCATTCCATTTCTTCTTTTATTTGACATGTTTTTTCCCCAGCTTTATTGAGATATGTTTGACATATAACATTGTGTAAGTTTAAGTTGTACAATGTGATGATTTAATATACATGTATTTTGCAAAATGATTACCACAGTAAGGTTAGTTAACGCAGAGAATATCTTGACTGATTATTTGGGCAGAGAATTCTAGCATGGGAACAACTTTCCTCCAGAATTTTGAAGACTTTGCTCCATTGCCTGCTTGCTTCCCATGCTCAGGAATCTCCTGCCTCCTAATTCTTAATTCCTTTACACCTGATTTTTTCCCCCGCCTTAGAAATGGCAGGAGCCACTCTTCTCCAGTGTTTTGAGATTTCCAATCAGGTACCCCTGTGTGGATCCACTTGGGTACTGATGCCCTTTCCAATCCAATTTGGAAAATGTCTCAGGTCTGGGGAATTCCACTGAATCATTTCTTTGATTTTTTTCTCTCCTTTCTTTTCTCCTTTCTCTGTTTCTGGAGCTTCTAAACTCTGTCAGAACTCCTGGACTTGTTTAATTATCTTTTGTGTTCAATTTTTCATCTCTTTTACTTTTTACTTTGCTCTCTGGGAGATTTCCTCAATTTTACCTTCCAAGCTCCTATTAAGTTTTTCAGATTTACTCCCATATTTTCAATTTCCAAGAGCTCTGTGTATATGTGTATGTGTATATACATAAAATGTATATTTAATATATTATGTCTTTATGTGTTTTCCATATAAATATATTTTTATATAGCTATATTTATATAAATGATAGGTTAGGGGTGGGTGGGTGTTGGTTCTTGTTCTAAGTAGCAGAGTCTCCAAGCAACTTTATTTTCTATTTGTTTTGGTTTTTATCAATCACGTTAAAGGATTTCTTTAGATGTCTGATAATCCTTAGTTTATCTGGTTGTTTATCTATCTGTCTATAATGATAACTTACATAACTCCTACTACGTGCCAGGCATTGTTCTAAGGACTTCACAAGTACCGTCTCATTTCATCTTTACACCAATCCCACGAGGCAGAAATATTGCTATCTGTATTTTAAGGGGATTTGTTCATATTTAAGTCCAGGGAGAAAGAATCTTATTGGAAGCTCTGGGCTATGGGTGAACTCGTCAGCTGTAAACTTCATCTTAGTGAAGTGTTTGGGTCTTTTCCTTGTGGCACTCCCATGGCAGTATCTTTAGGTCTTTCCTTTGGGGCTGGTCAGATTATCAGAGACTCTATCAAGCTCCTGTCCAAAGGGTGCAGGTCAGGCTGCCAGACTTCTGGGAGCAGAGTCAGGGAGATGGCACCTGGGGACTCCAGCATCCCCTGTCCTCAGCAGTGCCTGCATCTTCAGGGCCAGAGACCTTTGGCATTGCCCTCTCCTGTCTTTTTCCAGAATGCGAGAGAAGCAATCACCTAGCTGTGTGAACTTGGGAAGGAATCTGGAGATGTGACTGCTTCACGAACAGACCTTCAACCAATTCTCCTAATTTTTGCACCCTTCCCCGTCACCTCCACTTCCAGAAGTAACTGGTGCTGGCAGTTTTCGAGACTTCTGGGGATTCTGGCTCACAAATCGGGGTGGTTTTCCACATTCTGCACTGTTGGCTTAGGATTTAATTTTTTCTCCATTTTCTTGGGTCTGCTAAGTAAATTATCCCTTATCTAGCTGCTTTTCACATTTCAAATTTTGCTGCTGTTTTCTACCCTCCCATTTTCCCCATTCATGTGAGTCTGTGCCTTAAAAAAAGTCTCTTTACTAGCATTTTAATGGGATTTCCATAGAGAATGAAATCAAGGGTTTGCATCTTTACACAAAACTCCCTGCTGTTCAAATTCCCCTTCTTTTTCCCATCCATTTATTCTTCCACCTAGAAATCACGGCAGTGAAAACAAAGAAATGCATAACCTTAGTCGTAAGCTGTAAAGCATTACATTTAGTGGGAGAATCAAAAAAGGGGCGAGGAGGTGTGAGGAAGGACGTGAATTATGTGTATGTATTAGGAAAGTGTATCGAGCATGAACACAGCTTAATCTCGATACTTTTGGAATACACATTTTAGGAAACAGGGCTGAACAATGTCTTGGTTTATGAGATTACACTGAAAATACAGCAATTCATCCTCGAGGTATACACTAGGACTTTCTTTCAGAATTTCCAGAGAAAGATGAGATTTTAATTTTGATCCCAAGGGGGCACGAGTTTTAAAAAAGAGGCGGGGGCAGGATTGGCCTAAGCTCCATGCGAAGGAAGATGCCCTCAATGACACGCTGAACTCTGGCTCTCCAGGCTGGAGACCTTTTAGGATAGGTCACCAGGCAAGAAGTGCTGATGAGCTCACTCCACTCAGCGCAGGCCTCAGCCAGGTGTCTTGCAGGTATGCTTGTCTTTCTTTGCAGGCCTTCCCTAAATTTGTCATTAATAATAGACTCCTTCCTTTTTTATAATGTCGATTAAAATCATGTCCTCTAAAACAATGGTTCTTAACTCTGTGCAGCAGAATTACTGGTGGATCTTTCAAAAAGACTCATATGAGCCCTACTTTCTATGGGCTTGGGAACCACTGCTGGAAAGCAGCTTCATGGAGGTGGTTCAGAGGATCTGGGAACTTCTGGAAATTATAGGCAACGTTGAATCTGCCCTTTTTTTTTTTTAAAGGACCATAGCTTTCATCATATTCTTATAAGGAAACTTCATAGCACCTATCAAATACCCTACATTATATGTTACATAGCATTATATAATTATTTGTTTGCATTCTGTTTTACTCACCTCAACGAAGGCGGAAACTTTGTCTATTGTCAGCGTCACCAGAACAGAAATAACCCTTTTTCCAGTATTAAATAAATGTTGGTTAAAGGAATTCATAAGCTCCCCTCCTCCCCAAAGGCTAAAACTACTGTCTAGAGCAAAGTGCCGTGGACGCTCTAGACGGAAGTGAACTCTTTGCTCAGATTCCATAGGCACAGAGCTGGGGTGGGTTCTGGGGGGTGGACACAGGGGTCAGTGACACTATTCTTGATCCTTTGCAGACTCTACCCATACTCTCATTGAGGAGGCTTCATTGGTGGGGGAATTTTTCAACAAAGAAGAGTTCTGACTGCTCTTAGGGTGTTTCTCCCTGCCTTTATTTTTAGCTCTTCTGGTCTTATCAAATAACAGAAGGGTCCCTCTGTCTCTTAAAAAACAAACAAACAAACAGCTTTTCCACAGCCTCTGGCTCCATGGCTGCTGAGCAAATGTTCGTCGTGAGGTTTTATCTCCCCAGAGAGCCTAACTGGAGACTTGGTCCCAGGACATGGGGGAGCGGTCTGGCTGCCTCAGCCATAGCACACTTTTTTCCTGCTTCCAGATTTGCAGGAATGTGGTCTGGCAAACACTGAAAAGGGGATGGAAGAAGTGGTGGGGAGGGGTCAAGGAAATCAGTAAGACAAGTACAATTTGATGAAGAGCTTCTATCATAGTAGTTTGGCCATCCAAGAATATCGTTCTAAGAAGGTGCCGCTCCCATTGGAAGACACTTGAGAGTCCTCAGAACGGGCAGACATGACATAGACCCGTCCACTTCCTCTTTACTTTTTTCTCAGCTTCCTCTTGATATCACAGTTAATACCTTCACTTACTGCTCTTAACCAGCTCTCAATGACACCCATATCTCTAAGGGGCTTCTAAGATGACAAGGAAAGTTCCTGCCCAGCAGGCATCCGGCCCTGGTGGCCTGGATTAAGAAGGTGACGTGACTTTGCATGGAGCCACTCATGGTAGAATCGAGGCAGAAACATGAGGAATTGTGGAGTGGGAGAGGGAGGAAGAGATAGCAAAGGTGTTCCAAAACAAGCCGGCATGTGGCACACCTGGGCGTGTTGATGCTGACTGGTTGGTAGTCACAGTGTGGTGGTGGGAAAGAAACTGCTTCTATCAGCTGGTGCTTTAAAAAGAGACCTGAGGCTCATACACCTACATGTAAGGATTGCTCCTCTGCCCTTCTCTCCCTCTCTCCCTCCACCCCTACCCTTTTGTGACATTTTCCTCTTCCATGTTATCCTTTGTGGCAGGTAGAATTCTAAGCTGGCCCTCAAGATTCCTGCCCTTGGTGTCCATGCCCTGTACAATCTTCCTTTGAGTGTGGGTGGTTAGATATGACGTGTTTGTAAATGTAATGAAGGTCTCTAATCAGTTTACTTTGAGTTAATTAAAAGGGAGATTATCTTGGGTGGGCCTGACTTAATCAGGCAAGCCCTTTAAAAGAGTGTCTAGAAGTCAGCGATGGGAGAAGTCAGAGTCAGAGCCACAAAGATGCTCTTCTGTTGGCATTGATGATGCACCTGCCATGTTGTGGAGGGGGACACATGGTAGAACGGCAGGCGGCCTCCAGGACCTCTAGGACTCGAGTCCTGCAACCACAAGGAACTCAATCCTGCCGACAACCAGTGAACTTGGAACAGAACCCCAGGCCTCCCAGGAGATCACAGCCCCGGCAGCAACTTGATTTGAACCTGGTGACACCTTGAAGAGAGGACCCAGACTAAACCACATCCAGACTCCTGACCTGTGAGATAATAAGTTTGCATTGTTTTAAGCTGCTGAATTTGTTATGCAGCAATAGAAAACTAATATATCCTTAAAGTTCATTTTAATTTAATTTAACTGGTGTTACTATCATGAGTGTAGGTGCAGTGGAGCTATATAACGTAGAGAGAGGCAATACGACAGACTCAAGCTAATCTGATGGTATTGCATCCTAGAACCACTTACCAGCTGGGTGAACACGAGCAAGTTGCTTAACCTCTCTGTGCCTCAGTTTCCCCAGCAGGGATGATGATAACAACAGCACTTCCTAGGTCATTGTGAAGAAGGTTCAGCACATAATTAATGCTCAGTAAATGTTCATCTTGCAGTTCCACCTGGGTCAAAGGTGTGGCAGGAACCTCAGGCAACCGTGGTGGTTCCAGGGGAGCAACCCCATATAAGAAACACCATTTTAATGCCCTCTCTTCTGGGGTCCCGGCCTTGTTGTTACTGTCTCTTCATCATGGACATAACTATCAGATTAAACATCACCTTTAAAAAGTACTTTTGAAGATGCACTTCTTGCTGAGTGTTTGGCTGCTGGCCCAGCCCCAAGCATCCGTGGGTGGAAACTTTTCCTTTTAAACCACCATGCTATAGAACATTTGTGGGATTTGATGGGACAGTCAATCCTCAAAGCCAATGCAAACCCCACCAGTTCCCAGTGGTTCAAAGGTAAATCAGTGAATCAGTGTCCAGGTCCTCAGCAGTTTTATTCTCTTCCAGCCCCGGAACGGATGAATTTCTGACTCATTACCACCATCACCACAAGGCAGGCTGGACAACTGAAGCCTATCCGAAATGAGGGAATTTCACTGTTTAGTAACAAACTCATTAGAAAGAAGGAGTTTTGTCGTTATTTTTGTAAGAAAAAGAGGAACTAAAGCAGTTGGCTAAGAGATCTTGGTTTTAAAAGTTGGGAAACCTGTGCCCTGACCCCATCGTGTGCCTCATCAGTGGACAGGCGATTCGGCCTTTCTGGATACTAGCCTCCTCATCTGTAAACTGAGAGTTCCCTTCCAGAGAGGTGGCAAAGTACACATCTGCATCACCGCTCTCTCTGAAACCCACCAGAATGAATAAGGGCCAAATCAAAGAAAAAAATTCAACCAGGATATTACTAGGGGGTGACCACAATCTCACACCACAGATTCAGAACGCATTCATTCTCTCATTCCTACTTCATCCACTCAACAAATATGACAGAGTGTCGCTGAGGTGCCTGCACTGTCCTGGATGCCAGGAGCTCTAGCGGTCAGATGGAAAGAAAGGAGAGCACCAAGGTCTGACACCTTTTTCCTCTAATTGGAAACAGGAGCAGATTTAGAAATGTAAATAGGAGCGTTCACCGGGTCTATGTAGTAAAGAATTTAATCTTGCGCAAAGAGAGGTCTGGTCTTTGCCCTCGGCTTCTGGGAGGTCATCGCTGAGCCCTTGGAATGTCATGCCTGATAGGAATGTTTGTGTTTGTCCAGGGGCCTTGGTCTCTCTAGATAGTTTAACAATGTGATTTCGGGGATGGGATTTGGGTCATGGGGTACCAGCACGACTTCCGGAGTTGCTGGAAACTGAGATCAGTCCCGTGGGCAGTCAACCATGCCTACGTGACAGAGCCCGAATGAAAACTCTAGATGCTGACGCTTGGGTGCGCAGCCCTGGTGGGCAGTACTCTGCGTATGTTGTCACACATCATTAAGAGGAAAAGCAGCACCATCCCCAGTGGCGCTGGGAGAGGAAACCGGAAGCTCTGTGCTGGAGCTTGCCTGAACTCTATGCCCCTCCTCCTTTGGCTGATCTTAATCTGTATCCCTTTGCTGTAATAAACTGTAACTCTGAGTGTAATACTTGTCAGTGGGTTCTGTGAGTCCTTTTAACGAATCCTTGAACCCAAGGGTGATTTTGGGGGACCCCCCAACTTGCAATTGTTGTCGGAAGTGAGAGTGGTCTTATGGACTACTGCTCCGTAATGTTACAACCATGGATACGGACTATGGGACAGTGGGCAGACATAGAAGACAAAGGGAATGAGTTGCTGGGGGCCCATTTTCATGACAAAAGGCCAAGGAGGTGGGTCTGAGGGAGAAGCACAAGGCTGTTGTCCTGCAGTCTCGCTCAATTTCCTAACTGAGAACACCCTTCAGGATGACTGGCTGGTCCCAAAGCGAGGGAACCGCCCAAATCAAAACTCATCTCTTTCATGGGATGAGCCATGTGCAAAGGAGGGAAGACCAGAGACAGCACGTTTAGGCTCCTTTCTACTGCTGCTCACTTCCCATCTCTGCACGCAGACGGAGGTCCCCCTCAGAGGCTGCCATCAGGGACCCGCCTTCCCACTCAAATTCTAAGTACGCTTAAAACACCACTTAGGAAAAAAAGGGAGGACAATTAGGGACGATCCACAAACAGGCTCATCCTGTTGGGCAAATAATAAACTGGAATAGACTATTCTATCCAAAGATGAATACTGTGCCTCCCGCGCCCAAGATTCCTGGAGCATTGATACTACAAAGAGAAAAGAGGAAAAGATGGGAAGGAATATATCAAGCACACATGAGATAAAGAATAAGAGAATCATTCTAGAAAACAGAGCACAATTTTAGATTAGACTTCTCTACAGCATTCAAACCGTAAAGTTTTATAAAAAGTGCTCAAAAAAGAGATAACACCACAGGGTGATAACAATAAAATCTAACGTCTATTGAATCTTTACTATGCTCCAGACACTGTTCTTAGCGTTTTACATGTATTACTCATTTAAAACCCACGACAATACTATTGTTATCCCTCTATCACATATGAGAACGTGAAGCAACTTTCCCAAGTTCACTGGTTAGTGGTGGAACTGGGCTTCAACCCCAGATGGTTTGACTGTTAACTTCCATGCTATGCTAACTGAACTAATTGAAAAATTCTTATCAAATAGACCACAATGAAAACCTAAATAAGTTCCAAGAGGAAGAAGCTATACCAACTATTCTGTGATTACAATGAAGTGATATAAGAAGTCATTCTTAGAGAATTATTTTTTACTACTCTATCCTAATAAATTTAAAAATCTGAATGAAAGGGAGCCAGCCCCGATGGCCTAATGGTTAAAGTTTGGTGCTCACCACTTCGGCAGCCGGGGTTCTTTTCCTGGCTGTGGACCCACACCACCCATCTGTCAGTAGCCATGCTGTGGCGGCAGCTCACATAGAAGGACTAAGAACTTACAACTAGG
Source organism: Equus asinus (assembly GCF_041296235.1). NCBI lineage: Eukaryota > Metazoa > Chordata > Mammalia > Perissodactyla > Equidae > Equus > Equus asinus. The sequence continues at coordinate 27,414,574 of NC_091796.1, forward strand.
ATATACAACTATGCACTGGGGCTTTGGGGAGGGGAAAAAAAAGAGGAAGATTGGGAACAGATGTTAGCTCAGGGCGAATCTTTCCCTGCCAAAAAAAAAATCAGAATGAAAGGGCCAATTTTCTAAGAAAATACAAATTATTCAAAATGAATGAATAGAAAGAAGGCAAATTCAAATTAGCAACAACAAGAACAAAAACAATGGGATAAATTGAGAAAAAAAGTTGTCAAAGTGCCAGGCTGGAGAGTTTTATGGGTGAATACTTCAAGGAACAGATTAATTTTGATGCTATTCAAATATTCCAGAGTGTTACAAAATAAGGAAAACATTCTGCTCTCCTTTTTCACCTCAAATTCAGCGTTACAGTGATGCTCGAAGCTGATAAATGTGGCAGGTGCACATGCTCACCTGTGTACACATCCAACCCATGCATCAAATGAGATGCTTTGAGTTGCAAGAAATAGAATCCTTCAGTAAAAGTGGCTTAAATTCCAGGCTATTTATTATCAAAACTAACAGAAGTCTAAGGGTAGGAGTTTTCATTATAGTGAGGCCCTCAGGGACCACAGCCCCAGGAGTCCTGGCCTCAGAGGTGGAAGGAGAACAGGAGGTGACAGGAAGAGGTGGATCAAAGCGCAAGAGGCAACCCCAGAAATCAACCGAGGTGGCCCGTGTCACACTGCTTACCTGTGCCCACCCTGTGTTCTGACATGTTGATGCTCTGTTCTAAGCGATTCGGGGGGGGGGGGTCTGCGTAGTAATCTCTGTTTTTAAATATTTTGAATACCACCCCTGAATATACCAAATATTTTTGGAAATTTAGTATCTTCTAAAAATGGTATTACAAATCTGTAGGGAAAATACAGCTTATATAGATATCCACTTCATTGTTTAGAACAAAAGAAAGCTGGTTCTCTGCCTTGCTGGTCCTCGTGTTCGTTACCAATAATTCACCAATGAAAATGCTAGAGAGAGCAAGAGGAAAAACATAAGATTGCTAGAGGAAAATAGGAATGAATCATTTTTATACTCTTGCAATAAGAAAGGCCTTTCTAAGCATGATATGAAAGCACAAGCAATAAAGGAAATGTTTGATAAAGCTGACCACTTAAAAAACTTGCACACTTTGTATAGAAAAAAAAGACATTCTAATAAAGTCGAAACTCAAAAAAAGCAAAATGTAAAAACACTGCAAAAACTTATTGACAACACATTTGACAGTTAAGGAGCTAATTTCCCTTGTGTAAAAATCAACGAGAACACTTACAAATCAAGGCCCAATAATTAAGAAAAAGTATACAACACCATGCATACACAAATAAAACAAGAATGAGATTTATTTGTTTGCCCACTAGATAATACCCAGTGTTGGCTACGGTATGTGAAATGGACACACTCGTACGTTTGTAAATGTAACTTTTTAGGAGGAGAATTTGTCAAATCTATTAAAACTTAAAACATTTACACCTATTGGCAGAATCACTGTTGGTGGCATCATTTGCAGCTTCACAAATTGAAAACAACTCAAACTTCTATTTATATAGAATCAATGAAACAAATTAAGGTATGTTTATTAATTCAACAAAATATTGATTGTCTGCCCTCTGATTAAGCTTGCATTCTTGTGGGAGGAACTGCAGAGCAAATAAGTAAACAGATAGCCATTCAAGGTTTGTGATAAATGCTTTGAAGGAAATAAACATGATGATGTTTTATAGCAAGGATTGCAAAATGTGGTCCATGGGCCAAATCTGGCCTGCCAGTTGTTTTTGTGTGGCTCGTGAGTTAAGGATGATTTTTATACTTTTAAATGGTTAGAAAAAATCTAAAGATGAATAACATTTCATGATGTGAAAATTATATAAATTTCAAATTTCAGTGTCCATAAATAAAGTCTGGTTGGAACACAGCCAGGCCTGTTTGTCTGCATACTGTCTATGGCTGCTTTTGCACTGCGATGGCAGAGCTGATTCGATTCTACAGAGATTGTCTGTTCCACAAAGCCTAGAATATTTGCTAGCTGGTTCTTTGCTCAAAAATTTGCTAACCCCTATTTTAGAGGAAAGTAATGGAGGATCCAAGAGAAATGAAAACATAGGGCCAGAGAAAAGCTTGTATATGAATGTTCATAGGACCATTCTTCATAAGAGCCCCAAAGTGGAAACAACCTAAATGCCCATCAGCTAATAAACGGATAAACGAAATGTGGTCGTTGCCTACCCAGTATCCATCTGATTTTCGTTACTGACTTAACCTTGCGCGGCACTGTGCCTGCCCCTAAAATACATTTCCTAGCTCCCTCACTGCCAGAGGTGAACATGTGACACAGTTCCCAGCTATGAGACCTAAGAGGAAGTGGGGGATTTCTGGGAAGGTTTTTCTTTCCTCATCTAGATGACAGTCTTTCTTCCTTGTGGCTTCCTTCTTCTTTATTCTGCCTGGACAGAGGACAGGAGGCAAGAGATGGAACAGTCATTGTGCAACCATGGCTGACCAAGAAGACAAAAGCCACATGCTAAGGATGGGTGAGAAGAAGGAAGTTGCTTGGGAGACAGGGGACATCATAGAGGCGCTGCACCAGTCCTGGACTGTTTACCTCTGCACTTCTTATGATATGAGAAAAACAATATTTTGTTAAGTCACTGTACTCGGTTACTATTAGGTGAAGCTAAATGTAATTCCTAACTGATACAGCAGGTTAGAAAACCATGGAGAGAAAAGGAATGATCAGATACCTAAGAGGAGAACCAGAAAAGTATAGCCTCTTCGAGGCCAAGGGAATAGGATCTGCACCAAAGAGGACCCTTTGCTGACAGCTGTAGAGCAGGCCAGAAGGCAGAGAGGGCGTGTGGAAGATCAGAGCCATGAGTGAGATGGTGAGGCTGGCAGGGTGACTCCTGTGGAGCAGAGAAGAGATCCATGGAGTTGAGGAGGCAGAAATCAATGCATTTTTCAGGTTGTTGATGTGAATGTTGAAAGTTACTGGGATGATAGCAGGGTAAAGAGAAAGAACGAGAGTCAGGTGGCTCCTAGTCAGGTTATCTAGGAGCTTAGGAATGGGTCCCAAAGAGCAGGACTGAGTGTTGCATTAAAGAGAGGAATAGCTAACACCCAGACAGGGTTTCACCAGCCAATCTTGTCTTGGTGGTGTCACAGCAACTCAGTTTGTTTCTGTTTATCCATTGTTTGCCAGATGCTCAGGAACAGACTTCACTCATGATTAATAAAGTCGGACCTAGAAACCCATGTGCCTCTTGACTAACTTAGTGGGAAATGTGCCTTTCCTTGGATCAGCACACTCAGAATCATGTCTGTTCTTCTCAGTCCCCTTTATCTGGTATCCAGGTAACTGGGAAACCAAATCCATAGTCAGAAGATTGTTTGATGAGCCCAGAACCAGAATGGAAGCACTCTTGCTTAGATTAGCGTTCTTTTTCAGGAGTGGTGGTACAGATGAATCCCCTTCTGCTTCCCTTCGTCTGGGCTGTGTGCACGTCTCTCAACTCTGGTCCCCGAGTCTTTCTTCAGTTACACAGAGCCCCATAGGGTGCCTCGGCTATGGCTTTCCTCATGCTGTGATCCGAGCATAAGGATATCCACTGGTTGCCTGGGCAGGTCTGATGTAGGTGTGTCCCTCGTCTTCTCAGTAATTATTTAGAAGCCACATACAGCTAGGTAGGGAGACTTCTGTGGTTGGTTATTCTCATCTGTCAGGCATTGATTAGCACATGTTCACTTTCAGGGGGTGACAGTAATCCAGGCTCATCCTCAAAATCAGGCTGCATTACCGATACCCCTATGAACCAAAGACAAACACGGATAATCCTCACTTTAGTTCTTTCCAAGTTGAGATCATAAATTCATATTCTTCAAAGAAGAATACAATTCCTAATGGCGGCCACACTGTCTTTCAGAGACTCTCCGTGAACTTCCAAGAGTCACAGAGAACCCTTGGGCTGAAGTGGCAGCCTGCCTATGCTTGTGCCTAGGCACAAGCTCCTTTCCGCTCCTTTCTGCATAGTGGGCATGACACGGTGTTCCCCGCAGACCAGGCAAGCATTCAGCGGGTGGCTGATCCGTGTGCTTTTTGGGTCAGAAAATATAGCCACTAAACCCATGGAATAACACTTGTTCTGGGTATTTTCAAGGGAAGTAGGGAATTATTTGGAAAAGGTGAGCAAGGTCACAAGCAATATCCTTTTATCTCCAGGTAGGACCCTGCCTGTTGTTCTGTGGCCAGCTGGCCGTGCAGCAACCCCCGCCCCCGTCTGAGTGCATCTTTCAGACAATATGGCAGGAAGGCGCCTGCCCAGGACAGCAGGCGCATGGACACCTGGTGCTCCTGGAGCAGTGGAAGGCTCTGGAGATGGGCAGTCTGAAGACAAGACTTGAGGTGCCAGGGCAGCAGTCATCAGATTCCTGAAAGGATCACTAGAAAGTCAAGCTTTACCTTGATGTAAGACTGAACACCCTAGTGGTAGATTGGCTTATTTTGGGAGGAAACGGGGTATTTGTGGAGCTCACCACAAGCAGAGGTTATGTGACTGTCAGGAAGAATGGGGAAAGGATTCTTTTACAGGGCAAAAGCTCAGACATGTGACTTTTGAGGTCCCTTCCAACCCTGAGGTGCTGGATTCTGTGGCCTGACACTATGGCAATGTACCGAACTTGTATGTGGAGAGTAGCCAACATCGATGTTTGTGCAAGTGTTTATATATGTCCTGACCATTAGTTGTTAAAATCCTCTCAGCCATAATCTTGAAAGGAATAGGAAAAAAAGCTCTGGTTGAATGTAAATGGGCACAGAATATCACAGCTTTGAAGGCAGGTCTTAAAGCACTACGTATATTTGGCACTGAAAATTCAAAGCTGTCTTGTGTCGTATGTGCTAATATGGAGCAATAGCCAAGAAATATTAAGTGAAAACAAAGCGAAGGACAGCAGTGTAAGTAGCATACCTTCATCCATTTTCAAATGACATCTAAATGTGTCTAAATATACACACTTGTATATTCACGGAATGACTCTGGAAAGATACCCAAAAATCTGATAACAGCAGTTGTGTCTGGGGAGAACCGAGTGGCTGAGTGTGAGAAAGAGAATTACTTTCTACTGGATATTTTTTTACATTTGTGCAATGTGCTTATATCACCAATGAAAACGATAATAATAATAAACCTTAGCTGCCTTCCAGAGAAACCTCAGTTAGTGGCAGGTACAAAGGGGTTCTGGAAAGGGCAGCCTTTGTGGGTGGTGGCTCCCAGGGAGGGGAATGCCCATGTTTAAACACAATTCAATCCTGCCCAAGTTTAGAAATCGTTTGTGGTGAATTTCATGTGGGACTAGATTAGTTTGAACTTGAGCCACCCTCAAATGGATCATAAAAATGAAAAGGGGTTTCACGACTGTTGATAAGTAAACAAGTGGAGTTCCCTTGGATTATGAGCATTTTCCTCTCATTTTTCTGCTCCTGGATGAGCAGCCCAGAAAGCTAAGTCGGGTCCTCATTCTGCTGCCAGCCCGCGGTGTGACCTTGGGCAAGATGCTCCTTTCCTCTTGGTCTCTAGGAGAAGTAACAAGCTCACAAATTCATTATCTAATTCATTCTGTCTGAACCAGGGTGTGTGTGGAAAAACCACTGCAGAGCAATAAAAACCGAAGGCTGGTCTTGGGAAATCAGAGAGCATATCAAGGAAACCACAGCCGAGTTGGCCTAAGCCTCGAGAGAATTACCATATCCTGTTTTCTATCGGAGTCTCAGACTCTTTACCGGGTTCCAGTGAATCACCAAATCTCTGTCCCGCGCTGCTCTAGGCACAGCTCACTGCACAGATGGTGCTGGGAGCCAAGCAAGCCTCGTTAGGCGGTAAATCTCTTCTCCAGCACTAATCTCAGTAAGCATATGCTTAATTAGGCAAGGGTGTGTTGGCCTTCCACAAGACAGATGATTGAAAATCAGGGCAGGAGATGGCTCATTTTCATCTTAAAAAATAACCCCCCAAAACAAAATGAAAGAGACAAGTACGGGTAAGTTGTGACTAAATTAAAGAGGCCAATTTTGTTAATCTTTGAATTTTTATTGTATGCTTAATTTTACAGAAACTAATTTTAACTGAAACACTACCCTAGATTCTCTTTTGATCTTATTTAATATACAAATATATCTTTAAAGATTTTTGTTGTATTTTTTATGTCAAAGGGAATGCATGCTTTTACAGAACGCTAATTTTATTTCAAAGGTAATACGTGATTTTTGCAGGAAAAATTTGGAAAATAAGAAATATATAACAGAAAAATAAAACTTGAGAAAGAAAAAAAAAAAGGTACCATGTTATCAGGGTGGCAAACTACTCAAGTTACATTTAGCTGTGTTAAGAAACTGTATGTAGTTTCATTGTGCTTTAAAAATGCTCTGGTATTCCTCATGAGCACCTCACCCCCAGATGGTGGGAGCCCTAAGACTTGCCAATGAATAGTATTCCCATGTCCTCTGGTTAAACATATACTTTCAATTTACAAATTCAGACTTCTCAGAGACCAGTTCCCCATAAGGCATCAGCTGCTTGGGCATTGGAGTGATCCGCCACCGGAACCTGCTACTGCCGAAGGGCTCCTGCCTGCACATGGCCTCTTGGGATTATGTGCTAGCATTCATTGGCAGGGTCTCTGAGCCCAGCAATTTAGCCCCATTTGCTTCTGTCATCCCTGACCCTGTCAGCACTGTTGCATTCCCTACCAAGACACTTGGCTTCATGTGCATCCTTTGCTTGCCACAAGCAGGCCATGGAGAACCAGGAGCATGCCATTTGTCTAACTGCCCATCTCCTGTCCATCCTGCCTTCGCTTCTATCTGTGTTTGAAGTAGCCACAGGTAGGGTTTCTCCTACATTGCGTTGGGAGAAGTGAGCTGTTAGCCCCAAAGTCGTTCGGCTTCCTCAGACTTATATGTTTAAGTGCCTGCTTGGCGTAAGTGGGGAGGAAAACAATGTCTTTCTCCCGCGATCTTCCCACTTGAGCGGGAAAGGTCTGTCTTTGGACTTTCCGCTGTCTCTGTATTATACCCTCGTTGTCCTGAAGTCAGCTAACCTCGGAGTTTAGCCATCACAGACAGAAGTGGAAGTTCCTTCCACAGTGGGAGACGCTACATGCTCTGAGCCCTCCTGGATTCATCCCTAATCTGGTTAAACAGGAGCTACAGGAATTTAGAAATCCTGCTTCTCCTACAAAGACTGTCTTTCAAGACGTTTTCCATGGTATAAAACACTATTTTGGGGGCCGGCCTGGTAGCATAGTGATTAAGTTGGCATATTCTGCTTCAGAGGCCAGGGTTGCTGGGTTCAGATCCCATGGGTCCAACGCACCACTCATCAAGCCATGCTGTGGTGGCGTCCCACGTACAGAATAGAGGAAGATTGCCACAGATGTTAGCTCAGCAAAGTCTTCCTCAAGCAAAAAGAGGAAGATTGGCGACAGATGTTAGCTCAGGGCCAGTCTTCCTCAAGCAGAAAGAGGAAGATTGGCGACAGATGTTAGCTCAGGGCCAGTCTTCCTCAAGCAAAAAGAGGAAGAGGCAACAGATGTTAGCTCAGGGCTGGTCTTCCTCACCAAAAAAAATCAACTACTCTATTTTGGATATTAAAAGCAAATTGTTAGTTCTTCCTTTTTCTTACAGTAAGAACTCTATTGGCCCCTCCTGCCCCCTATCCTCCCCAGCTCCTCTCCTTCCTTCTCATCCAACATAGATGGATTTCATAGGCTAAGTCAAATGCATAGAACCATTAAGCAAAAAGACCATGTTAATACACTTAGAAATATTACTCCAGTTACAAAATTTTTAACGTGCAATTTTTTTTTGGTGAGTAGTAAGATTGAACATTTTAAAAAACATATCTCGTGATTATAAATATAAAATTTTTCTTATTGCTTTAGAATAGCTCTGTGTATAGTAAGGGTATTAACTCTTTGCTTTATTTAATGTACTGTTTTTCTATAAAACGTTTTTTGGTCTTACAAGATGTTTTATATAGACAGATAAATCCTTCTTTCCTTTCTAGTTCTTTCATAATTTTACGCTTAGAAAATCTGTCTAAAGATTGTTTAAAATATTCACTTACATTTCTTTCACATTTTTTAAATCACTAACATTTTTACGATTTTATTTTTTCCCTTTAATATATTGGGAATTTATTTTAGGATACAGTGTAAAGTGAAGATCTAACTTGACTACTTCTAAAGTGCTACTTTTTCCAGAATCATTTGGTGGATATTCTACAAACATAAATATTTATATTGCTGTATTTGATGGCGATGCATTAGTTTATGCTTTTCATTGCTTAACTTCTCATGAATGGCAAGTATATACAATCTCTTATATCCAAATACGCAGTTCCCCTCTGAGTAATCTCTTTAGAAGACTACATAATCATTTTATGGATGCTTCCATTGCTGGAAAGTTCTTTGTTGATTTCCTTTGGAAATTGCTTTTGGAAGCAGCTTTTGAGCCACACATAGAAAACCAGTCTTATAACTTAATGTAATACTTTTTTTCGGACCCAAAATTGCACACTGCAGCTTGATTACCCACCTTATTTGCCAGATAATGTGTTTTCATATGAGTTCTTATTTCCAAAGAAAAAATACAGTTTTGAAACACATTGAAGATGGGGAAAAGGATAGACTTCAGTTCTGCTAAGTTTGTTTTAAAATAGGTCTTATGACTCTATAGTTGCATTTGATCAGATCTGTGTGTGCATGTACACAAATAATGTTCAGTCTTCTTGGTCTACATATTTGGCTGTAAGTATAAATTAAAGTCCAATCTGACAAAGAGAAACATAAGAAAGAGTCAGGTGTTCTTGGGAGTAAGATGGCCTCCTAAAGATATTGGCCTCTAAACAAACTCAGTGGTCCTTCTCTCTCCCTCCAGAAACAGACTCATTGGATCCTTATCCTCCTAGAGTTGGATTCACCAATGGGGATAGTGAGTGATTCTTAGAACGGGATGGGCTCTATCTGCCAGTAGTAAAGCCCATGTTTCCATTTAATTTTTTCTAGGACCCTATACATTTCTAACAACAACATTGACTAGAGGAAAGAAATGCCAGAATTGATATCCCTCTGGATTTTTTTCATTTCCCAATTTTCTAATTGCTACAGCTACTGCCAACAGAACACTGAAAGAATGCCCCATGAGGAGAGGTCTCAGAACACACCACAGGATAGGATTGCAAATTTCAGTGATTACAAACAATTAAAGCGGGCAGCCAACATGTAATTTTCTTTTTAGGCATGGACATAGAATGGGGAACTACTTACTGGGTTGGAATAGATAGAAACAGAGCTGTTTCCCTTTGTGTAAAAATCGTACTTGATCAAGTTGAGATTAAAGCTAATGTGCTCTCCCCCCATTTGCTTTTAAAATTGAGGGATGTGGAAATTAGTGAAATTAAATTCACAGCTGCATTAGTTGCAAGTAACAAAAAATTCTATTTGATCTTGCGTAAGCGAAAAAGAGGAATGTTTTGGCTTGTGGGAAAAAAAGAGAGTTGAACATCCAAACAATGGGAGAGGCAGAGATGCAGTGGAGCGTCCAGGAACAAATGGAATCATGGCCCCAAATATGACTAGAGCCATCTCCCTCTGGCAGGCATTTTGGCTTCTTTCCATACATTGACTTTATTCTGTCTCACTGCACGCCAGCCTTCTCCATATGTCAGAGTGGATGTCTCTCCTAAGCTCCTGAATGTTATTATCTCTGCTACTGGAGGGACACTGCCTGTCTTACTGTTTTTAGTCTGAAGCTCAAAAATCCTTGCTGTACTCCTTGCGTAAAACCCAGGGGCGCTGTTCATACCATAAATGTTGTAGATTTCAACAATTTCCTCACAGAAGAGCATACATTGTTGTAAGGAAGGGGTATCTTTTCTAATGTCCACAAACATGCCATATGGGCTGGTAGTGGCTCTGGGTAGGGTTCTGATTGGCACAGTTTGGGTCAGATGCCCACCCCTGGGCCAATCCACTATGGACATAAGTTTGAGGTCCTCTAAGAATATGGCAGCCTCTATGGGATCCTTATAAGTGGAAGAGAAGCAGTTTGTAGAGAAGGGAGGCACACTTCCCTAAAGAAAGAGATGTGCTGAGCAGGTAATATATTAATTATCCACTCTACCGCTATAGCAGTTTTGTGAACCTATTGTATATTTTCTCTCTCCTTTGAAAAGATTTCTTACTTCTATTCTCCTTCTTTGCTAAACTTAAACTGATAGGACAAGGACTGAGGCTCCCTATATTTCCAGAGCCAGGGCAAATACTATTTGTTAAACGAATACATCAATTCATTTGTTAAATCATTAGTCTGAGTAGGGAACATCTTCACTGAATTGATTGACCTGTGTTGTTTGGCTTCTATGCCATCCATATAAGATCTTTTGACCCATGTTGTTTCTCTTGGGAAGAGACTTAGTTTAATGGATTTGGGCAGGCAGTTGGATCCCAGTCCTAGCTCTACCACTAATTAGATAGCTACCTGAGGGTGGCTGCTTCAACTCTCTAGATCTGTCTACTCTTTCAAAAAATGGGGAAAATCATATGTGCCAGACCTATCTCAGAAAGATGTTGTAAAACCTGAAGAGCAAAATTAATTAATGTGGAAGTGTTGGTAACATAGAAAATGTAATCATCTGTGTTAGAAAATTAAGATTAATCTTCAGTCATTATTTGGTAACACAACTCCTTGCATCAGAAAATGACAGGTTCTCCCTATTGATTTTGCAATCCAAGTGAGATCCCTAATTATAGACTTTGCTGCTTCCATCAGTTGGCTCTTGTCAGAGAACTGTGATGCGGTCATCGTTATGGGGGAATTAAAAACCAGGAGCGGTTGAATTTGATAATCCTACATTACATCACAGAGGTTAGCTTAAGGGGAGAGAAATACTTTTCTAGTACCAAGTCACATTTTTCCTGCTATCATTCTGGAGTTGGATACATTGAGAGGCATTTTCCAGCCAAATTCTTTGGTCTTTTCTTCATCCTCATTTACCCTAACTCTGTATGATTTTCCACCATTTAATCTTTTTTTTTTTTTTTCAGATTGGCACCTGAGCTAACAACTGTTGCCAATCTTCTTTTCCTTCTATTTTTCCGCTTTTTCTCCCCACGTCCCCTCAGTACATAGTTGCATATTTTAGTTGTAGGTCCTCCTAGTTGTGGCATGTGGGATGCCGCCTACAGCATGGCTTGATGAGCGATGCCATGTCTGTGACCAGGATCCGAACCGGTGAAACCCTGGGCCACCTAAGCGGAGAGCGCAAACTTAACCACTCGGCCACGGGGCCAGCCCCCTAATCTTATTAATATTATTAGTGACAATAGTTATCATTTACTGATCTTACAGATAATATTAGTAGCCACTTAATGAATATTTTTAATATATCCAACACTATGCTTAATGTATTATCTCAATTATTCCTCCCAACAACTTCATTTGATAAGCATTATTAGTATCTCAGTTTAACAAAGTAGAAAAAAGGCACATAGACAGAAAGTGCTGGAGCTGGGATTGAAAACCATATGCGTCTGATTCCCAAGCCTATTCGTGTCTGGCTAAGAGATGAAGAAATCCCTGGTAGATTGTTGCTGGACCAAAGCTATCATTTAGCCGCTTAAAGGTAGGTTCTATGTCATTGTCTTTGTAATTTTTACACCTATCAGCAGGCATTCAATATGTGCCACGCACTCTGCTAAGGTCATTATAGGCATTAACTGACTACTTGATTCTCAAAACAAAACCCAGAGATGTATATCTTGTTATTATTTATATGTTGTAGAAGAAGAAACTGAAGTTTAGAAAGATCGAAGCTATTTGCCCAAAGTGGCCCAGTCAAGTCAGGAACCCATGTCTTGAGCTTTCCTCCATCTACTAAGTTCCTGTCCCATGATAAGCACCTCTGGGACCCCACCCTTGCATTCAGAATCTGTGATCCCTCAGCTTGCTTGCTCAGGATGCTCCCAAGTCCCAAAGCTCAAGCCTGTGAGATTTTGCTCTAATCTTCTCCCAGAGAATCTGTTAACCAACTTCCCAACCAGCAGGGTTTTCTAAAGGATTTATTGGAGCATATTTCTTATCACTGTTATTCAAATCTATATCCTTTCTAATTTTTTATCTGCTTGATCAGGCGGTTTCTAAAAGAGGCAGGTTAATGTTTCACACTATGATGGTTGATTTGTCAATTTCTCCTTGTAAATGTATCAGTTTTTATCTTGTATATTTAAAGGCTGTGTGGTTAGATGAACATAAATTCATGCTTATTATATGTTCTAATTAGATTGTTACTTTTGTTATTATGTGGCGTACCCCTTATCCTTGTATGGGCTTTATGCCTTAAATTTTATTTTGTTTGATAGCGTTCCTGTTGTCCCCACTTTCTTTTGAATGGTATTTGCATAGCATATCTTTTCCATCCTTTTATTATCTTTTATGTATGATTTTGTTTAGGTGTATCTTACAAGCAACATATAGATGGATTTTTAAATCGAATCTGATAATCTCTGTCTTTTAATATGTTAACAATATTTTTCTATATATTAAAATTGTTGATATATTTGAACTTGTTTCTAACATCTTATTTAGCGTTTTCTATTTACCATATTCTTCTTTGTCTCCATTCCAGACTTATGTGCATAGATAAAATTTTCTATAGCCCCATTTTTAAACCCCCTTTTTGGGAAGCTATAGATACTATTTTTATTCTTTAAGTGGTTACTCTAAATGTTTAATTTCTACCTATTTAACTTTAAAATTTAAAACGAATTATTCAATATTTCTATCCCTCTTTAAAAATAAGAACATAGTACACTTTACCTATTGAACACTTTGCCCTCAAACTTCTCATTGTTTTTTAGAGTATGAAGTTACCCTCCCTTTTGTAAACATATATCATCAGTTATTTTTATTTTTGTTACCATCAATATTAATTAAATTTATGGAAACATTTTCTCATTCTGTGCTCACCATTTTTTTATCTTGTATTCCATGTCTTCCCTTCTCTTTCTTTCAGTTTTTTCTTTCTCTTCTTCATTTCTTACTTCCTTAAATTAAAACGTTTAAGTATTCTCTTTTTGTAAGGATTTGTGGGTGGTAAACTCTCTCAGGTTATGTGTCTATATTTTGCCATCTCTTAAATGACAGTTTAGCTGGGTGTAAAATTCTAGCTTTCAAATCTATTTTCTTACATTTTGAGGATAATATTCTATTTTTTTGGCTTATATTGTTGCCAATAAGAAGCCAGCTATTAGTCTAATTGTCATTTTTTTAGATGACTTTTTCTCTAATTAGTGTTAAAGATTTTTAATTTCATTTTGATATTCTGCAGTTTTACTATAAAATATCTAAGAGTGCATTTAGTTTTTTCTTGCTTTGTACTTGGTACTTCCAAACCTAGGACAGGATTATCCCCTAATTCTGGTAAATTTTCAGCTACTCCCTCTTCAATTGTTGTTTCTCCTTCATTCCCTCTATTCTTTTCTTTGGGAACTGTTAATAGATGTATTGTGCAGTGTCTCAATTTATTCTCCATGTCTCTTCACTATTCTTTAAAACTCTATAGGTGTTTTGTGCTGCATTCTGAGTAAATTTTGTGATACTGTCATCTAATTCACTAATTTGCTCTTTGAAAGTGCCCGATGGCTTATTAAGTTCTTAATTTCAAGAATCTTGGGGCCAGCCCCATGGCCGAGTGGTTACATCCGTGCACTCAGCTTTGGCAGCCCAGGGTTTCACTGGTTCAGATTGTGGCCACAGACATGGCACCACTCATCAAGCCATGCTGAGGCAGTGTCCCATATAACACAGCCAGGGGCACTCACAACTAGAATACACAACTATGTACTGGGGGCTTTAGGGAGAAGAAGAAGAAGGAAAAAAAAAATGAAGATTGGCAACAGATGTTAGCTCAGGTGCCAATCTTTAAAAAAAAAAAATGTCCTTAATAAAAAAAAGAATCTATATTTTCCTTTAAAAATTTCTAATCAATTTCATTGTATAAAGCTGTTTTATTTGTTTTCTTTTTTATTTGTCTTTCTTTTTATGGATGTGATTTTAGTGTATAAATATACTCATGTTTGTCTTTTTTCAGAATAACCTCTGAAGTTTATTTCTAATGGAGCAAATTCGTATTTTAATTACTGAATTTGATTGTGGTCTTTCTTAGCCTTAGATTTCTTCAAATGCCTTGCAGTAATTTTAGTTTGTAAACTCATTTTGAGAGGGGGATTTATTTCTATCTCTCTTCTCTATTTAGTAGATTTGTGATTGCTTCTGATTAGTCCCCCCCACCCCACCCTAGTATCTCAGTCTAGAATCAGATCTTATATATATGGTTGGGGGTTCCTGCCTGATGATGATACTGAGGATGCTTCATATCCAGTCACCAGGCCAGTGGGCTGCTTATTCAAGTTTCTGGTTGTGCAACTGTGTTTCTATCTCCTACCTCCCTAGACTTTTCTCCTGGCTTTATAAACTCTGTGAGCTCATACAGTAGTCAACAACAGTTTTCCTTTTCAGCTTCCCTTCACGGTCAGGTAAGTGCTCCTGGCTGTAATACTCCACCTCATGTGGAGCACAGTGGGTCCCCATTATTCTGCAGGAGCTGAACTCTTAGCCATGGCTGCTGCCTCTAGACCAGAAGCCCAGCAAGCCATGGCTTCAGCCCTATTTACTTCTTGATGTTTCTATTTTGTTTCTGGGTCATGGGGATTCATATCTTATTTTTGAAGCCAGTTGTGTTATTTCAATTTTGTTTTTTATAGCCATCTATTACTGCTATAATTTGGAGTTAAGGGGATGCTTCAGAATTTTCCCTCTCCACTGGAAATTTTAACTCCATCATTTTACAGTAAAGAGGTGAAAGATAGTTCTCCAGTTGAATACTAGTATGTGTACTTATTTATTTATACTTTGCTTTACTCCAGTAATGGTTAGAGGAACTTTTGTATGACACTTATAATGAAATAGTAAAATGTAAACAACATTTAAGGAAAATATAAATTAGAATAGAATATTAAGATTAGGAGGAAAATATAAAATTCACATAGTCACATTTGCAGATTATAAAGTCCCTAATGTTGGGCTGCACTTTTGACTCTGAGCTTCCAGATAGTCAAAGTGAATAAATACAATTGATTACTTAGTTCTCTCTTTCCACAAAGAAAACTCTTGATAGTTCTTTAAGAGAAGTAAAGTTTTTCTGGTAACAAATTCTAGAATGAATTTCTCCTGTGTGCATCACAGAAAAGACACTGAGAGGTGAGGGAGAGGATGCAGTCAGCAACTTTACAGCAACATAATTTAGCAAGGCTGCCTCTTAGAGTGTCTCCCAGCAAAACCTCAAGGCATAATGCTCACTCAGCTAGCAAATGGCAGAGCTGAGACAAACTCAGTATGAGTCTTAGTCATACCTTCTTTAAACCTCTCCATACATCGTCTTCCCTAGAGCTCAAAAAGATCTCCATGTACACCCCTTGCATTAGATCACTTTGGTCAGTATGAGGCAAGAGGTAAATTCCCTTATTAGTTACTTTTTTGTTTCTTTATTGTTTCAAATGATAGGAACTCCACTCAAACTAGCTTAAGCAAAACAAAATTAAAGTTTTTACAAACGTTGTATTGAACTCGAACACTAACCGTAGAGAAGGCAGAGTAGATCTGGCTGTAGAAATGACTGACTCTTGGGAATCCAGTACTGCCAGGATCCTCTCTCCATCTTCTCTCTGCTTCTGTCTTTGTGTTGCCCTAGCTCCTTCTTTCTCTCTGTGGGGCAGTGTAGGTAGCCATAGGCAGCTGCAGCCTTCCAGCCTCACAACCAAAGAGGAAAGAGAGCCCTTCTTCAGTGGATCAAGTTATAATAAGCCTCAGGATGAGTTGACTGGTGTGGTTTGGATCATGTGTCTGTCTGTGGACCTCTACTAACATTGATGAGGTACTTAATATGTACCAAGCTCTGTACTAGCAACTTTATGTGGATTATATAATTTAATCTGCAGAATAACCCTATGGGAGAGATAGAAGGCAAATAAAAAATAACCATTCTTCATAGGTGATTTTGCCCTTGGCCTTGGCCTCTCAGTTCCCTGGTCCTTTACCCGTAATAATCTTATCCTCCACGCAAACAAGTCATAAATTCCCATGGTCATACTGTAAACTTCGTCTTCATCAATAACTGCATAATCCCAATTTCGTGTGTCCCACTCTCTAATCACTACTTCCAGTACCCTGACTCCAACATTCTTTGACCTCATTGGGTCCTCCAATCGATTGATCTGTCACCTTTCACTGTCTATCAACCCTCCCTTTCCCCCACCCCCATCATCATGTCCCTAATTTTCTCCTTACTGGCTTAAAAACTATGGTTCATCACTGTCCTAGTTTGGTTCCCTCAGAAGTTGACCCTGAGACAAGGATTTGAGTGCAAGTAGTTAATTTGGAAGGTGATTCCAGGGAGCGTTGGTAGGGGTGTGGGGAAGTCAGACAGGGAAGAGAAGGAAGTGGATAAAGCGCATTTATGGAGCAGGCGTGCAGAACACTCTTCCGGTTATTCACCCCTCAGAGGCAAGGAAACTGGGGTACCCATCCATCATTGGCTGAAGATTACTCCTGGGGGTACTGACTTCGCAGCACATCTGGCCTGCCCAGAACTATAGGCCAACAGGAAGCCCTCAGACGGAGAGATGCAGGTACTTTGCTTAAAAGGCCAATATTTGCATACAGAAGTCAAAAACCGTCAGCTCCTTACTTTCCCAGCCCTGCCTGCAACTAGAGGAAGGAACACAGGCTAAGCTTAGTAAACCTGATGGATCTGCCCCAGGCTTCAAAGAGGGAGCTCTAGTAACGCAAAGTAAGTTTGGCGGGGAAACCATTCTGGTGGCAATAACAGGCTCTGCAGTGACATCTGGTTTCCAGGAGCAACAGTACTGGTAGTGCTGGTGGTAGGTGGCACCAGTGTCCAGCATCACTGAACTGGGAGTGTAAGCTCAGGTATCGTGTGTTGAATGATTGTGGCAGCAATGGTCACCTCCCTCAACATGCTGTGCTGTGATCTTGGCTAAGATCCTAGCTGCTGCCCAGGCTTCCTTGTTCTTGCTTATCATCTGAGCTTATTTCTTCACCTTCCTGTCAATTGAGTTAGCCACCCAATATGCTTTCACAAATTCCCTTTCTTCTTAAGTCAGCAATGTCAGTTTCTTCTGTTGCCTGCAATTAAGAAAACTGAGTGTTATAATGAGTACTGCATGGGTGGGTGGCTAACTGGAAGGATCAGTGAATGAATGGGGCCACGTGGAAACAGAGTTTCCAAGTATGAGTAGAGGTTCACCAGACACAAATACATTCTGAGCAGAACAGAATGCACAACATAGGCACTGAGGAATGAGAAAGCATGGTGCACTGGGAAAACTGTGAGGAATTTAGTCTGGCTGGGGTATAATGAGCAAGGTGAGGAGTGGTGAGGTGTTAAGCTAAACAGACCAGCCTGGGACAGATGTTCAAGGATGAAGGTTATGCTAAAGAGTCCTTATTCTATCCTGAAAAAGGAAGAAAAAGGAAAACTATCAATTTAATCAAGATAGTGATATTAGCGTATTTGCATTTAGAAAATATGCTAAAGAAAAAGAAAAGTCTGGGACTGGCCCTGCGGAGTAGCAGTTAAGTTCGGCATGCTTTGCTTTAGCGGCCTGGGTTTGCAGGTTTGGATCCCAGGCACAGACCCACACCACTTGTCAGCCATGCTGTGGCAGTAACCCACGTACAAAATAGAGGAAGATTGGCACAGACGTTAGCTCAGAGATAATCTCCCTCAAGCAAAAAAAAAAAAAGAGGAAGACTGGCGACCAATGTTAGCTCAGGGCGAATCTTCCTTAGTGAAAAAAAAAAAGGAAAAGAAAAAAAAGGAAAATTCTGGCAGCAGGGAGAAGAATGGATTGGAGGGGAGCAAGACCAGAGACAGGAAGACCAGTTAAGGAGCTATAGCAATAATTCCAATGAAAGATGATGAAGGTCTGAATCAAGGCAGTGAGCTTGGAGAGGAGGCATTGGATCTGAGCTATATTAAGGAGGTAGAGCTAAGAGGAATTTCGTCTGAATTTTAATATATAGGCATCAAGGAAGATCACAGATGACTCCAAGGTTTCAGCTTAAATAAGTCAGTAGATGATGATGCTATTTATGCACGCATTCACGCATTCACCAAAAGTTTAATTAGCACTTATTGTATGAGGTCCCGGGTACAATGCAGTGAGTAAACAAACCTGGTCCTACTGTTGTGGTGGTAACAATTACCCTTATCAGGCTCTGTTACGTGTCTTCTCAGATTTTCTGGGCCTCTTGCTCTGCATCAGCTGACACCATGAGCAACTTAGTTAATTAAGTCCCTTATGGTTTGATTGTCCGAGGCTGACCAGCCACATACCCACAGTTTCCCCCCACCACTTCTCCAGGGCAGGGTACCTGGCTTCCGAATGGCTATTATAGAATATGGATAATACAACTGGGAAGTATGGGAAAGTTAGCTCCCTGTAGGATGAGCTTTGACCAACAGGAGACAGGAAACTTGAAGATAAAACTCCTCCCTCCCTCAGATTGTTCCAAGGCATGATTTCTCCATAATGTCTGTCTGGAGATGTCCTGTATGGCCAAATGTTCGCACCTGTCCAGAGACTGGCTGTCTCTCTTCAAGGTTATCCTGAAGTCGTGTTTAGCACAGAAATCCATCAGTATGCATTGCTCCCCATTCTTCCTTGCCTTTTCCCTCATTGTTGCTGTCCTGGGATAATACCTCCTAAATAAAGCATCAGCACTTAATATTGTATCAGGCTCTGTTTTCTGGGAAACCGGGCTAAGACACATCCAGGTAAGAAAATAGAAAGAGATGATGAATTTGAGTAAAACTTATCCATCCATTCAAAAATATTGAGTGCCTCATGTAGGTTTGAACTAGGGATACCATGGTGAACAAAACAGACATGTTTCCTGCCTTGTAGAACTTACATTCAGCGGGGAGAGGTGACAAATGGTAAATCAGTAAAGAAATAAATGGGCATGGTGATTCCATATAGTGCTAAGAGTTTTTAAGAAAAACTTTAAAAGGTGATATGATAGTGTGACTGGTGTGTGGGGGGCGGCTAATCTAGACTGAGTGGTCAAAAGAACAGAGAATAGGTACAAGAAAAAGCTTTCTCCCGAAGGAGGAGATCTTTCCCAGGAAGAGGCTGGAAGGACAGATCTGGAGACAGACATGTTTGTCTAGTGTTGGGGGTTTAGGTGTTGATAGGAAATTTGCCCCATTTTCACTGTGAAATAGTTGGTCAGGACACATGCGTACAAAATAACGGAACAGGGAGATTGACGAGAGTACCAAAGGCAGGGGTGAGGGTGCAAACTAGGGACAGGTGGAAGAGCAGTGGGCAGTCAGAGCAGAAAAGGTAGACACTAGGTTTATAATCCCTGGCACTAAGTGGCCATAGGACTTTGGAGAAACCTGGGCCTTGGTTTCCTTAGCTACAAAATAAGAGCACTGATCAGGATCCAGGATTGTATGCAGGGAAGGAGGAGCAGATATGAAATTTCTACATAGCTATATAATTTATTTCTTGAAATCCACCATTAAGGGCTTTAGGACCCAATAGGAATTGGCTCTCACCCACCATTCATTACATTCTGGCCACTCGTCAGCTAACACAATTGACAGACTCCTTCAGCAAAACGTCTTTTTCATAGCTGAGGACTGTTTATGGTAAGGACAAACAATTGGGGCTCATTAATGCAATCATTAGGACACTGATTATGCATCTATTGTCTACTCTAGTCAGTTATGTTAAATAAGCTCTTCAGTCTTCATCAGAGCAATTATGCTAATACGCTTGAAATGTTCCCAGAGTATTATACCTTCATACACTTATCCTGCCTAGGAGCACCCTGGTCCAGTCAATATTGTCACACACAGACAATTACAATCAAGGCATAAGGCCCTATTGTTGACAGATGACTAACAAATTATCTCCCCTTACATGAGAACTTTAAACAACTTCTACGTTGTTCTTTCAGGGTTTAGACATTGGCCCCTGTTTAGTTCTTTTGCAAAATACGTAGATGTCAGATAATGTTTAAATGGCTTTATGGGAGTACTCTGAAATTGTCTTGCAATTTTCCAAGTAATATTTGAACAATCATTGGATTAGCTATCTAATAATCAATTGATCCACTGATTATTTATGTCTTTAAATGTATGGACAAGCAATATAATATTAATTATCAGATGCTTGGAGAATCATGAGAAATATAACTTGTTTTCACCAAATATTTTTCTCTCAACCACAGCCCACTTCTCTCTCAATCTCCTTCTCTCTTTAAATCTAAAAAACCCTACTTGTATGTCTTGTTTTCCTAAGTAATTTTGGCCATAAGAATTTTCCACCATGATCAACTAATGCTTTTATGACAGGCACATAACAGATACCTGATAAACACCTGGACACTTCTTTTTTCTTGTACATACTTTATTCTTGTCTCCAGTATTTCCCATCAGATGTCAAATGATTTTTAACAAAAACCAGCCTGTGAATAAGGACTGTGTGTGTGTGTAGATGCAAGGTGTACACATCTTCAATGTAAAGTTCCTTTAAAACATGAAATTTCATTGTAGTGAGATAAAAACCCAGCAGGTGTTGGATTTCTTCATTATCATTTACAACAAAAATAACCCCACACATTTGTTCTTTACAATTTTTACCTAGGTTATCTCATTTAAACAGTATCCTTTCAGTTGCAAATAACTGGATTTTTCAGATGTAGTAATGCTCACGGCAACCTAGTTCCACCAGGATGAGCAACTATAGAGACTGGATGTTGACAAGATGCTCCACAGCTGTACTGAGGGCAAACGCAAACTGGAAGGATGGGGCAGAGCTGGGTAGAATGCTTGCAGACTAAGACACACATATTTTTCTGCTATACAAATGCTGTATTTCACCTTTCTTCAATTACTTAGTATTTTTTATCTTAGGGTGTGGGGAGACGACTGAGAACAAGATGCTGTCCTTGTCCTTCAGGAATTTACAATCTCAATGAGGAGACAAAACATATACACATGAAAAGTTAAAAAAAAATGCTGAAGACTAAACTAACAGATCAAGACACTAATCAAAGTGAAGTCATGGTATGTAAATCACTCTGACCATGAGAGAAAATTCATAGGTGAGTGATATCCTTTGGGCTGGGGTAACTGGGAAGGGCTTTACAGATTTATCAGAAAGGAGAGGGAATATGAGTTGCAACTTTTGAAAAATTAATACATGGATATATTTTTTTAAAAAATTAAAACTACATAAGAATTAATGATGAAATTTAAGTTTTCCACTCATGACTCCAGGGTTCTTTGTCCAGAAGCAACCACTGTTATCATTTTTCGTACGCTTTCCAGTACATTTCACTACTTTTAAATGGGTTCTGAATTGGTTTTGATTTAATTGATTTTGCAGTGTTACACGTAATGCAGGGTTAAACTTGGTGTCTCTCCACATAAAAATAAGACTCACTCAATATAATTTATACAATAGGGACCGACTGATAGGTCTTGAGGTACCTTAGTGGATTTCCAAGTTGATTGTTGCCACGGCAATCCGTGCTCCATCTGCTGTCAGTTTCTGTCTTGACCCACTTTGGTTCAGATGCATTTCCACGGTAGGCACGCTCTGGTTCCTAAGCCCTTTGGGGACGGCACTGGGAGCCCTCCTCCCCTTTCCTCAATCCTACAGATCCTGGAAGGCTTCTAAATGGAAGGGTTGGGACTCAAAGTCTGACACTTTGGAGAGATGGTCTAACTTAAGCATATTATCCACCACATTAGTGTATCCCTCAAAGCACCTAACTCCCATACTGGGGAGCAGATTCTTCTGGAATTCCAGCTAGCTCTGCTTCAGTTTCTATTCCCACTCACCCACATGGACACCCAACTGCACACCCTGGTCACGTAGGAGAAAATATTTTTGTGACCCAGGGTAGTTTTTTATAGGCCATTTCATATTAAAACTGTTGACTTGTGTTAGCAGGAAGAAGGAGCAAAAACCAAAAACAGCCTTCCTACTTCTAAATCAAACAGCCTTTGCCTTAGACCATCCTCCTGGTGACTCTGGGAGTGGAAACAGAAGCCTTGGGAGGTGTAACAGCTCCACCAATTGGCTTCCTGGGTCTCCTTCACAAGCTATTTTTAAAAAGCGGTGAGTAGAGCTGCCTCTAAGCTGACAATGAAAGAAACTACCTTGGAGGTCAACTCTTGAAGGAAGAATTTCTGCCGAGTAGGTTCATGTTAGCGTAAATGTACACAGGCAACAGAAGGCAAGAAAGGATCACGATTATTGATTTTAACTTCAAAGCCCTGTGCTATTCACTTATTTATTACTTAATCATCACACAACTGTATTTAAGTGGCTATCATTACAGGTGAGTTCCATTTGCCAATGACCACAGATTCGGAACAGAGCTGCACTCAAAACTACACAATCTGCCTAACTGCAGGGTTCACGCTTTATCACCACCTTTCGATGAGAAACGTACTTCCATGTTTGAGAGATGGCTGGAAATGAGAGATGTTGAAAGGAAATCTGGAAAACCCGTAAGACTCAGAGGATGGCTAAATCCGTCTCTCTCCAGGTCCATCTGAAGGCACCGTTCTCGGGGAGGCCTTCCTTTCTGAAAAGAAAGAGGATATTTCAAGAACTCTTACTGTTCGAAATGGTCATTTGGTACTTCCTGCTCACTGGTTTGTATTGCTAGTGCAGCCTTCTCGCTTGTTCATCTTGAGTCCCCAAATAAATCCATGCAGTAAGGAGTACACGAGAGTGA
The DNA here is from genome assembly GCF_041296235.1 of Equus asinus. Lineage (NCBI taxonomy): Eukaryota > Metazoa > Chordata > Mammalia > Perissodactyla > Equidae > Equus > Equus asinus. The sequence continues at coordinate 27,437,468 of NC_091796.1, forward strand.
GTGCTGGCCAGGGAGCCAAGGAAACTGTGTTCTAGTCTTGCCTCTGCCACCAACTACCTGGGTGAGACCTAAGTTTCTTTTCCACTTCAGTTCTATGATGCTCCTTGAATAACATAGGAGGTGCTTAATAAATACGTGACGTGATCACTTGAGTTCAATATTTCAGCAGAGGCTTGGATGCCCGTAAGGTAAAAGCGACAAGGTTACCCGAGTGTAATCACGCCCCCACCAACTTCGGGCAGCCAGCAGATTAGGGCCTTGGAGCGCAGACGTGGGACGCCGGGGCCTAAGAACACCGCCAGAACAGTGGAGAAATGAAGGGGAAGGGAAGATAACCCAGCAATCACGGGGCATCGTGCCAGGCGCTTATCTTTTAGACTTCGCAAGGACCATCAGAGCATGCATTATTAACACCATTTGATAGAACCAAGATTCCGCTTAAACAAAAATACCTGGCATCCCCTCCCCTGGCCCTAATACCCGTAAGAGATCCCCGCCCTGGGCTTCTCGGACCTCGCCCCCATTTACCACCACCACGGCCCCGCCCACTCATTCGCAGACGGGCGCGCCCAGGGTGGGTCGGGTACCCCGGCTCGTCCAGTCCTCCGGGCTGCCCCCGGGCCTCCCCAGGGGATGAGCACGTGTCCACGCCGGGCTGGACTGCGGAAGGTGGACCAGGCGGCGGCCCCCAACAGGCCCCACCCAACGGCGCTGACCGGGGAGGGGGCCCGGGGCCGAGGCAACGAGGGACGGGCGGTCGCCAGCGCGGCAGGTTACGTGCCTTCCCCTCCCTTCCCAGAGCCTCTGGTGGAGCGCGCCGGAGACGAAGTCAACCGAAACCGCGGGCGTCCCACCCCGCCTCGTCTTCGGCCGCCGGGCCGCCCGCCCGGCAGCGCCTCGCCTCACGCTCTACGGGGGAGGCGGGACCAATCAGCGAGCGACGTCTCCCTTCCGATTCGAGGCCCTCGACGCGCGGCTCACACCCCGAGCACCCCGCGCGCTGATTGGCTGCGCGCGCCGCCGGTCCGGCGGGAGGGCGGGGCGGGCCGAAGGGAAAGGAGGTGGGGAGGTACTGGCCCGCGAGTCTCCTAGCCTCGCTCGCGCCCTGGCCCTTCCCGGGCGCTCGGCCTCTTTCCTTCCCTCCTCCGCTCGCCCCGTCTTCCGTGAGTGCCGAGCGCTGCGCTCGGCCGGCGTGCCTCGCGCCCTAACGGGCGGCCGGGGGCGCCAATCAGCAGGCGGCAGGGTGCCAGCCCCGGGGCTGCGCCGGCGAATCGGCGGGGCTCGCGGCCCGGGGTGGGAGGCGGGTCTACCGCGCGGCCGCGGCGGCGGAGGAGCAGCTCCCAGCCAGCAGCAAGCGAGCGCCGAGCGAGGCGCCCGGAGGTGGGTGCGCCGCGCCGCTGTGGCGGGCGGCGGAGGGCGCAGGGCGGAAGCGGAGGTGGGCCGGCGGGCGCGGCGGGGGCGGCCCGGCCGCCCCGGGAGGTGGGGGTGCGGGCGCGCGCCCGAGGGGAGGAGGGGCGGCGGCGGCGGGACGCGCGTCCCCACCCCCTCCTTCCCGCGGGCGGCGGCCGGGCCCGCGCCCCCTCCCCGCGCGCCGGGGCGGCCGGCCGGGCCCTGGCTGGGGGGCGGGGCGGCCGGGCGGCCGCGAGAGTGTTTTCAGTTCCGCCTCCCATCGCCCATTCCCCTGTCCCCTCCCAGCCCCTCATCCCATTCGGAAGAGGAAGGAACAAAAGGTCCCGGACCCCCGGCTCTGACGGGGCGGGCCCCGGAGCCGCGGTCCAGGTAAAGCCGGGCGCCCGGCGGGCCCCGGGGCGTGTTTGTGTTGGGCTCGGTCGCCGCGTCACATGGCCCCGGGCTGGGGGCTGGGGTGTGGCGAGGTCGGGGCAGCAGGAGCCCGGCCCCGGGGCGCGGAGCGGCGGGCCGGAGGAAGGGGTCGGCGGCCAGAGCTGCCCGGCCGGCCGGCCCGGGGCGGGGACCCTTTCCCTCCGCGGCCGACGCGCTTGGTAGTTGGTGGTTGTGATTTCCAGAGCCGGAGGGACGGAGCTCTTGTTTCAGGAGTTGTTGGGGAGCCGTGTTAGCCCCGTGCGATACTTTGCTTCCACTTTTGTTTTTTTTTCCTGGTCGTGTAACCTTTGTTAACCGTGTAGTCTCGGGGTCCCGATTGCTCGTGTGTGCTCTGCACAGACACGCACAACGGCTGGTGCTCGGTCGGGAGTCTTCTCTGCTCACTTGTGAAAGTTGCTCCGTGAGTGGAGCCTATTAGTTTTTATCACACGCCTTTAGAAAGCACGCTAATGGATTTCACGTATCTCAGACTTGCTTTTCAAATTTGCAACTTTAATAGTTCTCTCCTGGGGGATGCTGTCCTGGGGTTGGGTATTTTTGTGTTTTACTTACTTAACCCGTATGCGGTTGTGGTTTCCTTTTGATCCTAAACAAAAGAAAAACATACCTAGGTTGGTTTGGTTATTCCTTCCTCTTGACCCTGTAAAAGCGAAATACTACCGGTTTGTTGTGAACCAAGCCTTTATTTAAGAAAACATCTTCAGGTGAAACGCATTTGGGAGTAGCGTTTTCTGTCAGCCGTGTCTTATTTGTTACAGTTTGGAGTATGCTAAATTTTGGTGTTGTAAACTTTTAAAACCACACATGTCAAGTAATTGTTAATGAATAAAGAAATGATCTCGCAAACTTATTTGGAGTGATTCCATCTTTCTAAAAATGGTCCCTGAAATTTGAATTAATTTCCAGAATTCTGAGTGGTTGTGTAATCTTTGTTCCTTTTCAGTTTCTCTCTTCTGATTTCATATGCGTTGAACCTGTACTACAGATTGTAAGGATATTTTTCTTGAGACTAAAAAGATGATAAATTTGCTGTTAGTACCCTGAAAGTACATTTGCTATTATTCTAGTTTTGACCCCCTTTTAAAAAAGTTTTCCTTACGTAGAAGTTTAAGTCAAATAGTTGGATGAAATTTGAGGATTTTTAGCGGGAATAAATAAATAAGTGAAGCAAATATAACAGAGCTGGGAGAAATAACGTAAAATAGATTTCATAAATGTATCGTAGTTTGAGGATTTTTTTCATTTGCTTTAAAAAAAAAAAACATACAGGATATTGATAGAATTTTCTCCACCAAAAGGTCATTTAGCAGACATTTATATTAAACTCAGTAACGGTGGTTTTATTTTTAAAGTTCTTTAATTTTTGCCATAAAGTTAGTTGTGGTAGTAAATAAGAATAGTTCAAGTCTGTGGGCATTTGTAAGGTAAGCGCCCCCTTATACTCTTAATGTCAAAATTAATTGAGTTTAAAGTAGTTCATTGACCAATTTTAATTAATGTAATATGATTGGAAACATCTATTTCTGGGCTTTAGTAAGGAATTGCTCTTAGAGCTTGGTTTTCATATTTTGTAGCTATGTCTTCCAAAGTGATTTCTGGTTATAGGTGTTAAACAAAAGTTTGGTTTTTCAGGGTTGTAACTTACCTGTACTTACTCTAAGTGGTTAAATCTCGACACAATCTGTAAGGTTCATGAAATAATAGTCTTGTAAGAAACTGTACAGGGCAATTTCCTGTTGTTTGTGGCTTGTCAGGCTTGGTATGTGTTTTAACTCTTAAGAAAGAATTTGGGGATGGTTTTGTATATTTCAGCAGAAATTCCCTTTAATAGGAACAAAGGTTGTTTCTGCTTCAAGATGGGAAAAGGTCCCCTTTTCATTTTCATATTGTAAATACTGGAATCGTGTTGCTATAATCTTGTTACTTCACAATGGGGAAAAACACATGAGTGAAAAACACTCTAGCTGCATAACCTGCTGATGAAAGACCTATTGAATTTTTACATTTTGCAAATATTTTCAGTTTTGGCTTTGTAAAGGTCTGAAAGCTCTCCTTATTCTTGTTTGGTTTTGATTCTGTTGGTTTTGTACTTTGGGATTCCAAAGGCCTCGTTTTGTAGCAGCTTTTTTATACAGGTGTTTTTGTAATGCATATAAAAGCTGTATTTAGTGCAGTCTGGCAGATGGAGGTTTATTCATATTCTTGGGACAAGAGTCATTTTTAGAGGATGGAGAAGGGCATGTCTTTTAGATTCCTTGTCTTTTGATGGGAGTAGAGGAGCCATTTTTAAGCTCTTAGTTTCTGTAAGAGGAAAGATGTTTTCCACTAAGTATTGCAAGGCTATGTTAGAAAATGTGAAATGTAAAGATTTCAAAACCAATTCAGGAGAGGGTATGCATTTAGTCAACAAATAACTTCTATTTATTGAATAAGTTGCATTTATTCATCCAAAAAGCCTTTGCTGTGAGAGGCCCTGGACTAGGCAATAAAATATGTGACAGGGAACAAGTATACCCCTGTTCCTTAATAGAATTAGAAAAGTGGAGACTCCTCGTATCTCCTGCCCTGTCTTCCAATGTTTAGGGTAAGAAAATCATGTTAGTGTGTATCTTGAGGGAGCTGGTAATACGTTACTGAGCCAGTTCCTAAAGTGTGCTTCCATTGCTTTCTGTCAGATGTAGAGGACAGTGTCACTGGGAACAATCCGTGTATTTTGGGAGGGAACTTGTCACCATTTTTGCACACTCTCTACAGATTAAAGATGTGGCCAGTCTTTCAGAAATGCGTTTCTTGCCGAACAGATGAACACTTGTAGAGCTAAGCTTAATTTGGCCTTAGTTTGATTATTCATTGTCCTTTAACTAGAGAAACTGATTAGGGAAAGAAAGCAAATCTGAGTCAGGTTCCAATGAAAGAATCAGAAATAAAGCGTGAAAACAGTTAGCTAAACCGGGATTAAGAATTGGGCCGTAATCTCGTGTAGCGGAAAGGCCATGCGTTTTGGAGTCAGAGACTAGGTTAATAGTCGGTTTCTCAGTTACTGTATTGGGCAAATTACTTAACTCCTGAGCCTTGGTGTTCTAACTGAAAATGGAGGTATTCGTACCTACCTCTTAAGGTTGTTGCAAGGATTAAGGGACCATAATTCAAGTACCTAGAACATTGCCTCAGACATAAGGGTCCTCCCAGATGATCTCTTCTCTTCCTCTCTTCTAGTTTTGGCTTTCAGTTTTCTTTCTAATCTGGGTGATTTGCCTACACTCTTATCCTTGGCATATTATTAAATGCATTTGAGAACCAGACACTAAGCGCAAAAGGCTGAGGGTAGCCAAATTGTCCAAGTCCATACCTTAAAGCTCTTGTAGTCATGGGAGAGCCGTGGAGACTCTCAATCAGAAGCTGTTGGTGTTTATTTCAAATATTTCCAACAAGCAAAATTATCTGGCTTCTAAACCCAGAGTAGATTAGAAACAAGTAGATTGTGGGTAATGTGGGAGGTTAAGGGGAGTGTAGTGGGGGATGGGGTAAGAGGATGGGGAACTGTTAGCCTACTGTCTATTGTAAGAAAAAACAGATAACAGCCTGGTGAGGATAATAGAGATAATCTACAAGACACAAAAACAAATCAGAGCCCAGCTAGCATGTCTGGGACCATTCAGTGCAGGACCAGACCTGAAAGCATAGTAATGAATGTTCATCAATTAATTTAAATCATGTTTGGGAAAAATCTTTTTTAAGAGTGCTGTAATCTACGTAATATACTCTTAGTTTGTCATTCAGGATGATTAACAAGTATTCTTAAAGGGGTAGAGCATTGTGCATATCAGATGACTTATTTCATGAAAGATCCACAGTACCTATTATGACCAAGATGTTTTTCATTGGTTTTGCCATTCAGAGAGCCACAATTCCAGACCGAAAAGCCTTTTGTGCTAGGCCAGTAGTAAAGAAAGGTGATCTAAATGGTGTGGCACCTCATACCACACCTTTCCTTCAGAGTAAGTCATTCTTTTTGTCACTCTCTGAGAGTGTCATGTAAAACTTCACTCAGGCTTTGACATAGAGTGTGCTAGAGATTTCTAGGATCGAACCAGTGTGGACAGCTAGTCTGTCTGTCAAGGGCTTCTTGCCTCTTATATGTGACGTCTACCCAATATTAGCCTGAATGATTTTTGGGGGATCCTCTTCCTTCCTCCCTCAGAGTTACTTTCTCAACTATCTACTCCATCAAATATTAATTGGCGACCCTGTAATATATAACCTTGGTTATTAAAAAAACGGATTTTTTTTTTATTTTACCAATAGTACAAAAGTAATCCTTTTTTGTTTAAAAATCCACAGAGACCTATCGCTTGTCTCTCGTCAATTTTGATCATTTCTCTGGATTGACGTAATTGTGATGTATTCAGTAAGGACATATTTGAATGCTGATTCTAGATATACATCTCGGGTAGCTCTCAGCTTCAATTTCTGTAATTTCATGTAGGGAGAATGTAATTTTGCCAAGCCAGGCTTTGGTTTGTCCAGATAGCCAGAAATATTAGGGTAATTCTGTGACTTACATACTTGTGTATTCTAGAGTGCGTGGGTCTCCTTTAGTTCAGTGGGTTCCTCTTAGATGTAACTGAGCCACGCTGATAGGACAGGTGCCTAGTGATTTACATCTGTTTTTAGGTTTGTACTCTTAAAACAGAAATCCTAAAGTGATTCATTCTTACTGAAATTTGTGAGTTTACTATGCAGTTGTCACTAATTCTTCCAAGTAGTTCTGTAATTTTTCAAAATCTGGAATTACTTTGGCCTCAAGACCTAGAGCAGTGGAAAGTGAATGTAGACTTCAGTTGCAGTCTGTTCAGTACACATGTCCAGTTTGCATCTGAAAAGCTGTATTTCCTTGAATAATCTACACTGCCCTCTCTCTCCCTCCTTTTCCTTCTAGGGGGAAGGGCGTAGTTTCAGGTTTAACGTATTTAGTTAGTAAGGAAGAATAATCTTCGGGGAGCCGCTGGAAGTTCATCAAGTTCATTACCTTGAGTCTTTTAATTCAAAAAAGACTCTTGATCTGAGGAAGTAGCACCGTAAACGTGTGATTTTGTTATTTGCCTGTGTTTAAAGTATGTTTTCATACGCTGGTTCAGCTTCTTCCAGAAATTCTATAAAGAGGTGATGGTTAAAGTCTTGTCAATATTAAGGAAATGTTCGCTCTTGGTCACATCTTTCATTGCAAGATGTGGAGTGGTGAATCTGATTTGCAAAGTTCGCAGAATAAACTTCTGTTAAATGGTGCAGTGCAAGCTGGGCCCATGAGCTTTCTCCCTTGATTTGAATAAACTATGGAAACTTTTTTGTAGGCTAGAGATGCTTTATCTGTGGCAGTGAATGCAAATTTGCCATGTTTAGACCAACCTTTTACTTCATAGACAGGTGGTTAGACTGTAGTTCATGTCAGCTGGCCAATTAAACTTTTCTTTATAAGGTGTTTTAAGTATCAGAAGGGTCTAACTTTGTCCTTAGGTTTGTGCGTTGGCCGTTTCTACTCTAAACCAGTAGTTTTCAAACTTAAAGCATGCACACACACACCTGTGCACACAACAGCAACCAGAAGGCTCTCAGAAAAAAAAGACAACATCATGCAGAATCTCGAAATATAAGGGGAATGAGCAGTTGCTGAAGCCCTGCCTGCTCAGTTTTCCTCTCATTCTTACCTCCAGGAAGCCTTGGGTGCTCCACACGGGAATAACAGATCTTAGAGAAGAATCTTTGCTGTAGACCTGTGCTCTTCAATATAGTAGATGCTAGCCACATATGGCCACTTAGCACTTAAAATATGGCCACTGTGACTGGGGAAATGAATGTTAAATTTAATTTTAATCTAATAGAAAGTTCTGTTGGACACTGCTACTCTAGACTTGGCTTTGATTGCCCTTCTACACTCTGATGACTCTGCCCACTTGATGTGGGCGTAAGTTGCTGCTTCAGCAGAGGGTCAGGGCAGACTCTAGGAATCTGAAGGGCAGTCGGAGTACTGAATATTTGTGCTGATTTGAGCCTGGGCCTGTGAAGTCTCCTGATAGATGGATGCTTTTTTATAATCTGGGAATCATAAGCCTCCAGTATGTAAGTTTATGTTTACAAGCTGATTATGGAACTGTAGATTCCACACAACTCGTTAAAGGTGAAAGGAATATAACTCAAGTAAGGAACAGATCATCTCAGGGCCAGCCAATGTGGTGTAGTGGCTAAGTTTGCGTGCTCTACTTCGGTGGCTGAGGGTTTGCCAGTCTGCATCCTGGGCACGGACCTGCACACTGCTCCTCAAGCCATGCTGTGACAGCATCCCACATAGAGGAACTAGAAGGACTTAAAACGAGGATATACAACTATGTCCTGGGGCTTTGGGGAGAAAAAAAAAAAAGAGGAAGATTGGCAACAGATGTTAACTCTGAGCCGATCTTCCTGACAAAAAAAGAGCAGATAGTGTCTTTACACACCAGTCCCTATATAATGTGGACTTTCACTGAACTAATGACCTACTTTTAGGGTTAAATTCAAGCTCTAGCATTAGGTTTTAACAGTCCATAAAATTGAACACATGAATGTTTCCTATTTGCTTTTGTTTAAAAGGGATGTTACCCATCGTTCTCCATGGGGCTAACTTAGTTTCTAATTGGCAGTGTCTTTTACTAGCTTACAACTTTGGAAAAAAGCATGGTTACAGTGAGAATTGAGAAATCTGTTTTTTTAAAAAATGTTTTTGTGTATTTTTATTCTTTTTAATGTTTTCTATTGTCCTGATTTTTTTTTTTTTTACTTAAAACACTTGTAAAAATCCAGGTTATAAGTAATCTGCTTTTTTCTCTACCTTTTGTGATACTTGTTTGAACACAGATTGCCAAAAATCTAAGTGCTATAAAATCTAGTGATTTTATACTATTTCCAGTGAGACCCTGGGTGTTCTTATGAGGCAGCACCATCACATTTCAAGTATTTTATGTTGAAATATCTAACTTGATTTTATTGTGAAATAAAAATTCATATAAGTATTTGGGGAATATTTTGTACTTGCATTTTGAGGATATTGAAATCTACATTTGCTTTCTATATTTAATCACTTCTGTTGTTCTAGACATGAACATTGTGAAGTGTTATTTGCCACTCTTTTTCATATTCCCCTTCCCACTGTCCTCTCAGAAATCATAGGTGAATTCTGAACTGCCAAGTTCAGCAGTTTTTTCCCCCCTCACTTTATGTTACTACTTTATTCAGCATTTGCCATTATTGACTATGCTTTATATAGATTTCTCGAAATCACACAAACAGACCTGCTAGTACAGACACAGATTAGGTCCATTCCTTCTGCTACAAATGTTTGATAAAATGTAAGACTTGTTTTTTCTTATGTATATTGTTGATTTAGAGAGGAAGGGAGAGAGGGAGAGAAAAGTCCCTGGGTGCCAGAAACAGAAAAATCAGTCACTGTTAAGGAAAAGCTAACCTTGGGGAATTTACTAGATAAGAATCTAGTAGCTGGGGATGGGGTTGTAAAGCCATTCAGGGTAGGGAGCTATAACTCTGGGGACTGTATGCTAAAAAAAATTTAATAATATGAAAACTTTCTTGATATCATTGAAACATCTGTGGCCTCTGGGAAAAACAAGCCTCAAACCTCTCTGTGGAGGAACTAGAAGAACACTAGTCTTTACAGATGGACTTAAGTATCTCCTGAAGGCCAAGCAGGGTAAATGAAAAGCAGACACCAGCTAGATGTAGTTGGTGTTTTTTTTTTTTAATGGGTAATACCTTATTGTAATTTTAAATTCAAAAGGTACAGGAGGATATGTGGTGAAAAGTCTCTTTGTCAGCTTCTACTTTGCCACCCAGTTGCCTTTCCAAAGGCAAGTAGCATTACTTAAGGTTTTTGTGTATCATTCCAGAGATTTTACGCATATATGAGCAACTTTGTGCTTTTAGTGCAAATGATCATATATGTTACTTAATAATGCATCTTGTAGATTATTCCACGTTAGTACATAATGAGTGCCTTTTTACTTTTTCTTTTGGTTGCACAATGTTCTTTTCTTTGGATGTATATAATGTAGTTCATCAGTCCTCTATTGATGGACATTTAGGTTGTTTCTAGTCTTGTGTTAACAGTGCTGTGACAAATAACTTTGTTTATACATCATTATACGCATGTGTAAGAGATTTCTAGAAGTAGGTCAAAGGATATCTACATTTGCTTATTTATTTTAGGGAATGTACTTTATTCATTTTTTTAACTAGGTAAATACATGGACATGGTACAAAATTCAAAAGGAACAAAGTGGTAAATAATGAAAAGTCTCCTGCAGATCTCCTGCCTCCTGCTATCCAGTTCGTCTTTCCAGAAATGTAACCACTGTCCGTAGCTTCTTGTGTCTTCTTCTAGAGCTGTTCTGTACAATACATACATATGAGAATTCCTCTCAGACAGGTTTTTTTTTTCTTCTGCATTGTAATCTGTAGGATCAGAAATCTCTTGCTAAGATGTTGGTTAAAAAGAGAGGTACCAGGCTGTTCTTTATTATCTCATTCACTCTCAACCATGTACCACGTACGGTGATCATTGTGGGTCTCATCATTGAAAGTCTTGCTTCTGTTGACTTTTATGATGTTTGTTCACTTTGGAGAGAAGCCTTGGCTACGTGTTTTTGAACCTGCTCCAGTTTGCACTGGTTGCCTCTGCACCTAATACACAGCAGTCATCCTGGGATCCGTTTTACTATCAGCTTAGGAGGTTCCTTCATCTTTCTTGCTCTCCCTCCTTTTGATGAAACGTATCCTTCAGGACTTGAGAGAGAGTGTGTGGGGTAAATATTTGGAGATGTTACCTTTATTCTGTCCTGGTTGGGTAATAGAATTCTAGGTTGGAAGTAATTTTCTTTTCAGAATTATGAAGGCATTGCTCTCTTGACTTCATTTACAGTGTTACTGTTGAGAAAACCAAAGCCATTCTGATTCTTTCCTATATGATCTGTTTTTTTCTCCCTGGAGATTTCAGGCTCTTTCTTTGTCTTCCACATTCTGAAGTTTCACAGCTACAGGCCTTGATGTGCGTGTGTTTTCATCCATTGTCCTGGGATCTTGATGGGCCCTTTCAACCTGGAAACTCCCCATCTTTCTGTTCAGAGGATATTTCCTGATTTCTTTCATCACCCCCCCGGACATCAGACATCATCTGATGTCTTTCTGAAAGTCCTGTTTGGACGTTGGACTTCCTCAACTGGTCCTCCAATTTTCTTCACTTTTCTCTACTATTTTCCATCTTTCTTTTCTGTTTTCTGGAAGATTTCCTCTACTTTATCTTCCAGCTCTTCTATTGATTTTCTCTTCCCCATTTCTGCGATCAGGAGCTATCAAGCCGTCTAAGAGCCCTTCTTTTATTCTTTGAATGTTCGCTTTGTAAAGCATGCTGCTCTTGCTCCAGGGTTGCTAGATCTTATTTCTCTGGCTATATTGATAATGTTTACAATGTTTCCTTTCTCGGTATAGTCACACATTTCTTGAAGTTGCATTTCTCTCTTTTTTGCTTGCCATTTTTCCTCAGATAATCAAAGTAATCTTTGGTTACGAAGGTTGGGGTCTAAAAAGCTGATCGGAAACGAAGCCTGTGGGTGAGCCTTGTCTCCTTTCAGTTTCACTGTAGAGTGATCTGAGTGGGCTATTTGTTGGTAAACTCTCAATATTAGTGTCTGTGGGTCTTTCCTCCTGGGTTGGTCAGGTACCCCAGAGAGGAGTCTTGATCTGACTAACTGGGTAAAGGTCTGGCTGCTTGTGTATTGGGAGCCACGACCCAAAGGAGGAAGGGGGTTGGGGAGTCTGTGTTTAGTGTGCAGCATGCTCGTGTTCATTTACTCCCTCTCGTCTTCTAGTGGTACTCAGGCCACCTCCTAGTCCAGGGAGACTGTTTTACTCTCTGCTGAGAAGAAACATTTAGTCTTCTGGAGGGAGAGAGGAGCAGTTACCAGTGCTACAGAGTCGGGGAGCGGATCTGGGGATTGACTGCTTTCAGATGGCTCTTCACTCAATCCTGCCTGTTTGTCTCCTTTGCCCTCCTGGCCTTCAGTTCCAGGTGGGGGAAATGACTGGTGCTGTCTGTTACTTAACTTTTTGAGGACTCTGCTGTGTAAATCAGGACGTTTTCCCACAGCTCGCCTAGACTTAGTAGTCTCTGATCTGTTCACAGTTAGTCCTCATTCATCCGTTTTCCAGTTATCAAAATTTTCCTTGTTTTCTCCTGACTCTTCTCCCTATCCTCAAGAGATTGTCTTTTCTTTTTTAATTCCTTTATTATGGTTTTTAATAGGCTGTTCTCTTCACCTGCAACCCACTGATTAAAGTTTCCATTGAAACAATTTTAAGGATAACCCTCTGAAAGAATTGTAATAGAATGTGTAACTCCAGGTCAGTAGGGATGAGGAGGTGGAAATTGAGAAAATTTGATTGGGGCTGGCCTGGTGGCATAGTGGTTAAATTCACCGTGCTCTGTTTCATGACCGCTTTGGTTCCCAGGCATGGACCTACACCACTTGTCATTGGCCATGCTGTGATAGCAACCCACATACAAAATAGAGGAAGATTGGCAAGAGGTATCTTCCTCAGCAAAAAAAAAAAAAAAAAAAAGATCGTTCTAGTAGAAGTCAGGAAAAAAGAAGCAAAGAAAATGCATAGGAATTAGAAAACATGAAATAAGATGATAGAAAATAATCTTAAACATTTCCATAAATCCAATACATAATTTTACGTTAAGCTTGCTAGTTAAAGGAGAATGAAAACTTTAAAAAAAAATCCAACTAAATGCTTTTTATTAGTAGACATATCTAAAAGTATGATGTCATGGTTTCAAAGTAAAGGATGAAAAAAGATATACTAGATATAATCTATGTTTTAGTCCATTCTGGCTGCTGTAACAATTCCATAGACTAGGTGGCTTGTAAACAGAAATTTATTTCTCACAGTTCTCTAGGCTGGCAGGGCCAGGTTCAAGGTGCCAGCAGATTTGGTGTCTGGTGAGGGCTTGCTTCCTACTTCATGGACAGCTGTCTTTTTGCTCTAACCTTACCTGGCAGAAGGGGTCAAGGGACTTCCCTGGGGTCTCTTTTATAAGGGCACTAATCCCGTTCATGAGGGCTTCACTCTCATGGCCTCATCACCTCCCAAAGGCCCCACCTCCACATACCATTACATTGGGGATTAGGTTTTGCCCTATGAATTTCAGTGGGCGGGAGGGGGCACATGTGGGGACACAAATATTCAGTCTATAGTAATCTGTATGGTAAAATTGGCAGAATTACAAGGATAAATAAAAAAATGTATAATCGTAGAAGGAGATTTTGATACACCTCAGTAATTTAAGAAAAGATAGATAAAAATATCATAAGGCTATACAGGATTGGGAAGGTGCAATTAGCAAGCGTGCAGCAATTACGGAGGATGTATTTTCAAGTGCCCATTGAATTTTGCAAAAATTGGTTATGTACTAGACCGCGAAGCAAGTGTTGGCAAATTTCTAAGAATTTTTACCTTACAAATCACATCCTTGGACCCTAGTGCAATTAAGTTAGAAACATAACAAGAGGATAGCAACTCCCAAATCCATAGTTGTATACTGAAGAACATATTTCTAAATTCATGGGATGAAGAACAACTCATAAAAATTAGAAAATGTTTACAGAATAGTGAAAAAAACACTGCCTATCAAAACAGATAGAACAAAAGTTCATTTGTCTATCTGGGAAACTTAGAACCTTAGATGTTTATTAGTAAAGAACTGAAAATTAATGAGTTAACTATACAAGGTAATGAGTTAGAAAAAAATCAATGTAATGAGTTAGAAAAAGGAAGGAAATAAAGTTGAGAAACTTTAATTAAAAAAAAAATAGAATGGATCAACTAAACCAAAGGTGCTAAGTTGAAAAGACTAAGTTTGCCAAGATTGATAGAGGAGAAGAAAGAAGGCACAAATGTTAGAAATGAAAAAGGGATACAACTGCAGACAAACTAAGGTTTTAAAACTAAGAACACTGTGACCAGCTTTTTGCCTTTAAATTTGAAAACAGGTAGAATGGACAATTTCTAGCAAAATTAATTGGTTCAAGGATAAGAAACTTGATTAGATTATAATTTAAAGATTTAAATTCATAGAAATCTACCTCACCAAAATAAAATTAAATAAAAATCCTAAAACAAAAAACCCCAAGTGAAAACCCCACATGGGCAAGTTCTGCAAAACATATGAAGAATCAGTAATTCCAGTCTTATACAAGATATCATAGAAAACAGAAAAAATTATTTTGCTAGGCTGCTGTAATCTTGAGACCCCGGAAGTGTAGGATGAGAAGGGAAACACATAGGCCACCTCTCATTAATGAACATGGCAGTAAACATTTTTGGTAAAATGTTAGTATTTGCTCAAAACCAAAATATCATGACTAATTAGGGTTTGTCTCAGGAATGTAAAGATGATTAAACAGAAAACCCATGAATGAGATTCATCACATTAACACCGAAGGAGAAAGCCATATGATAATCTCGATGGGTAAAGGGAAAAAAGCATATGATAAAATTCAGTACTCATTCTTGACAAAAATTCTTAGAAAACTGGGAATATTAGAGAACTTAGTTAATTTGAATAAAGGGTGCTGTTAAAAAAACAGGCACAGAAGTGTACTTAAGGCGTGATTCCAATTATGTGAATTTCTAGAACAAGTAAAATTACTTTGATAGAAATGAGATTAGTAATTGCCTGGGGTGAAGAGGATAGATTGACTGAAAAAGACACAGGGAAACTTTCTGGGGTAATGGAAATGTTCTATGTCTTGGTTGGGATGATGTTTACATGGACATACATGTGTGAGAACTCATTGAACTGTATGTTTGACATCTGTGCATTTTATTGTATGTAATCTATGCCTCAGTAAAGTTGCTTTTAAAAAGTCAATATATAAAAACCAATGCATTTCTATGTACCAGCAGCAGACAAAATTTACGTTTAAAAAAGCCATCGTTTAAAACAGCCACTACAAAATACGTAGGAAAAAATAAAACAAAAACATGTGGGACCTTAATAGAGAAAATTATGAGACCTGTATAATTCAAATTAAAAGAAGATATGCTTGTGTTTATGAATGGAAGACAGTATCATAAATGTCAGGGTTTTTTCCTCACTTATTTATAAATTCAGTGTCATTCCAGTTAAAATCCCAGGAGGTAAAAGAGAATTCACTTTATCAGATACCAAGACACATTCTGTAGCTTTGATGGTTAAGGCATGATGGTATTTGCTTCAGATATAGACTAATGGAGGAAAAACAAAGCCCAGAAAGACAAGTAGCATTGTAGTCACTAAAGAGAAGATTCAATATATGGCACTGGTGTACTTGGTTATCTCTGTTGGGGAGGAGAAGGTACCTACCTCACACCATACACAGGAATAAATTACAAGTATGAAAAGCAAAACTTTATACTTTATGACTTTTAAAAGATGACAGCATATGGAAGGATTTTTAAGAAAGTACAAATGGGGCCGGCCTGGTGGTGCAGCGGTTAAGTGCCCACATTCTGCTTTGACTGCCCGAGGTTTGCCCGTTCGGATCCTGGGTGTGGACATGGCACCGCTTGGCACACCATTCTGTGGTAGGTGTCCCACATATAAAGTGGAGGAAGATGGGCACAGATGTTAGCTCAGGGCCAGTCTTCCTTGGAAAAAAGAGGAGGGTTGGCAGGAGTTAGCTCAGGGCTAATCTTCCTCAAAAAAAAAAAAAAAAGGACAAATGTATGTATTATATAAGCATAATATAAGATTTAAAATATTGATAAATTTCAGCACGTTAAAGTGACATACTTAAGTATAAAAAGGGCCATCAGAAGTCAGTTGCTGGGTGAAGATATTTGTGGCATATGTAATTAACAAAAGATTATTATCCAGACTATATAAATAATTCCTGTGAATTAAGAAGAAGATGGTGAATGTGAACGAATGATTCAGAGAAATAGAATCCTGAAAGTCAATAAGCATGAAAATATTCTCAAACTGCTTAGAGGTCAGGCAAGTGCAGACCATCACCGACCCTCTGTGTTGCACCCATCCTTTCGGCAAAAGTTCGAGGGACCAAAAAAGTCAAGTGTTGGTGATATTTGGTGAAATAGGAACTCATACTTTGCTGGTGGGAGTGACAGTTGGTACATCGATGTTGACAGTACTTGGTAAAGTTGTATATGTGCATGTCCTACGCAGCATTTCCATTCCTTGCTGTATGTCCTCAGGAGGTGACTTTCATATGTTTTTAACAGACCCATGGTGGGAAATATATTTTACGTGTGACAAACACTGACTTAAAATTTTTGAAATAATTAAATGTACACTGTTTTCTACTATAATTTGTTTATTTTTCTCTATTAGTTTTATTATGTACTTTTTGTCGCTCCTATTTTTTCTTTTTCTTTTTTAAAGATATTTCTCACTGTCAGCTACATTGATTTCATGTTCACTAGTGATTCATGAGCCTCAATTTAGAGAAATAGAGAGTAACATGGTAAAATGTCTTAGTTAGTGTGTGTATTGTATTACGTTGCAGTGTAAAATGTGTTTCTCATTTCGGGGCTTCCTTTTTGATCAAGAAGTTTGAAAGTTTCTCCCCTTGAAGAACTCTCACATACATATAAGAAGATATGCACCAGACTACTCCTGGCAGTTCGTGAGAGTGGAAGATTGGAAACAACCTAGATAGTCATGAAAAGGAGAATGGACTGTGAACTGTGATAGAGTCACATGCTGGAATGCTATATGACAGCTAAAATGAATGAGCTAGAGTTGAGGATTATATATGTATCAGCATGGATAGTTATAATACGAAGCGAAAAAAGCAAAGTGACAAGAACAGTATTAAAGTTTCCTATAAATTTTGGGTTTTTTTGAGGAAGATTAGCCCTGAGCTAATATCTGCTACCAATCCTCCTCTTTTTGCTGAGGAAGACTGGCCCTGAGCTAACATCCATGCCCATCTTCCTCTACTTTGTATGTAGGATGCCTGCCACAGCATGGCTTGACAAGCCGTGCATAGGTCTGCACCTAGGGTCCGAACCAGCGAACCCTGGGCTGCTGAAGCAGAACTTGCACACTTAACCATTGCACCACCAGGCTGGCCCCCATATAAATTTTTTAAATGTGTGAAACTTTATTGTGTGGATACAATATATAGCAAAATCGTTAAATGACCATGGGGGAAAGTCTTCATCGTGGTTATCTCCGAGAAGCAAGAGGGAGGGGAATGGGGGATTAGAAAGGTGAGGTATACATGGGGAATTCAGCTGTATCCATCTGTCATGTCTTAAATCTTGTCAAATACTGCAGAATGCTAAGAGTTGGCAGAGCTGGATGGGGGGGCCCAAGGGTGTTTTAATATATTTTTTGTATGACTGAAATACTTAATTTTTTAAAACATCTCATTCACAGTAAAACCCAGTATAGCTGGAGGAATGAGTAAGTTTAGCAAACTGTGAGACCTTTATGGAGAAAATTATGTAACTTATTGATGGTTAAAAGTCTAAACTGAAACAACTCCTTTTCATAAACAGGAATACTCAGTGTTATAAATATGTCAGTTCTTCACAAATTAATATAAATTCATTGCATTTCCAATCAAAATTCTACAGGGTTTTGGTGGAACGTGACAAATTACACTTAAAATAACTGACATAAATTGGAAAAATAAGGAGGGAGTCTCACTGTGCAGATATCAAGACTTACTAGAAAACAGTAATTAAAATTCTGTGATATTGGTGTAGGTAGGAATAAGTACCTTTTGATGAACAACTACTGTGTACGGGTGTGAGAGCTGGACCGGGAAGAAAGTGGGCAGGAAGGAAGTTGGTTAGTTTGAAATATGGTATTGGAGGAGAGCTCTGCAGATCCTCTGGACCGCCAGAAAGATGAGGTGGGTCCCAGAGCAAATTAAGCCTGAACTGTCGCTGGAGGCACAAATGGTAAAACTGGGGCCGTCTTCCTTTGAGCAACGTCATGAGACGGCAGGATTTTTGAGAAAAGATGATAATGCTGGGAAAAGGAGAAGGCAACAGGAAGAAGGAAGACCAAGTATGAGATGAGTTGACTAAAAAGGAAGCCATGGACATGAGTCTACGGAAGCCCGGTAGGGCTGTTGAGGACAGGACGCTGTGCATCGCTCTCTCTGGTCGCCGGGAGGCAGAGCCGACTTGACAGCATGTAACAATGAGCAAGTACACCAATGAACAGAATGTCAAACCCACAGTCAGACGTTTATTTATAAGGACTTGTATGTGACGGGAGTGGCATTATGAATTATTAAAAGAATAAACAAATGGTACTGATAAAATAGGCTATCCTTACATGAGATGTTTAGATCACTCTCACCACTTAAAAACAAATTCCTGATGTATTAGGTACATAAATGTGAAAAGCAAAAAAACTAAAATGTCTACAGGAATATTTAGGGGGAATATCTTTCACATCAGAGTATTCGTGCCTCAGATTCCTCATTTGTGAATAGTGGTACCTGCCCCTCTTGATTAAATGAGTGAGTGCTTACCTGACTCTTGGACAGGTGTGTCGTGTCATAGAGTAAGCACTGGATAAAATGTTTCCTCCTGTATTTTGGGGCAGAGAGGGATTCTTTTAAAAAGAGCAAAGTTATGTCGTAAAAGACTTTAAGTATAAATTTGTATATTCTAAAGGATAACATAAGAAAAGCATTCTAAGGATTTGGAGATTTTTTGTAATATTCAGTGATAAGGTTTATATCAGAATAAAAACAGTAAGAAAACAGCACAGTGGAAGACTGCACAAAGAATATGAACTGTAGTTTAATCAAACATGCAGAGAATGCTATTTGTAAAACTGTGTTATACAGTTATTAATAACTTGAAGGCTTTATTTGCTAGTTCAGGGTAATCAGACTCTTACTGAAACTTTCCAGTGAGTAATCTTAGAATCCCAGTTTTACTGAGGGCTCACTTGATAAGCTTTCTTATGAGCTGTAAACATAAAGCCTTCCTATTCTGTTGAAACCTGCATTATGTAAGTTGTGCTTATTGCTGGAATTAGGAACAGAATTAGTATCTGAACTTATTTTTCAATTCTTGAAGATGTTGAAAAAAGTTCTAACTTCAGCACAGAGCTTGCTGCTACACTGTTGAAAGAAATCTGTATATTCTGTAAATGACTCATTCACATTTTGATAACTTGATCATAAATCTATGATTTACTTATTCCATTTTGTGTTCAACTTGGGACATATTGACTGATTCCTGTAAAAAGCTAAATTCAGTCTGTTTACATTTCAAAACTATTGGCTAAATACGGTATTTTTAAAAAGTTCTCAACTGGTTGAAATGTGTTCTCAGCATTACTGAAAAATATTTTGTTGCATAATTTAAAAATTCTCCAGAGATAATTGGACAGATGTCAGCCAGCTGTGGTTACTAAGACCATGACAAGTTAAAGCCAGTAACTTTAAGTGATTACGTAGTTCTGGAGTAGTCATGACTGCTGTTCTAAGACTTGGGACACTGAAATCATGTGACAGGACTAGGTCATGAGGTCATTCAGATGACCCGGAATAGGCTTACACTTTTCATGTTTTCATTTCAATGAAGGAAAAAAGGGTTTTATAGAAAACGTTTAGATCCTCAAGAACACTTCTCAACTCATAAGAAACGTTTCTTCTAACAAAGGTGTTAACAGAGAAGCTGTTTACTCACATTCTTCCTAACGCTAGAAATCCCTTTCATTTTTGCTGATTATACAAAAGTTTAATTTTTATTCCTTTTCTTAGGCTGAATTCTAATGAATGGATTAATTGAACCAAATATAGAGAGACACTTTTAGATAGGTTCTTGTTATATTTTTCTGTCAGTTTTTCACAGGGAACAGGGATCACTCCTGTAACTCACAGAAGTGTTTTATTCTAAGGATTAAATTTGTGTGGGGCTGAAACAAGACCAGGGGAGTCCTCAGAACCCAAGCCTGAGGATCCGCTGCTCTGGTTTTCTGCAGAACTGTGTCTGCCTTGCTTGAGCACACACTTTGTGTGCTGCCTGCCTTCCCTCCTGAGCCTCTGCTCTGTTCTCTCCTGACTCCTGATCTTGTGATGAACACAGTTGCTTATTAAAGGCACATGTAATTGTGACCCTGTAACCTTAGCCTTCAGATTTCCTTCTGTTTCTGTGTTCCAGATAGTGATTAGTGTGTCGTTACATGCTGCTCAGTTACCGTTAGCAGCAGGTATCTTTGAATCCTCCTCTCCCCGAAACTGTCCACATCCAGTTGGTCAATAACATGTGAGTTGTCTCTAAAATAACTGAAGTAATACTCCTATCATTAGCAGTAACTTCTGTCAGCAGCTTTCTAATCTGAGCTGGCCTTAAGACTATATTCTAGAAATACCTACATGTTTTTGTAACTCCAAAAATGTTTCCTGTCTCTGGAAATCATGCTGAACTTTCTGCCTGGTGTACTCTGTCTCTGTCTCTTCAGACTTTTGCTCTGATGTGGTTTTTGTGATACCTCTCCCTTCCAAAGGTTGAATTAATAAGCATGTTCTCTGTGCTCGGATCAGACTGTGTCACATGGTGTTGAGCTTTATATAGCTGGCTCCCCTATGGCATGCTTTGTGGCACAGAGTATGAATTCAGCAGAAGCCAAAAGTAGCCAGCTGGGTATACGTTTTGCTGTCTGGCAGTCCCAAGCTTCTACTTTGGTAGATTATCACGTGTGTTTGATGGAGTTTGGGTGTTTGCTTTATTTTCTCAAGTTCTAGTTTTATATACTACAGTGCTCATTTATGTGTATTATTATAGAGTCTGCCACTGTAGATAGTTTTAACAGTGCGGCTGTCAAGTTCTCGTTGTTGTTTTTTACTTACCTTAGAGTTCCCTAAGTGAGCAAATGCTCCTTTCCCACCTTTTCTGCTGTATTGCTAAAGAAAGTCACATGGTCCTGCTTATTGGCACCTTTTGAATTTTTAGTGTCTAAACCACAGCTGGGCTATCAAGGATGCTATGGCAGTATTTTTAAGTGGAGTTCCGTGAGATGTCCCTGAAAAAGGGTTTCCATGGCCAAATAAATTTATGAAATTTGGCAGACTATATTGCCTTTTCTTGGGACAGTCTCCTGAATTGAAGTTGGGGACCCATTGTTTTTTCTCTTTTGAGGGAAGTGAGTATGATTGTTAATTAGGTTGTGACCATTATTTTCTAGCAAACTCTACCAAGGCCTAAGTATCTTCAGTTGGAAGACCATTTTTGAGAATGGTCTCTTCGGATTTCAAAGTCCTTTCTTGAGAATTATACTTAGATTCCTTCCTTTTTTTTTTTTTTTTTTGGGTGAGGAAGATTGGCCCTGAGCTAACATCTGTTGCTAATCTTCCCCTTTTTGCTTGAGGAGGATTGTCCCTCAGCTAACGTCTGTGCCAGTCCTCCTCTATTTTTGTATGTGAGATGCCACTGCAGCATGGCTTGATTAGCAGTGTGTAGATCTATGCCGGGCATCCAAACCTGTGAACCCTGGGCCACTGAAGTGGAGCATGCAAACCCAACCACTACACCATTGAGCCAGCCCCTTACATTTCTTTTTTTTAGCGAATGTATAGCTTTAGTACAGCAACCTTACTGTTAGTACCCCAAATAAGTTTGTGATAGGTTGTCATTGGGTTCTCACTTTTTGTTCTCAAAACAATAAGAAAAATTTTCCAACCCCCCTCCCCGCCCCCCGCCCTCTTCCCCCGCATTTGCCCAGAAGTGCTTGCCAAGGCTACCTGCAGGTTGTGGACGGACACTGTTAGACTTATGTCTTTGGTCAATTACAACCTTTCCCCGCTTCTGAAATTCACAGTGTGCTTTGGCATATTGAGGGGTTGAGAAGCTCTTAAAGAACTTCATTTAACTTTATTTATCTAGGAAGTTCTTAATGTATTTATCCAGATACCTTTTTAATTGTTTTTGAATTGTAATTTACATTTGATAAATGCCTAAACCTTAAGTGTTCAGTTCTGTGAGTTTTGATAACTATGTACTCATGTGTAACTACTTCTCAAAACAAGATAGAAAATAATTATGTCACCTCAAAAAAGTGCTTTGTGCATCTGACCAACTGTTTCTCTGTGTGTCGCCTCCCCTTTTCTGAAACAGTCATTTTGACTTCTATCACTTGATTAGTTTCACTTGTTATTAGAAGTCATAAATGAAATCAGTATATCTTTTTGTGTATCTTTTGCCCCATGTGATATTTTTGAGATTCACCCATATTGTGAAGTATATAAGTGGCTCACTCATTTTTGTTCCTGAGCAGTATTCTTTGTATGAATATACCATATTTTGTCTTGTTTTGCTTTTCTTCCAGGTTTCTCTTGATATTTGGGCTATTATGAATATGGCTGTTATGAACATTCTTGTACAAATATCTTTCTGTAGACACTATGTTTTCATTTTTCTTGAATATATATCTAGGAGTGGAATTATTGTGATATAGGGTAGATGTAGTTTCAACTTTTTATGAACTTGCCAGTTTTCCAAAGGTGCTATACCATTTTACACTCACATTAGTGTGTGTGTTCCAGTTACTCCACGTGGTAGGCTGAATAATGATCCCCAAAGACATCCAAGTCTTAATCCCCAGAACCAGTGAAAGTTATTTTATATGGCAAAAGGAACTTTCGAGATGTGATTAAGGGTCTTGAGATGGAGAGATTCTTGTGGATTATCTGGGCAGGCACTAAGTGTAATTACAAGTGTCCTTATAAGAGGAGGGTAGAGGGAGATTTGGCTATAGAATGAGAAGGCAGTGTGACAACCCAGTTTTTCCTCTACTCTTCCCCAAGAGACAGGAGATCAGGCCCTAGGTGTGGGAAACTTGCCCCTTCCCTTGGAAAGCTTTTGCTTCATATGAGGTACCACCAAGTGGAGGAACTCTCTCCCGTCTCTTACCCCATGCCAGTCTTTTTCAAGCGCACTCAGTTGAGGCCCTTGGAGAAGAGCTTGTGAATGAGTGCAGATTCCCCTTCTACTGAGTCTTCCAGGGATTCTTAACTGTCGTCCCAGCTAACACTCAGCCTTTACCTTTACTTTTATCTTTAGTCTTCAGGAGGTTGACTATGGACTGTGTTTCCTTTGCATCTGTGGGTTGATATCTGCCATCACTTCTGAAAAGTTCTTGGCCATTATCTCTTTGTGTTTTTCCTGCCCCCGTTCTCTTTTTCAACTTTTTCTGGTGCTCCAATTAAACTTTAGTTAAACCCAGTTGATGTTTGGTTTTGGATGTTCTGGGGTTTTTTACACACTGTTTTTTCCTCATTTTGTGTTTTAATTTGAGTATTTTAATTTGGCCTGTCTTCAAGTTCAGTACTCATTTCTGTCTGTTATTAAGTCCATCTAAAGAAAAAAAACCTTTAATTTCAGATACTGTATTTTTCTGATACTCTGTTTCTAAAATTTCCCTCTGATCCTTTTGTAGCTTCACTGTCTTTGGTGAAGTTCTCCATTTCATTATGCTCATTGTCTTTTCCTTCAGTGTTTTTTTAAATCATAGTTATTTTTAAATCTGTGTCTGATAATTCCAGCATCTCGACCCTTTCTGATCTGATTATATTAATAATTTCATCTTTTGATTATAGTTTGCTACTCCCTGTGTTTTGTAATTTTTAATTGAATGCTGAGCATTTGTTTAATAACAGTACAGTTTGAAGTAGTATTTACGTGCTTGTGTTAGTCTGTTGGATAGTGGGGCTAAGCCAGTAAGATGTGTAGTTGAGCTAGTTCTGGGCTTTGAACTTTAGTTTGATTAAAGTTCAGTTGTTTTGAGAGCAAGATTAAGACTTTACTTTCTGCAAGATTTGTTGTCTGAGTGTAATTTCAGTTATCTCTTTGCACTTCATATCTGAGCCATCAGCTTTCTGATCTGTGGGCCGGTTCTCTCTACTTTACAACCAGCTGTTGATTTCCTTGCCTTGTGGCGTTCTTTTTACTCTCCCATCCTGCCCCAGGCTTTTGTGCCTAGTGAGATATCACTCTACTAGTAGTACCTTCCAGGGATTTCTCCTAGCACTCTTTCCCTACCCTAGCCTTGGTAGTTCAATGTCCAGAGTATCTGGGAGGAAGTTTTTCTCTCAGCTCTCCTGTCCTACCTCATTCCTACCACTGCTGAATGTCTAGAGTCTATTGGATTGATTTCTCTCACTTCTCCTGCTCATCCCTCCCTGCCCCCATCAGAGGATAGATTTTTTGCATTTGAGGGAGACCGTAAGCTTCTTGGGGTATCTCAGCTTTCTAGCCCTGTCCTCCAGCCTTTGGCATATTTTCGCAAGCTCTTGGTGAAGACCTGTGGAAATGAGTGGTTGGGTAGTGCAGGTTTGCTCTGTGAAATCCTTGGAATTCTAATAGGTCTTGTCGGCTTACATGTTTCTGTTAAAATATATTAAAGTTTAGGCTGGTTCCCCTTACCCTCATCTATGGTAGAATTATTCCTCCTTAGCCACTCCACCAGGAAAGAGACCATCTGTGGGCCTCTCTTCTATCAAGGGTCAATACTTGCTGGAATTTAGCTCTTCTTAGGTTACTTTGCATCCTTTAACTCTAATAGATTCAGAAAACCAGGATTTTGTAGCTGATCTGGCTTGTTCTGATTGTAAGGATGAAAGTGATGGTCTCTTGTGACTTTCTACATCCCAGTTAGAAGTGCACCTCTTCTCTTGGAATACTTTTTAATGTATAGTTTGGCAAATACGTGATAAAATTTATTTCACTCTAGTTGATTTTCTTTAGTATTTTTCACAGCTAGTTTTCTAAATCTTTTCCATTCTTCTCAAATGTAACTCTCCAGTTCTGTCCTCAGGTGGTAAATGAACTTGTCTCTTATTTTGAGATTAAAGTCATCAAACTAAAATTCAATTGATGGGCTTGTGGAGAGTATGGGAAGAATATGTGGTAGGAGCATAGAAAACTAAGCAAATGAAGAACTGAGATAATTAACTCTGGGGAAAAAGAAAGAGTTGTACAAAAAGGGAAACGTGATTATATAGAT
The DNA here is from genome assembly GCF_041296235.1 of Equus asinus. Taxonomy (NCBI): domain Eukaryota; kingdom Metazoa; phylum Chordata; class Mammalia; order Perissodactyla; family Equidae; genus Equus; species Equus asinus. The sequence continues at coordinate 27,462,399 of NC_091796.1, forward strand.
GCTTACTACTAATCTTATCAGGTACAAAATTATATATGTGATTATTTAACTACAATTGGGAGATAGTTATTTTTAAGGTTGGAGGAAAGTGAGTGATTATGGTGTAAATCTTCATTTTCCATAGAAAAATTAATACATAATACCTTCGTATTTCAAAGGTTACCGTTATAAGCCTATTACTGAAGTATAAATAGCAAGAATCAGAGTTAAAAGGATTTTAAAGAATTGTACCTCAGTGTGGGAAGAGGACCTATATTTGACTTTACTCACTATGCACATTATTACTTAGATAAAAATGAAAATATATTTTTAAAAAGAGGCTTAATTAAAAGTCTTCTCAAGGGATGGTAAAAAGGAACCAAACCTTTTCTTCACAGACTGTGTTTACTGTTATTTCTTTATTCTTGTTTACTTCACACATGATGCCTTTTCCCTTCTTAGAATTTTAGATTTTACTGTATGATACTTAGTCAGTTAGTTATGAAAGTTTAAAACTTTGGTGAGAATGGGCTTGTAAATTTTTTTTTTAAGTTTTGAAAACAGATTGAAGTTCTAAAAAGTGAGAAAAACTTTCTTTTGGTGAGAATATTTTAATTACTGACACTATTAAAAGTTAAAAATAAAGTAGTATTGATAGGAATAAACTTGTCCAGTGTTGATAAAGATTTTACTTGCAGAATTATTGTATTTGTGCACTTATAACATCGTCTTATTTTTATAAGGGTTTGTTTCCACAATGGGCCAAGAAGAGAACTTCTGAAAGTCTGTTGTGAGAATAATCATTTGAATTTCTATCTCATTCTACAGTTTGCTTTCATTATTATGTTGAAATTATTACTTGATTTTAAAGTTAGCCTCTAAATTATCCTTTCCATATCTTTTTTAGGTTAGGTAAAGGAGGATATTTTCTTAGCGTGGATTGCTGCCATTGGTAAGAACATGTCGTCCATCTTGCCGTTCACTCCGCCAGTTGTAAAGAGACTGCTGGGATGGAAGAAATCAGCTGGTGGGTCTGGAGGAGCAGGTGGAGGAGAGCAGAATGGACAGGAAGAGAAGTGGTGTGAGAAAGCAGTTAAAAGTTTGGTGAAGAAGCTAAAGAAAACAGGACGATTAGATGAGCTTGAGAAAGCCATCACCACTCAAAATTGTAATACTAAATGTGTTACCATACCAAGGTAAGTTGTGGTAGATCAGAAATTTGGTGGTCATACTGTTGAAAATTGCTTAGAGGAATCTGAAGGAAAGTCACTGAAATTTCGTTACTTTCACCTGTAAATAATGATTATTAAAATATGACAGTTATTTTTAACCTGTCTTACTAATTTTGTTTTACTAGTTAAGACTTGTTCATTTTACAAATCATTTTCGTGAACAGTGAGAAGGTTTAATCAAGCAAAATAAAATACTTTGTATTAAGTTTTATCTTCAGTCTTCATTTACCTTCATTGCCTAAATGCTTCATTTTATGTTATCCTAATTTCTGTGATTGAATGACATTTGAATCGATTCAAAGCTTTTTCTGTCACTAGTGCAGTAGTGACAGTTTTCTCCCCCTCTGTCAAAACTTCAGTCACTAAGGAGTTAAACATTATCATGAATTTTACATAGTTTTTGTTTGAATTGTATCGTTACTTCCAAGAAAGAACAGTATATGAGGCGCCTTTGTAGATGTCATCGGTAGTTAGAACCTGTCTTGAAGACCTACCTCTTGTATTGGAAGATCTGTTTGTTACTTAAGAGGTTGACGTTTTATTAGTGTAAATTTAATCATTTACAGATAAATACCACTGTCAGAAAGACTGTTTTTTTTTTTTTAAATAAAGTAGCAAGAGATTTTTAAGTGTTTCACTACTTTTTGTGTGCATTACAAGGTTTTTGGGAGTGTCAGCATATAGAATTTTCTAAAATGACTGTTTGCAGTGTCATACACATAGGCCAGCACATAGCACGCAAAAGCATTCTACTTCATCCTGACCTTTTTCCCGTGAGCTTTGGGAAAACACTCTGGATGCTTATTGATTATAGATCCCAGAATCACCAGCCTGTCTGCTTGCAAATACTAATAGTAGAATGTTTCCTGCCTTGTTTGGTAGATTAATTATGCATTTCTTTCACCTTGTTTCATGTGTGTCTTAAATAAGAGTTGCTTTTCTTGCTTTATTCTTTTGTTTTACAAATGCCTAGTGAGTGCCTGCTATGTGCAAGGGCACTGTTTCTAGGCACATGGGTCTACAGTGGTGAACAAAACGCAAAATTCCTGGCCTCCTGAGGGATAGATATACACAAAAACAAGTGGGCAAGTTAATATAATTTGAGATGGTAATAAGTACAAAGAAGATAATAATTGAGGGATAAAAAAGCTGCTTTGGATTGGATTGTGTCACGCATTCTGAGCTTTGAGAAGTAGCAGCTAGCTCAGGGAAGAGTCTTCTAGCAGAGGAGGGAGCCATTGTAAAGACACTGAGGTGGGAAATAGCTTATTGTATTGGAGGATTTAAAAGGAGCCCGGTAGAGATGGAGTCACACAGAATGAGTGCAAAACTTGGAAGGAGTCAGATCATGTAGGGCATCATAGGGCACTGTGGGAGTTTGAATTTTAGTCTAAATATAATAGAAAGCAAATAAGGATTTTTTTTTTCTTTTTTTTTGAGGAAGGTTAGCCCTGAACTAACATCTGCCGCCAATCTTCCTCTTTTTGCTGAGGAAGACTAGCCCTGAGCTAACATCCGTGCCCATCTTCTTCTACTTTATATGTGGGACGCCTACCACAGCATGGTTTGCCAAGCAGTGCCCTGTCTGCATCCGGTATCCAAACTGGCCAACCCCGGGCCACCGAAGCAGAATGTGCGCACTTCACCGCTGCGCCACTGGGCCGGCCCCCTTTTTAATGAATTTTTTTATTTAAATCTATTTTTAAAGGTTTTTTACATTTTACAGAGATCACTTTGGCTGTTGGAGACAAGTGGTGAGAGGGATAGTGGGAGTGTGTGTGTCTTTGTGTGTCTTTGTGTGTGTGTATGTTAGACTGGATGGTGGATCTGGAAGCAGGGAAATCAGGAGGCTATTAAAGTAGTCTAAATGAGAGACGCTGGCAGCTGGACTGGGCTGCCGACTGTGCTAAACGTGAAGTGAACGGTTTTGGATGGAAGTAGAACTGACAGGACTTGCTGACGAATTGGCTAAGAATAAGTCAAGCTATGTTTTTTAGTTCTTCGTTGTTTTATGCCCTGTATTTGAGTTCAGTAAACTTGATTAAATACCCACTACCTGCATGATACGCTGTTCCTCACTGGCATTAAATACAGTCTTTGTTCTTGAGTTGTTTACTCAAGGGATTTAAACTTTAAAAAATAAAAAAGGTAATTTCATAAGGTGCAGTAGGTGTTATGAAATATGTGTACTCAGGGAGCTGTGTCCAGAGGACGGGAACTTTGCCTACTCGGTGGCTTCTGGAAAGTTTCTTTCTGGAGAAGGATTGTTCCCTTTGTTGAATCTTGAGGGATGTAAAGGAGGAATTTAGTCAAGAGAAGTCCGATTCATCCAGAGTGTCACTGTAGTGTTGAGGGTGCGATGGTAGGGGAGGACTGGTGAGGGGGTCTGGTGTCCTGGGAGTGTGAAGTGGGAGATGGAACACGCCAGGAGTGAGTCTGTGTAGTAGTAAGGAGCCGCAGCCTGCCGAGCTGGGGAGTTCACGCTGAACCCACGTGGCTGGGTGAGGGTGGAGTCATCGAAGAGTCTTAGGTGAAGGAGACTCTCAAGTCAGATTAATTTAAGTCCGACATTTGGCTGCAGTGAGGAGGATGGGGGTGAGACTCCCAGGTGTGCGGGCAGGGAGATCAGTTGGTGTGTTTGTCTCCCTCGTCAAGGGGAGCTCTGTGGTCCAGTAAGACCTGGAGCCACGTTTTTGCCCAGCTTCATCTAAGGCTCACACTGCCGCTGCAGTGAGCTTACTGACGGAGCAGAGCCCGAGAGTAGAGCTGTGCAGCCCTGTCCTTCAGGTCGCAACCGGATGATTACAATTTACAGATGTGGGTATTTAAACTGTGGAGGTCACTTTAGTCAAATTTCTTTTCTTTATTTCCCATGCTTCCTTTTACAGCCTATTTTAGAGATTTTTCATCTTCTAGGGCTTTTTATCAAAATTTTTTTCTACCCTTTCACCTGACTAATGAAAGTGAAGTGATGGTTGGCCATTACCTTGTTTTTCACTAGAAACTTGCTTGTCTAACTTGGTGTTTTTCTATATTGCAAGAAATGTAGATTTGTTAATATTGTTACCAAAAATTTAAGCTCCTCAAGCTGTAGTTTGGTGTCATATATTTTATAAAGTTTGCTTTGCTTGTAGTGGTAGAACAGTTATATTGTGTCAGATTATTACTCATTTCTTTACTGCTAAATATCCTTAAACATTCAGTCAGCTCTTTTTATGGAGACTGTAAAGGGTCGGGGAATGGGAGTGAAAAAGGTCCATTATGGATAAACCAGTCCATAGTTTAAACAAAATTATTTAAAATCGGATGCAAAATGGATTTAATGTGAGCTTATTTACTTAAAATTGCAAGTACGTTGTTAATAAAATACCTTAAGGTTTTATAAACCTAAAAATACAAATAAGTTCAATTGATGGAGAACTTGAAACATAAATTACTTAATTTTTTAAAGTGGTACGTGTTTTCTGTTAAAAGACCTGTTTAATTAACTCTTAACAGAGTTTCCTCCCCTCCACCCTCCACCCCCTAATGTTAGAGTGGGACTTAGACTTAGAGTGGGACTAAACCCGGCTTTCTGTCCCGGCTGCCCCCTCACGTAACTGCTCTGCCTTCATTGCTTTGTCTTTGAAGGTTAGAAGCTGTAGTTACACACATATGTCACTGCTCCCTTCCCACTGTTGTACGTCGTGACGCAAAGGGATTCATGAGTGGAACTTACCCTGTTAAGCTGCACTGAGTTGAGTAGTATAAATACAGTTTCACAAAGGTTTTCCATCTCAAGCATTTTTGAGACTGAGGACTGGAAGACAACTCCGTCGTAAAATCAGAATGACAATTGATATTTAGGTAATGAACCAATCACAAGAAGAAGAAACTGGCTTTCAGGTCATATTATCTGCAATAAACCAAAATCGAAACTGCAGTGGGCATGGAGACTCTGTAAAGTTAAAAAGGCAAGTGGCTGGGGGTCTAAAATGGCAATTTTATATCTCTTATATATAAATATGTAGAAATACAGAATTTATTTTCACAAACATAAATTATAAGGGCTTTACTAAGGTGGCTCTTTGACCAAGTAATAACATTTTTCATCTTTCATCCTAAGGAAACAGGAATATAGTCAAAGATTTCTGTTCATTTTGGTGTAGTATATAATAGCAAAGAATTAGACAAAACACCGTTCTAACCCGTGGTTTCCTTACCTCTGATAATAAGGGAAATCTACCAACTCATTTTATTCCAGAATTGAACAAGAATAGTAACAAAAGTTTATACCAATCTTACTTATAAAAATAGATGCAAAAATTATAAATAAAATATCAGAAACTAGAAATATTAAAAATAAAACCACAAAATCATGACTATGTAAGGTGTATTGCAGGAATGCAAGTATGTTTCAACTACAGGAAATCTATTAGTATGAGATACTTCATATTCATATTTAAGAAGGAATCTGATCTTGATGGATCTAGCAAGAGCTTTCTATAAAATTCGAGTTTTATTCACGTTAACAGATTAGAAATAGGGTTTTCTTAACTTGATGAAGCGTACTTCTAAAAATGTTAACACTTAATCATGAAACTTGGGAGAGATATACCAAATTGTTAATAGTGGTTATTAGTGGATGACCTAAAGGAACAGATGTCCTATAATTTTTTCCTAATATTTATATATAAAAGTATGTTTTACTTTTATAGTCAGCACAATTAAATGTTTCAGTAGGATTTTTGGACTATTTTTGTCTTTTTTTATCCTTTCAAGTCAATTTTTCTGTTAAAGGGCAATTATATTAACGTTTTTTTAAAAGTGTATATATATTCATATTCATATCCGCTTTTGTCTTCAAAAAGTATATTCCTTAAAAACAAAGTAGTATGTGTATATGATTCAAAAATCAGCCACAGATTATACAGTGGAAAAATGTCTCCGTCCCACCTCTATTGTCACCCATCTCGTCACCCAGTTTTCCTCTTCAGAGATAATTGTATTACTAGTGTCTTAGGTATCCTTTCAGGATAATATGTTTCTTTTTAATGCTGTCACTAACATTTGGGTTTTGTTTTCCATTGTCTGTGTTTTTAAACAGAGTAATTAAGTAAACTTTATGCAGATTGTCAACTTTTATTTTTGACTCAGTATTCCTACCCTTTAACTTCTCTGGGTGACTTAAGAAGAACTAAAGAGAAGTCTTTTTAAACCCAAACCATAGTATCCTTCAATTCTTCTTAAATTACTGCTTTTTTCATTATTTCAAAAGAGAATAAGGATAATTCTCTCTCTCTCCTCTTTACGTAGATACAGATGATGTGTCTGTATATCCGTGTGTGTTTCATGATATGTATGGAGTACTGTAATAGAACTTTGAATTTGAAGTTTGACCTGCTTTTGACTCAGCTTCTTCACTGCTGTTGAGTGTGGGTCTTGGAGCATGTGACTGTACTTTTTACTGTCCCTCACTTGTGAAAGGGCATTGTGGTATTATCTGAGTACTTTCAAAGTACTATTTTTGGGTTGTTTGAAATAATGTAATTGAAGTTTGTAAGCTATGAAGCACTATAACCATGAATATGGTTTATTTGAAATATTCACATGTACTCCGTGTCTTCATTTTCTTCCAGTTTTTCTAAGAGAACTCACATTAAATTGTAGGTATTAAATTGTATTGTCTGTCTTTGCTCAGTGAGAGTTTTTGCCAGGCTGCATTGTGTTATGCATAATATAGTTTATTCAAATGTATAACATTTATTCATAAAATCAATCAGAACAATGAATATTTTTATAAATGCAAATTAGAACTTTGAGATTATGGGTGATAGCTACCTTTTATCAGCCTCAGCATCCCATTTGTCGTTTTCTTTATGTTCTGTGTATAATTTGTGAAAGCTCTTCTGATGAGGTTTAGGGTCTTGTGAAACACAGTTTGAAAGACACTTGGTGAGACCCTTAACCTTTATCTGGTGCCAGCATTTATAGTTGTATTTTTTGAGAGAGCTCCTGGTATTCGAAGCCCTTTTGTGTACTCTTACATGGGACATTTTTATCACTTACCTTTTCAGAGGAAACGTTCACCTGCTCCAGGACCTTTGTCCCTTTATAAAGTTAGTGAATTATACCCAGATTAATCAGTCTCTAATTTTAACATTTAACACCTCATGCAGTAAGCAACATCCCCACTTTTCTTGTCCCATTAATGTAATGTTTTGGTTCTTTTTTTTTTAAAGATTGGCACCTGAGCTAACATCTGTTGCCAATCTTTCTTTTTTGATCCTGCTCCTTCTCCCCAAAGCCCCCCAGTATGTAGTTATATATTCTAGTTGTAGGTCCTTCTGGTTGTGCTATGTGGGATGCCGCCTTAGCATGGCTTGATGAGCAGTGCCATGTCTGCGCCCAGGATCCGAACCGGCAAAACCCTGGGCAGCTGAAGCGGAGTGCATGCTTGAACTTCACTACTCGGTTACAGGGCTGGCCCCTGTATTGGCTTTAAAGAATAAGTTTATCAAGCTAACTAAAATAATAGGTATTTAAAAAATTGCAACCATCTTTTGTTTTCCTGGCATCCTTGGTCTGTTTCTAATCTTATCTGGAGCCATTCCAGCTTGCCCAGATATTCCTGTGGGACTAAGCCCATTCTGGGAAGGTCATTATTACTGAGGGCAACATTTAACCATACTGTTTACTCCTTCTTTCTGTCTTGTGGTAGGGTGTTTCAGGCCTATGTGGTCCCCACGGGTGATAGAAGTAAATGTACTACTATCTAAGGAACCTGAAATAAACAATACCACACATGAAATGTGCAGATGGAAAATAATAGTAAAACACTAGTTTAGGATATCCTGCAATGTTATACTAAAATGACTGGATCCCACGTGTCTCTTATGCTCTGTTCTTTTCATTTCTTTTCTTCTTTCACTTAGAATATTTTCTATTGGCCTAACTTTGAGTGTCCTGATTCTGTTTTGTGCTGTATCCCAGTCTACTGTTACACACGTCCAGTAAATTCTTAATTTCAAATATTATATTTTTCAGTTTTAGTATGTTCCTTTTAGTATGGAGAATATATATTGAAATCATCCATTTTTTAAAAATTTTCTTGAATATATTTATAATAGTTATTTTAAAGTCCGTGTCTGCCAACTCTAATATCTCAGTCATCTGTTGGCCTGCTTCTGTTATTGTCTGTTCATTCTTTGAGTTATCACTCACGTTTTCCCTGCCTCTTCATATACTATGTAATTTTTATTGTATGCCATATATTGTATCTAAGAGAATTGTGGATGCTGCAAATGATGCCTTCCCCAAAGAGTATTTGACTTTTCCTGTGTCAGGTAGATAGAGAGGCTGATCATCTTAATCTAATCAGGGATTGACCTGGGTTGGGGCTTCGTTGCCATTTTAATTTGATGTAGTCTATTGCTGGCTCAGTCCTTTTCCATGATTAGGGCTCTGCTGGAATTTTGATTGAAAGCCTGGCGGCATCTACTCCCTCAAAAACTGGAGTTGAGGGCGGCGTTCACTTCTGCCCTTCTTTCCATAGTTTGAGTTTGGCTCTTGAGCCTCCTGTTGTTTGCAGCTTTAAAATCTCGCAAACATCTTTAAGGGAGGTGACTCTTGTGGTTGTCAAAAGTTCTATTTTGTTTTCTTCAGTAGAGTTTCTCTTCCCAGGCCAAGCCTGATTCCCAGCATGTACCTAGAATCTGCAAATGACCCCAGGGGTGGAAGTGGCAGGCAGTTGTCAGTTCACCTGGAAGGTGTTCTTTCTTCCTACAATTTTAGTTTATCTGGATCTCATTACTTTAATAGCTGTCTGTTGTATTTGAACAAGTTTACTTTATCTTTTTCTCCCTAGTTTTTACAACAGGAACATTGGCCTGCTATGACCTGCTTATATCTTACCTGGAAGTAGAACTGTAACAGAATGCTTGAATGGGAACTCTTCTGGTATTTATTCAGAGACCCCAAATCTGAGAACAATAGATTGCAAGTAACCTACATTCAAAATTGAAGTGCTATACCGTTTATGTAGGATTTGCAGAAACGATATCCAGTTAACACATCACTCAACTCTAGGCTATATGAATAAAATATAAGAGTTTGTGAGAGGAGCCTCAAATGAGAACTTCCTTGGAGAGAGTAGTATACACTGTGGCATTTCCCCTTTCTTCATCCAAATTGAGGAGCTTCAGGAGAACTTGCTTGTGCTGCTGAGGTTTGGGAGATAAATGGACTGGTCCCTGACTTCAACCTGAAAAAGGCTAAAAAGCGAGACCAGCTGGAGCTGCTTTTGCATCAGTAGAATGAAGAAAGGGCACAGTGGGAATGGCCTGCACGTTCAGGGTTTGATGGGTCAAAGATAGAAGAATTTTCTCATAGGCCGGGTATACTTTACTAAGGTAGTTGAAGTTAACTTGTCTTGAAAGGATCAAGAGGCCTCCTTTGGAGAGTCAAAGTGACCCAAGCAGACCACCTAGAGAAGTTTTGCATCAGGAACTAACTGTGGGTAAGAGAGGCAGTGTTTGGGCTTCTGACCTTCAAAGGACCTCACCGCCACATTACTGTCACATCAGATTTCAGATTTCAATCAAATCAGCCCTATAAGGCTGTTTGTTCCCTTTTCCTCTAAAACCCCCTCTTCCTACTGTTCCAGAACCTACAGGGCCCTTAAAAGTAACAGCTGGAAAGTCTTGGAGGAGGTGAACTTAGCAAAATTGAATGAGAAAATAAAGTTTTTACTTAGATCAGGGTAAAATTTTTAATTTCTGAAAAGAGATTTATTGTTAATATATATATCTGGGAATGACTAGAACAACCATGGGATCTTGTTGAGATTTTAGCAGAAAGGAGGGAGGCAGTTTGACAAGGGCTTGGTTGAGGGTAAAGATAGAGGAGACGGAGGAGCTCACCAAGTCCAGCTTGTTGAATAAGCTGTCTGTATTATACTTTTGAGAACTTGGGAATCCAAATTTAGTGGTGCTGGGACAGGTAGACTATATGGAGAGAATGGAAGGATGTTACATGCTGTGCATGAAATACATACCATTTTTTAGCAAAACAGAATATTTTTTCTAAACACAAAATATTTGACCATGATACCTATTAAATTATCCAATGATGCTTTATTTCAAAGAGACTATTTTATTATAACTAGGGTTTTCTTCTATTACCTTAATATTTTTTCCCTTGAACTGTTAGATCAGTCTTTATTCTCAAAATCCAGCATTACTTTAGCTCTGCTTTTGGGTTATTATGGGAAGTACTGTGAAATGATAGTGTTGAGGCTCTTAGGAAACTATGTTCATGAACAGTACTTAAATTAAAACTGAAATATATAAGATTTTCTAAGTCCCTCATCTCAGACCTTTTCTTTTATGAACTTTGCTTATCTTTATGGCTTTGTATGTATGTAAGAGGATATAATTTCTCCCTAACTTGGTTTACTCCAAGTTTGGTAGGCCAGTGGGGACGAGGGGGAGAAGGGAGGCTCTGTTTGTGTTAAGGACGATGTGAAAGTTCAGAGTTAGATACTTGAACAAAAATTTATAATGAAAAGTAAGTAACTTAAAAGAATTGTTTCCCCATAGTTGTTATGTGATGACTTATATAATTGGCGTTAACAGGTATAAATAATGCATTAGTCTATGTACATTACCTAGACATTTTAACCTCTACTTGTAAAAGCACACTGTCAACTTCAAAGTGTCATAGTTGATTTTTATTTTTGTAGGATGCTAATGTTTTAAATTGTCAAATTAAAAAAACCTTTCTTTACAACCAAATACAAGCATCACAAAAATGTGTGACTTAAAAAGTTTTGAGTTTTTACAGAACTCTGTTCTGTTTTGCAATCCTTGTTTTATGTTTTATGCATTTAATTTAAAAGATTGGAATGACATGTATTTATCGTTTGTGTTAGGATTTCTTTTGTCATTTGGGATATTTTTTTAATTTTTAAAAACAGAATGTATGTTAAAATAAAGTTAGAAAATTCAAAAATTATTAACATTATTAAACATTTGAACATTATTAAAATAAATATTTCTGAGCCCATTTTAATGTTAACTTTTTTTAAAGTAATAAGTTTCTACTTTGGGAAGGACTTGGAATATTTTGAGTAACTATTTTTAAAATTGATACTTAAATCTTTTCAATGATCTAGACTATTTTATTTATGTGGGAGATATTTTGTTTTTTTTCAAAGACAGTAGAACCATCTAGCAAGATCTCAAAGTAGTGTTTTCAACGTAACATTTAGAGGTAAAGATGAAAAATTTTTTTCAGTCATTATCCAGTCCTTCCTTCTGCTTTTAAGAAGAGCTGTACCAAACCAAAGAAGAATAAGAGTGTCAGTTTTATTCTCATAGGACTCTTAATCATGGAAATTCTGTTGTCTCCCCCATTTTAATTTGGAAGTGGCTCTCCCAATTTACTTGCCCAGAGAATGTTTTTTTCTTGAGAAAAATGACTCTTATAGTAAAATATCCAGATTTTATAATTAAGCACATTTTATAAGTGTTTTACTTACCGGGGATACTATTCTAAAGTTACTGTTTTAGTTTTGTTTTGCTATGTTTTTATTACTTGTTTCTTTTTTACTTTATTTCCTGTTTCTCATAACTATATAAGAGGCAGAATAGTGTTGGTAATTAAGAATGCAGCCTCTTCCCTGCCACCTGCTGACTCTATGACCTTAGGTATGTTACTCTATCTTTGTGCTTTTGTTACCTCATTTGTTAAATGGGAATAATACTGCTTATTTCATGAGATGTTGGAGGATTAAGTGGTTTAATACGTATAAGGCTTAGTGTTATGTCTGATACGCAGTAAGTGTTTAATCAGTGTGAACTATATGTGGGATGGATCCCTCCCCAAGTTTGATTTTGATATGAGACTGATGAAGCCAAACATGTACCAAGAGAGCATGAAAAGGATTATTGCTCGTATAATTAGGCTTTTTGGGGAAAGCAGGGCAGGCTCCCAAGCTGGTCCATAAATGATTTGAGAGATTAGTGATAGGAGATATGGGGCTAGGGTGACAGTTTTCTGCACTCGTGTGTGTGCCCAAGCTTGCCTCATTTACAATTCCCACCAGCACCAAAGGAGGGAGCACCTGGGATTCCTCATCAGCTTGCTGAGATTTGAGACAGGAGATGAGGGCATGGTGGGGCTTGAAACTGTCAGCAGTCAGATAATCAAAAGTGGAGTCAAATTCCTCATTAAACTCAAGCAGGATAAATGAAAAGAAAACCACACCTAGATGCGTCATAGTCAAACCCATGAAAGAGAAAATCTTGAAAGGAGCCAGTGAAAGACGACAGTACAAACAATTGGAATGATATGAATGACATGTGACTTTTCATCAGAAGCAAGGGGGTCAGAAGATTATAAAATGACATCTCTGAAGTGCTGACGTCAAGAAGCCTTAACCATAAATGGGTATCTGCTTAATAAAAAAGCTTCAAAATACATGTAGTAAAACTTGGTAGAATTAATGCGTCAAAATTACAAAGCCACAATTCTAGTTGGAGAGTTCAGTTAGACCAAAAAGATCATTAAGACATAGAAGATCTGAATTACGCTATTAACCACCTACTTGATATTTATAGAATACTAAATTCAACATCAGTATAATACATAGTCTTTTTTCAGGTGCTTTGGTAACCTCACCAGGAAAGACCAGGGCACAAGTCTCAATAAATTTTAAAAGATTGAAATCAACAGACTATGTTCTTTGTCAACAATAGAATAAAATTAGAAATCAATACCAATAAGACAGCTATTAAAAAATGGAAAGTAAAAAACACAATTCTTTGACCCATGGGTTATTTAGGAAAAAAACATGAGAGAAATTAGAATATATTTTAAACTAAATGATAATGAAATTACAACATATCAAATATGTGGGATGCAGCTAAAACAGTGCTTAAAGGGAAATTTATAGCTTTAAATAAACTAGAAAAACTGCCTAAGACTTCACCCAAGAAACTAGGAAAAAAGATAAAAGAAAATGGAAAATAAATAGGAGAAATAATAAAAAGAACAAAAATGAATGACCAGAAAGGAGACAACAGAGATAATTAACAGCCAAAAGCTGGTTCTTTAGATCAGTAAAATTGATAAACTCCTGTTAGACTAATGGAGAAAAAGAGAGAGAGAGAGCCTATAACCATAAGTTACCTATGTCAGAAATGAAAGGGGAAGTATCATGCTAGATTCTACAGACATGAAAAGTATAATATGCATCTATTTTAAACAGCTTTATGCCATTAAATTTGTATGGTCAAGTTTCTTAAAAAATATTACCCCAGCTGCTGCAAGAAGAAATGGAAAATTTGGATAGACCTGTATCAGTTAAAGAAATTTAATTTATAATCAGAATCTTTGCCACAAAGAAAACTCCAGGGCCAGGTGGTTTTACTGGTAAATTCAAATATTTGAGCAAGAAGTAATGTCAGTACTACAGAAACTCAGGAAAAAAAAAGTTAGAAATTTTATAAGACTAACATAACACTGATACCAAAACCTGACAAAGATGGCAAGAAAAGAAGAAAATATACAGATTAATATTTGTCATGAATACAGCTGAAAAAAATTGTTAAAATATACTCCAGCAATATACAAAAATAAGAATACATCATGAATGAATGAGATTTATCCTAACAATGCAAGGTTAGTTTATAATGTTCAAAAATTAATCAATGTAGGGGCCTGCCTGGTGGCATAGTGGTGGTTAGGTTTGCATGCTCCACTTCGGCAGCCCAGGGTTCACAGGTTCGGATCCCAGGCACGGACCTACATACTACTCATCAGGCCATGCTGTGGCTACATGCCACACACAAAATGGAAGAAGATTGGCACAGATGTTAGCTCAGCCACAGTCTTCCTCAAGCAAAAAGAGAAAGATTGGCAACAGATGTTAGCTCAGGGCCAATCTTCCTCACCAGAAACAAAACAAAACAAAAAGCAAAACACGTAATTCACTGAACCAACAAAGGAGAAAAACTGTAAGATCACCTCACTTGGTTAAAAACATTTGACAAAATTCATCATCCATTCATGATAAGCATTCCCAGCAAACTAGAAATGTAAAGAGATTTACGTAGTCTGATAAAGGGTGTTTAAGAAAAACCAACAACTAAGAATATACTTAATCATAAAATATTATGTTTTCCTTTAGATAGGAAACAGGTCAAGGAGGTGCATCTTGTGTCTTCAGTTTGTTATTTTAGTGGAGGACCTAGCTAGTGCAGTGAGTCAGGAAAATTAAATACAAAAGGCAGAAAGCTCTGGAAGCATGGATCAAAACTCTTGCTTTTTGTAAACATGATTATGTAAGAAACCTTAAGGAATCTACAAAAACAGCCAGTAAAGCACATGAGTAAATTTAGTAAGGCTGCTCTTTACAGGTTCAATGTATAAAAATGAGTTGTATTTTCATAAATATTAACAGAAAACAAGTGGAAGTGATATTAAGAAAACAATTCTAGGACCAGCCCCGGTGGCCTAATGGTTCAGCGCACTCTGCTTTGATGGCCTGGGTCTGGTTCCTGGTATGGACCTATGTCACTGTTAGTGGCTGTGCTGTGCTGGTGGCCCACAGACTATAAAAGAGAGGAAGATTGGCACTGATGTTAGCTCAGGGCAAATCTTCCTCAGAAAAAAATCAAAACAAAACAATTCTATGAATAGTAGCATCAGTAAAATTCAAATACTTAGGAATACATTTTTTTTAAAGACACACAAGGTCTCTACACTGAAATTTGAAAACCTTGATGAGAGAAATTATAGAAGACTAAGCCAGTTAGAGAATTCTCCTTCTCATATAGCCAGATATGCTTTTACCAGACTCACATTCCCTCAGATAACTATTATAAACTCTGCATAAAATTAAAAACATAGAGCGCTAGAGAGTAAACAAAAATAGACGTATTTTGGAGGGGATTTGACACTTGGAAGAGGGAAATGGTGTGGGATGAATTTTCTGTTTTTGTATAGATTTTGTCTGTGTAAAATATGCAGGGTAGCTAAAATTTGAACACAAAATCCACTGTTGTTCTGTTCTAAAGAACCAGAGGTCAGAGTTTGGGACAACCACAGCTGCTGAAGAGAGGGGAGAGTTCTAGCAAGGAGAGAGCTACAGAAGGGAAGCCCCAGATTCTGCATAAAAACTTCACCAAAATCAGTAGGCTGACCCCTAAACCCACACAGTGTTGGGGAGCCCTAGTGCAGACTGGCTAAAGGTAAACTGATTTGAATTGCATGCCAAGATAAAACAGTTAACACTTATTGGAGGAATGTAACAGAATCTAGCATCTCCGTCACATAACATTCACAGTGTCCAGCGTACAGTCCTAAATTACTCAACAGTTGAAGAACAAATGTGACCCTTTCTCAAGGGGAGACCAGTGGAGACCAACCCTGAGATGACCTACATGTTAGAACCTAGTGTGCAATAAATTGACAGATATATCATGTTTGTGAATTGAAACACTCAGTAATATTAAGTCAGTTCTCTCTCAATTTAATCTGATTCAAGTCAATCCCCATCAAACCCTAAAATAATTTTTTTCTAGAAATATACAAACTGATCCTAAAATGTACATGGAAATGTGTAGGACCTGGAATATCCAAAGCAATCTAGAAAAAGAACAACCAAGTTAGAGAACTTAAATTATCTGACTTCAAGACTTTCCATGAAGTCATAGTAATCAGTACAGTGTGATTCTGGCATAAAAATAAATAGGAAAGTGGGTTAAAATAGAGAACCCCAAAACAGATACTTTACATGATTATTTGATTTCCGACAGAGATGCCAAAGTAATCCATGAGGAAAGTCTTTTCAACAAATAATGCTGGAAGAACTGGACATCCATGAGGAAGAATGAACCTTGACTCCACCTTATATTAGTCAAAAAAATTAATTCCTCTTGGATCATAGTTCTCATCTAAAAGTTAAAACTATAAAGCTTGTATAGGAGAATATATTTGTAACTAGGGGGTAAGCAAAGGTTTTTTTTTAAGGATATAGAAAGCAATAAGAGGAAGCTGATAAGATAGACTTCATCAGTACTAAAAGCATCTCAGAAGAAAACAGTGTTAAGAAACGGCTAAGAGTCGCAGAGTAGAAAAGAATATTTGCAAAATGTATTTCTTTGTTTTTTTTTTGAGGAAGATTAGCCCTGAGCTAACATCTGTTGCTAATCTTTCTCTTTTTGCTGAGGAAAACTGGCCCTGTGCTAACATCTGTGCCCATCTTCCTCTACTTTATATGTGGGACTCCTGCCACAGCATGGCTTGACAAGTGGTGTGTAGGTCCACACCCAGGATCTGAACCAGCGAACCCTTGGCCACCGAAGTGGAATGTACGAACTTAACTGCTGTGCCACCAGGCCGGCCCCTGCAAAACATACTTCCGTCAAGAGGATTGTATCTAGAATTTGTAAAGCATTTCTATAACTCAATAGTGAAAAGACCAATAGCTCAATTTAAAAAATGCACAAGAGATTTGATACTTCACAAAGGAACATATAGAAAAGGCCAGTAAGCAAATGGAAAAGTGTGCAATATTGTCATTAGGAAAGTAGACGTTGAAACCACAATGAAATACTACTGCACAACCACCAGAATGGCTATAGTTAAATAAACTGACCACACCAAATGTTGAGGAGGCTGCGGAACAACCAGGAACTCATAGACCGAGGGAGAAAATGTAAATGGTACTTCCCACTCTGGAAAAAAGGTCTGGCAAGTTTCTTATAAAACTAAACTCACATCTACCCAGTGACCCAATCATTTCACTCCTAGATGTTTACTCAAAAGAAATGAAAGCATGTGTCCACAAAAAGACATGTATTTACTTGAATGTTCATAGTAGCGTTATTCCAAATCTGGCAACAGGTGAGGTGTCTATCAGTAAAAGAAGGGCTAAACAAATTGTAGTCTGTTTATGTAAAGGAAAACTCAGCATTAAAAAGAGTGGACTACTGTCATATACGTTAGCTTCAGTGAATCTCAAAATGATTATGCTGAGTCAAAAAAGCCAGACCTGAAAGAGTGTATATTGTATAATTCAATTTATGTGAAGTTCTAGACAAGATTAAACCTATCGTGAAAAAACAATGATTACTTCTGGGGGTAGGGGAGGGAGTTGACTGAGAAAGGGGCGTGAGGGATTTTGTGGATGGATGATCTTGACAAGATTGAGGGTTGCACAATTTATGCATTTGGTAAAACTCACAAAATGGTCCCATTAAGATTTGTTCCACACTGTGTTGATTTTACCTTAAAAAAATGAGTGAACAATGAACTCTAGTTAATGATATATGGGTGCTAAGTGTCTAGATTTGCAGTATCTGCAACTTAATTTTTAATATATAAAAGAATAAGATGGATTTGTAGAAAGATAGAAGGGCGAGGACAGCACGTATCACAGAGCCTTCGTTGGAGTTTTCCGGGAAGGGAGTGGGCAGTGCTGGGTAGATAGGCTGAGTAAGTCTGAGTGACTTCATCAGGCTGTAGAGGTGGTTCCTAGTTGTCCAGTACCCAGCACTAGGGTGATTGAGGGCAAGAGGAACACTGGCTTGTCGTTGGAGAGTTTGATAAAATAGGGGTGTGAGCTCTGGATTGGTTGGTTTGTGTGTCAAAGGCGCGCTCTCAAGGGAGTCTCTTGCTGTCTAGGAATTAGTTAGCCCTGGGAGGGGCAGTCTCTCCAGCATCAAGGCCTCAAATGCCAAGAGTGTCAAGGATAGAGAAAATAGGAAAATATAGTCAATACATGCTCCTATAAAAGTTTGAAACTACTGATTTAAACCATTCTGTAGAAGTGTACCTTAAAAAATTTAGGTTCATAAGCCAGCCAGAAGTGGATGTAAGTCCTGGCTCTTATCTCAGGAGCTCTGTGACCTTTTGAATTATTGAATGGTTCACATTTATTTCCTTTTTTTAAAAATAGTCGTAATATTAATTCACTTTATAGAGTTTATATCAGTATAAATCAGATAATGTGTGTAAAGCACTTTAAATAGTGCCAGTCACATAACAAATGGTAAAAATAAATATCGGCAATTTTTTGGTTAAGTTTTCTGTAGCCAGTGAAAATTTCTTGATTGTTCACTTGTATCCTTTGCTAATTTGTTAAGGACAGGGTTGTTCCTGAAGCTGCTTTCTTGGTGATGGAGGGAAGATAAAAAGCTATCTGGAAGTAGGCGTTTTTTTGTTTTCCATTCCCCGTTCCTCAGCTATTTAGTGGTGATGAAGTACACCGACAGGTATAGTACAGGTATAGTGTAATTATAGACTTTTTTTTTTTGTTACGATCAGCTCTTGATTCCTGAGCTGTTTAAAATACAAACTTTTAGTCTTGCTAGTCATATATAAAATGAAAGGACTGTTCTGTTTAAGTAGAAATAATTATGAATGGGTAGTTACATATTACTCCATAGAAATCCACATGTCATGAGTACATACGTAATCAAGAGCTGGAGCCTCATATGAAGTTTCTTTTGTTGATAACATTCTAATTTGTTAACCTCTTTAATTTCACTCAGTGTTCATCATGCTTTATGGCAACCTAGATTCTTACTCCTTTTGATTAGAAGAAGAAATATATTCTTCAGGCAAGAAGGTCATGAAAAATAATAAATTAGTAAAACATAGGTTTATTACTTTTTACAGTGGTAGTTTAACTGCTGCAGTAAATCATGCAAATAGGGCAGGAACAGTAAAACTCATTTAATGGTTTATGTGATTCTGTGGTATGAGCCTTCAGAGTCAGTGTTAGTTTCTTGAATGTAGTTCCTATTGCTTCTCCATTTTCTTCTGATAACAGATACATGAATAAATAGACGTGTCCTTAATCCAAAAAGAATTAACAAATGTAATGTCTGTTTGAGCTAAAGTACAAAATCTTGATGTGTGTCAAAAAATTCTTATGCATTTATATAGTTGGTAAATTATACAGTAGATTTTAAATTTTAACTTCAGTTTTCAAAGGTCCGTTTATTCTTAGATGAAGAAAAGCCTTACTGTGTTAGTTTTACTGATAACTCACTTGTGAAAGTGGTTACTAGGGAAGCTCTATAAGGGCTTCTGTCAGGTTTATTACTAAGTCATTGGGTTAGTCCAGTGACCAGCTAGCGGGCTGTATGCCGTACAGACTCTTCTGGCACTTCAGTGTCCTGATAATTTTAGCACCTCTTCCAACCTCTGTTCCCCAGATTTTTTATATTCAATCTGTGTAAGCAAGAAAATTACACAGTTGATAGGGGATAATCTGCTTTTAAAAAACTGCGTTTCATATGAAGAACTGCAGGACTTTGCATGAGGTTCTAACATGGACGTGCTTGCTCGTGTGTGTTGATGGAGGGACGGCGTTGCAGACTTCATGGTCTGTTACATCTTATTTCAATATATGTTTATAATAGTCTGTGTTAAGTGCATTAATGAACAATATCAAATTTGATCAGGCAGAATTTTTCTGAGACCAGTTTTTGGTTTTAACAGATTAACATGATGCTGAAGAGTTTTTAGAATATCTTGAAGTCAGATGGTCAGATAAATTTAGGAAATGTTGAGCTAATGTGTTTGGGATAGTGCTATCATCATCATAGTAATAAAATTTAATATTCTTTGTGATACATTGTTGATTTCACTCTGTAAGTGTTTTTATTAGTTTAACATTTTCAGACATTAAACTGTTAAACTATCCTTCTCATCCTGCCTGTTGTAAACAGCTCAATGTTGTGCATGTTGATGCTTTTCACATTTGAGAAACGTGCAGACATCTCTTGTGTCTTATTCCCTTAATATTGTTTAAATGTACAGAAACAGAACTTAGTGCAAACTTACACTTATCAAAAGGCAAATTTACACTGAACTCTATAACCAAGAAAATTCTAACTAACGTCAATTTAATGAATGATGCTGTTTTTATTAATATTGATTTTCTGTTTCCGTTGTGCTTGTAGTGCTGAATGCTACCCATGACTAAGGTTCCTTTGGAGGTCAGCATACTGCTATGTGCCTTGTGTTGTTAAATTCTCCCACCTCTTTTCTCTAAAACTACTGTGAGACATAATTTACATAGCACGCCCTGATATCATTTGGCCTTTTGGGTATGATGTCCTCATTTACATGTTAAGTGAATCTCTCTACTTACCCCTGGTGCTAAGGCGACTGTAACAGGTCCAAACGCACTGAGATGAGGAAGCAGTACAGGACTGGTGCTTACCCAAATGATCCAGGATATGTGTTTAGGAGATTTATGTAAGTTACTATTTATTGAGAATAAAAATGTAACTTAAGAAATTATTGTAGGAACCAAACAGACCCTTGACAGTACTGCATTTGAGGTTCCCAGGGGTCCCCAGGCTTTAGTCATAGAAACGCTGATGTAGGTGTTGTAAGCTCAGAAAGCTCTGGGTAGGGTAGAAGGCGTTGTTCAACGCTGTTGCTAGAATCCTGGCCCTGCCACTTGTTAGGTGTATGACCTTGGTGAGGTGGTTTTATTACGCCTCTGAGGCCCAGTTTCCTCAAATTTAAAATGAGATAATGATACATAGCTTGCAGGTTATTATAAGGTCCATAATATATTTAAAGTTTTACACCGTACCTGACATTCATAGGTTACTTATGAAGCTAATTGTTATTATTTATTGCATTGATTCTAAGATGCACATTTTTTCACTTTGGGATGCATCTTGTAAATAAAATTGGAAGTTTTCCCCTTTAAGTGTAACACAAAATAAAGTAGATGACGTTTTAGATTTATTGAAATAGGGAATGTGTAAAAGACCTTTGATGTAGTTGTAATATTCAGTGCCATTTCTCCAAATTTTTCCTGTGTTCGTTTCTTTTAGTATTTTTTACACACTATCCATACTTGGAGTTATAACTCGCCATTCTTTGTTAATAAACTGAAAACCTGAGAGGTCCATTTTTCCCCACTTCTTTTTTTAACCATTTTTATTTTTATCCTTTTTCTCCCCAAAGCCCCCCAGTACATAGTTGTATATTCTTAGTTGTGGGTCCTTCTAGTTGTGGCATGTGGGATGCTACCTCAGCATGGCTTGATGAGTGGTGCCATGTCTGCACCCAGGATTTAAACCGACGAAACACTGGGCTGCCACAGCGGATCGCAAACTTAACCACTCGGCCACGGGGCTGGCCCCTCCCCACTTTTATTTAAAATGTTATGATTTAGTGTGACTAAGAATATTGGGATCCTATTTTTACTAATTTAGTCACCAAATACCTTGTTTGCTAGGTGGTAGTATACACAGACCTTTGGGAGTTCAGGGTCTTATGGGGAAAATAAAATGTAGTTAGAAAGGGTCCGTCTTTAAGGAAGAGTGGGTGATTAAAACTGCCTGATTTAAATCCCTGCGACTACTAGGTCTTAAAAAATTGACCTAGCTTGCTAAGCATACCTACAGAAATAGTAAAGTCAGAAGGTGGCTCGGAAGGGGCTGTTGACATAAATGCATGTGGAAGAAAATGGGTACCAAAGACCCATGTTAGATAGCGAGGCCATTGTATCAGAAGGGAATGAACAGGGCTGAGGCTGGTGTTTCATTGTCTCCTGTAGTGATGGCCAAAGTGAACTGAAATGACGCAAAATAGGAAATAATCTGTACTTCTTATGCTTAGTTATCTAAGGTTAGGAGCTTATCTTTTTACAGAAATGTCAAGATGACTTGACATTTAATTCTCTGGCAATATTTTCTTTTGTTTCATTTGTTTAACTTTGGTAAATGCAGTACATTCACATGGTTTAAAAATCTTTGTGTATATTTATGTATACACATACATGCATGCACACATACGTACAAACAACAAACATGCCTTGAAAAGTCTCCCTTCCCTCCTTCTCCCTACTTCAAGTAACCACTGCTGTTCCTAGTGTGTGTCTGTATCTTTCCTGTGTGCATACACAAATACTTAGAGGTTTTTACTTGTCTTTTTTTTTTTTTTTTTTTAACAGAGAGTAGCTTACTATACGTAGTGTACTTGCTTTTTTCACTTACTGTGATATTTTAGAGATCTTTCCATGTCAATTCTTAGGGAACTTTCTTTGCCATATACTAAATTACCTTATGAATGTTTTTTTGCAGCTACTTTCCATTCTGATTTCTTGTTTCATTGTCTGAATTCTTTTGTTTTTTCTTATTTGATTTTTTTTTAGGTGAAATTTTCAAAAGGTGAAATACACAAATTATAAGTGCTCGATAGGAATGAATTTGACAAATGCATGTACAGTGTATCAAGAGTATTTCAATTACCCAGAAAGTTCTTTCATACTCTTTCCTGGTGGTTCCTCTAGAGGCAACAACTGTTTAAATTTTTTTCGCTTTCAGTTTATTTTGCCCCGTATGGAACCTTATGTGAATGGAATCATTCAGTATCTAGTCTTTTATGTTCAGCTTCTCTCAGCCAACTAAATATTTCTGAGATTCGTCCATGTTGTGTATATCTGTAATTCTTTTTCAAGGATCTTTTGCATTTCTGTATACGTTTTAGATCAGCGTGTCAATTGTTATAAAAATATCTTGCTGAAGTCATGATTGCAGTGGATTTGAAAAAAATGACCAAATACTATCAGGGAATTAGGGGAAAAAAATAGACATCTTAATATTGGGTTGTTTAATCTTTGACTATAGTATATCTCTTACATACTTAGGTTTATTTAATATCTTTCAGCAAGGTTTTTAGTTGTTATTGTATAGGTCTTACACATCTTGTGTTAAACATTTTGTCTAAGTATTTTATGTTTTTGACAGTATTGTAAATGGAATTCAGAATTTTAATTTTCAGATTGTACATTAGATCCCTAGAATTCATTCATCTTATAGCTGGAATTTTGTGTCCTTTGACCAGCATCTCCCCCACATCCCAGCCCCTGGCAACCACCATTCTGCTCCCTATGTCTTTGAGTTTGGCTAACAAAAAGCAGTTTTATTTCTTCCCTTTCCAACATTTTTGTCTTTACTTTTTCTTACCATATTGCACTAGCTAGGACCTGCAGTACAATGTTAATCAGAGTTATATTTTATATTATTGTTGATTAAAGTAAATCATTAGTTTAAAATATTTCTTCCTTCTAACACAAACATTTGAGCAATAATTTCCCTTTAAGCACTACTTTAGCTTTAGCCCCCCCACCCAATTTTTTATATTGTGGATTCAATTTGATGTAGTTTAAAGTATTTTCTAACTTATTTTGTGATTTCTTCTTTGACTCTTGGGTTATTTAGAAGTTTGTTGTTAGTTTCCAAATATTTGGGACTTTAAAAGTATCTTTCAGTCATTTGTATTCTAAGTTAGTTCTCTTGTAGCCAAAGAACATAATTTATAAGATTTCAAAGTTTTTAAAATTAACTGACCTTTTTTCATGGCCCCAGCTTGTGGTATTCTTTTAAATGTTCCATGTACACTCGAAGAGGATTGTATAAATGTCGGTCAGATCAAGGCGGTTGATAGTATTGTGCAGCACTTCTATGATATATAGATTTTTTTTGTAGTCTAATTGTTCAAGGAGTTACTAAGATTGCTCTGATTGCTGATTTGTTCATTTCTTCTTTTAGATTTGTCAGTTTTTGCTTCCTGTATTTTAAAACTATGTTTTTAGATGCATATAGAATTGTTAATGTCTTCCAATGAATTTATCCTCTTATGAAATGTCTCTTTATCTCTGGTAATATTCTTAGTCTTATTATTTCTGATAGTATGTTGGATTAAGCTTACTGCCTGCATGAACTGTGTATTTCCATTCTTATGTTTTCATCTTAGCTATGTGTTATATTTAAAGTACATCTTTTTTGTGGATGTTTTGCATCTTGTGTTCATTCTGACAAGTCTCTGCCTCTTACTGGAGTATGTGCTGTATTTATGTATAATGTTATCATTGATGTGGTTGGGTTTACTCTTTGTTTTACTCCTTACACTTTACTCTTTGTTTTCTGTTATCATCTGGTTTTTTTTGTTCTTCTTTTCTCCTTTCCTTCCTTTGGGGTTAATTATGTTTTAGAATTTTGTTTTAATTTTCTATATGCTTTTTAGCTATATCTCTTTGCCTTTTGGGTGGGAGGTGCTTTCCAAATGACAATATGCGTCCTTAGATTTGCAGCAGTGCGGTTGTTTTAAACACTTCTTGTTCCTTCTGCTGCTGTTAGTATATAAATTACATCCATATACTTTTAGAATTATAATTTTTGCTGCAATTGATCATCTCCTTTTAGGAGAAGTTAGGAGGAGAAAAGAGTATCATCTTTTACATTTACCTACATACTTACACTTTCTGATTCTCTTACTTTTTTCCTATAATTTAGAGTTTCTTTCTGTTGTCATTTCTCTTTATCCTGAAGAACTTTCCTTTAGCATTTCTTTGTGCAAAGTCTGCTAGAATTGAATTCTCCAAATTTTTATCTGAACATGTTTTTGTTTTGACTTTTATAAAAGAAATTTTTGTTGGCTCTAGATTTTAGGGTTTTATTATTTTCCCCTTTCAGCTCTTTAAAGATGTTATTCCATTGTCTTCTGACTTCCATTGTTTCTCATGAGAAAATTATTATTCATGTGTTTATGCTTCTATATATGGATTCTTCTGCTCTTGCTGCTGTCAGAGTTAAACAAAGGTGGACGTTGGTTAAAGTGGTAAAAACAGATTTTATTCAGTAACCATTGCAGTAGGGGAAAGAGCTAAGCTCAATTCCGGTTTACACAGAGGTGACTGGGAGACTGAGGGAGTAGGGGGAGGGGAACAGTTCGGGGCTCAAGCAGTCAAAGAAATGAAAAATTGCCCAAAAAGTGGGTAAGAGGGTTGGTCATTGTCAATGTGATTGGCCATCTGTGTCTGCTAAGTGGCATTTATTGAGGTTAGGCTTCTCCCCTACCTCAGAGGGTAGACTGAGAGACAGAGGACCTGTCCTTCCTGGTGATTGATTACATTTCAGAGGAGTGGTTTTCAGGTCCTTGAGAAGGACACTCCCCAGTTATAGGAAACATAGACATCTCAAAGAGACAGAGGAAGGATTTACAATTGTAAGCTTGTTCAGTCTCTAATAAAAGGAGGTCAGAGGCCTATTGAAAAGTGTTGGCTGGTGCAAATGGTAAATTCTTCTGTCAGCCTTTAGCTTTTCCAGACAGGAACTCAGAAGCATCTGGGTCATACCAGGGACACAGCCTTAGGCTGCTAGAAGCCATGCTAGAGTTTAGTTGAGCGTCTCAGTGCCGGGGTCTGGATGGAGTTGTATATGCCAAGAGTTTTTATAGTTCTCACAACTTTAGATTTTCTTTTCAGTCTGTGTTTTTAGGAATTTGATGGTTATGTGCCCAAGTGTGGTTTTCTTTGTATTTAAACTGCTGGGTAGTCACTGAGTTTCTTGGAAGTGTAAGTTTAGTTTTTCACTAAAGTTGAAAATGTTTCAGCCATTATTATTTCAAATATTTTTTTCCAATCTGTAAAATTTCTGTTGCTCCATCGTCAGATTCACTGACTGTTCTGTCTTCTCCAACCATCAGGTTAATTTTTTCTGATTCTGTAATTTTCAGTTCTAGAATTCCCATTTGATTCACTTTTATAGTTTCCATTGCTCAGCTGAGAGTCCCATCAGTTCATTAAGTCCATGAACATACTCATAATAGTTACTTTAAAATCCTTGTGTTTTAATTCATCTTGGGGGTGTGTTTCTACTGGCTATTTTTTCTTTTGACTAGGGGATAGAATTTTCTTATTTCTTCACATGTTTGGTAATTTGTGGTTTTATATTGGATATTTGGGACAAAACATTATAGAGACTCTGAATTCTGTTATTGTCCTCTGAAGAGTGTTGATTTTTGTTCTGTCAGATGGTTTTGGATCTCAAAGTCCAAATTTTTTGCCTCTAGTCTAAGCAATAGCTGAAATCTCGGCTTAGTTCTCTCAGACTTCCGAGTGCTGGTTCTCACCAGGCTCAACAATAGTCACCCACGTGTATAGGGTAGGGGTCAGTCAAGGATTTGGGCAAAGCTCACACTCACATTGTGAGGTTTTCCCCTCCTGTGGCTCCCTTCTTTACAGGATTTCCCCCGTTTTCCAGCCTCTGGCAGCCCCAAATCCATCCTCTGATTTTGCAGGTCAGTAAAACTGCAGTTTTCTACATAAGGTCCAGTTGCCCTGCCTAACTTAGACTGCAAGGGTGCCCTTGGGTACAAAGCTGCATAAACTCAGCTCTCGTCCAGTGTACTTGCCCTCTTAGGAAAGTTGACTTTGCTTCAATTTTTGTCTGTTTTTGGTCTCTCTCCACTATTTTCAGATAGTTGACTTTATAATATTTTGTTCAGAGGCTGTCGGGCTGTCATTTTTACCTGAAGGAAAGTTTGCCTGATTGAGGCTGCTCTACAGGCAGAACCTCTGTTCTGTTTCATGTATTGTTTTACTAATTCCTTACTGTTTCCATTATTGAGGATTTACAATGTGTTTCAGAATCTGGTAGGGCCAGTCTCTACTCTTCTTGTCTGAGTTTTCTTGGTCATTCTTGTTTATTTTGGTATGTTATATTTGGAATAGTTTTGTTTGGGTCTTAAAATTTTTTTTTTTAATTTTTGTTGAGATTGCATCAAATATCTAAATTTGGCAGAATTGATATCGTTATGTTGTCTTCCTTTCTAGGAAGATATATGTTTCTCTCTTTGCTCACTTTACTTTTGTGTTCTTTAGTGATAATGACACATTTATTCTAGGTGCTTGGTATATTTTGTTATAAATTGATTCTTTTTAAAAATATTTTTTCGTATATAAACAAGCAAAAATTTTACTAGCTAGAAGCAAATTTACTATTTTTAAGTAAATCTTCCAATTCTGTGACTGATAGAACTGAGGCTTAAATATACCGTATGATGGCAAGTGGAAAGTAGCTGAGTTGGAGTTGGGATCTGGGTCTCTCTGCCTCTAGATTGATTCCATGTTTTTAACAACTACTGTTCATTATTCTCTAGTTTATTTCAAGGCTTGAATAAAACTCAGCTTAAGCACCTCATGCCCTTTGAGATGCTGGTTCTCGTGCCAGTCCCAGAGTTACTTGAGTGAAATGTTCATTCTAGTCTCATAGGAGCAGAATAGCTTCTTGATCTACTCTTTTGTTGATCATTTTCCTCAAATTATTTTCGAAGAAAGAAGAGTAAGTTGTATACTATTCCTTCTGAGGCTTAAATTCATATTCATAACTATAATTTAGTTGATTCAATTGTAGTTTAAACTACGTGGTGCTGTATGTTTTCAGTAGATAAATATCCTGAAGAGCCATTTTATGTCATGGGTTTTGGGGGGAAAAAGATAAGGTCTAAATTATCCTCCAGTATTTTGGCTTTTTCTGGCTTTTGTTGTCTGGGAAATGAAAGATGGACTTCCACAGCCAAAAAAGCAAGAAAATCTGTACAATATCTCAAAAAGGTGCTGGAAAGTATCTTGAGGTGCAGTTTTTTTGCCTGTCTAGTATTATAGTTAGAAAGCATGGCTTGAAATGTTTTTGCAGCCCAGTGGCTGTGCAGGAGGCCCTGTGGCACTGAAGCCCAGCACCTCAGGTGCTGCATGTTGCCCAGCCACGGGAAGATGGCACTTTTCATCACTGCCCTTTGAAATGTTGATTGACAGCTCGTTAGCAATGTGTACATCTAGAATTTAGTCAGTTTGATTTTATTTTCAAAAGTTGTTTTGAAATGTTTCTTCCTCCTCCTTGAAATTTTGATGATTGTGTAATATGTAAGAAATGGAATTGTTTCAGAATTTACCTTTTGACTCTAATTTTAAAAGTGCAACTTATGACCTGAGACACCTTGGTAGTCAGAAGTTCCACCCCCGGTTGCCTTTTCAACTCTTCTCCCACAGATGAGAATTACTGTGAAATGGAGTAGAGGCAGGGAAAACAGAAGTATCTCTGGGTTGCACATGTTCTGAAAAGAAATGTGGAGGAAAAATTTTGAGGTCTTTCCTGGTCTGTGTCTTTCGGTTCAGGTGTATTGATTAAAAAAACTAGATATAGCAAATTTTTCATACTTACAATGTGTTTTAAGAATTTGGTGCTTTTATATATCGTTAGTCCTCACAGCAGTTTCTTAAAACTTTTAAGGTAGCGTGCTGTGTTAGGATGACTTCAAAATCCACGTCCTTGTCCTTTGTAGTAATAAGAGAGAAATAATTTTCAGTGACACTGAATATATAAGTATCGAAAATAACCCGGAAATCTTAACTGTGGATGTGTGTTTAATTGGAATTTTTCGTATATTAAAAATATCAGTTGACGTCTGTTTTTAAATAAGTTTTTATAAAAACTGGATTATAAAATGAAGCACTGTTAGTAAGGCTAGTACATAGGTATTAGATCTTTTGTTGTGAGTAGAGGAAATTGGAAAGGGCATTATAGGTGTGATTTCATTAAGCTAGAGAACATTGATGTTCACATTTTAAAAACATAATCATAACTTATCTGAAGTCACATGTTCCATTTTATTGGCTTCCTTCATATAGAAAATATAGAAACCAGCACTAAATGCGTGTGAAAAAGCAATGTATATTTTCTGGGTGAAGGAAGTATTCTGTACATTTTCCATGTTTTACATCATGGTATTTTGAATAACCATGCTTCCATGTTCACATCAATTTTTTGTTTTTCAATTTATGCACAGCACTTGCTCTGAAATTTGGGGACTGAGTACACCAAATACGATAGATCAGTGGGATACAACAGGCCTTTACAGCTTCTCTGAACAAACCAGGTGAATATTCTGCCCTCTATCGAATCCTAGAGATCTTGTGGGAGGGGGGGTGTTTTGGAAGACCTATAGTGGGTTGCTTAGTGTAATTTTGCCTACGATGTTTCCTTTATTGTAAAATAAGGCATGGCATTTAAAATACCTGCTTGCCAGTATTAAAAACATACTAAATGTTTCAGCTGATGTTTTGATCAATGAAATTCTAGTTTTGAATTTTGAAATTATTGCATCCCCTAAAGAATAGGAACTTTGTTAACTGTATTCTCATTTTAGTTTGAGATTAGATTATAATCTGTTCTTGGCCTAATTTTTAAGTAGATACATAACCAATTTTTGCTAAATTTCTTGCTATCATCTAAGTCTCATCTTCTTTATACTAATAAATACATAGCTATTTACTGAACTCTTTATATCACAATTAATGCTAGGCTAACTTGTTCTTATGTTATTTTTTTGGTCACCTTATTCTCTTTTGTTGAGCATATTGGTATTTGTCCATTTCATCTCATCATATTCATTACCATCTGCATTTATGTGTGAGTTATAGAAATATATCTCAGTGCTCAAAACAATCACAGCTGGGTAATGAGTTACATTAGTTTGAATAAGTTACTTTTACTTCATTGTTGGTATTTACCATTCTTCACACTAGTTCCTTTGTTTGATAATTCAATCACCTACAGAATTAATGCCCTTAAAAGCCTGCCTATATAAGAATTTGATTTACTAAAGATAGAAGTTGACAAAGTTTTTCAAGTATAACTATGTGATACTCTTTAAAAACCAGTTTTTTCCCAAATGGTTAGCCATTCATTGACATTTGAGTCATTTATGTAGCATGTTTATAAGAAACATCTGCTATTGCTGCTGCTTACTTTTATATGAGATCCATTAAATAGTACATTTTTCTTCCTTGTACCCACTAAAACTAACTAAATGTCTGTCATTCCTTTCTTTATGCTCCTACTGTGCTAATTTAGCTCAATTGACTACACCTATTTTTTTTTTTTTTAAAGTTCCCACCTTTCTCTTCCCCTTGCTTCCCAATAGGTCTCTTGATGGTCGTCTTCAGGTATCTCATCGAAAAGGACTGCCACATGTTATATATTGCCGATTGTGGCGCTGGCCTGATCTTCACAGTCATCATGAACTCAAAGCAATTGAAAACTGCGAATATGCTTTTAATCTTAAAAAGGATGAAGTATGTGTAAACCCTTACCACTACCAGAGAGTTGAGACACCAGGTAGGAAAATTAGATTTTTTCCTTGTTTTAAATTAAATGCTGGAACTTAGGTTTATGAGGTACTCTTATACCTAATTGACCCAGGGAAATTTTGATGTAAAATTCGTATAAATTACCTTAAATTCAATATATTATTGGTGGTAATTAAAAATACTTCTTTATTTTTTAATTAATTAATTAGTTTTTTGGTGAGGTAGATTGGCCCTGAGCTAACATCCATTGGCGTTGGCAGTCTTCCTCCTTTTTTGCTTGAGGAAGGTTAACCCTGAGTTATCATCTGTGCCAGTCTTCCTCTATTTTCTATGTGGGATGCCTCCACAGTGTGGCTGACAAATGGAGTAGGTCTGCGCCTGGGATCCAAACCCGTGAACCTGGGCTGCCAAAGCAGAGTACACAGAACTTTAACCACATGGTTATGGAGCCAGCCCCAAAAATATTTTTTATTTTTTAAATATTTTATGGAAAAATATATGTAAGGGGGAAAGATATGTCAGTTTCTTGGGATAGCATTCTATTTCACATCAAAGTACGTATCCAGGAAATTCTAATCCCACACATTCAGTCTGCTTAGAACTAAACTGCTGTATCTCTGCCTGTCTGCTACATTAACTATTTCCAATCATTTTGCTCTTAGAGTCTGTTTTTGAAGTGCATTAATGACATCATTTGTATCTAAGCAGTTTAGTAAAACTCATAGCAAGACTTTGTAGTTTTCTTGGTCAGCTGTGTATTTGAAACTTTTTAAAAGAGTAAAGCTATATTTTTAGAAGATACCCTACTTCTGATTTTACAAATCTTTCCACCACTTTTCCCTTGGAGATTTATGAACTTTTATGGTAATGTGATATTGCCAGGATCACCTTGTTCCCAGAAGTACAAGATAAATTGGGACTTGGAAATTTAGATTGTGGTTTATATGGTAAGTTAAAATTGTATTCAGATTTGTCACTTTCTCAATAGCTCTCAATACCAAATAGGTTGACTCTAAATTTAAAGAATTAAGCACACTACTTTTTTTGTGAAAATGTTTAGTAAAGGTCCCCCTCCCTCTTTGCTCCTTGCTGTTAACTTGGAGTCTTTTCCTCTTTCAGTTCTGCCTCCCGTGTTAGTGCCGCGGCACACTGAAATCCTGACAGAACTCCCGCCTCTGGATGACTATACCCACTCCATCCCAGAGAACACTAACTTCCCAGCGGGGATCGAGCCACAGAGTAATTATATCCCAGGTAGTTTTGCCTGTTGAGTCTCCTAAACATTGGGATAGATACGAATTTTGTTCACAAACATTCAAGTATGAGTAATCTGTGGTTTGTCTTTTAAAAAAATGCTTCTGGATTTTGAATAGAAAAATGTGATTTGTTGGGTGATTATTTTGTGAAATGTATAAGCCTAGTACTTTAAGCATTTTTGTCTGGAGAAAAGTTTTACTTTATATTTCATTTTCTTTTGCAGTGGCTTTAATCAAAGTACTGTGAGAAGCAGAAAAGAAAAGATCTTAGTAAGTTTGTCTTAGTTGTTGAAGCTGAGAGATGCAGAATGTAAGCAAAATAAATGGTACAGGAAAAAAGTATTCCTGGAACAAATGTAACTAAAAATCACCCAAATAATCACTTTCATAGATAGTTTGATAATGTTTAAAAGAAATGTAAGATTTCTATAGAAGATATTTTAATTTTACAGACGTAACAACACATATGTTGTACTGAAAATCAGAAATCCTCTATTTTAGTTCTTTTTCATCTGGGCCTCAGTAATGCCTACTGAAAAATAAGTGAATTCAACTACCTGGTTCGCAAATTCTGCTCTAATTATTGTATTATGTGACCCAGTAATTCATGATATGGTAACTGCCCTTTTAGTTTTCACTATTTTTTAGGAGAACAACTTACATTTTCTTATTTTTGTTTCTCTTTTTTTGTCTTTTGGGTTTTTTTTCCTAGCAGAAACTAAAGGTGTAATGTTACGATGAGGATTAAACTGTGCATTGGATCTTTTAGTGTCAGTTTTTTCTCCTTTTGTAATATTACTGTATTCTCTCATTTTTATTTTACACAAGTGAAAATATGTCAGGAACTTAGAATTTCAAGTACATTAAAAAATATTTCTTTAATGTGTCTCATCATGGAAATGCTTATTCATTGAAGACAATTTTAAAAACAAAAAGGATTTTTTTTAAATAGCTAATTTTAAAGTTAGAAAGTGTTTTCTGATAGTTCTAATGTGCATTTTTTGATTACTCTTTTATTCCAAAAGAGGACTTAAGACTGCCTTTTGTGTTGCTAAGAAACAAAGTTTCATAAGTTGGGAGGAAAGGGCATGAAGTGGGGTGGACTCTGAGGGCTAGGATGAGGGGGAAAGCAGGACCGAAACAGGACAGTTCTTAGGGAGAAGAAGGATTTGGCAGGAAAAAGAGTTACGTGTGTGTGGTGTGAGGAGGAGGAGGCATTTTAAGTCTTTGATGTGGCAATTACTGTTATTCAACAATACTAGGAAACTGAGCTGTAAGCATACAGTCTTGGAAGGCATCTACCCAATAATTATTTGGAAGGATGTTGATGAAAATGTTTAGTGGCATTCACTTGTGGAGGTGTTTGGGCTTATTTTTGCTTTCATCTTTATTCATTTAGATTTGAGTATTTTACAAAGTAGAATATCAAAAGTGGATTACACCTGTTTGCTTTATTTATTTATTTTGTGAGAAAGATTGGCCCTGAGCTAATACCTGTTACCACTCCTCCTCCTTTTGCTTGAGGAGGATTGTCCCTTAGCTAACGTCTGTGCCTCTTCCTCTGTCTTGTATGTGGGATGCTGGCACAGCATGGCTTGATGAGTGATGTAGGTCTGCTCCCGGGATCCAAACCCATGAACCCTGGGCCGTCAAAGTGAAGCGTGCTGAACTTAACCACTGTGCCACTGGGCCAGCCCCATTTCTTCCTGTTGAGACCTTTGAGACAAGGGTGCTTAACCTGGCAAAGCTTAGCTTTGCTAATTTTATTAGCTTCCAAATAGTGTTTGATGATGTGTATCATTCTTATTTTTGTGTTCTTTGAGTATATGAAGGTATTTTATTTTAGTCTTAGAATTTCGTTATTAAAAATTTAGGGTACCAACACTTAAGTGTTTGATACTTAAGTTAGCTTTTTGAAGGGAGATTGTGAAGGAGCCCTTTAACCCTTTAATCTTTTCTCTCTCCCTTTTGGTAATTACAAAATTCCTTTTAGATATGTGTCTGCATTATCTTGAACTGCTTAAAACTGCCCTGCAATATAATTGTTAAACTGTTGGTGATCTTTTAAACTTATTTTTCCTCCTTGAAATGGTAAAATTGTATGAATGTTTTTATTTTACATGGAGCTTATTCAGCTATTCAGATGCCTCCTGAATATAAACATTTTGCTCATAAGATATTTTGGAAATGACACATTAGAGTCTTATTTATTTTCAGGGTGTATTTTGCTTCAGTTTTGTGCAGTATCTGTATTTGAATTTAGTTTTCTGCTTCAAACACTTGGAATTTACTGGTTCAAAATCCCTGGAGAAATATACTTTTTATGTAGAATTCAAGCTAGACCGAGTCCTGAACCATATTACCATATTTTGCACTGCAGAACCTAGTATAAGGTGTAAGCCTGTATTACTTTGTAACCCAAAATCTAGTGTGTGTGTGTGTGTGTGTGTGTGTGTGTGTGTGTGTCTGTTGTGTACTCTTTAATCATCTCCTAGGTATACCCATCCATGATGGCCATTAGTTTAGAAAAAAATTATAGGTACATGTCTTTGAAGCATACTGATTTCAGAACTGAGGCATCTTTGAATTATATTTTTGGTTCTTGCGCCAGAAAATATACATAGGGGAATGAGCCAGATATGTAAATAACAGCTAAGAAAATATGCCCGGAGAGCTTGATTGTATTACAAGTAGGCTTTAAGGATTCACCTCTAAGATTTGGATCAGAACCTGAATCATAAGCCCTCAATATTCAATATTGCTTTTTATAATAATGTTATATAACTTTTGTGTTTGTTATTCGGAGTGATTCTTTGGTTATCTTTAGTAGCTAGGAGGGAAGGTGGTGAGATTAAATTGCAACTGCACTTGATTTTTTCTAAACTTTTGTAGAAACGCCACCTCCTGGATATATCAGTGAAGATGGAGAAACAAGTGATCAACAGTTGAACCAAAGTATGGATACAGGTAAAAATTAAGTTTCAGAACTCCTCAATAATTAGATATATGATTTTTGCCTTGTTTGAAACTCACAAGAGTTATTCATAACTCTTAAATTTAGAGAAGTTGGGACTATTTCAAAAAAAGAATGTTTTGTCTTGATTTAATCATACTTGAACCATCCAAGGGAGGGCCCTATTGTCAGCAAAAAATTAATATATGTTATTCTAAAGAAAATTGTTAGAATTTTCTCTTGT
Organism: Equus asinus; assembly: GCF_041296235.1. Classification (NCBI taxonomy): domain Eukaryota; kingdom Metazoa; phylum Chordata; class Mammalia; order Perissodactyla; family Equidae; genus Equus; species Equus asinus. The sequence goes on from NC_091796.1 coordinate 27,497,017, forward strand.
GAGAATAAATGAAAATTTAAGAACATTCAGATACTTTTGAAGTATTCTGTGTATCTGTTTAAAGTTTTAGTTACCCTTTGAATAAATGTCTGGTGAAAGACCGTAATTAGCTCAATAAGACGTTTTCAGAGGAATTTGGAGTGAGGGATGAGGATCAGCTTTTCAGTGCTCCTTTAACTTAGTAGTGAGCTCTGAACTGTAGTAGATTGTTTACACAAAATACCTTATACCTGACCTAATTCAATTAATTTCTAATACTTAGCTGTCAACTCCAGACACAATGGAGAACAGGTCTTAACGTAAAATAAATGTTACACACATCAAAGCTTTAAAACAGTTATGTAATAAAATATATAACTCACCCAGACTAATAGGTGACCAGTGAAATAGCTGTGATATCATTGTAATTGTCTGTTTTGACCTATTCCACCCTGTCTGTCTCTTAAGGGTAGGACACCTTAATATCACAAACTGACAGATACCGTCAGCTTTTCTACACAGTTTATATACTAAAGCATTCTGCAGTTATGATAGTCTAAACTATTTTTAAATGAATTAACATTGGCAGGGGTGAGGGACCAGCTTTTACAGTAATTCTGTTTAAATTCGTCCATTATTTGGACTCCCAGGTAAAGCAGCTTCTACTATAGCTAATCACACTTAGAGCTGTTCAGAGTAGTAGATTACCAAGAAAGATAGACACTCTAATGGTCGTTGGAAATAACATATTGTACATCTTGATACAAATGTCTTACTCACATGATATTTGGCTTTCTAAATATATCTTCCTAACACACCTGTATGTCAAAGAACTGTATTCCTGAACCAACCATGTTCCTTTTTGCCCCATGATGGACAACTGCTACTGTGATCTTTAAAAGTGGGTGCCGTGAAAAGATACTCAACATCATGACTGATCAGGGAAATGCGAATCAAAACCACAATGACATACCACTTCATACCCACTAGAATGGCTATAATCAAAAAAGAAGGTAACAAGTGTTGATGAGGGATGTGGAGAAGTTGGAGTCTTCATATGTTGTTGGTAGGAATGTAAAATGGTTCGGTTATTTTGGAAAGTTTGCTGTTCCTCAAAAAGTTAAATATAGAATAACAGTATGACCCAGCAATTTCACTCCTAGGTATATACCCAAGAAAATTGAAAATATGTTCACATTAAACTTGTATGCAAATGTTCACATAGGCATTCTTAATAGTGCAAAAGTGGAAACAACCCAATTGTCCATCAAATGATGGATGGATAAATTAAACGACTTGTATCCATACATTGTAGTAGTATTCAACTTTGTAAAGGAATGAAGTACTAATACATGCTGCAACATGGATGAACCTCAAAAGCATTATATTAAGTGAGAGAAGCCAGACACAAGAGGCCAGAAGAATTCTAATTAGTGCACAATTGCCCATTCAATCACAGAGCTGGAACATAGGAGCAATAAGATAAATATAATCACTGGTTATGAAAATGGGTCAAAATTGGAAAGGGGAGAATAAGGTGAATCGACTAAAATGAAAATGTTTTGGGGTTAGCTTTGAACCTAACCCAATATTTCCAATTTTGTTTCAGTGAGGAAATGTCTCTGACTTTTTCAAAATGATACATTTAAAATTATTTTCTGTAATGGCAATGTGTGTATTTGATTCATGAGTGTTAGAAGTTGGTTTAACTACCAGTCTTCACCCGCTGTCAGTTCCTGTCTCAGTGCTGTGGCTGGGACACCGCAGATGAGGTGCATCCGACTGACGCAGGGCCCCGATTTAGAACAAAATTGATCTCTCTTTAAACTCTGGTCCATACCTTCCCTGAGGGCAAGGACATAATTAAATTAATCTTTCAAGCTCTGTTGGGATAGGAGTTAATATTTTTTTAAAGAGTAACCAGAGGACAAATTAAGCAGAATAAAGAATTGTATGAAAAGTACCTGTTATTTTTTGCTTTTTTTTTTTTTAATTAATTTTTCTGGTCAAGCCTCCATTCCTCCTTTAAAGTCTTATGGACATTAGCGGTCAACCTGGAACATCACAAGAAATCTAAAAGTTTGATTTAAGTTCTAATTTTTTCTTCTTGTAAGCAATCATTTTGTGCCCCCCTGGACAATATTTACATACCCCACTTAGGAGACAGCTTCTCTAACCAAATGCATATAGTCAAGGCAGCATGGTCACACTCTGAGCTAAACACCTGAGTTTGAATTGTTTCTCTACCTTGTCCTAGCTAGGTGACCTAGGCACACAATTTCCTTATCTGTAAATTAGGGATAATAATAGTACCTAACTTATGCGGTTATTAACAGAGTTAATATTTTTACAGCAATAAAAATGTTCCTAACTCGTAGTAAGTACTATATAAGTGTATTTAAAGAAAATATAAAAGGAGGAATTAACCGTTAAGAAAACGGAAGAGGGGCTGGCCCGGTGGCATAGCAGTTAAGTCTGCGTGCTCTGCTTTGGCGGCTGGGGTTCGTTGGTTTGGATCCTGGGCGTGGACCTACGCACCGCTTATCAAACCATGCTGTGGCAGGTATCCCATATATAAAATAGAAGAAGATGGGCACAGATGTTAGCTCAGGGCCAGTCTTCCTCAGCAAAAAGAGGAGGATTAGTGGCAGATGTTAGCTCAGGGCTAATCTTCAAAAAAAAAAAAAAAAGAAAAAGGAAGAAAGTTGATTGCACAAAAGTTAGGAGGAAAATGAGGTATTGAGATTCAAAACAGAAGCAATTTACCTTCGTGATTAGGATATTCTCAATAAAATAGGAAAGTAAGTTTATTTGTCAAGAATGGACAGTCAGGTTTGACAACTTTAGGATAGTCGTCTTATTGGCTATGCCATCTCTCTGCCATGTCTTATAATTTTTAGTGTAGGCATATAGCATGTCTGTCATTAGATTGTTCTTCACTATTTTAACCTTTTTAGTGCTATTATGAATGTTATTTTTCAATTTTACTTTTCAGTTTTTTGTTCCTGGGATATACAATAAAACTTGATTTTTGTGTATTCATCTTTTTTCTGCAACTTTACTAAATTGCTTTTTGGTTCTAGTGTTCTGTAGATTCCTGAGATTTTCTAGATACAGAACCTTGTTGTCTGTTAAATAAAGACGCTTTTCTTTTTTCCCAATCTTGATGCCTTTTTCACTTTTTCTGTCCTGACTAAAACCTGTGGTAAAATGTTGAATAGAAATAGTAAGGATGTACATTTTTGCATTGTTGCTGATCATAGAGGGAATGCTTTTAATAATTCCCCCGATAAGTAGGATGTTAACTATGGATTTTTTATAGATTTTTCTTTATCAGGTTGAGGATGTTCTTTTCTGTTCCTAGTGTTGTCAGTGTTTTTAATGAATGACTGTGGAATTTTGTCCAGTGCTTTTTCTGCATCTGTTGAAAGGATCATATAATTTTACTCCTTTATGGGGTGAATTTCACTAAGTGATTTTTCTAATGACAAACCTTGACCTTATTTGGTTGTGATAAATTAACCTTTTAAAATATTTATGACTTGATTTGCTAATCTTTTTTTTAAGGATTTTTACATCTATGTTTACAAGGGATGTTGGTCTTCAGTTTTCTTATAATGTTTTTCTGTAGTTTCGATATCAGAGTAATACTGGACTCTTAAGTATATTGGAAAGGGTTCTCCTGTTTTCTGAAACACTTTGCATAAGGTTGGTATTAATTCTTCCTTAAATACTTGATAGCTTCTACCAGAGAAAACATCTCTTACAGGGAAGAGTTTTTAAAATTGAACAGTATTTAGATTTTCAATTTTATGTGTTGGTTTGGTAACTTGTGTCTTACAAGAAATTTGTTCATTTCACATAAGTGATAGGTTTTATTGCTATAAATTTATTTCTAATTTGTTATCCTCTTAATGTCTGCAAGATCTGTAATGTCCCATTTTTTAAATAATGTTGGTAATTTGACTTTTCCCTCTTTTATTCTTGATAAGTCTTGCAAGGTTTTTGTTATTTTCAAAGAACCAATTTTTGGCTTTTCTATTTGTCTCTTTACTATTTCGTTTATTTCTGTTTATTATTATTTAAATATCTTCTCATTCCTCTTGCAATTTCTTCGATCCATGATTATTTAGAAGTTTGGTTTTTAAGAAGTGTGGAGATTTTCTAGATACTTTATTGATTTCTAACTTAATTTCATTGTTGTCCAAAATATTCTTTGTATGATTTCAGTCCTTTGAATTACTAAAAGTTATTTTATGCCACAACTTTGCTTATTTTGATTCGAGTCCCATGTATAGTTGAAAAGAATGCGTCTTCTGCAGTAGTAGTGTTCTCTCAGTATCATTTAGGTCAGGGTAGTTGATGGTGATGTTCAAATCTCCTTAATCCTTTCTGATTTTCCCTTTAGTCCTATTAGTTTTTGCTTCATGTATTTTGAATTTCTGTTTTTAAGTGGCACACATTTGAAATTATATCCTTCCAATGAATTGATCCCTATTATAAAATGTCTCATATAACATCACCATATCGTCTTATTTCAGTGGTTGCGTGGTTTATTTTTTATTCTTTTACTTTCAAGCTATCTGCATCTTTATGTTTAAAATGTATCTTTCATGGACAGCATTTGGTGTCTTACTTAATTTTAATTTGGTGTCTTTTACTTGGAAAATTTAATCCATTTATATTTAATGAAATTATTGGTATCATTGGGTTTGGGTTACCATTTTGCTTTTTCTTTTCTATCTGTCTCATCTGGTTTTTGTTCCTCTGTTCCTGATTTCCTGCCTTCTTTTAGATTAGTCAAATCTATTTATATTTGAATCCATTCTGTTTATTCTCTTGACGTTTTAGCACTATCACTTGGTATTGTTTTCTTGGTAAATTATAGTATTTTACAACTTGATGTGAGATGTAAGAACTTTACAACACTATAATTCCATTCACCTACCTCTGTTGTTTGTGCTACTGTTATCATATATTTTACTTATAAGTATGTACAAACCCCAAAGTACAGTGTTATTTGCCCTAGACTTTAGGTTGTTTTTTAAAAAAATTTTAAAGATTAAAAAGTAATCTTTTGTTATTTACCATCTCTGCTGTTTGTTCTTTTCCTGTAGACATTTGTCTAGTTTTTTTTAGCACCATTTGTTGAAGAAACTTTTCTTTCTCCATTGATTTACCTCAGCTCCTTTGTTGAAAATCAAGTGATAATATATATTTGGGTCCAACTTTTGGTCTGCTAAGCCAATATGATAAGTTCATTTCAGATAATCTATTTTGCAGTTTTAAAATTTTCATTTTAAAGTTTTTGTCTGATAATTTCAGTCTGGTTCATAGATCTACTTCTTTTGACTTGTATCTCTTGATTATGGGTCAGTTTTCCTGCTTTTTTGCATGTCTCATGGTTTTTTAATTGGATGCTGGGTATTGTGTATAAAGTAATAGTAGAGAGTATACAGATAATATTTTCTTTTGGAAAGACTCACCCTTTTTTCTCTCTGGTTGCTGAGTTCAGTAGCTGATCTCTTCCATATAATTAGGAGTTGAGTTGGATGGGTGGTCTTTTGATCCTTTAGTTAATATCAGATAACCTCTGGTTTGAAGGAGGGACAGCTCCCTACCTTTCAGGTATGACTATGACAAGGCTGCAGGATCTCTCACTGCTTTCCAGCTTTGCCCCAAACCTCCTGTGCTGCCATGTACTCAACTAAAGACGTGTGGGTTAGAATTGACTGATGAAGAGGACTGCCTCTGTGCTTGGGCTTCTCAGACTTCAGTTGCCTGTGTGTGGCCACTGGAAGTTTTGTTGCTTTCTCCTTTGGTGAGCCCAATCCTACGTGCGTCTGTGTCCTAACTTGACATGCTCCCAACAAGGAAAGTGGTTACCACTCTCTGCTTACATAGGGAGAGCTCATCCCTCTCTGTAAACTAGTTCACTTAGACTTAAATAGGCCTGCAGCTTTTTGGTAACTTTAAAGAAAACCATGATTTTTTTAGTGTTTCTGATATTTATTGTTATTTTAGGAGCAAGGGTTTTTCCCAGTCTTCTACATGCTAACCATAACAGGAACCCTGTAGAAGTTATTAGTAAAAACAAAAGTAACTTTATTCTTATTATGAACAGAATTCATGCTCATAGGAAATTTGGAAATGCATAGAACATAATAAAGAAACACGAGGAAAAATGTGTATTTTTTTAAGGTGGAATTGACATAATATATCTTTTTTTTTTGTTTCATCTTAGATTTATCATTAGTCTGTGTCAAATAAAAAATAAAACAGTATTTTACAAATAAAATTGGGATACATTTTGAATTATGTAACAAATGGATCTTCATTATAAAAAAATTAAAAAGTATTTAGGTAAAACAAGAAAATTTAAACATTACATGTAATTACGTCATCTAGCAATGACTACACTTTTAATTTTTAAAAGTTTCGCATTTACAAAAGAAATAAAAACACAACCCTATAATGAACAGCATAGAAAAATAGCTAGAAAGTGACAGAGGAATTTGCACCTAGGATATCAGATTCTAGAACTCCTGTTCTGGACTAGACTTCCTCTGGCTGGTTTCAGATGACATGGGGAGAAATGCATGCTTTTGAGATAAACACTGTTGAGGGAGGACCTGATTGGTGATTATGTCGGGATAAGATTGAAGGAGTAACCCAGGATGATTCCCAGTTTTCTGAAAAGTTTGTGAAAGTGATTGATGTGTATTCAGTAAGTTAGGTTTTGGTTTCGTTTTTCTTTTTTCTTTTTGGTGAGGAAGATTGGCCCTGAACTAACATCTGTTGCCAGTCGTCTTCTATTTTATATGTGGGCCACTGCACGGTGTGTAGGTCCATGCCTGGGATCCAAACCCACAAACCCCGGGCCGCTGAAGCAGAGCGTGCAGACTTAACCACGCTGCCACAGGGCTTGCCCCAAATTACATTTTTTTTTTTTTTTAAAGATTTTTATTTTTTCCTTTTTCTCCCCAAAGCCCCCCGGTACATAGTTGTGTATTCTTCGTTGTGGGTTCTTCTAGTTGTGGCATGTGGGACGCTGCCTCAGCGTGGTCTGATGAGCAGTGCCATGTCCGTGCCCAGGATTCGAACCAACGAAACACTGGGCTGCCTGCAGCGGAGCGCGCGAACTTAACCACTCGGCCACGGGGCCAGCCCCCCCAAATTACATTTTTTAAAGGATATGTTTCAGGCCTTTTTTGATATAAGAACAAAATAGTAGATAATATTAGTTCTTCAGGACTTTTCTCTGTATTATGAAAGCAAAAATAAATAAAGTGAAGGAATTTTAGAGCCTGTAACTTTCTTGTCCTTTTGTATATGCATTTTGAAAGAATGTCTTTTTTTTTTTAATTGAATGATATTAATTTATGGTTGGTTAATACACTGAAACTTATAAAGTAATATATTCCTTTCTGTTAATTTTGCTCAAGAAATTCAAACTGGGGCCAACCACATGGCCCAGTGGTTAAGTTTGCGTGCTCTGCTTCGGTGGCCTAGTGTTTCGTTAGTGTTTGCATCCTGGGCATGGACATGGCACCACTCATCGAGCCAGACTGAGGCGGCATCCCATATGCCACAACTAGAAGAACCCACAACTAAAAATATACAACTATGTACTGGGGGGCTTTGGGGAGAAAAAGGGAAAATTAAAAAAATAAAAATCTTAAAAAAATAATTTCATAAAAAAAGGAATTCAAACTAATTTTAATACCCCTCAAAAAAATTATAAATACTAAACAAGTAACTGATCTTATACCAAAATGGATCCCATTTGGAGCAAACATTTAAATGTAAAAAATGAAACCCTACAATTTCTAGAATGTGACATTTAGGAATTTTTAAAATAATCTCAGCAAGAAATATGTAAGATATAAAACCTTAGGAGAAAAAGTTCATAAATTTGAATAAATAAAGTTTAAAATGTTACCACTACACACCTGTTAGAATGGCCAAAATCTAAACACTGGCAACAGCAGATGCTGGCGAGGGTGTGGAGCAACAGGACCTCTCTCATTCATTGCTGGAGGGAACGCAAAATGCCGTGGCCGCTTTGGAAGGCAAACTGACAGCTGCTTACAAAACTAATCGTACTCTTACCATATGATCCAGCAGTCACACTCCTTGGTGTTTGCCCAAAAGAGTTGAAAACTTTTATCCACACAGAAACCTGCACTTTATTCAGTTGCCAAAACTTGGAAGCAACTAAGAAGTCCTTCAGTACATGAATGAGCAAACAAACTGTGGTACATCCAGACAATAGAATGTTATTCAGTGCTATAAAGAAATGAGTCCCCAAGTCATGACAATACATGGAGGAACCTTCAATGCATATTACAAGTGAAAGAAGCCATTCTGAAAAGGCTGTATACTTTATGATTCCAACTATGTGATGTGCTGGAACCGGAGACACTAAAGAGCCTAGTGGTTGCTGGGGGTTAGAAGGGAGGGAGGGATGAAATAGGCAGAGCATAGGGGATTTTTAGGGTGGTGGAACTATTCTGTATGATACTACAACGGTGGAAACGTCATTGTACATTTGTTGAAACCCATAGAATGTATAACACCAAGAGTGATCCCTTGTGTAAACTCTGAGCTTTGGGTGATGATGATGTATCAGTGTAGGTTCCTCGACTGCAGGGAATGTACCACTGTGGCACAGGATGCTGATGGCAGGGGAGCTTGCACATGTGCATGGGTAGTGTACTTGGGTATGTGGGAACTCTTTGTACTTGCTGTTCAATTTTGCTGTGAACCTAAAAATGCTCTTAAAAAGTATGTCTATTTTAAAAGTTTTTCTTTTTTTTTTTTTGAGGAAGATTAGCCCTCAGCTATCGTCCACTGCCAATCATCTTCTTTTTGCTGAGGAAGGCTGGTCCTGAGCTAACATCCATGCTCATCTTCCTCCATTTTATATGTGGGATGCCTGCCCTAGCATGGCTTGATAAGCAGTGCATAGATCTGCACCTGGGATCCGAACCAGTGAACCTCAGGTCACTGAAGTGGAGTGTATAAACTTAACCGCTGCGCCACTGGGCTGGCCCTTGAAAAGATTTTTTAAGGTCACCTTGAAAGATACACCAAAAGAAACCAAAAAACTTGGGGAAATATTTGCAAGTGTATGACAAGTTTGAGAAGTGATTTGTAAATTTAAAACAACTTACTACAAATCAAGAAGAAAAAGACAGTAGTTAATAGGAAAATGGATACAAAGAACATGAAAACGCTATTTACAATAAAAAAAAAAGTTTTAAAGAAGAATTGCCCCTTTTAAACCTATCAGATTGGCGAGTGTCAAAAGGTAGTGCCACCGTCTGAAGAAACACTTACTCATAAATTGTTGGTAGTACTAAACATTTTGGGAAGTTACTCTGGCACTTAGAAAAACTTAACACTCATTCCCTTTGATCTAACATTTCCTTGGTGAAAACTGTATCCTACAGATATATGTGAGCTCGTATGCGAAGATACATGCACAGGGATTTCTCTAGACGTTTTAGCTGCAAGTAATAGAAACCACGGGATTCGAACCAGTTTAAATAGTGAAGATATTTATTCTCATAACTGAAAGTCCCAGACTTTAGTAACAGGGTGTATATATGAGTAACTAATTGGTTAATTATCAGTTAATCTGCCTCTGTTTTAAAAAGTTTCTAAAACTTCTCTTAGCTAATAAATTGTTAGCTTAATTTAACTTTTAAAATTATATATGATTATAGGGGCTGGCCCGGTGGCACAGCACTTAAGTTCACATCTTCAGCTTTGGCATCCTGGGGTTCGCCAGTTCAGATCCCGGGTGCAGACATGGCACCGCTTGGCAAGCCATGCTGTGGTAGGCGTCCCACATATAAAGTAGAGGAAGATGGGCATGGATGTTAGCTCAGGGCCAGCCTTCCTCAGCAAAAAGAGGAGGATTGGCAGCAGATGTTAATTCAGGGCTAAGCTTCCTCAAAAAATAAAAAATAAATAATATATGATTATAATGAACCTTTGTTTTTGTAATCTATAATTCTAACTTTTATCACATCTGACTGAACTCCTGATAGTCTAAATTAATGAACTGTGACTCTATTGGTCACTTCTGATAAGTATTAATGGAGGAATAAACAGTTGAGAGAGCTGAAAAATTGGGCAGTTTCCTCCATTTCTGATGGTGGCTTTGTTTATTTTATATCAGCTTCAGGAAACAGCAGTGAGTTTTAGTTCATTGTTCTAAATATATTTTGACCTTTCTTAGTTGTACCTGTTGTGACTTTCCAACAAATTTTTTCAAACTGAGAACCAAAAAAAGAACATAAGAACTTAATTTAGTTATGGAAGACTGTTCCATCTTGTAAAATATAATTATCGCCTGCTCTCTATTTTTGATTCATCTTTTTATCTGAGGGTTGCCATTTCACCTGTGTTGCCTGGTATTTTATGTCTTGGTTATAACGGTGTGGGGAGGAAAGAGGCGCCCTACCACTTATCTTCTCAATTAGATTTAGCCTCCTTACCTAAAACTGGAAGAAATGAATAATTTTCTAAGAAAATATGATTTACTGAAACTGACTTCAGAAAATAGAGCTATCTTAACAGTCAACTTTCATAGAAGAAATAGAGAAATGTCTTAGAGTAAACCCTGTAACATAATTAACTGCAAACAATTTCACACAGGAATTCTAACAAAGTTTTAAAGAATGTGTTATAGGGCTACTAAACTGTTACAAAGCATAGAAAAGACATAAAGCTTCTAGATTGTCTTTATGAGGCAGCATAACATTGCACTCATGACACAAATCTACAGACCAGTATTACCTAGATTATTGATGCAAAAATGCTAAATAAGGAATTTTATCACTTATCCTCAAAGCCAAGCCTCATACTCAATGGGAAAACACTAGAAGTATTCCCTTAAAGTTAAGAGTAAGACAAGAATATCCACTGTCACCACTGTTTTATCAAAGTGTGACACACCAGAATGATTGATAAATTAAATCAAAGTTTTTCTTTAAAAAAACAAAAGTTTTTTTAATATTGCTTAATAAAAATTAGGATGAAGAATCGTAAGACAGATGATCAAATATTTGTAACCCATGCCATGAAAGGACTGATATCCCTAATACTTACAGAGCCTTCTGTACACCAGTGAGAAAAATGATCAACACCACAGTAGAAAAATGAGCAAAAGAACAAACTATTTACGGAAAGGAAATATAAACAAGTATAATACTGCTCAATGTCATTTATAAGAGAAATACAAGTTAAAACAAAACTTTGTTAAGACCATATTCTCACCTATGAACAAAAATGTGAACATCCCCTCACCATTATGTTTTTACTGGGAATGTAAACTGGTACAACCTCTATAGATGACAGTTGTGGCAAAATCTATCAAAATTACAGATGCACAGCCCTTTGGCCTGGCAGTTTCTCTTTTCAGAGTCTATCCTTTCAGATATGATTGAAAGTATGCAAAATTTGCAAGATTAGTCATTGCAATCTTGGTTCTTAAAGCAAAAGATTGAAAATAGTCTGAGTATCCATCAATATTGGCTCATAATAGAGTCATCACTCAGTATCCGGGTAGGGATTGGTTCCAGGACCCCCTGCAGATGCTCAAGTCCCTTATATAAAGAGGCATTATGTGATGAATACAGTCAGCCCTCCATAGGATATATACCATAATGTAACGATACACAGCTACTAGTAAATAATAAGGAAACAGCATCTCTGATAGGATAAGAAATAGAAAAGCAAAGTTCAGAATTATGTTACCGTTTATAAAAAGCAGGGGGCACAGAAGAGAATATATTTGCTTGTATGGTTTGTAGGATATTTCCAGAAAGGTACAGAAAGAACTAGCAACATTGAGTGACTTTGAAAAGGGGAACCGGGTGGCTGGAAGCCAGGACTGCTTATACTCTTTGTACCTTTTATATACTGAAGCCTCCAAAATTAAACCTACATTAAGGCAGTTGTATATTTTGAATTCTTGGGATGTAAATTATCTGTGTATTGTTTGTGATGATTACAACCAGATAGAACCAATTTTATTATTATTTGTTTAGAAGTTCTGGAAATACTTCTACATCTATTTTAAAATTGAATCCTTTTGTTTCAGGATCTCCAGCAGAACTATCTCCTACTACTCTTTCCCCTGTTAATCATAGTTTGGGTAAGTTACGAATACTTTTACCCCACCATTTTTATACTGTATAACTTAATTAAATGTCCTCTCTGGTCATTATTTTTCATAGAGATGAGGAAGGGATCCCAATGCGTAATTGAATGATAGTTCGAATTAGTGCTTTTTAAAAATGATATTGATTACGTGCCTCAGTATTACTAACACTCTTTTCCACTGGTCCATGAGTGTACAAAACTAATAAATCTTCCCATTTGTGGAAACCATAGTCTTTACTCATGGAAATTTTTATGAGCTATTATGGCTAGATTTTTATGGGTATATCTATTTTATATTTTGTAGTAGCAATTATTAATATAAGAAGTGTGTATATGAAAGTATATTTGCACACATATATCACAAACGTGCACGTGGTATAGGGAATATATATGTGTGTGAGAGCTAATGTGTGTATGTGTACGTATACATATGTTGTGTATCTATACATTTATTCTTGGCCTTCATTTTACCTCGATATTTCATAGTTTCTCTTCAGTTTCTACACATTGAAACTTTATTCTATAAAATTGTCAATTTTTTAAATGATATTTCTTCTGATGAATTTTAATCAAAATCGTACAAGTCAAATACATGTGATGCTGGTTTTCCCATGAAATACATAGATTCTTTTGATTCCACGTTCTGTTTCCACTTGCATATTCTTTGTGTTTTATTACTTTGTTTCTTGTGTATGTGTGGGTTTTCTATTTTTGTAACTAGGGTAACTCACTGAGAATCTCATGTTAAAGTAGACAAATGTTAAAGATATGTCATATTTTGTATTCTGTTATGACAGTTTTTCTTGTGGCTTTTGACTGATTAATCTTTGCTCCAGCTTTCCTCCACTTCTTCCTACCAAAAACTAGCTTTATTATGCAAGTTGATTTACTTTGCTTGTGGTGGTTTTATATCTGAACAGGAATTAAGATAAAATTAATAGAACAAATGATCCACCATAAAGTCTGAAAAGGATGTTTGAAGACTGGATGACTTAACGAGATAGGGGAGATCTGAAGCATTGAAGGTCTGGTGTGATCTCTGGACGCTGGAGCTCGTCATGTAGATGTTAAGTCTGCTTCCTGAGCTGTTGCCAGTGTAGGCTGGCATAGAGCATGTGAAGATGATGCTATTCAGTCTATTCTTGGCTTGAATTGTTCACATAACATTTCTTGCTTTTATGGGTTTGGTTTTTTCCCCCAGATTTGCAGCCAGTTACTTACTCAGAACCTGCATTTTGGTGTTCAATAGCATATTATGAATTAAACCAGAGGGTCGGAGAGACCTTCCATGCATCACAGCCCTCACTCACTGTAGACGGCTTCACAGATCCATCAAATTCAGAGAGGTTCTGCTTAGGTTTACTCTCCAACGTCAACCGAAATGCTACGGTAGAAATGACAAGAAGACATATAGGTATGTTGTTTTTCCTTGTGTAAAAAACCCGTGCCACATACTCATAATGTGAGCGCTGTGTGGTTTACCACATCAAGAGACGGTGTGCAAAACGCCTGTCTTCTCTCCGTCAGTTTAAGTGCACAACTTCACTCCTTTTGCTAGATCCTGGTCATCCTTCATCTGCAAATTCTTATCTTCAGCTTCTCTTTAGTTGGCACCCTTGGTACTGGCAAGTCCTTCAGTAGATATATGTTAAAGTTACTTTACTTTGCTGAGTCTCTACCAGTCATAAAATTGTCATGTTCAGATTCTAAGATTATAATTTTAACAAGTCATGAATTTTTTTCAGTTTGTTTATATCTCCTAGTCCCCCCGCCTTCAGTGAGTTCATATATTAAGTCAAATCTACTCACTATTAATCGGAAGCAAGATATCTAAAACAAGAACTAACATTTAATATAGTTGAAAAAATAATTCAGGGGATCTGAAAATTTAGTGGTCCCAGACACCCTTTTGGCAAATTTGTGAGGTCAAAACCATTTTCATAGTGGTACTAAGAGGCTGTTTGCCTTTTTCACTCTTGTTCTGTCGTGAGTATACTGTGAAGTATTCCCCAGGCTACGTGGCATATGATTTTGCAAGAGATTAAATGTAGAATCTGATGAGAATCCAGCTCTCTTTTGTTAAGCCAGATGTTAAAGAGATTTTTTTAAAAGAGACAGGTTTTTATTTTATTTTTTATTTTTTTATTATTATTATTATTTTTTTGAGGAAGATTAGCCCTGAGCTAACATTTGGCGTCAGTCCTCCTCTTTTTGCTGAGGGAGACTGGCCCTGAGCTAACATCCGTGCCCATCTTCCTCTACTTTTTTTTTTTAGATTTTTCTTATTTTTTCCTTTTTCTCCCCAAAGCCCCCCGGTACATAGTTGTATATTCTTAGTTGTGGGTTCTTCTAGTTGTGGCATGTGGGACGGACCTGCCTCAGCCTGGTTTGATGAGCAGTGCCATGTCCGCGCCCAGGATTCGAACCAACGAAACACTGGGCTGCCTGCAGCGGAGCGCACGAACTTAACCACTGAGCCATGCGGCCAGCCCCCATCTTCCTCTGCTTTAAATGTAGGATGCCTACCACAGCATGGGTTAACAAGCCATGTGTAGGTCCACACCTGGGATCCGAACTGGCGAACCCTGGGCCACCGAAGTGGAATGTGCGAACTTAACCGCTGTGCCACTGGGCCTGCCCCAAAGAGATTTTTTTTTTTTTACAGCACCTGGAGGCCTCCTGCATTTCTTGCCACCTGGCCCCCTCCGTCTTCACAGTCAGCAGTGGAGAATCTCTTGTGTTCAATCCCTCACACTCTGACACCAGGGACAGCCCATCCCTGTTAAGGGATATCACCTGATTAAGTCAGGCACACCAAAGATAATCTCCTTTCTTGAGGTCAGCTGATTTGAGACCTTAACTACACCTGAAAAATCCTTTAGCAGCACCTAGATTAGTGTTTGAATAATAGAGAAAATGTGTGTATACCACAGGTGAGAATCTTAGGTGCTATCTTAGAACTCTACCTTTCACAGTTTTTTATTTTTTAAATGCTTCTATCTAATATTTTGTGGGTATTTGATCTGTCAAATTCTGGAAGCAGTTTATTAAAATCTCCCAAAATAGTTATTTCTTACTTAATTCTGTTTATATATCTAGGAATTTGGTTGCCACCATAACATATAGGTTAAAAGGGGAAAAATGACTCTAACAGGTTGATAATTTTTATTACCTTTTTTCTTAACCTTAGTGGGATCTTTAAGGAAATACTGTTTATTATAATGAAGGTGTATTTATTCCAAACATTAGTTAATTTCTTCAAAATAATTCAATTTCTTACTTTAAAATAGGATATAATTTGTATGAAATTCTTTACTATGCACATCCTTTTCTACATTGAATACTTTTGATAAACATGTATTATTTTTACAAATCAATAAAATCATTGTTAAAAAAATACTTGGAAAAGTCTATAGTAGTCTGTCTCAGAATTATACTTGAGAAAAGAATAGCTATGAAAAAGGTCATCAAAATACCTTATGTCATTTTAGTATTCCTCTAAGAAGACTCTTCCAAAGTCATACTGAAATAGTAAATGTTATAAAACTAATCCCGTATGTGTTTTGTTTTAGGGAGAGGAGTGCGCTTATATTACATCGGTGGGGAAGTGTTTGCTGAGTGCCTAAGTGATAGTGCAATCTTTGTGCAGAGCCCCAACTGTAATCAGAGATATGGTTGGCACCCGGCAACCGTGTGTAAAATCCCACCAGGTATGTAAGTAAACCTATCAGCTTGCTGAGTCCTTCTAGTTGCTGTTAATTTTAGGAATTAAGAGATGATTTGCGTGCTCATATTCTAATATCTGTAACCCTTTTGGAATTATTTTCTTTTAATGTTACTCCTTTTACACAATTTTTTTTTTTTACTTTTTCAATCTTAGGCTGTAATCTGAAGATCTTCAACAACCAGGAATTTGCTGCTCTTCTGGCTCAGTCTGTTAATCAGGGTTTTGAAGCCGTGTACCAGCTAACTAGAATGTGCACCATAAGAATGAGTTTTGTGAAAGGGTGGGGAGCAGAATACCGGTATGAAATACACATTCAGTTCTTCAATTTCCACAGTGTAATTCTTTTCTCTTCCATTCTTTGCGTCTTCTGGAGTTCACGTGTCTGTTTTCATTGAGGTTATGGAGTCAGCAGATCTTTATGTAAAATAACAAAAGAAAGTTGGAGGCCTCTAGATTCAAAGCTTGCAAATTCCTGTGCTGGTGATATAGAAGATAGAATTAAAACATGTACAGAGCATTAAATACTATAAAAAGGGTATATTTAAAGAGCTCTGTCAGTTCATGGAAAGAGAGACATTTCCACTGAGGCTTGGAGAAGGTTTCTGGTCGAGGTGGCATGTGATCTATGTTCTAAAAGATGCATAGGATTTTGGTAGTCATAGGTACAAGGAGTTGGAAAATTATGATCCTGGCAATAGAATATAGTTCAGTTTAACTGGAGTAGAGAAAGTAAAGAAGAGTAAGGCTGGACAAATAAGTTGAGACCACTTGAGGATAGGATTAAGAGGTGGAACTTTATTCAATATTAAAAGGGGAAGGGAGGTGCCAGGCACTGTGCTGTGTCTTAAATGCAGTATCTCATGCCTTTCAACATGGCTAAGAATTACTGTTTCTGTTATTATCCTTCCTTTATAAGGTTGCAATCTCTGTAGGTAAAAAGAAAAAAAAAATGGTTCAAACTAATACTTATTTGGAAATAAGCTTAGAAAAGATTTGATAATTTGCCCAAGGACACGCTTTGAGTGGTGGAGACAGGACTTGAGAAAGCTCTCCTTGACTGTTAACCTCTTCTCTAAGAATAGTGTAATCATCACGTAATTGAGTTTTGCAAAAGCTAATTTGTTGTCAGGGGATAAGACAGATTAGGCTATTGCTAAATTAAACAGTAGATTGGATTCCACATCAAAGAAAGGGAAGACTTCTTCAGCATATTAAAGGATAGAGCTGTAAGTAAAATACTTAGTCTTTCTCTTTCTTACTCTTATTGCTTACTCTCTGAATGCTTCCTTAAGGAGATACTCATATAGTATAGTAATAGCACTTCTGTTTTATCTAGCAATTTGGCCCTTCTTCAGAATTTATTTCATTTCATTTGGACTTGATTCCTTATCTTAAACAAGTTTTGTGAGGTATATGACTTTTGAGATGGTGAGATTTGAGGTGTACTGGTTGAATACTTTTGTAAAACTATATTGTGTGTGAGGGGCCAGCCCCATGGCCGAGTGGTTAAGTTTGTGTGCTCTGCTTTGGCAGCCCATGGTTTCACCAGTTCAGATCCTGGGCGCAGACATGGCACCGCTCATCAAGCCGTGCTGAGGCGGCGTCCCACATGCCACAACTAGAAAGACCCACAACTAAAAATACACAACTATGTACTGGGGGGCTTTGGGAGAAAAAGGAAAAATTTTATAAAATCTTAAAAAAAAAATATATATATATATATGTATATAAAATGTGTGATGTATTTATATCCTAGAATGAAGATTTGTCACTATTTTGTCTAAGTTTTAATAGTAGAATAATTTATTTTCTGACTTTGCTATAGTTCTTTTGTTTTAATCCTTTCCCTTTTGAGATGTGATATCTTTAAAGAATGCTGGGTTCCTTTTTTTCCTTTGAACTTGAACTGACCTGAGTTGATACTAAAGTTAGATTCCAGTGGTACTATCTGATACCGAGTTTTTAGGTCAGACATTTTTTTTTTTCTTCAAAAGATTAGAATGTTGCAGAACATGTTAGAAATTCAGTGGAATTAAATATGAACTGCACGGGACAGGGAGAATTCCAGTGTAGGTCTCCTGCTAAGAACAGTTTTAATTGGCCGAGAGATGCTGCCCTTCGTTCATTGTGGCCTCTGCCGTTCTTTAACCCAGACATAATTTAAAATCTATAATTGTGAGACGCAGTAATATACAGTGTGTTTTTATAGGTATGGAGTCATGTACATTACTTTGGGTAACAAAATAGTTTCCTTTAATATTGACAGATCAGAATAGCGTCAGATACCCATATACTTGGGAACTGTGGGTAGTTACCAAGAACCTTTTATTCTAATGACACTGGAGCTGAGGAGGTAGAGCTAATGGTTGGATTTCTAAAACTGTTTTCCAGTTTCTGTAATGCCAGCTTGATTACCAGAATAAAAATCAGGGAATGTAAGCAGGAAATATAAGTTATAAAGAATTCATATTTAATTGAGAAATGTCTGAGTTAAGTGAATCAGTACTAGAGTGACGAAAAAGGTAGGGAGGTGGCCTCACGTATGTTTCGGTGCCCAAATAAGTGTAGTAACAGCCTTCTTAAACCCATATCTCTTCAGTGACCTGGATTAGGAATGATTCCTGAAGGTTAAACTAATCTAGTAATAAATGATCTGATGGAAAACAAACTGGGAAATAACCAGAATTCAGCACATGGGAAAATCAAAATTAAAAGAGGTCTTGGCAAAATTACTGCAGAAGGCTTGATCTCAAGGGGAGAGAGAAGGTGGGCGAAACTTTATGTGAAGAACAGAACAACAAAAAGGACAGGGAAAGATGAGAAGGGGGTCAGTCTTGCCTATCCCTCATGGATAGTGTGAGTCAGTTGTGAAGAGTGCTGGTGCAATTTTAAGCTGCATAAACCAAAATATAGTATCTAAATCAACATAAGGCAGTGAGTCTGTACAGATCAGATTGGGGACTGATGTGTTCCGTTCCATGTGTCATGTTGTTGGAATGATCACATAGCAAAATGTCTTCTTGTGTGTCCCCGACCCTAAGGCAAGGATTCAAGAGTAAGGAATTTATTCAGGAAATGGAGGAAACACTGCTAAGGAAGGAGGAAGTAGGAAAGTGAGGTAGGGGAGGGAAGGCAGCCAATGCCATTATTCAGCCATCTACTATAGTGGGTGGGTCACCAGACCTTATTCCCTTAGGAAAACTTTGGGAAATAGTAAAGAACATACAGAATTAGCCCACCCAGAGGGAACGGAAACTGGGCATTTAAATGCCAATTGCTGTGTCATTGGTTGAGGGCTGCTCCTGGGGATGTTAATTTCCTGGCACTGCTAATCTACTCTACATGTGGACAGAGGAGAGAGGATCTCAGGCACAGGAATGTGGATACATGCCATTGGAAATTTGCTAGAGAACACTGAAAAATCTGAAGGGCACAGACACCGTCTGCTCCAGAAAACCACAACCTTTGAAATACGGTTGTAAATTGTATCGAGCTTGTGTCTTTTGGAGGTGAAGAGTTGATAATGGCCTTTTCTCCTTTTTGAAGGGCTGTCACATTAAAGAAGCAAGCCAACTTACTGACTTATATAGTAAATAAGACAGAGCTAAAAATCAGTACGTGGAAGTGACAGGATGTCACTGAAGAATTTGTAATGCCCAGACGGTAGCCCATTTTGTTGAAGTACTGGAGGTGTTTCCTATTAAAAGCCTGCATGATGCTGTTTCTTATTAAAAGTCATTCATTGGCTTTGTCAGGGAACAGTTGAACTCCAGCTCTTAACGTCTGTGTTAAGCTTGGGTCAGAATTCTGTTTTGTTTTGGTATACTTTAAATTTGAACCCTATTCCATTTGGGCTTCATTTAGTATTTGAGTATCTTCTGTGGTTTTTTAGTAATTAGGGTGACTGTATATTCCGGTTTACTTGGGCTAGTCCTGATTTATCTCTCTTGCCCTGGAATGATTAATAATAGTGGCTACCTTCTCTTAAAGGTGTCCCATTTTGGATGGTAAATAATAAAGTCACCCTACTGATTTTGAGGGGGAAAGAATGTTTTTATAAATCTCTTTAAAAGAAAAAAAAGTTATCAGAAGTACTTTGTTAGACTTTTGAGGATTAAACAGTTTTCAGAATAATAAATATCCAAACTTAATACTTGTTTAGAACAATTTAGGTTTTAGTACGTACAACCTTTTAATTTATCTAAATTCTTATTTTATGTAGCTAAACGTAGGTATTGTTCTTTTACTTCCATAATTATTTTCTCGTATTCTTTTAAACAGAAGGCAGACGGTAACAAGCACTCCTTGCTGGATTGAACTGCATCTGAATGGACCCCTACAGTGGTTGGACAAAGTATTAACTCAGATGGGATCCCCATCAGTGCGTTGCTCAAGCATGTCATAAAGCTTCGTCACCAATCAAGTCCCATCAAAAGACTTAATGTAACAACTCTTCTGTCATAGTATTTGTGTGTGGTCCCCATGGACTTTTGACTATCGGAAAATTCAAGAGAGAAAACAGCACTTGAGGTCTCATCAATTAAAGCACCTTGTGGAGTCGGTTTCCTATATTCGAATATTAGATGGGAAAATTAGTGTCTAGAAATACCCTCCCATAAAGGAGGAAGAGAAGATTTTAAAGACTTACTGATGTCTTGTTGGGCATAAAACTGAGTGTCCCAAAGGTTTATTAATAACAGTAGTAGTTATGTGTACAGGTAATGTATCATGATCCAGTATCACAGTATTGTGCTGTTTATATACACTTTTAGTTTGCATCAATTAGGTGTGTGTGTGCTGCTTCTTGATTTAGGTAAGCCTTTATAAAGTTACAGTACCTAATCTGTTATTCCCACTTCTCCGTTATTTTTGTGTGTCTTTTTTAATATATAATATATATCCAGATTTTCAAATTATCATTTAGAAGCAGATTTCCCTTGTAGAAAACTAATTTTTCTGCCTTTTACCAAAAATAAACTCTTGGGGGAAGAAAAGTGGATTAACTTTTGAAATCCTTGACCTTAATGTGTTCAGTGGGTCTTAAACATTCATTCTTTTTGTGTTTGTTTATTTACTGCTAAATCTCATTATAAGGAAACCTTGCCAAAAGAAAATCTTTCCAAACAACTTCATTCCCACTTTTGTCCTGATACCACAACAGCATAGCATGGCAGCCATCACCGCAGTGGTTGCACTGATACTGCCAGCACCAGTTAATTCTGGGTACAGTAAGAATTCATAGGGAGTATGCCCCTTTGTCTTACACCAACTTTCAACGGATAATAATTGACTTGTGTGACCTAGCAGTCTATTGATTTATCCTTACACCTCATAAAAAAATCCACAGGTGGCACTATAATTATTTTCAGGGATATGCTACAATTGTTGCAGTGTATTTATCCTTTTTTAAACCCCAGTCTATAGATATAAACACTCTTTTTTAAAAGGTATTTTAAGATATTGCAGTGGCAGACCTTGTGCGCTTTGATTTGAGTAGTTTCATTTGATTTAGTTACCAGATTGTATTATGAAATGGACCTTTTATAAATGTAATTGCTTCTGCAAAATACCTAGAAAAGTGATGCTGAGGTATGATCAGCAAATAACGACCATCTGTTTTTAAAGTATGTTGTATTCAATTTATAAAATCTGTGATTTTACATGATTACAAATTCAGAATTTTAAAAATTGGGGGAGAAGCAGTTGCAAGTTTTTTAGCTTATAGTTACCTACATTCTGAGCTCTTCTTAACTAATCCTGAATATGCAATTGACCATCATAACCAGCCGTATTTTATGCTCTGCAGTGAAAACGGATTCCAGAAGCTCTGTTGATAGTCCATTCTGCAGCAAATAATCCTTAGGTCTAATGTTGACTCATTGCAGTTTAAACATTTCTTATTTGCATCTCAGTAGAAGTTGAAAATAACCACTCCTGGTCCCCTTCTAGTAAAAATTTTCATATTTTTGAAGATCGATATCTTTAGTACTTGTTCTTTGAAACCATATTCACCTGTCTCTACAAATGTCATTTTTAGTACTTTTAGCATTTGGTTGTTTTCTATTAGCTATTCCCCAGTTTTCAATATTTACGTGTACATGTATGTGTTCATGTAACTTGGTATAGTAGTTTTTATTCATCCAACAAATATTTATTGTTCACCTGTTACGTGTGCCAGGAACTTTCTTAGCCTTTGGGTAAAGGTGAACAAGGCAGATATGGTCCCTGCCTTTGCTGAGACAGCAGTTACTGTATCCCGTAATCAACTTATTTTTCTGTGAAGGAGATAAACAGTGTACTGTGATAGAACATAACAGAGGGACGGCTTCTCTAAGGAAGTGATGCTTGAGCTAACGCTTGATGGGAGGAAGGAGCAAGCTTTGTGGAAAGCCAGGAAAGAGAGGCATTCCTGTCAAAAATGACATCAAACGCGAAGATATTTTAAAGGAAACTCGTTCGGTATGAATGCTTTATATAAACACCTCTCCACAGATCCACGCTGGAGGGTCGGCATGGTTCTGCAGATTCTAACAGTGGAAGGTGGCCTTACTCTGTGATAGACTGCGTTGTCTGTCATTCTCACTAATATTTCTTCCTCCTTGAGCCCTTGCTGTACAGTTTGTCATTTGCACCACATCAATACCATTTAATTTAACAACCCCTTCTTTAGATCTGCCTTGGGCAGATTTTTGCCATTGTCCTAGCTGCTTGCTTCCAGATGTCCTGCTGCCCGCTAATTACTGCTTCTACAGCCCATCTTGTGATTCAAGTATGTGTCCCACTGCCAGATCTACTGGAGATAACCCGTGGAACCTCTGCCTTTTGGAGGTGTTCACTTAAAACCTGTAGTGATGTTAGGGAACAGTCCTAGGGGCATAGAACAACTTTGAAAGCGGTAGAAGGTCCTGGCAGTTACTCCTGCATTGCTATGTGAAGTGAAGTAGTGCCGCCCACAGACTTCCATAGTGGACCACGGCTCTGCCATCATGGTGGGTTCTTCTCGACAGTGTGAAACTGGGACTCAGCTCTTTGGAAGCAGCTATCGTATTGAGCAGTTTATATCTGTCGAGCAGTTGACTTCATGGTAGTGATTACATGTATGTGAATATGTTTAATCGTATTTGCTTTTTAATGAGATGTTAATTTTTGCGTTCTGTTTTGTCTACTGTGGCCTAATTCTTGTTCATTGTTTTTTTACTTTATAGCGGCTGTTTTCATTCTTCTAAGTGATAAGAGGTCTTGAGTTTTGTCTTTCTTTAAATTAGCGACATTATTTAGAATTTCTCCTTCACAGTGCTGGTAATTTCCTCAGTTTAACAACATGAGAACTGAATGACCATGCTTTCCATCACATTTCTAAGATGAGTGGTGGTGTTCACAGATTGCATAGAGACACCTTAGGCTGGCTTAAGGCATTAGAGGCTGGTGACATTCCCTCTGACTTTGATCTAACCAGTGGCAGCTTCATTTTTATTCTGTATTGGAGTTCTACATAGATTTCTTTTTAAAAAAGAGTTTCGTTTCTTTAAAAAAAAGTTTGAAAAGTCTTGGTACCCACTGGTTAAGATTTGAGAACATAACTGATGTTGGAATAGCCCTGCTTGTGTTCTTTTCTCATCCTACTTTAAGAAACTTTCCTGGTTAGGTTTGAACTACGCCAGTGTACTGATTATACATTATGATAGACATTCGTTCAGTAAGCTTTGATGGCTGTTCTTTACCCAGCCACTGTGATAGATATTGAGTAATAAAAAAGATGACACTCAAGCTGTGCTTAGTCTTGTGGGGGCTACTTTCTCTCTTGGGACCTATCACTTTTCTAGAAGGAAATCTGCCTAATTTTTCTTGAAAGCTAAATTTTCTTATTCTGTACTCTTTTTCTGTATTCCAAATATATGTTTTCAGATTGTTTAATATCTGGTTTTTTGTTTGTTTTTTACCTTAAACCATATCTAGTTTTGCTTGGTTCAGACGTTGTCAGATTTTCTTCCTTGTTAAAATTACTTAATTTTACTTTATTTGTGCCTTTATTGTCAGTTTCATCAAGACTAAGACTTTGAAGGTGAAAAGCAATCAGTCTAGTCTCTTGCTCGTTGAAATCAAATAAGAGAGTATATACCCAGTTGCTTTCTCTACCTCTTCCAAAAATTGTCCAAATATACCTTTTAAGATCTTATTTTTTTTAAATAACTAAATACTTTGAGCATTTAGTCAGTAATAGGTACCCTCCAGGTCTGGTTGATGGTGGAATATAAAGTAACACAAGACAGTCTTCACTGTACTTAAAATTTGTCTTTATGTACAGTCTTTGCTTTCATAGTGGAACATCCCAGTTTCATAGTTGGCTTCCCCCAGCTCCATGCCGTCCCTCCAGTATCTCGCTAGATAACTAAGTAGTCTGTGGACGTAAGCAACACACGAGCTTTTCTTTTGCTCTGACCTAATGCATTGATGTTCAGACATAACAGGCAGGTTATTGTTCATTTTCTTTCCTTCATGAGCTTTAGTTTGTTAACTCTTTTATGTTCATCAACTGAATTTTATTCTTCCTCCCTTTCTCTTGACAACATGTATCCCTGGTGGTTTTGCTGGTTGCCCTTTTCCTTGCCAACCATGTTTTATCTGTGTACATCAGAATGTTTCTCTCCTTTTAACATTACTAAAGACCAAAAAAGATGGTGCTCTTCATTCCCAAAGTCCTAATTGCTTCACCATTCAAGGTATGTTGTTCAAATTGGTCAATCACTTAAGTCTTAGAAATGGCTCAGAAATTCTCTCCAGTTAAATGTCATTGTGACTAGAAAATAGCATAAATCATCAGATTCTATTTTAAATTCTGTTTAGGATTATGAACTTTTCTGGCAGTTGCAGCCAATGATTTCCCTCCAACCCTATTTTCAACTTGGAGCTGATTGGATTGTTGTGTTTAGTACAATCAAGAGTAATAATGATAGTATGTGGTCTCTAGAGGTAGTCAGAACCTTACTGTTGAGTTCCTTTTGTATCTTCCTTTTCAAGTTTTCATAAATGTTTTGTCTGTTCATACTGCCTTTTATATGTGGGGATTGAGGGACAAATTATCTCTTGGGGTAAAATTCCTGTGTTTTGAGCCTCAATCAGGAAATGTGAACTGTACTAGATATAGATAGCCTCATGACAGCCTTTATGATAAGAACTTATCTAACATGTTCACATAATTTCTTGAGTAGGAACTGTTTCATCTTGGGTATTACAGCTAACTTTATATATAGCATAACTGCCTTAAATCTTTTTAGTAGGAAATAAATTTATAATTTGTGTGTATGGATTTATATATATACACATAATACACTCAGAAGAACCTTAACAGTAGGGAGTCATTCATCTGCATACATTTTAACAACGTTGAATGATTCTGTTTAGATCTCACATGTCAGTAAAAAAAGTTCTTAATTTGCTTGCAGACATTTTCCTTTGATGGGCAGACCATCAGAGTAATTTTTTTATTCTGCCAGAGTCCTAACTGGTGGTTTGGTTAGTATGCCACTTTTAGGCAACTTGACAATTAAGAATCGTAACTGGAATTCGTTGACATCAAATAAGGCTCTCCCATATAGCCCTGCATTAAATTACATTCAGTGGTCTTTGGAAGGTACCAGCTTAGGGTTAACTGTTTTTTTTTTTTTTGATAATATTAGATTGCAGATCTTCCCCCCCCACACACACACCCCCCCTTAATTCTCTTCCACCTGGTGAAAGATTGCTGCTTAAGATACCCGGAAAGTACCACTACCGAAAGTCAAGTTCCTCCTGTATTTAAGGGTAGCCTGACAGTGCTTCAGACCTGCCTGCCTTAGCCTTGCTCAGCAGGAATGGATTTCCAAAGTTCTTTGGGTCGTCTTTGATTCACGGAGGATCTGACCAGAGTATAGCCTAAGTGAACTTCAGTGTCAGTTGGTTGGCTGCCATGAGATCCATAATAAACCCAAAATTTCACCATTGAAATGTAAGGGGCCCTTGGAAGAATAATGCATCTGCGATGGGAGTAAGAAGGATTCATTATCTCCACCCAAAGGACTTTTAGATTTTTTCCAAGAATTTCTTAAAAAATGATATTCTCTTACTCTCCAAAAAAACCCTCTTAATTTCTCCAAAATTTCCAGTTTGCTCTGTTGGGTGGAGGGTAGGGATTTACTTCCTATTTCTAACTAAAGATGATAATTTCTTGAAGCATGAAATCCATAATATATTGATTTAAAGACAAAAGTAAAGTTTTAGAATTATGAGAAAACTATTCCATTTCACACTCTTAACGTTGTTCTTTCTCCTTGTGGCTTTAAAGCTTTTGGCTGTTTTACAATGTTAGTCACTAGATAACTTGCCATATTTCTGGTTCTATATTAAGTTCTACCCTTTACAATGCTGTAGCATAAAGTTGGTGCTCAGCATTTGTCTGTAGGAATAGAAGTCTCACTAAAGTCTCTTCTTCCAAGGAGATTTTCTTTTTCTCAGTAAGTCACTAAGAAAATATCTGTTTGTCACTCTCATTATTCAAACACTTGAATTGCTCAAGCAAAAAAAAAATGGTGAGAAAGAAGAGGGTCCTTTTCTGGTGAATGTATGTGCCTGCTTTGAGAATGTAGTCATTTGTCGGTTCGTGTAACTAATAGACACGATTAATTTAAATTGGAAGAGATAGTTATCACATATGTAGCAGATAGGTAACATGAATGGTTTTTAAATTTTTTTTTAAAAACCCTATTTCTTGACAAAATGCAGAACCCAAATAGGTCATTTCTTAAACCAACTTTACCTCAGGCTTCTTTTTTGCTTTTTTGACCCTGACTTTAAAGCATAAATATTTGTATCTTTCTATTAGTGATAGTGAAGCTGTGACACTAACCATTTTTATACAAGAGGGCAAAACAAGAAAAACTATAGAGATTAAGATGAAAGTAGTTCCACAGTTGTTGAACTAGATCCCAGCATTGCAGGCAAAACAACGTTCATATCTGAGAATATTGTTTTTGCCGTCTTTTCCCAAGGCCAGACCTTCTGGTGGAGCACAGTTAAAAGTAACATAATTTGGGGCCTTTGTAATCCAAGGGAAATATCTCCAGTTGGCAGCCGTCTTTTCAATATATGAAGCAAGAATGTGGGAAAAGGTTGGCAGAGAGTGTTTTCACCTAAAAAAAAGAATATGAAAAGATGTATAAAACTGGATTATTCATTTAGCTCTGGGAATCTCAAAAAAGATACAGTAAAATGCTATTTAACCGGACAAACCCAGAAGAACCTTTAGAGGATTTGTCTGAAAACAGGTTTCAAGCATGAACTTTTCTACACTACTCACAAATTTGCTTAAGTGATACCAACTGTTCTTAAAATTGACACCGTTAAATAAGATATTTATGGACTCCTAGGAACTAGCTGTTAGCAAATGTCCTAAAAATATTTTTGAGCTGATGCCCTCATAGATAGCCTTGTGCTTGTGAAAATTCTTACCCTTTTTCTAGTGATACTAAGGAAGGAGTGAGTGGTGTTCTTGACCAACTGCCCTAGTGTGCCTGGGACTGAGGGGTCTCCTGGATGCAGGACTTTCAGTGCTAAACCCCGGAAAGTCCCAGGCACCCCAGGAGGTGCCGATCACCCCAGGTATTCTTGTGATTACCGTCATTCCCTAAACGTAATAGTTACAATTCAATTCAGCTGCCCTATGGTCGTCAACATTTCTGATACTTGGTTATGCACTGTCCAATCACTTAGTCCTGTGGATGGAACATGAGATTTGTAACAAATAATAGCTAATGGCACCTATGTGGTGGTGAGACTAAGTAATCCAGGGAAGGAAACCAGTGATTTAATGAAATAGAGAAGAGGCAGCTAGATAGCTAAGTTCTTCAGAATCTGTGTGTCTATGTAAGTACAAGTCACGTCTTTATGGCGATAAATTGAATCCGAATTTCAAATTTTTCACAGTTAAAGAAAACAGTGGTGGTGTGGATTTCTTCTCTCTTGAGGGAAAATATGGCCTTGGATGCTCTATCCTCCACTACGTTCCCCAGACTATCCTGCTCAAGACTAGAATGTGGTATTATATTTATTCTCAGTGGATGTTGTATTGAGATTACTAAATGCATCAGCCAGTGGCAGGTGATGGAACTGGCTGTCCTGAACCAGACTGAGCAGTGCCCCTCAATTCTTTTCCGATAGCCTCCTACTGTCAGGTGCTTACCCAGCCAGAACCCCAACCACAGGAGGTGAGATTTCCTAATACGGCATTAATTTTGTAATGCAATACGATGGATGCAGTCTGCTCTCGTTTCCCTGTGGTAGTCCTCGGAGACTGCATCCTCTGTGCACTGTGATGTAGATGGTAGATGTGTTCTTTGTAAGCTTTAATCCTATGATTGTCGAAGTGCGATGTGGTTCCATTTTTTTAATTAAACAATGAGCTGAGGCTTTATTACAGCTGGTTTTCAAGTTAAAATTGTGAAATACTGATTTCCTTCCCCCACCCACACCAAATATTTTAGTCTATTTAAAGTACAAGAAAAATAGTTCTACTTAAGAAAACATTGCTTCAATGTCCTGTGATTTCTGGTCAATTTTTATATATATCTGTGTGTGTCTGTCTGTGCTCTCACTTTTTACCTTGTTGCCTCTTTACCTGTGTCAACAGTACTTTCACCATTGAAAGGTGAACATTTTTTCCTAGCATTAAAAAAAGCCATTTGAGTTGTTTACCATGTTATTATGGGACTAATTTTTAATTGTTTTAATTGATTTTGATTTAAACTGGTCTTTTTTTTAGAAGGGATTATATTTTACTGTCCACACCCTAAATTATATGGAAACAAAAAAAAATGTGTTGTGTGTATTTCGCATAATGGAAGTATGATATGAAGAGTGCATCTTTTTATTGTTGAGGTTTGGTGTTACATAAGTTTATTCCACTCCTCCGGGAGACACATATGCAGTACTTAATGTACGCCGCATGCATACAGCACACACCCTGCAGTGCTAGTAAGTCATGCATTTTAGTTTATTTCACAGCTTGCCTATGCCAAATTAATGATCTAATACACATGATCTATGCTGTAAACAAAACAGAGTAGTAGATGAAATTCACGTTCACTCTGAAAATGTACTCTTAGCAAAAAAAGCAAATGCTATTTTTAAAAAAGACTCCATTGAAAAATACTAGGTAAGACATAGTCTACTCATAATTATATCGTCATCATGAAATAATTGAAAAACTGTTTAGATCAACCAGACTTCCTTTGTGCCTTGCAAGAGTTCAGTTCCTGTGATGAGTCAGTATTTAGTATTTCTCTGGTTAGACTGCTGTCCTCAAACTTTTAAAACGCATGCTTTAGGATGCAACAAAAGGGCCTCAAATGCTAAAAAAACCACTACCCTACTTGACATTGAGTAGCCAGGGATTAGCATATTTTCATCAACAATTTTGTGTTGGTAGAAGACATTTCAACAAATCTTACTTAAATTGCTACACCATACCACTCTATAAACCATCTCAAAGGAGCTTTCCAGCATTGAACTACAGCATCGTTCAGTTGATACGTGACCAGAGGAGCTCCTTTTCCCTCATCACCTCGCCCTGGGACTATTCCTGCTGGCCAGCCTGCTGTTAGTGAGACTGGTTATCTGCACCAGGAGATTTTTATAACAATCCTAGAGTACATAATTGCACATGTTCGTGAAGGGCTGAAGAGTAGGGGGGGAGTATTGTGTATGTGGGCTTTCTCCCCACTTGACAAATCTCTTTTTTCCCCCTTCAAAAAGATTGAAAGCACCTTAGTGTGGGAAGCAGACATACTAGTATGCGCTCGTACTAGCGCAGTCATTTTAAGCACTGGGTGTGTCCAGGAGTGAGGATGTTCATTTGTTCCTCAAGAAGATATTTGCACCAGGTGGGTTGTCCAGCTTCCTTTTGAACAGACACTCATCCTTTTCATCAAAATATGTAAGATGAGCCCAACCTAAAAATTAGAAAGTTCACAAATGCAGCAATCCAAAAGAAACAAAAAGTCAAAGGCATACATAAAAGCTATTTTCCGCTACAATGAATAGGTATGGAAATACTTGTAGAATTGATTTAACTGGTGGTGATTTTGTGAAAAAGCAAATGTCATGCTAGTTTGCCCATAGGAAGACATAATTACATTCTTAAAATCACATCAGGAGAAGGCAAGAACATGGAATCAGACTTAGGGGAACAAGTTCAGTGATAAGCCGACAGCAGACTGCATGCTCTGTGAAGCTCCAGGAGAACAGAATGTTAACGTGCTCCAGTCCAAGCTGCCTGGCATTATTAGTTACAGAATAAATGGAGTTTGAGATAGGGATTTGCCAGTTTTCATAATCTCTTCAATAGTTTTGTTGGCTGCCCTTGCTGCACCTACCTTAAGGCTATGTGTTAATAAACTTGCTTTAAAAGTTTTTAAAGTGGGCCTGGCCCTGTGGCTGAGTGGCTGAAAGTTCCGTGCTGTGCTTCGGTGGCCTGGGTTTACAGGTTCGGATCCCGGGTACGGACCTACTCCACTCATCAGGCAGCAGTGGAGGCGTCCCACATACAAAAAATAGATTGGCACAGGGATTTGCTCAGGG
Organism: Equus asinus; assembly: GCF_041296235.1. Lineage (NCBI taxonomy): Eukaryota > Metazoa > Chordata > Mammalia > Perissodactyla > Equidae > Equus > Equus asinus. The sequence continues at coordinate 27,527,510 of NC_091796.1, forward strand.
CAAATCTCACACGCACACGTTTTTAACGTAGTTTGGGAAAGAGATGATACCAGAGGAAGGAGAAGGTGCTTCTGAACAACATGGTCTGGGGAGAGGACAGACAAAATACCACTTCAGCACAGTGTTCAAGGATGCATTGAATTTGGATAGGTGGAGAGGACTTTTAAAGCTTCTCAAAATGAGGTCTTGGAACAGAATTCTTGTTTTTGGGTCTGAATGTGCATGAAAACTGGACAACACTACAGAGCTGCTGTGTATGGCGTGCAGAAAACTGACAGCCACAGGCTGGGCAGATGCTACTGTGAAGCCCACATCTAGTAGAAGAGTGTAAGGAACTGGGACGTGAAGGCCTGTAGACAGCCGTACAGCTTGGGTTTCATAATCTACAGTGAGGTTGTGCTTGCTTCTGAGCTGTCAGTCTGGGGCAAAGGACATGAGAGCACCAGCCGTAGCCCCATCAAGGATGGGCTGCTTGGGGGCTGAGGGAGTTGAAACATACATATACATATACTGTGTGTATCAAGTGAAACTTAACTTTTTGCTCACAGCTGAAGATTATTAATCTAGAGCACCCTCTGGAATTCTTTGCAGAATTTTGCCTGTATGTAGATTTTTCTGATAGGAATCATCAGAGGCCTTACTCACTGCCCAGCAGCCATCTTCACTGAGATCACCTATCTTGAACTTAAGCTGGAATTAACTCTGCTTTTAAATCTTAAGGTTTTTTTCATGAGATCTTATCTCTAAACTATATTGACTTGTTATTAGCAGTGTGTCATCACACTTTTAAATATAAATGCCATGTAAATAAGATTTTAATACAAATGATGACCCACTTTTAAATGGTTGCTTGCAGTTTTTAAGTGTGTTTAGGCTGCAGTGGGAAAAATGAAGATTTATACAAGCCTAGCTCAACATCTGGAATAAAAGAATTCTAGGTTGCCTTTTTGTATTGAAAGTATTTTTATATTGAAAAAAACAGATTAGTATCTTTGTTTTACCCAAGAACCACAAGCTACTTTGTTCCAACTTTTAAATCAAGATCTTGAATAATAGCATGTGGTATCACTACATTTTAAAAATACACTTAGTCAATCACACACATTTTCTAAGGAATTGAATTTTATGGAGATAATTGAATGCTTTCATCTGTAACAGAATTAGTGGCCTGCAAACCACTGTGGTTTCTTGCTGTGCTCTGAAGTTGTTAAAGGGGGAATTTTCTGCTACAAGTTACATGCGTAAAGGAAGTATGAGGCAAAGGAAAATTCACTTTTTAAATTCTAAAATGACAACCACTGACAAAATGTTATACCCTAAAAGTTAAAGCCACTGTTTTCCTGTCTCTTATCATTCCAGTATCCAGGTGCTTAAATTTAATGGGCGTAGAAAATCAAATATGTTAATAAAGTCAAGCTAGATTTGGTAAACTAGATTTGGAGTTCAAAGTTCCTAGCGAAGTCTATATAACGTTTCATATGGTGCACTTTTCATTTACCAAGATGTGAACTTCATTCTCTCCTCTGTGTCCTACTTCCCACTTTTTCCAGTCTGCTCCTAGAATCCACTGCAATTAAAGAAACCTTAGAAAACTGCCTTAGAATATTTGATTGATTTGTTTTTATATTTTTTAAGAACCGAAATCACAAAAGGGAGAGATGTCTAAGAATCTGGCTTGTTATTACATTCTTTAAAAGACCACCTTTGAAAGTGGGTGCATAGTTTGTGTATCCACTATTCCCTAATTTATATTTGTGTGAGTGTACTTTTTTCTAATCAGTATTACCACCAAGGAGCAACTAATCTTCAAATTTGCAATTTACATGATTAGTGACTGGCCGAAGAGGAGTATTGAACATAAAATCCTTTAAGATAAAACTGGGAAATGGTGGAGGATCTGTATGATTTAGTCTGGTTGTCTGGGTATTTCTCAATGGGGAATAGCAGCATCTTAAAGGCCGTTTAAGCAAGAATGCTAAGGATGGAATGGTTGAAGAGAATTGCCCTGTAATGGTCAAATTCCTCAGTTATCTTGGATGATGAAATAAAAATTCAATTGCCTTCTTTAAACAAACTTTTTCTGTCTTTAGTGACTTGGACAGAATAACATTCTGCCAGTTTTAAGCCTTCCTTATTATTTCTGATGTAATGGAATATGCAACTAGAGTCAGAGGTCTTGAGTTTGGGCCCTGATGCTGCCAATTTATGGTGACTTTAGATAAATCATTTCATCACGCTGCCTCAAGTTCCTCATTTCTTTAGATTACCCAAAATGAGGAAGTTACTTTTCAGGGTGGATTTGAGGATAAAATGAGAACACTTGAGAGAGCGTGTAGCACAAAGTTAGGTGCTCAGCATTAGGTGACTGGATCTGCGCAATCTACAGAATCTCAGGAGGTGGCAACAATGAATGTCTTTACTACCAAAGCTTCCTCTTAGAAAATTCGCAAGAGGGATGTCACACTCAGGGATGTGAAATAAATGAAAACCTGTTGTAGCAATTCTCTGTTACCACAAAAGTAGTACATGACAACCACAAAAACTCAGTGGTATGCAACAATAAACGTTCACATAATTTATGAGTTAGATCAATGACTTAGGCTGGGCGTCTCTGGGCAGTTCTTCTGGTCTTGCCTGGCTCATTGGGGAGTTGGCCTTGACGGGAGCGGCTCAGCCCTTTTCCAGGAGTCTCATCCTGCATCAGCTAGCCCAGGCATGTTTTCGTGGAGGGCAGAGGGCAACAGCAGCCAAGCCCATTCCCACAAGACCCTTTCAAATCTGCTTGCTTCATGCTGACCAGCATTCCCCAGAAGCGAGCCACAGGGCTAAGCGCAGGGTGGAAAGGCAAAGTTACAAGGAGGGCTGAAGGATTGGGGCCCCAAATGCAATCAGGCCACCACGCCCATGCTTCATGTTGTCTGACAGTTGTTCCTGCTCGCCAGCGAAGAGTGGAAAATGTGGAGATGCTGAAGAGATCCCAAGCTGGGGTCTATTTGGTTTGAGTGTTTTTAATCCACAGAGCGTTAGGTAGAAGCCTATTCTGACACACACCGTGCAGGCGAGTTAAAACGAAAGGAATGTGTTTTCCATCTACTCTTTAGCTTCGTCATTGTGGTTGCCTTTGGCCGTTATCACATGACCAGAATTAACACCCTCGAAACTCTGAGCCCGGCTTGTATAGAACCAGAAGAGTCCACCTCATAAATGAGGTAAGAGGAAGCACTTAATTCAGAGAAAACTTTTCTCTTAAAGATGAACATTCGCATTCATTGATACCACTTCCAAAACCTTTCTGGGGCTTCTTCAAGGCGAAGATGCTACATACCTACTGTGCTTCGTGCCATTTTTAGAAGCCTGGAGAGCTAGAGGGGAGCTTCACCAATAATAATGTGTTAGCAATAATCTGCTCGACTGATCGTGGTACGTTCTAACTCTGACACAAATTTTTAAGAAGGAAACACCACAATGATCTGTGTCCTGTCTCTGTATTATAAGTATCAGAAGTTGTCTGGAGGCTGAAGTGTCTGCCATTGAGGAAGTTAGGAAGGGAGCCGCTTTTTTTGGTGATTTGGCTGGTAGCCCTCAAGAGTGGGGTGGTCCTTAGCCTTCGACTTCTGTGTGCCCCAAATTTCTCTATCACAGTTTTTAGAGAACTAAATGTATTTCTCCTTGAAAATATGTTTAAGTGGGCTCCCCTTCCTCACATTCGTATTTAATGGTCACACGACTCCTTTTGATTATCACGTTCATGTAGATACACAAAAATATTTTGTGGTTTCTAGTGGCAGCCCGGTGGATGGGACTTTTTTTTTTAACTGTGTAATATACCCATCACTTTTATACACCACAAAAACACCAACAAAATATCGCCCAGATTATAACCACCAGAGAAAACCACTGTTTGGTGTATATTTTTTTGCACTCCTTACTTTGGATGTAGAGGTCGTCGCAACAGGAAATGTTTGAAGCTTCACTAACAGCACATTCAGTTAGAGAAAGCCATGACAAATCATAAGAAAAATCTCTAAAAATGCATTAAGCCTTTCATCCAGCCGTTATGGACATACAATTTTTCTTTACTTCCTTTGAGTAACGCAAAAGGTCTGTGTTGGTCTACTTAAAATTTGGCGTTTGAAATTAGACATAAAGACTTTAGACATCCTTTTTGTGCATGATTTTTTTATGTACCCTAAATTCAGTATATACTTTGATTATTGTATTTTGGAACCAAACATTTCTTTATCTTGTCTGTTGCGAGTGTCCTGTAATAAAAGTGTGCAGTGGAACCAAAGAATTTTATTGATGAGCTAACATGAAGTGTTCATGTATAATGAGCATAGAAAGTATATTGGACATAGATAGTAATAAACATGCCAAGTTAATCAATTAGTAGTATTACATGAAAACATTTGTGACTACGTCCTTGTTAATGTTTTGGTAAATTGTTTAGGCAGTTATTAGGTCAAGATCTATCTTTTCTTACTTTCCAACTTACAAATGTATTATTATACATTTTACATATCCAAAAATGTCATAATATACTTTTGGTATTTTTTAAAACTATGTGGTTATATAAGAACTTTTTTGTAAAAAACAAAACTTCCCAACAATATATAGGTACGGTAAAAAAATGAAATTCCCTTCCATTCCAACCCATTTCCACTGCCCTCCCTGAAGAAAGCCTTTGGGTATTTTTGTCCTTACTAAATGTGGAATGGGAGCTAAAATTTGCAAGGGAAGCTGATCTTATCTCCAGGTTCTGAGAGGCCCCACGGTGAGCTGTGTCTTTACCATCCCTCCTGTGACTCATCTGCTATTCTCACAGGGACTCTGAAACTCCTTCTCCTCCCCAGCAGTGCCTCTTCACCTCCTTAGCCCAGTGGCAGAGGAAAAGTTGTCTTATGTCGGGGCTAAGCCACGTGCTCTGAGCCCTAGCTGGTTTGCAAGGCATCTTTAGGAGGCTCCCATCAATTACTCCGCAGATGTTCAACTCTCACCACTTGCCCCTTCCTCCAGCCTACACCTGCTCAGTAACTCCGCTTTAAAAGACAACAGGACAATTAAGACAAAGTTCCTTGCAAACAGCGTAACTACTTCCTATCTCTGCTGTTCACAGCCAAGTGTGTTGAGAGCAGTTTTTGCCAGCTGTCTGGATTATCTGTCCCACCTTCTGACTCACTGTGGTCACCTCTCCAATCGCTGCTGTTGCCCTTGGGCACCGCGCTTGTCTTTTCCCTCAGCCTCCAAGGAAGTGATGTGTCTCCAAGGCTAATTCTTGTACCTGTGCTTCGTGCTTCGATGTGACTTCCAAATTGACGTCTCAAGGAGAGCTTTGAAAATGCAGCTTCTTGGATACTTCGAGGGATTCTGATTTAGCAGGTCTGGAATGGGAGCACCAGGATCTGCATTTTTTAGAAAGCCCAAAGGAATTGTGAGCCAGCAAACCGCTGCTCTAGACCACGTTCCCTGTGGGCTTTCAGACCTGACCCCTTCAATGTTCTTCCCTTTTCCCACCTCTGACACATTGAAACTCAGACCATGCAAAAGAAAGTTGCAGTTGCTTCATCTCATATCGTGAATTTAAAATCCCTCATGAGCCCTGTCTGGCTTTCTTTAGGGCAGTAGGGAAGAGGTGGATGGTTATGAACCTGCCAATCAAAAAGAACTCATTCTCTTGTTCCAAAAGTCTGCCTCAGGCTTCAGACTGCTGCTTTGGAATCGATGCTCAGCTTTTCAAAGCCTCTTCCTATTTTCCTCCCCAAGATGGCATCTAGTGGATGGGGAAATAGAGGACATCTCTGGGTGACAGGGGAAGTGGGTCTCCCATGCATGCGCTCAGGTCCTTGGACAGTCCTGCTGCTGGTGTTCCATGTTGCTGTCTCTGTTCATTGGCCGCTGTCCTCGCTGAACCTGCTGGCTGACGTAGGGGCTCCTTGGCTTTGGTTCACATGGTGCCATGTCCTGCTGCTGACCACAACTCTGCCGTTGCCTTTGGTCTCATGGTCTCCATTTTCAACAGCCTCCATTTTCCAACTTTAGGACTGTTTATCTGCTTGGCTTTGGGTGGGTGTGGGAGGGAGGGTTGCAAGGAAGATTGTTGGGACCTCCTCCCTTGGGATGGCCTGAACATCTTGTCAAGCTTTGGGAAGCCAGCAGTACTTTTTCAGACCAGCTGGTTAGCTCCGTCTACCAGTGCTGAGCTGCTGCCTCCGGGCTGTATTGGGTTTGCCTCTGAGTGGCTTGCAGCCTTCCCCAGACTATGCCTAGGAAAATGGTCCACTAACCCATCGTGCAATTTCTCTCACCCTCCATCCGAATCCCCCACCCACCCCCGAGTTTGACCCTGAGAGGAAGGAAGGTGCTGTCACAGGTGTTCTTACTTCTTCGCAACCTACTCTTCCTTTCCAAACCTCTGTCTCTCCCTGCCCTGCAAGTCATTCCACTTCTTCCCTAATGAAGGGACCTACTTACATCACATCCCAAGTTCCCTCTGCTATGGCTCAGAGTAAAACTCCAAGTCCAATTGTCTAAGCTTTGCTTTTGATACATGAGTGGAGCTCTTAGAATTGGGAACTCCCTTTTCATTCTCAATAAAACCTGACTTTGAAGCCTCGTCATCTCCCTGGAGATGCCAAAGAATAATAAAATAAAATACTAAAATGCTCTGGAGGGCACTGCTGAGTGGTACCTGTGTCGTTACTCTGGCACACATCCTTTCCTTCCCTACCATTATGGAGCTTCATGGCCTAGCTTTATGGGGAAGATTGCCAGGGGAGCATGGACAAGGAGAACGGACTCTTCAATATTATCAAAGTATTAGCTCAACATAGACATTCTTGCCCTGGACTTGCTCTCTCTGGCCTGGACGTTTGCCTCTTCTGGTCCTAGAAGCCTGAATGTCCTCTTGACAGCCGGGTATAATGCTAGTCATTCCTCAAAGCCCGGTTCAGATACCCTCCCTGGCATGGATCTTTCTTTATTCTCCCCAGACTTCATTGACCTGCCCCAGAACTCCCTTCGTAACTCGTTTATACTGGTGAGAAAGCCTTCATCACATTATAATTAGGCCTATGTACGCCTAGCTTTCTTGCTAAATCGTGAGCTCCTTTCTGCCTTGGAAAGCTCTCCGGCCTTAGCTCTGCGCTTCCAAATTTATCCACTCTTCAAGACCCAGTTTAAATTCGATCTCCTCTGCCAAGTCTTCCCTAACGGCTGCTATTGAAAATTACCTTCCCCCAAAGCAATAACTGGCAGCAGCACATGGAGGTCCTGAGATACACGCATAAAACCTTGGGGCCACGGGGAGACAGTGACATGGCCCTCGTGGAGGAAAGCTTGACAGTGAGGTGTGAGTCTAGGGGCCTTCAGGAAGAGTGGTTTCCATTTGATTAGCACCACTTAGGTTATAAGCTCCTTGAGGTCAGAGGCTAAAATCAGTTTTTCCCGAAGATTTCTTTTTTATATATGCTACGTCTTCACGTGCCTGTCCAGAGGTGCCTTATGCACAGCAGGCATGCGATAAATGGTTCTTGGTCGACTGACAGGTGCTCAGAAAAGCCAGCCTGATTGATTCTCTTGTGATGCCTTCCTTTCCTGAGAGCTCATGAATTTTTAAGTTCTTTTCCTTGAAATGCTTGGTATGCTTCTCCCCCTGGCCCACCTACCCCCCCCCGCCCCCCCGGCCCTTTTTTTTTTTTTTGCCTTCTACAGAGTCCTATCTTGATCAGCTGCTCTCATTTCCTCTTTTGTGATCACAGGTTTGGGCAAACCTTGAAATGTGTGTGTTTGGGGTGGGAGCAGAGGAAGAGTTAGGATTAGGGACCAACCAATCCAGCTCATAGAAGTAGAGTGGTCCCTTTAGGCCATGGAAGCACTTCTGTGAATTTCAGAGGTAGCTTCTTCCATAGCGAGTAGGCCTTCCAATGTGGGAGGCCATAGCTCTGGGGGTCTCACCCTGTTGCTGGAAGCCAAGTGGATAGCAGCTAGTTCTTACCTTCGTTACTGCACATTCAGAGCTGGGGGCTAGAGGTTAGATTGGTCTCAGTTGAATCTGGAGACACAGCAGTGTGGTCCTAAGGAACTCCCCATGGCACTCCAGTCCTTGGGGGGTCATAGTGCTCATTGCAATAGGAAATCCTCTAAGTCAACAGTGACTGTCTTTAGAGAACAAAGCAGGCATAGAAGTTGTATTGGCATGAGAAAACCATGATTTGCATCCTCCAAATCATGTGCAAGGAAGATAATACCAAATCGAGAAGATGGTGCAAGAGTGAGAAGTGTCAGCTGTGGCTGCTCTTGCTGATGCATGCGGCTGTTTTACTTTCATTTCTAAATCAAATATGTTGGTTGATCAACCAGTCTTTCTTTCTTTCTTTTTTTTTTTTGTGAGGAGGATTGGCCCTGAACTAACATTTGTTGCCAATCTTCCTCTTCTTTTTTGCTTGAAGAAGATTGTTGCAGAGCTAACATCAGTGCCAATCTTCCTCTATTTTATGTGGGACACCACCATAGCATGGCTTGAGGAGCAGTGCTAGGGCTGCACCCAGGATCCGAACCTGTGAACCCCGGGCCACAGAAGCAGAGCAGACGAACTTAACCACTACGCCACCGGGCTGGCCCCAACCAATGTTTTTAAATACTGATTTGGTGCCTAGCACTGTGGGTACCGTGGGAGAGACACTACCTATTTGGGAGGACCTTGATATGCTGTCATGATGTAACCAATTCATATTACTGAGCGGTGTGGAAGCAGAAGATGGAAAGCACAGTCTGTGGCAAGGGTCCCAGCGGGAGCATTTGGGTGGGCCAAGGTGGACGGGGTGGGTAGGTAGCATTTGACTTTGAGATCACAACTTGAGCAGAGGCGCAGTGGGAATGGCGAGCCTGGAGGACGGGGGATGCAGAGGCAAGTGATAGACAAGAGGGAGCAGTGAGCGAGAAAAAAGCCCAGGAGGTTCTGGAATAGAGAAACGACTTGATCCTTACCCACTTAGTTTATTTGCATATGTGCACCATTTGGAATTTGCTTGGTTCTTAGCATTCCTGGGTCAGGTAACTGCTTTCTAGGACGAGAAGCCATTCCACAGGCCCTGTTTGCCTGGCTGTGGTATTTTCCAGTGGCTCCCCTGTGACTGTGCTCAGATGAACGGGTCTAGGCAGCCAAGATGGTGGGAGCCCTCTGACCTCCTGTCTGCGGTGGTACGTGTTTGCACTATACAGTGACCAGCATTTAACAGGCGATTTCAGCCCTCTTTAGGATAGCTTTTGGCAAATGGGGTAGAAATCTATTATGCATTTAAATTATACTCAGCCTTCTCTTTAAAACATCTCTGCAACAAGTCCACGCCACTCCATATTCAAGTGTGTCTCAGACCATGAGTCAAAAGGAAGTAAACAGTTTGTTCTTTTGAGTTGGGGAATTAAGAAGAGATCTCCACCCAAATAACAGGTACATGGTGGGAAAAAATGTCATCTCTCTAAATGCTTAATCATTGGGCAAGGAGAGGGGCAAGGGAGTACTCAGTGTGGGGAAACCTCAGAAGATTGAAAGAGAATTACAGACAGACAGGCTGAACACTGGACGCCATCCAAGAAAGCTCTTAAAAGATTGGAGTCACTGCCCTGTTCTCTGGCTCTGACCTGGAGGGAAGAGGAGTCTGGGAGACCTGGCACAGACTCAGGAGCGCTTAATTGTCTTTCTGGTTCTGGGTCCTCTTCAGTGCCCTGGAATGGGGGGCCAGGGGTGGGCTGCTCTTCATGAGCGCACATTTCTAGACCGGCTAGTCTACTTGACAATCCCCTGCGGGTTTCCTCAACCTCTTCCTGATTCAGTTTCCAGATTGAGGAATCTGCAATGTCACCCACCCCTCACACTGACCCTGTCTGCCTCTGGCCTGGAAAACTGTGACATCCTTTACCACCATCTGCCATCTGCCATACGCTTTAGGGAACTAATAAAAAGGAAGAGGGGCTGGCCCAGTGGCAGAGTGGTTACGTTCCTATGCTCTGCTATGGCGGCCTGGGGTTCACAGGTTTGGATCCTGGGCACATACCCAGCACCACTTGTCAAGCCATGCTGTGGCGGCACACCCCACACAAAATAGAGGAAGATTGGCACTGATGTTAGTTCAGTGACAATCTTCCTCAAGCAAAAAGAGGAAGATTGGCAACAGATGTTGGTTCAGGGCCAATCTTCCTCACCAAAAAAAAAGAGGAAGAGTTGGGGTGGAGATGGGGACTAGAGAAACAAGAGTGCTTAAGGTCTGAAGTATAGAGATTACCTGTTCCCATAATAGTGCAGAGTTTCTCCCGCCCAATGACCACGATCTCCCACAAAGATGCCAGACGGTGCATGTTGCCGTGATGCTATTGTTGAGGACGTTACTGAGAATCATTCCCTGGGCTCTGCCTCCCACACCTTTAGTAGTTCTTTACTATCAGCTAGGTCAGTGGGGAGATTGTTGGAAACAGCCACATAGTACTCGGTTGATTTCCATATAAGCTGCCATTCGGTGTTAGCAATAAAGGTGGAACTGAAGCAAAAAGACTGCTTTTCTTTGTGGTTAAACTAACTCTGATATCAATTCTTTTTTTTTTTTTCTGAGAAGATTCGCCCTGTGCTAACATCTGTTGCCAATCTTCCTCTTTTCACTTGAGGAAGATTGGCCCTGAGCTAACATCTGTGCCAATCTTCCTCTATTTTGTATGTGGGTCACTGCCACAGCATGGCTGACAAGTGGTGTAGGTCCATGCCTGGGATCCAAACCCTTGAACCCTGGCCACTGAAGTGGACTGTGCCGAACTTAACCATTATGTCATGGGGCCGGCTCCTGATAGCAGTTCTTAAAAAGAAGTCTAGAAATATTTTGTGCAAAGCACGGCTCACTGAGGTGCATGGGCAGGCTTAGGTGTAGCCAATGTGCCAGGCACAACACTAAGGGCTTTACATACATTATCTCCCTTAATTCTTATAACTCTCCCAGTAATATCCCCATTTCACAGATGGGGAAACTGAAGCACACACAGATTAAGTGTCTTGCTGGGGTCACTCAGCTGGTGAGTGGTGGATTGGGGATTTGAACCTAGGCCTCTTTGGGGGCAAAGCTTGAGCTCTTAACCCTGACACCACATTGCCTCTCTCCACTTTGAAGGGCATCTCTCCTTGGAATATAACAGATCCTCTGATTTAAGAACATTTGTGTTATTTTATAGTCACACTTCCTACGCGCCACAAGGGCAGGGGCCCTGTGTTCTAATCTGCATCTCTGCAGAGCTGTGCGCTCCAATGCAAAGGGTGACTGAAGCACCTATCTTTGTCCTTGTTCTCCCGTGAGGAAACAACCTCAGCCAGATTGAGTCACTTGCCCAAGGTCACCTGATTTTAAGCGACAGACCTGGGATTTGAACCGGAAGCTGCCTGGCTCTGCTTGGTCCCTTCACCACCATCTTGGTGGTTTGGTTCCTGTTTACCATGAGAAAGAAGTAGAATGAGAAGCTGAGATTTTCTGGCTGTCCTCCTGGAGCAACCCCTTCCCCCATCCCCTCAGCCTCGCCCACTGCTCCACTGAGCCTTCTCCTCGCTGCGGTTTCATCTCTCTTGGGGAGGTCAGGCTAGGTGGTGATCAGAATGGCCTCCAGGTTCACGGTGGACGGTGGCCATGGTTTTGAGCAGAGGAAGAAGAAACAGTGGTTTCTAGTCTTTTTGGACAGAGAAGCCCTTGGAGCTGATGTCTCCAGGACACTCTCTTTGGAGAATCTTGGATTCTCTTCCTGGGCTGTAGCTGGTGGGAGAGAAACACCAGGAGTAACAGAATGATTGCAAAAATGCTTCACAAACTAGAGGGGGACCATAAAGTTTGAAAATGTAGATACTGTTGTTTATTCATTCATTCATTTGTTCATTCATTCATTTGCTTTTCCAGATTGAGCCCTCTTGAGAGTACCTCTTCTGGGGTATGCTGTAGACATACCTTCACTGAACAAATCAGTGAAGGTCAGAGGTACAAATCATCAGGGGCGAATATCACAGATGCACATGAGGGATGGATGGGAATGTTGCATTAGTGCACTGTGTTGGTGGTGATTTTGCACAGCACATTGAACTATGCGTTGCTAATGAAGGACAGCACATTAAATGTGTTACGGAATGTCATTGAACATCTCATGTGTTGAATGATCAATAAAGCATTCATGATGTCTAGTTGCCTGTATTAAGTTTTTGGACACCCCATATAAACTACTGACCAAGGCAAGTGGCATTAGGGCCCAGAGCACACACCCCTGTGACGACAGGGGGAGTTATTTACACCTTGAGGTGTGTGGCTTCTTTTTTGCCTACCCTGAAGCCTGTCCACCCTACTTTTCTTCATAGTTGTGTGCACTGTCATGGAGTCAAATTGTTGTCCCTGCGTGAGCAAGATAGAGTCTATCCAGGAAGGCCCTCGCGGACAAAATCTTACCTTAAGAGACAGGACCCCTCCAGTGCAGCAAAGTTCCAGGAAAAGAATGGAAAGATGTTCAATATCCTTGGAATTTGGTGAAGGCCTGTCCCAGAAAAACACTCCAGTCTTCCTGCCAAGTGACTGTCATTCCCCAAATTAGTTATTCTCATTAGTGGCTTCCAAAGTCTCTGGTTCACATGGAGATATTTATGGGCCGGGGCAGAATTAATCCACTGACTTCTTAGTTTGAATGTTAGAGCAAGAATGAGTAGAATGGAGAGCATAGAGCTAGCATAGCGTTTGGAGACATGGGTCCCATTCTGGGCGTCTGGAGGGGCAGTGGTGGTTGGTAGGGAGCACCCTAGCACCTACGCTCAGTGGATCTGAAAGGAAACAGCTTGAAATGCCTGGACCTTATGCTTCTCACCCAGGGCAGTGATGAAACAAACACCCCGGTACCAGTGGAAGGTAGAATTGTTACTAATTAGGTCAGTTAACAAAAAAAGATGCAGGGGGATGGGGACATAGGATGGTCAAGTTTTGAGCCTGATGGGTGGAAGAGGATGTTGGTAGGTGTATGAGAGAAAGGCTAGAGGTCTCAAGAGTCACCCTGGGAGGTCATTTGGATGGAGACATGTGGGGCGTGTGTGTGTGCACGTGTGTGTGGGGATCTCAAGGAGAGTAGCAAGGATGGGATAACTGAGTTCCAAGGCAGGGGTGGGCAGCAGACAAGAAGGAAAGCTAAAGAGAGAATGCCCCAGAGGCCACAGAGCCGGTGCTGCCTGTGGGTGGACAGGTAGGGCCGGTGGAAAACGTGGAGGCCTGGGGAGTGGGACAGGAGGCTGGAGAGATTTGGTTTCAAGACTATGATAATTAGAAATGAATCAGCACAGGATTGGGACTTAGGAGACCTAAGATCTCATGCCTGCTGATGGCCAGCTAGCTATGTGGTCTTGGCAAGGCCCTTCTCCTCTCTGGGCCTGACCAGGGCATTTTACTGGGATGATTTCTTCTTCAGAAACACGCTGTGAGAGACAGGAACATACAGAGGTTCTGGAGCAGAAAGGGCTCAAATGGCCGTGGAGGATGTACCACCTCTCCCACCGGCCCCTGGGGCTCAGACACCAACGGCTCTCTGTGCGTGATCACACGGGTCCCCCAACTGGTATCTCAGTTTCTGCTTTTTCCACACAGAAGCCAGAGTGGTCTTTTTATTTTCATTTTATTTTTCAATAGGAAATAGATTGATATGCTATAAAATGGAAAAAGTCTAAGAGGGTGGACATTGAAGTCTCTCTCTTCCTCCTCAGAGGCAATCCGTGTTACCAGTTTTTTTTTTTTTCATCCAAGTTACCATTTATGACTATATAAGCAATTCAATATATAATTATCCTACTTTAAATGGAAATATATTAGAGTCACTGTTCCATAGCTTAATCATGTCACTTATTATTTCTTGGAAATCATTCCATATCAGTAAGTAAAGAGTACTCATTTCTTTTTTTCAGCTGCATAATATTCCACTGTATGGATACTCTGTGATATATTTAATTAGTCCCCTGCTGGTGGGCATTTAGATTTTTGCCAGTGTTTTGCTATTATAACAATGTTGCAGTGAGTAACATTGTACTTATGTCATTTTGCACATGTGAAGTACACCTATAGGATAAATGCTCAGTAGTAGAATTGCTGGATCAAATTATATTTGCAGTTTGGAGTTCTTACAGTTTCCTTCCATAAAATTTTTATCACTATATACAACCACTAGTTGTAGATAATAGAATAATAACAAATAACCATATACCCTTCACTCAACTGCAACAATTATTATTTCATGGCTGATCTTGTTTCATTTATACTTCTACCTACTTTCCCATATCATTTTATTTTTAGGCAAATCTCAGATGTATCATTTTATTCTTGATATGTGTTTAAGAATTTGCTGATGGATTGGATGTGAAATGTGAGGAAAAAGGAGAAGCCAAAGATGTCTCCAAAATTTGCTGTGGATGATGGAGGTACCATTTTTTGAGATGGGGAAGACTGCAGGTGGAGTAATTTTAGAGGGAAATGATCAAGGGATTACTTCTGTTCATGTATAGCTTGAAATGCCTATTTGACATTCCAGAAGCTGTTGGATATACAAGTCTGGATTAGAGATTAAAGCTGTAGATATAAATTTGGAAGTTGTCAGATCATAGAGTATCTAAAGCCAAGATTGAACCTCCAGCCTCTGGTAATTACAGACTAGCTTGTATCAGACTAACTCTTGCGCTGATAATAATCATAAACTCTGGAGACATGGGAGAGTGACCTAAAGCAGACAGATGCTGGGGGAGGTTCAGCCATTGAGAAAAGGGAACCACATTGGATAAGATCCACATTTTTCCCTGAGGGTACTCAGTAGACCATGCAACATGCAGTGAAAAGAACCCAACCAGAAAGTAGCAGTCTTGCTGGGCTGATGTTTCTAGAGAAGCTGGAAATTAAGGAGGAAAGAAGGTGTCCTAGAGGAGGGATCTCCTCCTCTGTCTATAAATTCTGCTCGAATCCTTGCCTGACTCCTTAACTATGCATGTGGGGGCCAAAACCCCAAGGTACCTTGAAGAAAGCAACAGCTGGGAGGTGGAAGAACTGAGCAGAGATTTCAGCTGCCCACTGCAGTTCAAGCTCCTTCCAAGAGAGGGACTTGGTCTCAGACTTTCTATTGAAACTCCAGAAAGCCCACACTTTAGGAGAAAAGAAACATCCTAAAGGACTAAGGGATTCATCTTACAACTAAGGACAAAACTGAAACAGACCAACCACAACAGAACCTAAAATTGGGCCATCTCAAGATTAAGGTGATCTGCCAGTAATTTATCAGCTCATTAGAACAACACACACTACTCTTCAGAAGATGATAACAGAATCTAGAGTCTCTACAGTAAATCATTCATAATGTCCAACAAATACAATCCAAAATTACAAGAAATTCAAAGGAACAGGAAGATGTGATCAATAATCAAAGAAAAATGGGTCAGAAGCAGATGCACAGATAACACAGATGTTGGAATCAGCAGTCAAGGACTCTAAAATAAATTTGATAAGTCTTCTGAAGAATTAGTAGGAATAATAGATTAATTGGTAAAGAGATAGGAAATTTCAAGAGAAATACGAAAATTATAAAAAAGGACCAAATGGAAACCCTAGAACTGGACTATAAAATGTATGCAATAACAAATTCAGAAGATTGGATACAACCGAAGAATGGATCAGTGAACTTGAAGTCAAGTCATCATTTGTATGAAGCACCCAGAGAAAAGGATATTGAAAAAAATGAATAGAGCCTCAATGACCTGTATCAAAAAGTGTGACTTCCATGTAGTTGGAATTTCAGGAGAGGAGAAAGAATAGGATAGAAAAATATTTGAAGAAATATTAGCCAACATTTTTCAAGTTTCCCCAAAAAGAGCAACCCAAAGATCCAGGAATATCAGTGAATCCTAAGTGGGATAAATAAAAAAAAAAACCCAGTACTAAGTGCACATACTTAAACTGCTAAACCAGCATGCCAAAGACAAAGAAAAAAAATGTTAAAAATATCAAGAGAAAAAAGACACATTACATACAGGGGCACAACAGTGGGATTGATGACTGACTCCTTATTAGAAAAATAAAAGTTACTAGACATTGAACAAATCTTTGAAGTGCTGAAAGAAAAAAAACCCTGTCAACATAGAGTTCTGTATCCTGCACAAATAGGTCTCAAAAATAAATGTGAAATAGGACCATTTTAAGATACACAAAAGCTGAGAGAATTTGTTGCCAGCAGACCCACACAATCAAAGATGCTCAAGGAAGTTCTTCAGGCTGAAATGAGATAAAACCAGAATGGAAATGATACCAGGTAGAAAGGGGTGAAGGACACAGGAATTGTAAGTACGTGAGTGTGTTAGCCAGCTTGGGCTGCTATAATGCCACACACACACACACACATATATATATGTGCATATACATATACACCATAGTCTTGGTGGCTTACACAACAGAAATTTATTTCTCATAGTTTTGGAGGCTAGAGGTCCAACGTCAAGGTGTCAGCATTGTTGGATTCTGGTGAGGGCCCTCTTCCTGGCTCGCTGATGGTCAACTTCTTTCTGTATCCTCACATGGTAGAGAGAGACAGAGGACTCTGGTCTTCTCCCTCTCTTATAAGGGCACTAATTCCATCGTGGGGGCTTCACCCTCTTAACCTAGTTACTTCCCAAAGCCCCCACCTCCAAATACCATCACACCGGGATTAGGGCTTCACCTTGTGAATTTTGGGGGACACAGACATGCGGTCCATGGCAGTGGGTAAACACAAAGTCTTGGGATGGATGACATCTCCAAGAAAGTGGTTATGGACAGAGAGAGAATAGGTACAAGGACTGAGATTCTGGGTACTCCTATATCAAGAGGCTGGGAAAGTGAGGAGAAACCAGCAAAGGAGACTGAAGGGGAGCTGTCAGAGAAGAAGGAGGAGAATCAGACGAGTGTGGTGTTTTGGGGAATGGTCAACTTGTCAACCTGCTGACGCTGATCGGTCAACTTAGATGAGGACTGAGAAGTCATCCCTGGGTTTAGCATCCTGGAGGTCATTGATGACTGTGACAGGAACTTATTTGGTGGGGTGACGGAGGTGAAAGCCTGAGCAGAGTGAGTTTAAGAGAAGGTTAAGAATGGGAAGAAAGGGATAGACGTGAGGAGATAACCTGCGCTCTTTGCAGACCCCTTCTAGGTGAGGATGAAATGGTAAAATTCATTGGCTCATAGCAATGGCCTGCTGTTACCTGGTTGTTTCTCCATCTCTCTCCAGAGGGAGGCTAGCCCTGACCTATCCCTGCGATAGAATGGGCCAGGGCTGAGGCGGCCGTTCTTAGGGATTCTGGGGGAAAGTACCAGTATTCTACTGTGATCTTTTCCCCCTCTCCAAGCTCCTCATCCAGGGATCCAGAGCCTTGGGTGGAGTTTTGTGGTACACTGTTAGCCGGGTGGCGGATTCTGAGGCACCGTCTCGCCACAGTCGATGTGAAGCTGGAGGAAAGGCCCAGAAAGGCATGTCAGAAGTAACAGCTCCCTGACTCCTCACTGCCACAGATGAACTTCTCCTCAGCTTGGCTGCTGGCAGCACTCTCCAGCCTGGGGCCTGTGCACTCTTGCTCCCTGCCCGGGGGCCTAAGTGGCAGCAATTCATTTAGGATGCTGTTGGCTGAGAAAGAACAAAAACCCAATTTAAAATAGCCTAAGTAGTGAAGAAGCTTAATGTCTCGCAAAATAGAATTCTCAAAATCGCCTAGGCCCTGTGTTGCAAGGGAGCGAGTGACTTCCTGTCTCTGTGCTCTGCTATCTCCCCCATTAATTCATTCACACCTTCATTCATTCAAGAAATATTTATTGGGTGCCTACTTCATGCCAGGCGCTGCTCTAGGGGCAGGCGCTACATCAATGAACAAAACGAATAAAATCGCTTCTTTAGGCATTTACATCCTATTTTGGGGAAAGAGACAAATAAAAAAAAGGCACATGGTGATAAATGTTATGAAAATAAATCAAGCTGGGCAAGAGAGTACAAAGTGGCAGACATTGTGAGGAGTCTATTTTATGTGGAATGGTCGGGGAAAACCTCTCTGATAAAGTGACGTTGGAGTAGAGACTTGGGGAAGCAAGCCATGTGGATATCTGGGAGAAGGAGATTCCAGGCTGAGGGGAGAGCAAGTACAAAGGCCTGACATGGACGTTGCTGAGTGCGTTTGGGGACATGTCCAAATGTCCCCAGTTGGCTGAGATGCAGACGTGGTGGGAGATGAGGACAGAGAGGTAGCTGTAATCAGCCAGACCACATAGGCCATGATAAGGCCACTGGATTCTACTTTGCAGTGGAAACCCTTGGAGGATGTTGAGAAGGTGAGTGCCTTGATGTAACTTAGTCTTAAAGAATCACCCATCGTGGAGGAGGGCACGGGCAGAAGCAGGGACCCCAGTCAAAGGGCTCTTGCGATAACTAACAGTCCAGGGAAGAGACGATGGTCGTCTTGGACCAGGGTGGTAGCAGACGTGGTGAGAAGTAGGGAGGGTCTGGACATAGCTTGAAGGTGGGGCAGACAGAATTTGCTGGTGAGTTGGATGTGGAGTCAGGGAATATTCATGGTTTTGGACCTGAATGACTTGAAGGATGGAGTTGCCAATAACTGAGACGGAAGACCAGGTGGGGGTAACAGGTTTGGGAGTCAAAATCAAGAGTTTAGTTTTGGACATGTTTAATTTGTCCAAACAAATGTGGGAAAATTTGGAGCTGTTGTTTTGTCAGCTGGATACACAAATCTGAAGTTTAGGGGAGATGATGGCGCTAGAGATGCAAGTGTGGAGACATCAGGATGCAGGTGGTACTCAGTGCGTGTGACTCACGAGCCCATGTAAGAAGTGAGTATAGATAAAAAGGAAGGATAAGGATTAAGCCCTGGATTCTCCAAAGTTTGAGTTGAAAGATGAGTTGAAACTAGCAAGGAGATTGATCAGGAGTGACCAGTGAACCAGGAGGAGGACAGAGGGATAGTTCTGTCCCTGAGACCAAGTTTCAGGGAGGATGGAGTGACTGTGTGTGTCAAATGCTGCTGGTGTGGAAGAAAGAGGAGAGCCACTGACCAGTGGATTAACAACGTGGATGCCAGGTGCCTAACAGACCAGGTTCTGTGGGAGGTGGAGAAAAATCCCAAGTAGAGTGGGCCAAGAGAGAAGGGGGGTCAAGGAACTGGAGACAGAGCAGACAGACAACATTTGTGGAGGAGTTTTGCATAAACAGGAGCAGGGA
Organism: Equus asinus; assembly: GCF_041296235.1. Taxonomy (NCBI): domain Eukaryota; kingdom Metazoa; phylum Chordata; class Mammalia; order Perissodactyla; family Equidae; genus Equus; species Equus asinus. Next base: position 27,546,782 of record NC_091796.1, read on the forward strand.
AATGGGGTGTGAGCTGGAGAGAGAGATGGGATCAAGTGAGTATTTTTAAAGATGGGAGATGAAGCAGCCTGTTTGACTCCAAGGAGAATGATCCAGCAGAGAAGGGAAAATGGAGGATGTCGGGGAGACAGAGGTGATGTCGAGGAGTGGATGAAGGAGATGAAATCGAGGGCACAATGGAAGGGTCTTTGGATAGGAGCATGGAGAGCTCAGAGACGATGAGAGGAGAGAATGTGGGCTCAGGTGCAGTTGAGTTGGTCCCTTTGGTGGTGAAAGCATTAGAAAGTTTCTTCTGGTTGCCTCTATTTCTTCCGTGAAACAAGGACCATCATTCACTGCTAGAGTGGAATGTGGGAGGAGGTGTTGGACATTTGAGAAGACTGGGAAAGGCATAAACTAGTGATCTAGGAGTAGAGGGAATTGAATGGACGAGGCAGACGGAGACAGGCTGGAGGTGTCGAGAGCCTAGAGGTCAGTGGCATGCATTTAAGGGGGACTATAAGCCGTTTGGTGGACTGTATTATTTTGCAAAAACATTCACAAGCCCTCCCTGAGGGAGAACTCTATTTTCCTACCCTAATGACATCAGTCTTGGCCATAAGACTTGCACTGATCAGCAAAATATGAAGGGAAATGACGTATGCGACTGGGAAGCAGACGCTTGAAGAGACAAGGTGTGCACCATGTTTTCTTTCCTCTCTGCCCCCAAACGAGCCGAGCCGTATCCCAGACAGAGGCTGCTCCGTCAACCTGCGCGCTGGAGTGAAGACAATGGGGAGGAGCCACGCCGACCTGCAGCGGACCTGTCCTCTGTGAGTGACACATGAGCCTCTGAAGTGCGAAACCCCTGAGAGCCGGGGTCGTTTGTTACTGTAGCTTGCCCTGTGCTGATGGATACAGCCTGGCTGCCTGCTCTTCTCCAGCTGTACTCCTTTCCTACGCGCATGGACTGTTGATTTAACCAGCATTGGGGTTTTGCTGGAGAGGCGTGACAGAGGGAGCGAGGGACGAGGAGACTGAGGGTGTACCTCATGAGGTCTGAGCTGGGTGAGAAGGGCAGGCAGGCAGCTGCAAGCTTCATCCTGCGCTTCCTCCCTGTACCTATAGTCACAAGAGGGCTGCCAGAGACGTCAGGACGAGGTGTTTCCTGCTCACGGTGGCCCTGAGGAGAATTGTCCCTGTGTCCAGCTGGAACTTCTGGCAACACTGAGAGTCACCAAGCTTTCTTTTTGCAAGGGCTCATTTCAATTTTTCTTTCCAGCAGAGCCTCTGCTCCAGCCATCCCTGGTACCTGCTTTTGTTTCGTCCTTTTCGGATTGAAGACTGGACAGAGAGAGAGAGAGAGAGAGAACGGGCCCATGCTCCCTCCCCATTGGCCCCATTGTGTCCTCTACCCGCCACTAAGCTGGTAGGGATTTCTGCTTTTTACAGACTTCATGTGCTTGGGTGAAGACGGTCCTGTGTGGTCCGCCCACACCCTCCAAGTCCTGATCAGGGCTGTCCGCTACAGACAGGGACAGGGTCCAAACCACACATTTCGGCAGCTGGGCAGGTCTGTCCAACTTGAAGCCCGTTCTTTCCCTGCACCTAGCAGCAAGGGGCTAGGAGGCTCCGCGTCCTCACGACGTCTTCCGTGGGCCTGCATAGCCACGGGCTCTGCCCCCAGAGAGGATCTGCAAGTTCTGGCACCAGCCTTCAGGCCCGCTGCCCAGCCCAGCTCAGGGAACAAGTGACAGTCTCGTCTGGATGCCTCTCCCAGCCACCCACCCCTCCAGCCAAAGACACTGAACAAGAGCCCACACGCTCCTTGCTCCTCCTTGGCCTCCACTTGGGCACTTACATGACGAAGAGTGGGAGCGTCCAGACAGGCCCCATTTCCCAAGATCACAGGCTACGTGCCTCAGCTAGGTCGAGCCTGCCCCCGGGGGTGGCTGTTCCACGGAATCTGGTCTCACTCCAGGCCAGCTCTGTGGGCCTTCCTGGCACCCTTATCCACCCCTGGCAAAATTCCCACTAACAGCAGGGGCATGGATGGGATGACCCCACGGTCAGGGAGTCTGGAGGACCAGGCGTGAAGAGCAAGGATGTGCTTTATAGAGGGGAAGCTGGCACTCAGAGAGGGGAACACGGCCCAAGGACATGTGACTGGTTGGTGGCAAACCAACCCCTGATCTCATGACCCCAAGTCCAGTGCCCTTTCACTGTCTCTCACTCCAGGGAGAAGACCACTATGCATTCAGGCTTTTCCCTGTTATCCCTGCCCTGGCTCACTGGTAAACCTCAGTGAGGGCTTCAGGTTGGGCTTGCTCAGCGAGTACTGGGACATCTTGGGTAGGCAGGGCCCTGGAACCTAGACGGAGGCTGTTGGGGAGAGCAGGCAAGTGATGGAGGCAGTGGGGGTTGGGGGGGTGAGGCTGGCCCTGCCAGACTTCTGTGGGGTTTCCCAAGCTCTTCTAAAGGAGGCCCTGCTTTTGTATTTTCTAGAAGGCAAGTGCGCTATTTGCTCAAAGATCCAAAATTTAACCTCAGGTCCCTTTGAACAAACTCTGGGCTCTGGCATGAATCACTTCTCTCTGCCTCAGTTTCCCCATGGGTTTTGCATTCAGTAGTCGACTGCAACGATTCTGAGAGGACAAAACGGCTGGCCTGGTTCACAGGCGCCCCATTCACAAGGGAGGAGCACAGGTGGGGGGTCTGGCTGGGTGGGAAGTGTCAGTGGTCAGAGCTGGCAACAGTACCTACCAGAGGCACTGACTCACCGCCTTGGGGCTCTGGGCAAGTTGGGCAAGCCAGCCTCAGTTTTCCCAGGTGTAAAATGGGTGTCAGGCCATTTATTTCTGTGGGAGGCCCTGGAGGGCTGTAATTATGGAAGGGCTTATAAAGCCCTGAGAGCCCACAGATGGGCGTCCAGAGGAAGCAGGCATGGGTTTTAACTGGTTGGGGAATTAGGAAATTCCTTTAAAAGAAAGGACTATGGGGGAGGGACGGAGGGTGAAATGGCGAGCCAGGGAGAAAGTGTCTGGTGCCCTTGGGAAGCCATCTTAGCACCCCCCTAAAGCCCCTCTCACAATGCAATCAAGTTGTTGCTTCTGTTCATACCAAAAGGCCCTTTTTAAAACACAATTAGGCTCTGTTTTATTATGTGTGACAGACGAGGCCATTAACCATTCCGACTATTAAATCAGACTTCATTAAAAAAAATGGAAGTAACTGTAAATTGCCTTGGGTCACGATCGTTTAGAGCCGAGACATTGCAAAGAAAAACATTAGGGAGCTCACTACCATGATGAAGTTAATCAATTTGACATCCCTCCGTGGGGTGTGTGCGCCCAGAGCGCAGCACACTCGCCTCTCCCCAGAGGCGGCTCCGGGGGTGCAGGCGGGGGTGCTGGTGGGGTGGGGGTGGGGCTCGCTCTCCGGAGGACAGCCAGGAAGGCACCGAAAATAACTTGAAAATTTGGGGGAAAGGGAATTTCGTTTTCCCAGAGAGGTTTTGTTAGTTTTCTTTTTCTGAAAAATTATCTAAATATATCCAATGTGATACCAAGTCATACATAATACATTTTTTATGTTTTTGCACCAAAAAGTGACTTTAGAGCTATAAGGGACAAAGCTATTTATAAGCATAATGTGTCTCCCCTACCCACAAAAGTAGGGTGGGTGGCATCTACGGACTTGCTACTTTTCGGAGTGTGTGCCCTCCACAAGGCCTCCAGAGCCTGGGGTCGGCTTGCAGGTGGGTCCTGAGGGGGGAGGCCCCTGTGTTGCATGCATCTTGCCCTCCTCTCCTGTATGAGGGTGCAAAGAAGGGGATGGAGAGGAAACACAGCCAAGGGGGCTACCAAAGACCAGAGCAGACCCAGCCCCTGGGCCCCCTCTCCTGCAGGCCCTGCTTAACCCAGAGAGACCCAAACCACAAGTCCCCTCTGAGCCGGGGGAGCAGGGCCTGACCTGGAGATGGAGCCAAGGAGGGTCCCGGAGCCCAGTGAGGGGGTGAGTTGTGTCTGGGGTGAGTCAGTGGCCTTGAGATGGTTCCAGGCGAGCGGAGTGGGCAGAGAACACTCAAGGCCGCCCCAGGCTGGGGGGCAGAGGGGGTGGGGGTGGGAGGGGTGTTGGGAGCCACTGGGAGATGGGCCCTGTCTACACAGGGGTTTCCTGGCTGGGTGATTGGCCTGAGCCCGTCTTGGTGGTGCAGGGCGCGTGTTCGTTCATCTGGGAGGCAGAGGTGGGAGGAGTGGGTGGCTGTCAGAGAGCTTGCGCAGGTGCCTTCCTCGCCAGCGCTCTCCCCCATCCTCTCACTCTGCTGACTGAGAGGCACCAGGCCCCCCTGAGCCCCAGCTCACCTTCCTTCTGGTGTGGTCTTGGGGCCTCCTCCAGGAAGCCTTCTAGGCCCTACCTGGGCTTCACCTCTGTGCTCGGGACCCTTTGTCCCCGCAGAATTGCCTCCCCACTCTGCTGGCAGGGTCTGAAGGCTGCTAAATCAAGTAGTTCCTTGCCAACAAGCCTCCCTTCCCTGTCCTCTGCTTAACTGCTCTAGACAGTTCCAAAGAGCCCCATGACGAGGCCCTTACTGCCATAATCGAGGCCTTCAGGAGCTGTCCCAACCGCTCCCTGGCCTCCCCTCCTACAGCTCTGCTCCAAGCTCTTAGCAGTAGACGGTGGCCCCTTCCTGCCTCCTTAACTCTGTGGGTGCTGTTCCCTTTGCCTGACTGCCTGCCCTCTCTTCTCCACCCAGGGAACTCCTACTCGGGCGGTAAGATCCAGCCCTAGGCCACCTCCACCTGGAAGCCCTTCTCAGATCTGCCAGGGTTGGTGAGTCACAGCATCTTCCCTCCCATCCTTCTCTCTTTCAACAACTATTTACTGAGCGGCGCCTGTGCCAAACCCTGTAACAGGAGCTGAGAACTCCGAAGGGAGCAGGACAAGTTCTCTGCCCCCACGGAACTGGCATTCTGGGCAAGACAGTCAGTAACTGTAAGATCAGGAGATGGTAATAAGGGCCATGAAGACACACAAGCAGGGGCAGGGGCAGGGAGTGACGGGGCGTGTCAGGGAGGCCTCCAGGACAGAGGAATTGGAGCAGAGACCCGAGGGGAGAGAGGCAGCGGAGTGGGAAATGCTCTGTGTGCGCCCTCAGCCCAGCCCAGTGACTGGGGCAGCTCTGGGCCCCGTTTTTCTTCATATTGCCATGACTGTAGTTCCAGCTTCTGTGTCCTCTGCCTCGCGAGGCACTCATGGGCGAGGACTGTCTCATTACTCCCTGAATTTACTCTGGAGCCCAGCCCAGCATCTGGCACGAGAGGGCAATTGGCACATGCCAATGGCGGAATGAATGAACACAGGAAGAAATGAATGCATTTCTGGACTTGTGCCTGGCACTGTGGAGGGTCCATCCCCAGGTATCCACTAATGCTCTCGGGCCCCACGAAAAGACACAGGGCCTTAAGTTCCAGCCACAGGGCTCTGCTGCCCAAGAGCTCCATCCTGGGACTCTCATCCCTCAAGCCAGAGCTGACCACCTGGGAGCTTCTAGGGAGCCCCACACTGCCGGCACTGTCGTTCTTTCCTGACTGTGCCGACACCAAGAGGCAAGGTGTGTGTACAGAGAAAACCTTTGCGGGTCTGGGACTGAGATTCAGTGGGCTCTGGCAATAAGAGAGCAGGGTTTGAATGCCTGCATTGTTTCTTGTTTGTATCGTTCCCTTATGTGCTATTTTCTGCAAAGGTGGGGTTTGGTATAGAGCAGAATCAGCCCTCAGACTTTTCTTTTGGTAGGAAGTCCATAATGAAAGCCCTTAAACATGTTAGTCTGGGGCGAGCGAAATCTACCCGATTCTCTCCACAGGTACTGACGCCTACGGACGTGATGGGGTTGGTCGCTCCTGGCCAGGTAGATGGTCACAAGATCTTGTGTTTGTAGAAGAAGACAGGACCGTTAGGTCCAGCTCCATCTTTGTCCCTACCACCAGGCTGGAGGAAGTGTCCCGGCCATGACCAGGAAAACGGGCTCCCTAGTGCAGCTGAGCACGCGCCCCCTTGCCCTCACGGTCTTTCCCTCACGCCGCTCACCAGGCACCCACATGCCCTGGAGATCGGTGCTGTTGCCAACCGTGGTGATTTCAGTCCTTCTGTTTTTCCTTCCTGGAGACCAGGACCTTCCTGAGATCGTCCATGCGGAGCTCCTCCCATGTATTCCTTGGCCGTTTCCTCCACAGGCTGCTCCCTGGGGAGGAACGAGTCACACAACCGTCACTGTCCCTCCACAGAGGAGTGGGCTGCTGTGAGGGGCTGGGGGCAGGGGGCTGGCTTCCGGGGGAGGGGGTCCCACTATTGTTTTCTTTGGCCCTTTGCTCATGGCTCCACAAAAGTGAAGTCCTGTTCTGGGCTGGAGCACGACTGAGCGATGGCCGAGCTTGGCAGGCCTCTGGTTTTCTCTGGCGAGGAAGGTGCTTTTCACAGCTTTCTGCCCTGAGAGGACCACTGTCTTTGGAGGAGGAGCAGACCTCCTGTTCATAGCCGGCTGGGCCCGTTAAGAATGCCAGCACCAGGAGAGGGCGCCCCAGGAACCGCCAGTGTGCGCTGGTGAGAGGTCTCATCCTGGTGTTCTGTCCGCCATGCCCCAGCTTCTCATTCCTCTGACCCCAACTGTTGACTCCTGGAGCCCCGACCTGGGAGCCTGAGATGATGGACTCAGGTCGAAACTCTGCCTTTAATAAGCTGATAGTCTTTGCAAATCTCGTCTCCTGCCAGGCTCCCAGGTTCTTCATCTGGTAAATGTCTTGCCTGTCCTGCCAACCTCATGGAGCATGAGCTCGTTTGAAGCTCCAGTTAGCTGAGGCTGAAGACATGGCTTAGAAAGAGCAGGGCACTATGCAGATAAAAGCTCGTAGCTATTTATTTATTTTTTTCAGGGAAAGATTCGCCCTGAGATAACATCCGTTGCCAATTTTCCTCTTTGTTTTTTTTTCCTCCCCAAAGCCCCAGCTCATAGTTGTATATCCTAGTTGTAGGTCATTCTAGGTCTTCTATGTGAGCCGCCACCACAGCATGGCTCCTGACCTACAGGTGGTGTATGTCGCCTCAACCGGTAAACAAACCTGGGCCGCCAAAGCCGTGAGAGCGCTGAACTTTAACCACTAGGCCATTAGGGTTGGCTCAGCTCGTGGTTGTTTTTACTTTTAACATTGTAGCCCTATGCGTCTCTGGGCAATGCCAGCCTGGGGAGAGACAGCCAGTGAGGGGATGTATCAGAATTTAAAAGGGGAGGTGATGAAAAATATTTGGCAAGATTAATTCTCTTAAGAAATAAAGAAAAATCAGGAGATAAGTAATAGTAGTTAACCAAAAAAAGTCACCCACCTTTTTTCTTCTGCCATATCATATATATACAGTTTATAGGAAAAGAGAATATGGTAAAGATGTTTACCTGTGAAATAAACAGAAAAAAGCAAATCACAGAAGTGTTGAAGCAAGCCTATCTCATTGGCTACTTTACCCTGATTTCTTCACTGTGGAATTAGGGCATCTTCACAGCTGTTGCTAAGCTCAGGAGTATTTGTCATTCATGGGGCCTTGTCTTGAGTCAATTCTGACCATGTCTCTTGCTCAGAGGGGGTCCCTAGCTCTGAAGGAGATGGGTTCCCTCTCTTCGGTGTCATGTGACTTCCAACTGGAGTGCAGTGCTGTTTTACTCCACGGCTCTCTCATCTGGGCCCTCCTGCAACGTCAATTAACAGTCCCGGCTTCAGAGTTTAAAGCAAGAATTAAAACCTGCGTTCACAAGGTGGTGACTAGAAAGGGGCGGTCATGCAGGATTTCTTCAACAAGCTCACCCTCTTATTCTCCACGACTGTTTCAAGCCGACTTCACTACCCTCAACTCTCCTATGTGCCCTCCCCTCCTGGGCATCTGGTGGCCAAGTGTCCTGCTCCAAGAGGAGGGAAGAACAGCCGTAGATGGGCACTGGCCCCCAAGTCTGCCGTCTGCCTGCTCTGCACGGCTTCCGCCGTCTCTCCTGGGACAGTGGATGATGGGCGGCTCAGAGCCTCACTCCCCTGATTCAAGCTTGGATCAAAATACTGTCTCTCCCCTTGCAAAAGAAAACCCTCCCCAACTCCTTGACTTTTATTCTCACTCACAGTCACAGAAGACACAGACACAGACACAGAAGAGGCGTCTACACATTCTCCGGTCCTCCTGCACCTCCCCTGGTCCTCGGCTCACTCTGTGTAGATTTCTGACACTGCACCTGCTTTCCTGGCACTGTCTTTGCAGAGGTCACCAATGGCCTCCATGGTGCTAAATCCATCATGCACAATTAAATCTCCATCTGACTTGCCCTCTGAGTCCCTAACAGGCCAGCTGCCATCTTGCTCCGTCTTCAGTCCCTCTCTCCCGTTAGTGTCAGACTCCCCTCTGCTGGTTGACTTTCTTCCCTGCCCCCTGGCTACTTCTGCTTCCTCTGCAGCCTTTTCTACCTCCTCCATCTGACTGCTGAATACTGGACGTCTTCAAGGTTCTGTGTTGTGTCCTTGTTTTCCTTTAAACCTTTGCTGTATAGAAAATTTCAAGCATATATAAAAACAGAAAGAATAGTATAATGAACCCCTATGTACTCATCACCCCTCTTCAACCATTACCAACTTATGGCCTAAGTATTCATAATACTCATTCTTCCCCTAGTTTACTTTTAGGCAAATCCCATACTTCATATCATTTTATATGTAAACATCTCAATCTATTTGTCTAAAAGATAAGGACTCCTAAAAATAGCCTCAATATCATTAACACACTCAGAAACTATTTAACAATAACTGGTTAGGTCCTTTTTGGTTCTCTCTCCTTAGGAATCTCATTTACATCCATGGTCTTAAGTAGCCTCCATAGGCCATTGATCCAGAGCTTTCTTTCAGCTCCAAAACCCTATTTCGAATTCTCTACTTGATATTTCCACATGCTGGGCTCAGTGATTTCTCAGTTCTAACGTGTCCACGGCAGAACTCATGATTTTCACCCTAACGCTGGTCCTCCTTTAGGCGACCTCATCTTGGTAAACGGTGTCGGCTTCCACCCAGATGCCCACACCAGAAACCCGGGCCTTGTCCTGCACACCTCGTTCACCGGCATCCCCTCATCCAGTCCATCTCCAGGTCCTGTGAATTCCTCCACCAAGATATACTGACAATCCATTCATTTCTTTCTGTCTCCACAGCCATGCCAAGCTGCCACCCTCTCTCGCCTCTACTGCAGAAGCCTCTTCATGGATCTGCTTCTCTCACTTGCAACCTTTGCTGACACTTCGCTCTACACCAGCAAGTCCGTGCTGGATGTTAAAATATCAGAATACTTTCTTGCCAGTTAGTAAATCATCACTGCCCTGAACCACTCCCCACACCAGGGCTCCACCCCCATCCCAACCTCCCACCTCCCTCCATCCAGAAGGCCCCAAGCAGGGGACCTCAGAGACCTTGCTATGGTTGGGGGCTATGTGCTCAAGTATTTTAAAATTCATATGGTATTGTGATGACCTAAGACTTTAAGTACCTTCCCTAGTGAGATTTAAGGGAAAATCCGGAGAACTTCGGCTCTCGTACCCTCCAACAGCCAGAACAACATATCAAAAAAAAATACGTGCCCCTCCCTTGGAAGGGAGGGTGGGTAGTGACTGGAAGGGGAGATGAGAGGAACTTTTGGGGTGCTGGTGATATTCTGTTCTAGATCTGAGTGGTGGTTACACAAATAGGTTCACTTTATGAAAATTCTCTGGGCTGGACACTTAGAATTTGCCTACTTTTCTATCTGTCTGTTGTATTTCAACAGAGTTTACTTAAAATATATCACATAGAATTTCCCTGTGGTTTCTGCTCAGGAGGGCAATAGTCTCCTGATTTTACTGTTTCTCTTGCTCACATCCTCTCCACGAGGCTCCTGCAGAGGAGTGGGCTCCTGTGCCAGCCCTGATGAGCTCTGCAGCAGCCTGCCCACCCGTGTCATAGGTCACCACCAGGGGTGCCGTGCTGGACTCCAATCATTCCATGGATGGGTGGATGGATGGAGTGGGGCAGGCCTCTTCTCCTCTGTTACTCTTTCCCTTTGGCCCCACCAGATCAACTCCTCCAGACTGTTCAGGCAACAGGGAATTTCTTACGGAGGGTTAGGAGAATTTCTGGAGTTACTGAGAGCCAGGACAAAGATTTGAGTTCAGGCTATGCTGCACTTCCCCTTGAATCTCACTGTGGGGAGGTACCGAAAGATTCAGGCTGGTAGAATAAGGCCATAAAAAGATGCTTAATCTCATCGCTAAAAAGAGAAAATGCAAATCAAAATCCTAGTGAGACCTCATTTCATACCCATTAGCTTGGCAAAAATTTAACAGTCTGATAATACCAAATATAGGCGAGGATGTAGTGAGTTCAAATGTTTACAGGTGGAAATATAAATTGGTAGAACCACTTTTAAGAGATGTTTGGCAATAGCCAGTGGAGCTGAAGGTGCTTCTGCCCCATGACCCAGGCATCCCTCTTCTAGGTCGATGCTGCAGAGGAGCGTGGGAGCCTTGTCAGCACAAGAATCTTCTTGTAAGATCATTTGTAACAACAGCAAAAAAAGAGAGAAACAACCAGGAAACAAATTTAAAAAATTGTGGCCTATCGATACAGTAGTTACAATGAATGAACTACAGCCACATGTATCAACATGGATACATCTCAAAGACCTAAGGCTGAGTGGAAAAGACAGTTGGCACGAGGAATGTCCACTGTGACGCCACTGAGCAGTTTTAGGAATGTAAATCAGTACTATAAACTGTGTATGGATGCATGAATGTGTATTAAAAGTATAAAAATGTTCATGGGAACAATAAACACCAATTTTATGATAGCAGTTTCTTCTAAGAGAAGGGGAATGATCATAGAAGTGTTAATTCCCCCTGTTGTTCCTTTTCTTTTTTTGGTGAGGAAGATTAGCCCTGAGCTAACATCCGCTGCCAATCCTCCTCTTTTTCTTGAGGAAGATTGTCCCTGAGCTAACATCAGTGTCAATCTTCCTCTATGTTTTGTATATGGGATGCTGCCACAGCATGGCTTGACAAGTGGTGTGTAGGTCCACACTCAGGATCCGAACCTCTGAACCCTGGGCTACCAGAACAGAGCGTGATGTGAACTTAGCCCCTACACCACTGGGCCAGCCCCTGTTGTTCCATTTCTTAACAGTGAAAATCTGAAGCATATGTGGCTTAGTGTTAAATTTGATAAAGCCACGTAGTGGGTTGATTTTTATTTTCTGTCTTCATCTGTACGTTTGATACGTTTTCCAATGAAATCAATCAGTTGATGAAGAAAGCTACTTAGGCTTCCCCAAGGGGAGAGGGCCGTGAAGGATCCTCCCTGCTCTAGATGGTTCGCCTGTCCCGGGTTCGAGTCTTTGTTCCCCAGCTCTGGTCCCCCTTCTTCAAGGCACTTTGTTGGAAAACTCTAAATCACAAAGTGGAAAATTCCACCCTTCCCTGAGGCCGAGCGTCTCTCCCAGAGTCCTTTCCTCAACACCACATCCTCCATCCAAGCCCTTTGGTCCGGGTGGTGGCCCAGCTTCCGCCTGATGCAGGGAAACATGGTGTTTAGGAGCCAGACCGGCTGGGTCTGAATGCTGGCTCTGCCACTGGACTCCAGGACCTTGGACAAGTTCCTCCCACTCTCTGTGCCACAAGACAGAGGGAGCCAGGGAGGAAGAGGCGGTGGCCCATGAGGCCAAGGAGGTGAGCAGGGCAGTTCAGGGGGCTGGTGGCCCGCATCCTACAAGGAACTAGGCTACTTTGCCCAGAGTGACCAGATCATATTTTGACGTGGCAGCAGGAAGTGGCAACCCTCTATCCACCCACCCTAAACTACGTGGGGAACTGAATTCTTTTAGCATCGGTCCTTTCTGTTTCAATTCTAACGTGCATGGAGGGGGGCACCGAAAGAGTGCCATTTAAAGCAAATTTGCTGTAGATTGTAGCAGACCCTTGGAGGGGGCAGGAAAGAAGCCGAAAGCTCCTCAGTCAGCTGCAGACCAACCGAGAGGCCCTGCCTCTGTGAAACACTTTCTGGGGTTTGCCTTTTTTATTGGAAGCATTTCAGGGAAACATGGGTCACCTGCTCCCCTGGGCTCTCTGCCAAGCTCTCCAGAACGGCCATGAACCCATGGCACCTCTAGGCTCCTGCCTCTCGGAGGCATTACAATGACATTTCAGCATCCCCATGCCTGACGAGACCACACAGCCTCTTCCATCCTGTCTGCTTTATTTGCCTCTAAGCACTTTCACATGTGTGGCCTTCCATGCCCCTTACAGTCTGTGCTGAGATTGCAGGGACGTGGATGGTTACATGTTGAATTGCGATCTCTGCCAATTCATACATTGAAGTCCTAACCCCCAGGACCTTAGAATGTGACCTTATTTGGCAGTGGGGTCATTGCAGATGTGATGAGTTAGGGTGAGGTCATTAAGGTGGGCCCTAACCCAATATGACTGGTGTCCTTATAAAAAGGGAAAATTGGGAGTTATATTCATACACACACAGAGAACGCCACAGGAAGGTGAAGGCAGGGATGGAGGGGGACGCATCTACAAGCCAAGAAACGTCAAAGATTGCCAGCCAACTGCCAGAAGCGAGGGGAGAAGCGTGGGACAGAATCTCTCCCACAGCCCTTGAAAGGAACCAACTCCGATGAAACCTCCATCTTGGACTTCCAGCCTCCAGAACTGACAGACGCTGCATTTCCGTTGTTTCGGTTCCCCAGTCCGTGGTGTCTTGTTTGGGCAGCCCTAGCACACTAGAACAGGGATTAATATTACCACCCCGTGACCGAGGAACTGAGGACCCCTGAGAGCTGTGGCTTACTCAAGGTCACGCAGCTGCTAAGAAACTGAGCTAACGCCTGATTTCTCTGACAGCGTCACAGGCTGGTTTGACACTCTATATGAGGGAGTCAGTGATTTCATCAGGAGCTGGGAATAAAAACACATCGCAATTTATTCTTCTATTAAGCATGACAGGTTGCGACTGCTTTCTGGGTGGTCTGTTCCTGAGCTTGATCTGGACGGTGTTTGGGGAAAATAGTGCTTTCACTTATCATCCCTACGAGATCATATCACAAGCCAGATTAGTGTCATGGGACCTGTCATAAAGACTGCAGCCTTCAGACACGCTGTCAGCATGCTGGGTAATTATAACGAGTCTGGCATGTTTGGCTGCTTAATTTATGGCACCTATGGCATTTTGGCGTAGCCTTGGCCTTCTGATCCGGGCGTCCTTTCTGCTTTATATCATTGGGTGTGGATGATTCTAAACTTTCTTTGGGAGCAGTCCCTCTTCCTGTCTGTGATTCTGCCAAGCTGGTTCCACACTGTGCTGTCAGACTGTTGGCTGGAGTTTTGGAGGTGAGCAATGGGTAGTGTAGAAGTGGGGAGGATGGTGGCCACTGGTCAGGAGGTCTGAACATGGTTCTATCTCCATCTCTCCATCCATAGCTGTGTGGCCTTGGCCAAGCCAATTCTCCTCCTCGGCCCCGGTTTTCCCACCAGTAAACTGAGGAGATTGGATGGGAAGATTAGCTCTTTCCGAACCGGAAGAAGACTGGAGACCAGCAAAGATGGTGAAAGATGGCGAGAGTGAGGCTGGCTCACCAGCTATTTCTGGTGTTTTTAAACTCCCAGCTAAAGTGATGGACTTTTCTCCAGCATGAGCCTGAGCAGGAGGCAAATATCAAGCAGCTGTCTGCTCAGCTTGGTCCTGTAATTTTGCCCATGCTCCCCAGACCCTCTGACCAGCAGATATGCATCTTACATGAAAAATATAGGAAGCATGAATTCTGAATTTGTACTATTTAATCAGCAAGCAACTCTTAAAACAAAAGTCTATTGACGTGTTACTTATTAAAAGATGTCTTTGATTTTGAAAATGTAGAGAACCAGTGGTCCAGGGGGTCCCCAGTTTGCTGTCATAGCCCTACAGTGGAGTGGTGACCCCAGTCTCTGTGGTCCAGGTGGGCAGCGGCCCCAGCACCTATGACCCGTCTCTGAGGTTGTCAACAGCTGTGCCCCATATCTTTCCTGCCTCCCATGGTCATGTTACATCTTCCCTCTGCAGATTATAATTTCAGGTCATCTTCAACTTGCTGGTAGTTGCCAAGACCGTCCTTGGCAATTTTATATACATGCTCATGTTGAGAACAACTTTCATCTGTGTCTTTGTGTCGAATGTGGCATACCTTCCCTTCAAGATGTGAAATGCCTTGAGCATCTTACAGCCCATAACTCTATCTGGGGCCATGAATTCTTCGAGCCATGGCCAGAACCTCTGCCTCTGGCGCTGTGGTGTCAGGCTCAATGAGAAAGAGTCTCAGAGAGTGAATCAGTGACGGCCAGCTCGGCTGGTGAGGGGCAAACCAGGGTCTGACCGACTCCCCAATCAGTGCTCCCTCCTCCATAATGGTGCTGGGTCATATCACAGCCCGCCTAGCTCAGGCGGCTTGTAAGAGGTGGATTCAGGGGGTAGGAGAGGCTTTAAGGGGCCTAGCAACAAAATGTAACCTTAGTGGAGAAAGAGAAGTACTCAGAAGGTGTCCATGGGAGCAGCGGGGTCAAGGTCAACTCCGGAGGCAGGTGGAAAGGTCTGCTTAAGGTCTGGGCTTGGACTTAGGTGGTCCATCTAAGGTGAATCCTGGAGGCAGACTGGTGCAGGAGGGAGAAATACAAAATCACAGAGACTACTATTGCCTATCCATTTCCCTATTTTTCTCTAATAATAGAATTCCCCCCTCCCCCGCTTGTTTTTAAGTTAGGCATGAGGCTGCCCAACACAAAAACAACATTTCTTTGTCTCCCTGGCTATGTGACTAAGTTCTAGCCAATGGGATGCAAGCAAAAGTGAAGAAGTGTTCTTAAAGAGCAAGGGTGTTCCTTTTTCTTCCCCTTTCCTTCTTGCTGCTCTCTGGAAAGCAGATGTGATGGCCGGTGTTGGAGCAGCAATCTTGGGCCCTGAAGTGACCTTATAAATTACACCTGATGGGACCACAAGACAGAAGGTGACCGAGAGGTGTCATGCCAGCCCTAGTCCACCTACCTCTGGACTTTTATGTGAGATAGAAATAAGTTTCTATTTTGTTTAAGCCACTGTTCTTTTGGGGTTTCTGTCAACGAATCCCAAATTACAGAGAAGACTTTATTCCTTTTTTCAGTGTTTTTGGTAACTGTTCTGATTATTTTTTGGTGCTGGTCCATCATAAAGACCACTCTAACATTTGCTCAGTCTCCCCTGTTTCAGCAAAGAGAGAACAGGGCTCATTCAGGCTCAGGGCCTTGGGCCAGCAGTGGCATCTAACTGTAATTTACTGACATTGTTTTGTTGCTATGGTATTTATTTTTAGGTTACCGTTTACTTAAGGTAAATGATACTGTTTTTCCATTTACAATAGTGACATGAGGTCACTTTCCTTTTTAAATAATTTGCTTAGGCAAAAACCATCAAGTTGATTTAAAAGATATTGAGTGACTAAGGGGACAGGTTATGTCAGCCACAGCCGAAATCAAGGAGGTGACTGGAGGATGACTAAAGCTTGGGAGACAAGGGTATAGATTGTGCTGCTTTAGGAAGAATCATCTAAATATTTCTTCCTCCAATATTTTGTGGTTCTTGTTTTTGATGATTCAAAGTATTCTTGTAATGGAGCTTCCTAATTCCTCAGGGCAATAATTCCTTCAACACTCCCACAGACCTAGCATAATAGTTAGAGTGTGAGTACTGAAGCCAAACTCCCCAGGTTCAATTGGCCCCTGCAATTACTAGCTGTGTGACCTTGGGCAAATTACTGTACTTCTCTGCGCTCAACATCTCACCTGTAAAATGGAGTTGATGATGTTGTTGGGAGGATTAAATGACAAACTGTATGTAAAGTCCCGAATTGAGTATCTGGAATACATTTCAGATGTGCTAAATGGCAGCTGTTATTATTATTGTCATGCCTGACTTGAACACATCAAGAAGTCAGTGTTGAAAGCTTTATACTGAGATCTTGGGAGTAGAATAATAGTTCTGATGCTCAAAATGTTTCACATCTTAAAGGGCAGGTTTTTACCAGTTTTTCTACCAAGGTTCCTTTTCTGTTCCAGGACCTGATCTGGGACACCGTGTTGCATTAATTTTCACATTTATCTTAGTTACCTCCAGTCTGTGACAGTTTTCCAGTGTTTCCTTGTTTTTCATGACCCTGAAACTTTTTAGGAGTACTGGTCTGATATTTTGTAGTTTCCTACAATTTGGATGAATCTAATGCTTTCCCACGATTAGAGCGATGTTATTGATTTTGAGGAAGCCTACCACAGAGGAGACCTGTCCTTCTCCTTGCATCATATCAGAGGGTACATGATGTCGATATGGCTTATTACTGGGGCTGTTGACCTTGAGCACTTGGTTAAGGTGGTGTCTTCCAGGTTTCTTTACTATACAGTTAGCATTTTTCTCTCTTTATGGTCTATTTGTTAGAAAAAAGTCTAAATCCAGCCCACATTCATAGGGAGAGAAATTAAGGTCCACCTCCTGGACAGAGACATATCAAAGGATTAGTGAACATATTCCACCACGCTAATTAACAAATATTTTGAGGGAGATATTTTGAAGCTATATCCTGTTTTTCCTTAAACTTTCATGTACAGATTTTAGCCTTCATTGGTGGATCTTGCCTGCAGTAAATTGTCACTGTGATGTTCTAATGGTGGTTTTCTATTTCCCTCATTCATTCTAAATTTATTAGTTGGAATTCTTATGAAGAAGGAGGTGTCTCATCTCCCCCATTTATTTATTTATTCAATCATTTATTTACATCGGTATAGACTAAAATATATTTATTTTGTTATTTGGGATATAATTCAATGCTAATCTATTAGGAGCCTTTTCAGAGTGGCTTGTGTCCTTTGACATGCCCCTATAATTTTTTTTTGAGTCCTTCCTTACTTTCTGGTACCATAGGATGCTCAAAGTTCATCTTGTATTTTTTCTGCCCCAGCCCTGGAATCAACCATTTCTCCAGGGAGCCCTAGTTCCTTTCACTGGAGAATGGTAATTAGGAACCAAGATCTGGGCACTAGGTGTGCTCATTGCTATTGGGGTGTCACTGTTTCTAAATCTTCTCAGTAAACAGAGTTATGAATGTAGGTATGTACACTAACTCACGTGAACCCCTCTCTTTCTCTATCATCATCATGATAAACGAGTTTCTACTGATATCTCCAACACTAATCAAGTATAACAGGGTTCATTCTAGCCTTCCTCTCTAGCTTATTGGCAACTTCTTTCTCCAATAGTGAAAAGCCTGACTCTTCGGACTAATAGTAGAAGGGAGCTGACGGAAAAAAGAATCAGTGAATGTAAAAGTACATCAATAGAAATTATCCAATCTGAAGAAGAAAGAGAAAGGAAGATTGAAAAAAATAAACAAAGCCTTCAGGATTTGTAGGACAATATCAAAAGGCCTCACATACATTTAACTGAAGTCTCAGAGGAAGAGGGGAGAAAGAATGGAGCTGAAAAAATATTTGAAGAAATAATGACTGAAAATTTCCCAAATCTGGAGAAAGACAGAAACTTATAGAGTCAAGAAACCCAGTGAACCCCAAGCAGAATAAATGTAAAGAAAACCACATCTTGGTACCTTATAGTCAAAATATTGAAAACTAGAGATAAAAAGAATATTTGAAAGCAGCCAGAGAAAAACAGCACATGACATACTGGGCAACAATAGTTTTGACATCCACCAACTTCTTATGAGAAAACATGGAGGCCAGAAAATAGTGGAATGACATCTTTAAAGATCCAAAAGAAAAAACTGTCATCCAAGAATTCTATACCCAGCAAATATGTCTTTCAGAAAAGAAAGCAAAACAGACATTCTTTTACATTGCCAGCAGATCTTCATTGGAAGAAGGGCAAAGCAAATTCTTCAGGCTGAAGGGAAATTATACCAGAGAGAAACTTGGACCTCCAGGAAGGAATAAAGAACATCCGTAATGATAAATATCAGTAAATATATAAAACTATTTTTTCTCTCAATGTCTTTAAAATAGATATGATTATTCAAAAAATAAATCATAGTATTTCTTGCAGGTTACAGTACATGTAGGTGTAAGACATCACAACTACAGCATAAACAGTGCTGTGGTGGGTGTAGTATGAGGGATAAATTGAACTATGCAGTTGTAAAGTTTCTACGTCTTACGTCAAATGGTATAATATTAACTCTGTGAAAAATCAAGAGTGTATACTATAAACCCTAGTGCAACCTCTAAAAAATAATGCAAATAGTTCTAGTTAAAAGGCCAAAGGATATATTGAGATGGAATTCTAAAATATATTTGAATAATCTGAATTAGTAAAGAAAGGGGAGAACAGAGGAGACAAACGTAACAAATAATAAAACGGTAGACCTAATTCCAATTATATCAATAATTAAATTAAATGTTGATGGCCTAAGCACTCCAATTAATAAATAGTAATTCTTCTTTTTACCATCATTATCACTAGGGACCACAGAAGTGTGGAGTCATCCTTCTGATCTGATTCATCTTTTAGGATATCATTCTACCCCTGAGGGTTTAGCTTCGCGTTATCTACTGCTTCTGGAAAAACCTTCCTTGTCTCCCCAGTAGGCAGGGTGCCCCTGAAGAGACCGTCTGTCTGCTCTTTCTGTCTCGGCTGAGTTCCCAGGTGAGGATGGAACTCGGACGCTTAGAGCATGGTCCTGACCACCTGCAGGCAGCCCAGAATCAGCACCTGAGAGATTACAGCTATCATCGAACTCATTCTGACGAATGTCTCCATTTCCCTTAGTAGAAATCTCTCATCTGAGGGTAGTTTTTAAACAAGTTTTTTAAAGAGGTAATTAACATGCACATTATATATTTAAAAACTGTACAGAAAGTTTTATAGTGAGAAGTCAGCCTCCCCCCTATCCTGGAACCTTGAATCAATGAACACAAAGTTTTGTTATGTGTTCAACTTGAACCCCATCTGCAGGGACTAGTGGGGGGCGGGGAGAGGGTGTGTAGAGACCCCAACAGCAGGAGCCCTTGAATTTTACATTCTTCTCTGCTCTACCTGATGTCTGCCTCATGTTCTTTTTTTAGTGTTTGAAAGCAACTTCCTGGAATCTATGTCCTCACCATGGGCAAGCAATAGTATTCCAGAGAGCTTGTTTTTATGGAGGAAAATCCAGCTAATCATCTTGAGCTAGTCTTGCCAGCTTCGTAAACTACAGAATTTGCATTAGAGGAGAGTTTTTCATAATGGGGAGTTCAAGGGGTGTGGGTGGAGGAGCACACCTAGAAATAATCTCTGCTTGTTCCATTTAGGGATTTGGGGGGAAAAGCCATGGGTAAAGCACTATTTGATATTCAAATGGTTTGGGATTGTTTGTCTTCAAAGGACAGGAAGTAGAGTGGATAAGTAAAAAAGTCACGGGCTGTGGAATCTGATAGATTGGTTTTCATCCTCATTCTGCCACTCATAGCTGTGGCAGGTCACTAAACCTCTCTAAGCCTCACTTTTGCCCCTTGTAAAAGGATCCTGGTAGATAGCAAATATTCAGCGAATACGGTTTTTCTCTCCCTTGGTGTTTTCCAGTGATCTAATGCTGTATAAGAAACCATCCCCAAACTTAGTGGGTTAAAACAACAAGACATTAATTTTGCTCAGTGCAAAAGCAGCTTCTCCCGTGTGTAACCCTCTCCCCTTACGTGTGGCTGGACCTGGAGACTTGCTTGTAATGAATAGCATATGGCAAAAGTGATGGACTGTCACTTCTGTGATTAGGTTGTAAGGCGGTGACTTCCATCTTGCCCCCGTATTCACTCTGTTGTCTTCTTGACTTGCTTGGAGCAATCGACCACATGACTTGAGGCCCACGTGATAGGGAACTGAAGGTGATAATGCAATAGGCTCCAAGGAACTGAATCCTACCAGCAACCACATGAGTGAGCTCGGACAGGTAGCCTTCCTTGGTGAGGGAAGCCCCAGCTAACACCTTGATTGCAGTCCTTGAAAGAACCTGATGCAGAGGACCCAGCTAAGCCAAGCCCAGATTCCTGAACCACAGAGGCTGTGAGAAAATTAATGCTCTTTCAAGCCACAAAGTTAAGGGGAAATTTGTTATGCAGTAATAGGTAACTAATATCTCAGGAATCTGCAATTTAGGGAGTTCTCCATGGGGATAGCTCGCCTCTGTTCCACTCGTTGTCAGCTGGGTGGGTGTGGAGGCTGGGAACTGAAATCATGGGAAGCTCCCTCCCTCCCCCAGCCCTCACTCGTGTGGCGGTTAATGCTGGCTGTGGGCTGAGACCTTAGTTCGTTGTTGGCTGGAACACACACATGTGGCCTCTCCATGTGGCCTTGGCTTTCTCATAACAAGGATGCTGAGTCCCAAGGGTGAGAGAGAGAGAGAGACAGAGAGAGAGAGAGAGACAGAGAAGGAGATGGAAGCTGTATCAACTTTTCTAACCCAGCATCGGGAACCACCAAGCATCTCTTCTGCTGGATTCTGTTCCTTAGAAGAAAGACCCTGAGGCTGAGTAATATGCAAAGGGAGGGGAATTAGACTCTGCCTTTTGTAAGAGGATTGTCCAAAACTTTGGAAGAAAATGTGGGATCCGAAATACTGCGGTAGCCATTTTTGGAAAATGCAGTCTGCCACACTTGGGGAATTCAGTCTTCCCGCTTTCTGCAGATGTCTCCACTGTCATTATTTGGCTTATTCTAGTTGGCTGTCTTTAGAGGATAGGGTACCTGAGTAAGAGAAGATTTCAGGAAAGTTTTTCCTAAACTGTTCCCCTTCCCGGGGAATCAACTTGGTCGCAGGCTCCATCTGTCTTAGGAGGCCTCCCCTTTTTTCCTTTGAAGATGTAATCTATATCATGTGTAAAATATTCTTGTGTAATGCATAATTGTGACAAGGGGAAAGTCCTGAAGCTCTCTGAGTCACTGGAAAGCCACTTGCCTGGTGACTTACCAGCTCCCTGTGAGAGCAAGTCTGCAAAGGCAGCACTTCTGAGAATTTTCTGGAATTCCTTTCTTGGACAGACAGAAATGAAGTAGGGTAGGGAGGAGGGAGGAAGGAGAGAGAGCGCACACATGTGCCAGACCAGAGATAAGAAATAAATCCAGACAGATGAGTGGGACATAAACATGTAAAGAGGAAAAGAATGGAAAACATGAAATGTGAGAAAGCAGCAATCCAATCTGAGTCAGAATAAAGAAGTGGGATATAACATGGATTTTTAAAGACAGCTTTATTGAGATATAGTTCACATACCATACAATTCACTCATTTAAATTGTGCAATTCAATGGTTTTGAATATGTTCCCAGGGTTGTGCCAACTATCTCCACAATCAATTTTAGAACACTTTCATCACCCCAAAAAGAAATCTTTTACCCATTAGCAGTCCTTTTCTATCTCCCTCCACCTTCTCCGCCCCAGGCAACCACTCGTCTATTTTCTGTCTCTATAGATTTGCCTGTTCGAGACATTTCATGTAAATGAGATCATACAACATGTGGCCTTTTGTGACTGGCTTCTTTCACTTAGTATAATAATGTCAAGATTCAATAATGTTGCAGTATGTATTAATACTTCATTCCTTTTTATGGTTGAATAATATTTTCTTGTATTGGTATACAGTGTTGTGATGCATAATGACATTTGGATCGCAGATATGATGGTGGTCCCATAAGATTAGTACCGTGGTGTGTAGTAGGCTATACCATTGTATGATGTTCGCACAACAACAAAATCACCTAAAGACGCATTTCTCAGAATGTATCCCTGTTGTTAAGTGATATATAACTGTAGTACATTTTATTTATCCATTCACCAGTTGATGGACATTTTGGCTGTTTCCATTTTTTGGCTATTATGAACAATGCTGACATGAGCATTCATATACAGGTTTTCATGTGGGCATATGCTTTCATTTCTCTTGGATATATACCTAGGAGTGGGATTGCTGGGTCAGACAGTAACTCTATGTTTAACATTTCCAGGAGCAGATACATTGTTTTCCAAAGTGGCTGCCCCATTTTACGTTCTTACTAGCAATACGTGAAGCTTCCAATTTCTCCATATCATCGCCACATCCTCTGTTTTTTCATTTCCTGGTGGGTGTGAAGTGATCATTCATTTTGGTTTTGATTTGCATTTTGCTGGTGGCTGACGATGTGGAGCATCTTTTCATGTGCTTATTGGCTGTTTATAAATCTTCTTTGAAGAAATGTCTGTGCATATCCTTTCCCCATTTTTTTGGGGGGGTTATTTGTGTTTTTATTGTTGAGTTGCAATAATTCTTTATATATTCTGGATACAAATCTCTTATCAGATACATGATTTGCAAATATTTTCTCCCATTCTGTGGGTTGTTTTTTCCGTTTTCTCAATGGTATTATTTGCATCACAAAAGTTTGTCATTTTGGTGAAGTCTGTTTAATCTTTTTTCTTTTGTTTCTTGTGCTTTGGGTGTCATATCTAAGAAGATTTTGCTTAACCCAAGGCTACGAAGATTTGTTCCTATGTTTTCTTTTAAGAGTTTATTGTTTTAGCTCTTACGTTTAGGTCTTTGATCCATTTTGAGTTAATTCTTGTCTACGGCATAAGGAAGGGGTCCAACTTCATTCTTTTGCATGTGGCAATCCATAACGCTATTGTCTTTTAAATAATAAAACTTATAAGTTCACCTTTCAAATACTGCTTTTCTGGATCAAGCATATTTTATTGAACATCAAGTTCAGTCATATTTTAAACATGAGATTTCTATGACCACTGCTCTTTTTTTCACCCTTTCTTCGGGATTAATGGGAATATGGGTACATTTCTAAACTAAATAATTGTGTAGAAGGGCCTCAGTTATTTCATCTGTAATTAGAAAAAAAACCCCAACTGCACTAGGATAGTGGTTCTCAATGCTGGCTGCTCATTGGAGTCATCTAGGAGCTTTACAAAGTATCCATGTCAGAGTCCAGTGCCCAGATGTTCTGATTTAACTGGTCTGGAAGAGTGTCTGAGCAGAAATATTTTTCCAGGTGTCTTAGGTGATTCTCTTGTGCAGCCAGGACCATAAGTCCTGCTCTAGAGGGTCTCTTTGGGGCTTTCCAGGTCCCAAACCACAATTCGATGGTTCTGTGGCAGTTTTGAATAGCAGGGACCTGACAATATTTGGTCCTCTTCACCCAGGTCAGTTCCGTGGCCAGGCACCCACACAGGAGGGCACTCCTCGAGTAGCTGGTGTTTCTCTGGGGTTTGACAGGGCAGATCTGCCCGTCTCTTCCAAGAACAGGTGACAGTGTTTTTACCTGCTCCCCAACCCCTGCCATAGCCTTGAGGGGACCTCTGAAACAGTGCAGAGCAATGACCGCTGTGCATGGGGCCGCTGCTCCAGCCACATTGGCTTCCATCAGCCACACTCCTTCCTGCTTCCTCCCCTTCACACTTGCTGTTCCTTCTGCCTGAATGCTCTCTCCTTCCCTTCTCCTCCACCTGGCTTCCCCCTACTCTTGCTCTGATCCCAGCTTAAACATCACTTCCTCCAAGAAGCTTTTCTTCCTTCCTCTCTTTCCTTTGGATCCCCCCCCCCCCACCCCCTTATATATTCCTAGAACATCATATTCATTGATGCCTGTGTCCTAACTGTGGTTAATTATGGGGGCATTATTTTCCAGAGTGTCTTTTCTCATTCATTGGGTTGTAAGACAGAGACCATGTCTGTCTCAAAGGCCACTGTGGTGTCCCCAGTGCCCAGAATAGTGCCTGGCATGTAGCCCCAGTAAACAGCTGCAGAATAAATAAATGACCCTTTCAGGTCATGTCAAGAAAATTCTTAACTCTGTTTAATGCCCTCTGTTTAAGAAGACAGAGCCGTGTTCAACTCATTCTGTCAAGAGGAGTTAAAAGGCAGCTATTTCGATGTTTCATGGGCATCTCTGCTTATCTTGAGAATGGGTTCACCAAGCACTTCTCACTTCCTGGCTGGGCAAGGCTGAGGCAGCGTCATGCTGTGACCACTCTGTGATAAACACGGACATGGGGTCACAGGTGGGGAGGTACTGGGACTCTATCATCTAGACAGTGAGCAGTTGGCTGAGACCGGGCAGGGATTCCTAGGCTGAGTTGTAAGACGTCCTTGGGAATCCTTGGGTGTGTTGGGGGCACCTAAGGGTGCTCCGAAGCTGTGTGACCATACTGAGTACATGTGCTGGGGCATTTTTCTGGGGAGAGGGTCAAGAGTTTTCATCAGAGTCTTAAAGAAGTCTGTGGCCTCCAAAACGTTAAGGAGGCTGGTCTGCCTTATCTCTATGAGGTCCCTTCTGCTTCAGGCCTCTGCGCTTTTGAAAGAAAACACTGTCTCAGGAGCAGAGTGGAGATACCAGTGGTGGCTGATTCCTTGAGGCCACCTGGTGGTGCCGGGGTGCATAGCATCCTTTGGGCAATAGGGAAAACCCTGGGCCAAATTCACGTCTGGACAAGTCCTAGGAAAGGGTCTGGAAGGAGGTTCTGGAATCTGGGTGCAGCTGCCTTTTCTCCCAAAGGGCTCTCCCCACTGCCAATGAACACTTCCACCTTTCCCAGCCTCCTTGCCTGCTCTCCTGGCACCTCCAGCTTGGGCTGACGGGGTCAAGAGCTTCCAATGGGTTTGCCTGCTTCTGGCAGAGGGAGATCAGGTTGGGAAGGCAGAAGTCCTGTGGTCTACTTCCCTCATTTCTCCTCGTTGTGCAGCAGGCTACTAGGGCCAGACCCACTGCCGAGGGCCTGGGACAGGGCAGGGCAGGAACCTGTGGCCACCATCCCAGTAGGGCTGTTGCCCATGCTGTCCTTCGTGAGGCTGGAAGGTGGCTGCTTTAGGACATTCCAAAGGAAGGCCCCAATTCCCAGAGCAGGGTGTAAAACAATGGGGCTCATCACCCCAGTGGGTGACTATACAATAGGAGCCAGGAAAGGTTTGCTCCTTGGGTGACAGATCCATGAAATGTTGCTGAATCTAAGTCAAGTTGAAGCTGGGAGCAGCTTGCTACCTTCTCACCTTAGATGCTACTTCCTTTGGCCAGCTTCCCTAATCTCTGCTCTGACTCTGGAAACCTTCCCCTGTCTTCTCTTCTTATGCACAGAGCTCACATCCTCATTGCATCTGACACTCCATTGCGTTTGCCCATTTGCTTGTCTGCAGCCCTCTTAGGCTCTGAGCATCTGAGGGTGTGCTCATGTTGGTGGTATTTCCCTGTGGCATCCCAAACAGTTAGCTCATAGTCTGGCACATGGTAGGTGTTATAAAAAATGTATTAACTGAGAAAGTGACTAATCACCTGGTATCCCCTAGAATTGTGTGGAAGTTTCTTGCCTGGACAAGAATTCTGAGATGCCCAGGGTGGAGTGGACATCTGTCAGGTTCATTGCAAAGACACAAAAGAACAAGAATCCCTTGGTCTAGCCTCAAGACCCCAGCATGAGTGGGTTTCCTGCTGCAACGATCACGAGCGGTTCTGTGTCATTGTTGGGCTGTGTCAATGGAGACTTGACCTTCAGGGTGCTATGAATTGATGGTTGTGAAGGTCACAGCAGTCCCAGGGGGGACCTCGCTTCTCATGCTCCATTGTGGTACTTTTTCTCTGGGTCAAAAAAACAGTAAACCATCAGGCTTTCAGTAAATTTTAAATAGTTATTGAATTTTAAACACATTTAAAAGAATATTATAAACGTGAATATATAAAAGATATAAAAAATAAAAATAAAATGAATATACATCTGTTGTGCCTCAAGCTTAAGAAGCTGTTTTTATAGATTGCATTTTATTACTATTTACTTCAAAATATTACCAAATTTCCATTGTAATTTTGAAACCTCCTTGTGCACCCCTCCCAAATCCCCATCTCCACAGAAAATTTTATGTTTATAGCTTCCTTTTCCTTCATAATTTATCACATATGTATGTATTAAAAACAATATATTATTTAGTTTTGAATGTTTTTGAAATTTATTTAAGTGGAGTCATATTGCATACTTCTTTTATGACTTGATTTTTTTCTTTTTACTCAACATTTTTGTTACTTTTGTCCATGTTGGTAAATTTAGCTGTGGTTTACTCATTTTCACTGGGGGGTGATATTCCATTTTATGACCAAATCACAATATATTTACCCATTCTCCTTTCTTCTGAATAATATTTTGATGGTATATATATTTTTCCATCATTTTACTTTTAGACTTTCTGTGTCTTTATGTTTTAGGAATATCTATAGAGAGCTTGTAGCTGGATTATTTTAAAATTCAATAATACAAACTTTATCTTTTAACTGGCAAGTTAATTAATTAACCCACTTATGTTTGTTGTGATTATGGATAAATGTGGATTTATTTATAGCATCTTATTTTGCATTTTCTACTTGGCCAATTTTCTTCACTTCTTTTTTCCCTTTCTTATTTTCTTTTGTCCTGAGGACTCTCCCCTCCCATCACGTTAGTTTGGGGTTATATATCTTAGTTCTATCCTTTTACTTGTTACCCTAGAAACTTTAATAAGTGAACTTAATCTAATAAAATTAAAAGCTAATCAATATCTTTACTTTCCTGTTCAAGATTCATAGATTTAACTCTAGTTACTCCCTGTCTGACTTATTGTGACAGACACACCTCAATGATCCATATTCTTGTATAATCTGTCTCCTAGAGTGTGAGTGGGACCTGTGACTTATTTCTAATCAATAGAATATGACAAAGACAACTGGATGTCACTCCCATGATTATGTTTCTTTATATAGAATTCTGTCCAGTAGAATGAAGAGAAAGACTTTTCTCCTAGTCTCAAAGAAACAAAAAATTATGTGTAAACTGTCTATGGAGAGGGTTATGTGGCAGAAAACCGTGGCCACTAACTGCTGAGAGACAGGAGGAAAATGGAGACCTCCGTCCTACAGCTGTAAGAAGATGAGTTCTGTTGACATATTGAAGGAGCCTAGAAGGGGTTTTTTCCTCAGTCAAGCATCTGATGAGACTGCAGCCCTGCTGACACCTGGATTGCAGCCTTGTGAGACCCTGAGCATTGGACACAGTTAAGCTGTGCCTAGACTCCTGACCCATGGAAATTGTGAGATAATAAATGAGTGTTGTTTTAAGTTGCTGTGTTTGTGGTAATTTGTTACACAGTGATAGAAAACTAATACATTTATATAATATTTTCCCCAATATTTTAGTTAAATTTGTTGGTAAAGCCACTTGAACCTGGTTATTTCCATTGTGTGAAGGTTTTAAATTATAGATTTAGTTATTACAACTGTCATAGGACTGCTCAGATTTCCTATTTCTTCCTGTGTCAGTTTTAGTAGTTGTATGCTACTAGAAATTTGTTTATTTCCTCTAAACTTTGAAATATATTGGTACAAAGTTATTCATATTATACTCTTTTGATCTTTTTTTCTTTTTCTTTTTTAAAGTTGGCACCTGAGCTAACATCTGTTGCCAATCATTTTTTTTTCTACTCCCCAAAGCCCCCCAGTACATAGTTGTGTATTCTAGTTGTGAGTGCCTCTGGTTGTGCTATGTGGGACGCTGCCTCAACATGGCCTGATGAGCGGTGCCATGTCTGTGCCCAGGACCCGAACTGGCAAAACCCTGAGCTGCTGAAGTGGAGCATGTGAACTTAACCATTTGGCCACAGGGCCAGCACTCCTTTTGACCTTTTTAATGTGGGTAGGATCTGTAGTGATGATCCTTTACTCATTCCTCATATTGGTTATTTGCTCCTTCTCTCTTTGTTTCTTGATTAGTCTCACCAGAGAGTTATTTGTTTAATTTTTCTTTTTAAAGAAAAAAATTTAGGTTTATCATCTATATTGTATATGTTTTTTATTAAAATAAATTTCTGATGTTTTATTATTAAATGCTAACTCTTGTTTTTGGATTTGCTTTGTTATTACTTTTCTAAATGTTTGAGATGGATTTTTTCTTTTAGCTTTTCTTCTTTTTGGTAATACATGCATTTAAGCCCATTAAGTTTCTCTCTGGTGTTTTAGCAGCATCCAACAAGTTTTGGTGTTTGGCATTTTTTTTATCACTGAGTTAAAATATTATCAAATTTCCAGTGTAATTATTTTCTTTCACTCATGAGCATTTTAGAAATGTATTTCTTTGCTCACGGGGACTTTTCAGTTATATTTTTGTTAGTAATTCCTAGCTTAATTTAATTGTGGTTAGGAACATAGCATAATTTGGTTATAATTTAAATTGAGTAATCATTTACATACAATAAATTATACAAACTTTCAGGGAAGTTAGATGATTTTGAGCAAAAGTATACACCCGTATAACTGGTAATTCAATTAAGATATGGAACATTTCCATCACTGCAGTGAGTTCCTCGTGCCCCTTCCCAATTAATCCACTTCTACCCACCCTCCCCCTTGCTCAAGGCAACTACTGTTTCAGTGTCTATCACCAGCACTTAATTTTGTCTGTTCTATAATTTTATATAAATGACATCAATAGAGTACACGTTCTTCTGCATCTGGTTTCTTTCATGCAACATAACAGTTTTGAGATTCACCCATGCTATTATGTGTTCATTCCTTTTTTATTGCTGAGTAGTGTTTCATTGCCTGAATATACTACATTTTTTCCATCCATTCTCCTCTGATGGACATTTAAATTGTTTTCAGGTTTTGGCTATTATGAATAGCCATGATCCATTTTGAATTACTTTTTGTGTAAAGTATGAGGTTCAGGTTGAGGTTCTTTTCTTTTTCTTTTTTTTTGCAGCCTATGGATGTCCAATTGCTCCAGCAAAATTTGTTGAAAAGACTATCTTTCCTCCATTGAATTGATTTGGAATCTACGTTAAAAATCAGTTGGACATTTTTTGCATGGGTCTATTTCTGGGTTCTCTACTGTGTTCCATTGATCTGTGCGTGTACTCCTCAATAGATACCACACTCTTTTGATTACTGTAGCAATATAGTAAGCCTTACGTTGGGTAGAGTGATTCCTTCTGCACTACTCTTCTTTTTAAAAGCTGATTTAGCTAACCTAGGTCCTTTGCCTTTCCATTTAAATTTAAGAATACATGGAATAGACTTGTCTCTATCTACCAAAAACAGCAACATCAACAACAAAACTCTGTCTGAGATTTTGAGAGGAAGAGCCTTACTCTTTAGTTTAATTTGAGAAGAACTGACATCTTTACTATGTTGGATCTCCCAGTTCATGAGCATGGTATGTCTATTTATTCAGATGTTCTTTGATTTCTTTCATTAGCATTTTGTAATTTTCAGTATACAGATCCTATACACATTTTGTTAGACTTATACCTAAATATTTCATTTTCTTTGGAGCCATGGTAAATGGTATTGCATTTTAAATTTTGGTTTCCATATGTTGATTCTTAGTATATCTAAGTACTGTGATGGATTTTAGTGTGTCCATCTTGTATCCTGCAACCATGCTGAACTCACTTATTAAGTCTAAGAGGTTTTTTATTTTTTTGGTAGATCCCTTGGGATTTTCTACTTAGACAGTCATGTCATCTGTAAATAGGGACAGCTTTATATCTTCTTATCCAATGCCTTTTATTTCTTTTTCTTGCCTTATTGCACTGGCTAAGACTTACAGTACTATGTTGATTATAAGAGGCGAGAGCAGACATCTTTGTCTTGTTCTTGATCTTAAGGGGAAAGCATTCAGTCTTTCATCATGAAGTATGATTTTAGCCGTGGGTTTTTTGTTGATGCTTTTTTATTGAGGAAGTTCCATTCCAGTCCCAATTTTCTGAGGTTTTCTTTTTAAGCAGGAATGGATGTTGGGTTTTGTCAAATGTTTTTTCTGTGACTATTGAGATGATTATTTGTTTCCATCCCTCAGGAATCACTGTCTTTTGTTGCCTGATGTTTAGTGTCTTGAAAACCACAGTCACACATATTTTGTATGTTGTTTTTGGTTGTTTCAGGTAGTGGAGTAAATCCAGCCCCTCCTATTTCATCTTGGATAGAAGTAGAAATCTCCAACAGGCATTTTTATACAAGAACCTTTGAACATTGAATACATTACCTTTCTAACATGTATTGTCATTGTTATGTGTTTTATTTCTATTTATTCAATACAGGCACTATTGTGTTGTTTCATACAACCATTTGTTTATACGTGCCATTTTTCTTGTGCTTCATTCCTTCCTGCATTCCTGAGGTTCTAGCTGAAATAATTTTCCTTCTGCCTAAAGAATACGCTCCAGTGTTTCCCTTAGTGTGGGTCTGCTTTGATGAATTTCCCTCAGTTTGCATATGTGTGAATATATTTTTACTTCACTTTAATTTTTGAATATTTTTTCCTGGGTACAGAATTCTAGGTTGGCAGTTATTTCTTTCAGCAACTGGAAGATATCTTCCCATAGTCTTCTGGTTTCCATCTTTCTATTAAGAGGTCCTTTAAAGATGATCTTCCTTTTCTTCTGGCTCCTTTTTAAGATTTTATCCTTGTTTTGTTTTTTGTCAGTTTTACTATGTGGCTTTAAAGCTTTCATTGTTTTGTGAAAAATCTCAACCATTTTCTCCTCAGATACTGCTTCTGCTCTGTCCTTTTTTCTCTGGGATTCCAGTTGTGTGTGTGGTTGACTTTCTCACCGTATCCCTTATTTCTCTTACACTCTTATGTGTTCTCCATGCTCTTCGTCTCTCCATGATTCATTTTGATTATTTTTTCTGACCTTTGTTTCCTCTCAATGATTCTTTCTTCATTCTTTTCGAATGAGTTGTTAAATCCATCCATTAAATTCCTAACTTGGGTCATTTTACTTTTCAGTTCTGGAATTTTTATTTTAAACATTTAAAATACTTTTCTCATTCTTTCCTGAAGTTCTAAATGTTATCTTTATCTTATTGGACAATAAAAACCTGCTTATCTTTCCCCACGAATTACTGGCAACTGTGTTTTCTCTCACATTGCATTTGCACCATTAATGCTCTGAACATAAAGTACGTTAAACATATATTCAGTATTTTACATTTACGTTATTAGTTTCTGCTCATCATTCTAAAATTTCCAGGTCTCCTACAATCTTGACCTGACCCATCATTTTATGAGGAGGTCAGGAGGTCTGGAGAGAGGACTCCGACTCAAAGAACCACCGACTTTGTTCTCTTCTGATGCAAGCTTTTCAGGCCTGAAGGCCTCTGAAAAATAAGTTTAGCATGGAACCCGGGGATGGTCCAGCCGTGGTAGGAGATCTGTGAACTGTAAATTCAGCATATGAGAGAAAGCTCCTGCCCACCAAGGAACTTATCATCTAACTTGGGGGGCAAAAAGGACACAGATTAAATGATTAGTAGGGTGTATTAAAAATATGCAGTTGGGGGCTAATGATGGAATACAGGTTCTGAGTGCACTTTGCTGTCTAGTGCACTAGACGATGAGGGCTGGAATAGTTGTGAAAGGCCTCGTGTGCTGTTGCCAGGCTGAAGAGGAGGGGTCTTATAGTAAATTATTTCCTTAAAACTTTAGTTAATTAGTTCACCCGCTTGACAAATATTTTTGAACATTATATGTCCCAGGCACTAAATGCTGTGCTGGTCCCCCTGGTGGACAAGATGGACAGGACCCCCCCTCCCATGAACCTTACATTCCAGGCACTCTCGGTTCTGCACCTGCGTGGGGAGGGGAGGGAGCCAGGCTGGGGGACGCCTTGCAGAGGAGCGGCCTGTGAGGGATGAGATGGGGCTGTGACCTGCAGATGATCTGTCTTCTGATTTCCCCAAAACACCTGGCCCTTTCTGAAGGGTGGGATCCTGGAAATTCTGCCTGCTGAAGACATAGTACTAACAAATGGCCCCTACCCTGGCCTTCTGGGTTTTGTATGGGGACTGGGGTGGGCATCAGAGGATGGTGTGAGGAAGCCCCCCACCTCTTCTCCCGGTGACGTGGGCCAGATTGTGATTTTGAGGTCAGTGACTGCATGTTTTCGTCTCTGAATCCCCAAAGCCCGGCACACAGCAGGTGCGCAGTACACATTGATGGCTGAAAGATGCTACCCCAAATAGCTGCGGGAGTTCTCTACCTTCCAGTACTGTCTGGTCCCCACTTCAAGATGAGGCCTAAAGAGGTTCACAGACCTGCTCAGGGTCGCAGCCCCTACATTTTTGGCAGGGCCCTCCTCACTTCTTCACCGCCTCCAATACGTTCTCTGTCACCATTCCAGTTCATAACCGGGCTGACCTTTCCCTGAATACTTACACCACTTAGCCTGAACTAATCATTTTTATCATCTCAATAATAATAGCAGGCGTTTAAAAAAATCATTTACTGTCGGCCAATCACTGCTAAGTGTTTTAATCCTTCAACTCAGTTCATCTTCACGACATCCCTTTGAGGGAGATACTTTTCTTATTCCCATGGTACAAAAGAAGAAAGTGGGACTTACTGGGCTTCGAAAACATGACCAGGATGGTAGAGCGAGCAACTGCTGGAACCAGGATTCGAACCGTCGGGGGTCTAAGCCGGAAGCTGGTGCTGGAAAGCGTCATGCGGTGGTGCTTCCATCGCGCTGTGTGTCAGGCTCAGGTCCCTTTGTAAGGCAGGCGCCTGCAGGTGCAGGGAGCGTGTCTTAGGCTTTTGCTTGCATGTCTTTGCGTTTCTTTTTGATCTTCTGTTCACTCCCAGTGGCCTGGCATAATGCCTTTTATACGACTGACTTTCAGTAAAGACTTGCTGACTCTGAAATTCCACCGTGAAACTGTCAGGCCGCAGGCTGCCACTGGGTGGTGCTACACTCCAGAGAGTGGACAGCCGCGGGCCAGCTCGGCTTGCAGGAGGTCGCCTGCCAGCAGCTCCTGGCCGTGGGAAAGGAGCATGGTCTATCAGAAGTGGGAAATCCAGGGAAGGTGGAGGAGGGGCCTCCACACCTCCCGAGAGGAGAAGGGAAGGGAGAGGAGCGACCACTCCAGCTGGTGCCCGATGCTGCCTTCCAGAAAGCAGGCAGTCAGATAAAGGGGTTGACCAGACGGCGGAGGGACCCGACGGTGGGTCTGCAGCTCACAGCGGTGGAATGGAAACAAGTCAGGGCCACTAAGTAGAGAGCGCCTGGCCTTCCCCCCTGCCCAGGACCACGGAATGCAAATGGCCACACCAACCTTTTAATTTCAGTCCCATCTAGTTGTGTGGCTCCCCATCTCCCAGCTGGACCTTCAGGCCACTGTTGAGTTTCAGGCCCCAGGAGAGAAATGTGCAGTGACTGATTCCAGACCCCAGCTATGTGGCCCCTGCCATGCTCTAACCTCCTCTTCCACGCGCCTCCATACACACACTCCTCTCTGGCCCAACATGTTTTGATGGAGAAACAAAGTCAGTGCCCAGGACAGGGACGGCAGAGCTCAGATGTAGGCTGGTCCCTGTGGGCTGTGCTGGTCCAGGAGGGCTTCCTGGAGGAGGAAGGTCCCAGTGGGCAGGTGGGGTCTGATTCTGTGGACTTGGGTGCCAGGACTTGGAGCTTGGCAGTGGTTCAGTTTAGCAGGAAGAACCTAGGACGTCAGGAGACCTGAACAGGATCATGGACCAGCTGTGGGCAGTGACTGCATGGTGCTTGTTTCCTCCTCTGTAGGGCAACCACATCGTTTACTGTCCACACTGGGCCGATCTTGCGAGTGAAAGGGAGCATTGTTAACAATTACCCTGGGACAACAGGTGGAAACTGGAACAGCGGTCCGGGCAAAGCAGGACCCGTGGTCACCCAGCTTATCTGTAAAATGAGTTACCGGCTAAGGACCATCTAACTGTGACATCCTCTGATTTTTGGCTAAAAGGGAAGCATGAGGCAGGGGCACAGAAATGAGGCCAGAATGTCCTGGTTCTGTCACATTCTGAGATGCACAAAAGTTTTGTGTGGAGCTCACTCATTGAGCCCCGGATGCAATCAATCAGACCATCTATCGATCCCCAGATTATATGGATCCAATAACTCCGTAGGAAGCACCCCGGGTCGCAGGCCCCCCGAGTTACGAGGACACAGCCCTGTCCTCAGGGGAGAGGTGAGGCTTCTCTGTCCTGCCTGGGGCTCTCTCGCGGTGGCTGGGCCCTCCCTTGCCCCCGAGCCTGTGCCAGCTCTGCCCCTGAGAGCCCTGGCCCCGGCCACACTTCTCTCCTGGGGCCCCTGGCGCGTGGAGTGTGCCTCCCCGGGGAGGATTTCTAGGAAGCGCTTGGGGCAGCCCCCTGTTCTGTCTGGCCCCGCCTTGCCCACCCATCCTCGTCCCACCCCGCTTCTCATCCTAACAACCCCATGACAAATTATCCCACAGCTCCGTTAAATTGGCCGCTGCCGCAAAGACGGTGGATTACAGGCAAAGAAAAGTACATAGCTCATTAACTCAAATCCAGCCCCTCCTGCAGACCCAGCCATCCCCCCTCCTCCTCCACTTATTTCTCGAGAAGACACGTGGCCAGAGGGCTGCCGCCTCTTCTCTTCGGGGACTTCTTGGGGGAGGAGGGACCTGAGGGCAGGGAGGGTGGCTTGGACACTGCGTCAGGACAGGGCGGGAAACCTGTCCTCCTCACACAGCCTGGGACCCACCAGCAGAGGGCGCCACGGCAGAGTGCGGCCGGTCCAGGCTGGCGCCCTGGCCGGCGGACTCCTGTGGGTGGAGGCGGAGCCTGGCGGAGGGCGCTTCCTCCCCAGGCCTTTTTCTGTGGAAGGAGCACAGATCTCTGGCTGGAGGCCTTTTCTGGGGCAGGGAGGGGGACAGCCCTGCCACGAACCCGGGTCTCCCCGGGTGATCCCCGGAAGCCTGGCACAGCAGCCGTGTCGTGGAAGGGACGGGAGTTGCTCTGGATGCGGGGGCGCCCTTGCCTTGACCTGATGGCCGGGATTCTGGTTTCAGCTAAGCTGCATGGTTGGCATCTCCTGGGGGAGGGGGCTGGGGGAAGGAGAGTCACTGAAGAGAGGAAACTGGTTGGTGGAGAAGATGATGTCCTTCTCCCCCATTCAAGGGCCCACCTGTGGCCAGTGATGGGCGGGGCCTGGAGGAGCCGCCCTTTCAGAGGGTCATGAAGAATTCATGGAGCTTTTGTGCCCGCCTGACCATGAACTCGGAGCAGGGACAATGGCGGGGCTGGGGGCCTTTATCTCCCTCCCCACAGAGGCAGTGTCAAGTGTTGGCTATGTATGGGTGGGGAGCCCGCCTCTCTTGGGAGAGGGACAATTCTGTAACTTGATGAGGGGCACCAAATTCAGAGCTAATCAGTTGGAAATTAAATTTTCCATTTGGCTGGGCTAGAAACAATGGGGGGTGGTGTCCTAAAGTTAGGAGAGACCATTGGCAAGAAGGATGGTGTCAACTGTGTGTGCCTTGGTGAACCTTACATCCTGAAGAAAACAGGAGGGCCCCAGAGGTACTTGTCTCAGGAAATCAGCCCACCAACCAACCAACCAACCAAACTACTGAACAGCAACAAAATGGTGACTGTACATTGAATCCTTTCCTGATGAGGGAGTAAGCCAACCACTTGCCTTAAGATGGAGATGAAGGGCATTTACAGAGACCTCAAGAAGGCCCTTCATTCTACAGATTGTTTCTGGTACTCACCATGTGCCCCATACCGTGTCATGTCCAATCAATGCATATAGTGCCTGAAATTCCACCATTAGAAATTCATTTCTTTGTGACTTTAGGCTATTTAATTTAGCATTTATCAAACGTTTACTGAACTCACCTTATGTGGCAGGTACTATTTCAGATGTGAGGATACATGAGTGAACAAAAGGCAACATGCCTGCTTTTATGGAGTCTCCAGTCCAGTGGGGGAGATAAAAATAAAGAAATATATATTATGTCAAGTGAAGAAGTTCTACAAAAAAAACTAAGATGGGTAAGGTGATGGCATAGGGTGTTCTTTCGGATACAGTGGTCAGGACAGGCCTCTCTGAGGAGGGCATTTGAGCTGCGATGGAAAAGCTGGGATGGAGTTAGCCTCATGGCTATCCGGGAGGGGGGCACTGTGGGTAGAAGAAAGGGTTGAGGTCGAGGTAGGACTGTGCTTAGTGTCTGTAAATACCGAGTGGGCCAACGTGGCTGGAATGAAGTGCAGGAGGATGGGAGAGGATCAGGCTGGGGTCTGAGCATGCAGGGCCCTGGGGCCATTGGAAGGACTCAGCTTTAACTCTGAGTGAGGCAGACCATTGAAGTTCCGAGTGGAGAGTGACTGGTCTGACTCAGGTTTTCCCAGGCCACCGGCTGCTAGGTGGAGGCTGGACTGGAGTTGGGGGCACAGGTGGAAGCAGGGAGGCCAATGAGAAGCTTCCACAGTGGTCCAGATGTGAGTTGGTGCCCACAGGGCCCCTCGGAAATGCCACTGCCTCTGTGTGTGTGTGCAGGGGACCCCTCATCTCAGGCCCCTGTCAGATGCCTGCCGTCTGGCTGTGCCCGAGCCCACCCTGGAATGGAGATGGTGGGGCCCCCTTGAAGGGAGAACCAGCAGAGCCAGGCTGGGAGCCCAGGTGCCCCATTTCTCCTCCTGGCTCTGACTTACTGGGTTTTTCCAGCCCTTTGCATCACGCCTCCGTGCCTCAGTATCCTCCGCTGTAAATTAATGAGTACATCAACGGAACAGGCTATCCTAGGCCAGGTGTCGGGGAGGGAGGTGCCCGTGTCCCTGCAGGAGGGACAGGGAACGGGGGAAGGGGACAAATGATAATGGGCACTGCGAGCGGAAGGGCGGTGGGACGACCTCTACCTGGAGTGGGAGATGCAGCTTCCCAGAGGGACCGGCAAAACGCGAGGAAGGACAAGGAAGTGAGTACCGGGCAGCAGGCGCGATGGCGGGCTGGGGGGACAGCAGCAGGTGCAAAGGCTCGGAGATGGGAAGGTGAGTTAACTAAAAGGAATAATTTTAAAATCACAGAATATAAAAGCTGGGAGAGACCTTGGAGATCACTAAACCCAGTGGTTTTCAAACATGTTTTGGTCATTGTTCGAGCACGATATGTGGAATTCCATGCTATAAATCAGATAATGTTAAGAGCTAACATTTATTGAGTGCCTACTGCATGCCAGGCGCTTGACATGTGTTGATTCAGTTAGTTTCCCAAGAATCCCGTGCGTTAGGTTACTATTATTAGCATCCTCATTCTACAGAGGAGGAAAATGAGACACAGAGAAGTTAAGAACTTGCCCATGGTCACACAGCAAGTCAGTGGAAGAGCCAGGATTCAAACCCAGGCAGTCTGGTCTCCAGCCTATGCATGTGGCTGCCATGGTGAATGGCCTCTGGAGATGTGAAGGAGGGGGCTGCTCATTTTAAGAGATGGATTCAGGACTCCTGGTCCTGTCCCATTCAGACATTCCCCAGGGGGCATGTGGGTAGAACCCGCCAGCAAGCGGCTCCCTCTGAAAATCACTGATTTAGACCCACTCTTCGCTTGATGGAGAAGCCATGTGGCCTAGGCTACGACGTATAGTCCAAGGTTGTTTGGGCATCATGGGTAAGTCAGGGAGGGCTTCCTGGAGAGAGAGAGCACACTTCATGTCATGGACATCCTCTCCTTTACCTGTTGGGATGTTTTCTGGCTGAAAGCGTCAGCCTCTTGGGGAGGTGGTGTGGAGGTCAGCAGGAGGGCACTCCCTGGTCTTCAGGCTTGCTTCAAGACAGAAGCATTGTCAGCTGCCAGGCTTGAGGGAAAAGGCAGGAGAAGCAAGACTCTCAGGGGACTGGTGGTTGTGACCGTGACAGGTGGGCTGAGGGCAGTGTGTGGAGGGTCTGTGGTCTCTGGGCCCTGGGCAGAAAGCCGGGTGCCAGGCACTGTGCCTGAGGGGGGAGTGGCGCCCCCACACTCCCTCCCCTCGCTGGCTGTAACATGGGAGAGGGTGGGCTGGCTCCGGAGTTAGGAGGTGAGGACTGGGGCCCGGAGCAGTGTTCCGGTTTTCTTTGGTGCGCACCCCTCCCCGTTCCCCTTGCTGAGGGGCAAGACCGTGCCAGAAACCATCCCAGCTCCCTGCGTCCTCCTTCTAAACCTCTGGCATCAGCTTCTGGGGCGGGCTGAGACCCTTTCCGACCCCCTAGCCAGCACTGTCCTTCCCGACCCCCCGGTCAGCAGTGTCCTCTGTCCCACGTGCATCAGAGGACCCCCCTCTGCATCTTGCCGGCG
This sequence comes from Equus asinus, assembly GCF_041296235.1. Taxonomy (NCBI): domain Eukaryota; kingdom Metazoa; phylum Chordata; class Mammalia; order Perissodactyla; family Equidae; genus Equus; species Equus asinus. The sequence goes on from NC_091796.1 coordinate 27,584,957, forward strand.
CCTTTGCCTGCGGGTTGACGCCCTGCTTTCGCATCCACGGTGCGCCCTTGCTCTCCGTGTTGGCATCCAGCACGCTCTGGGCGTTCATCCTGACTGAGTGGCCACCGCAGGCTTCGGGCACCGTGTGCACGGAGGTGAGCCCCCCTCAAGCCGCTCCCAGGGTGTGCGGTGGGGATACGGGGAAGAGCCGGGCAGAGGGCCTGACTATCAAGTCCGTGGTTGAAAGGGACACACAGGCGGAGGGCCCCACTCACCCTGAAAACCATGGCCGATCCCAGGAGCGCTTTAGGCGGGATGGGCATGCTCTCGTGGGCAATCCCGTCAGTGATCCATAAACCCACCAGAATGACACTGCCCCCTTGTTCATGTCAGGCCGGATCACAAGCAGTCCCGCCCGTCCGGGGGACTCCAAACGCTCACGCCGGGCTGGGCTCTCAGAAGCTGTCCTGGCCCTCTCCCCAGAGCACTTCATCTCCCCTGCAATGCCCGCCTCCCACGTTTGAGGAAGGCCCCGCATTCTTTGGGCTTGCCTGTTCAAACCCCGTTCCCAACAGAATGCCCCAAATCCACACTATCCCGAATCCCGAGGACTCTTTAGAGGTCCACTTATTCCATGATTATTTTGGCCTCGTTCTCTCTTCCTTGAGTCCAGACAAGGAGATGCTGGTGCCTTGTCAGCAGTCCCCTAGGAGGGAGACGGAGGGCGGAGGAGAAAGTCCCAACAGCAGGGGCCGGTCCCGGGTTCTCAGGGCCTCCTGCCGGCCCGCAGGGCAGTGCGGCGGCGCGGACACCAGGGGGCGCGCGAGCGTCGGGGTTCGCGCGGCGGCTCCCGGCGGCCCGGAGGGCGGGGCGGGTGGCGGCCACCAGGGGGCAGCAGAGCGCGGGGACGGCGCGCGCGGGGCGCGGGGCTGGGCGGCGGCAGCTGCGTGCCGGCTCCGAGCGCCGTTCTCTGTTAGGAGGGTAATTTAGAGCAATTACACCGATTATTATTGCTTTTCTAATTAGTGCTTTTCCTACAGAATTAGCCGAGTGTTTATTAGGAGCTGCTTGTTGCCAGCAGCTTAACTGCTTCGCTGCCGGGCGCGGGGCGCCGAGAGCGGGGAGGGACCGCGCCGCCGTGTGGGGCCGGCTGGTTATGTGGTTTCGCATAAAAGCACGGATTAAATATTCATTCTGCTTTGTTACATATAGCATTAAATTTTTATCAGCTGTATGTTTTCCTTGAAGTTTTCCCTGCGCGTTAACATTCAGGCGGGCAACAGAAAAACTCCTGGGCCTTGGCGCATGGGGAGGACAGATGGGGACCCGGGGATGTTGGGGCCAGAGGGCCTGGGGAGGGAAGGATGGTCGCCTCCCTGACATCTGTTATCACCGCGAGACTTTTCCCAGACCTGGGTCCCCAGATCCTTCTACACTGCTAGGAGGTGGGCAGGAAAGGAATTCACTCCATCTGATAGCTGAAAAAATGGAGACCCCCCCCCCCCGGAGGGTCTTGGGAGACATCCCCAGGGCTGACACGAGACCCGATTGTGGAGTTAAGCGCGACTTCTCCAGCCCACCGTCATCTCTGGGAGCTTCCAAGCCCTCAGGCCCCTCCTCGAGGACACCCCTGGGGGCCCCCACCCAGGCCTCCCCTCCCACAGGAAGTCAGCATTCAGATTTCTCTGGGCTTGATCCCAGCTAAACCGAAGCCCTGCCAGGAGGCAAACTGATCCCTACGTCGTGCGCCTGGGTGCAGCCACCTCCTGTAGAGGCGCCTTCTGGAGCCTGTAACCCAGAGCACCGCTGTGGGGCGGTGGGAGGCCGAGGAGAGGGGTTTGGGGTTTATTGGATACACTGCCTTCATGTTGGGTAGTTGTTACTCACTCGCCTGCGTGAGGGAAGGGGTTGTCCTCACTTCGTCAGTCCTGGGGGCCCCTAGTGAGGAAAACGGGACACACTCCTGCACTCATAGCAGAGCCAGGGGGTGCCGTGTGTCACCCATTGGTGATTCACTGTTCCAAAGGCTTCTTGGAAAACCGCTCCCCCAGCACATCCAAGGGTTTGTTTACAGCTCATTAACTACTTGATGGAAAGGCTGGGGAGGGGGCGAGGCAGGGAAATATTGACAGAAAATCAATCAGAAATGAAGATTAACCATCTCCAGAATGTTCCTGTGGGTCAATAGGGAAATATTGGTCTGATAAACTGAGATTTCATTCTCTTGTTTGTCGCTGCACAGTGCGAGGCGCCCTGGGATTAAGACGGCCTGTTGGGAGGTGTGGCACATCCCTGGGGGTTCAGGGATGGGGCTCCGACTGGGAACCGTTGTAGCATTGGTGACCCCTCCTCCTGGCCTTGGTTCCTCCTCAGCAGGTGGAGAATGGAGGAGAAAGTCAGGCTGGCTCACCTCACCACCGCTGAGGGACTGGTCCAGCCGGGCCTAGGACGCGCTCCATGGGACACCTGCCCTGCTTCCCACCTCTCTGTGATTCACTCATTTTGACAAGGTGGGGCTGGAAGGGGAGGCAGGCAGGTGGTTTTAAGCAAGTCCCTAGGTGCCAGAGGGCAACAAATGGCTGGAAGGTGCCTCAGCATCTGCCCTGGGCGGCCCCAGATGAGGGCAGCTTTGAAACTGCACTGGTCGCCTCCCTTGGCTACCTGTCTCCCTGGGTCTTTTTCTGCTTTGCTCCCTGCAAGGATCCTTGGGGCTAAGAAGCAGAACAGGGCATGGCTACCCGTTTGAAATGGAGAGAAGGAAGAAACGAAGGGAGAAATCCCAACTTCATATGTCAGTCTACACGTCCTGTCCCACAGGGCTTCGCGTAATGAATGTTAACCAGGTACCAAGGGGCTTGTTTGGCCTCTGGGGTAGGTGAGGCTGGGGACCTCTGGGACAGATAGGTGTGCCACTGCAGCTCTCTGGCATGGGAGGGACGCATGTCCATGACCTTTAATGTCTGTTCTCTCATGACAGTGGCGAGCCCAGGTTCGCTGAGGTCTGTTTGGGACACTCTCCTGTATTGACCTCTGACATTATTGACCAGTCACCCACAGGCTCGCAGGGCTGGAAGAGGTTTTAGATGTCTTACACTAGGGTGTCCCCACCTCAGCTCTACTGACACGTGGGGACCGATCATGCTTTGTTGTGGGGCTGTCCTGTGCGTTGTAGGATCTTTAGCAGCATCCTTGGCCTCTAGACACAAGATGCCAGTAGCACCTTCCTCTGTCCCCTGTTGTGACAATCAATAACGTCTCCAGACATTGTCAAACGTCCCCTAGGAGCAAAGTCACTCCTGGTTGAGAACCACTGCTGTACACTAATCTCCCTGAACAAATGCACAAACTGCTGTCTAGAAATGGGATGTGATATATGTAACATAATTTAAGGCAAAAGAATAGAGTGGCTAAGGGCTTGGACTCTGGCATCAGCCACACCTAGATTCAAATTCCATCTTTACTACAGACTAGCTCTACTGTGATCAGAGCCAAATAACCTCCACCTGCCTTAGTTTGCGCCTCTGTGAAATGGGGACATTAATGTCACCATCCTCATGAGTTACTGTATTAAATAAGATGATTCACATTAAGTGCTCAGCTGGTCGCCCGGCACCTCGCAAGGGCGCAGTTAACAGCCGTGAATATCAGAATGAGCAGGTGAGTTCAGGATTCCTCTTCTGATTGGAAATATGAGGGCCAGAGGAACGTACCAGAGGATGGCGTTCTGAGGACACACTACAACCTTATTCCAACCAAAAAATAGCCTCTGAAAATTATGGAGGCTTTTACATCCACAGAATCAGAATCCATTCGAGATCATGGAAATTAAAATTTTCTTGGTTGAAATTTAAAAAGAAAATCTCAAAATTGATGGACTAAATTGCAAAATGAGCACAGATGAAGAAGAATGATTGCCGAAAGGTCAAGGCAGGGCTTTCTCGAGGGATGCAGTGCAAAAGGTAGGGAGACAGAAAGTATGAAAGAAAAGCTCCTGAACACAGAGAATACGTAAAGAAAGAGCACCAAAAGGAAAAAATAGAAATAATGGAGGAGAGGCAACACTTAAAGAATTAATGGAAGAGAATTTTCCAGAACCAAAGAAAAAGGTAAGTCCTGAGACTTAAAGGGCCCATGCAGGGCCGGTAAAAATTTAAAACCCACAAACATAGACATGTCATGGTGAGATTTTAGAACTCCAGAGATGCAGGGAAAATCCTAAAAACCTTCAGAGGGCAAAAACGTGACATGTATGTGTATTAGTTTTTTGGGGGCTGCTGTAACAAAGTGTCGCAAACTGGGTAGCTTAAACAACAAAAATGTAATGTAAAGAAATGTGGAGGCCAGAAGCCTGAAGTCAAGGTGGCAGGCAGGGCTGATTCCTTTCACAGGGTCCGGGGGAGGATCCCTGGCATGCCTCTGTCTTGACGCCGCTGCCTCCTCTCCTTCCTTGGTGTTCCTTGGCTTGTAGCTACACCGCTCCAATCTCTGCGTCTGTCATCACAGGGCCTTCTTCTCTGAGTGTCTCTGTGTTCTCTCTTCTTCCATGGGCACTAGGAAGGGCCTGTGAGGACTTCCCTACCCTGAAGGACCTCATCTCCTCCCCTTAATCATATCTGCACACCCTCTTTCCAAATCAGGCTGTGCTCACAGGTGCTGGGAATTAGGACTTGGACATCTTTTCGGGGGGACACCATTCAACCCACTACACATCAGAACAAGAATTGGATTGATATCATCCTCCTCATCAGCAAAGTTGGAGACAAGAAAATAATGAAGCAACATTTTCAGAGCTCTGAGGGGAAATGGCTTTGAACATAAATTATCATTCAAGTGTGAGGGTAAAATGAAGGCATAGCAGACAAGTGCGGACTCAGAACATTTACCAGCCTTCCTAGTCTTCTTTGGAAGAATTACTGTATTTGGCTAGTGTGTAAGATACTTTCCTTCCCCCGTCACTTCGCCTGCCAACGAAGAAAGAGTAACCCCAAATTGCCTGGTGTGAATATATTTCCTTAAATATATTTGATTTATATTGTTTAGCAAACATTTTTATAGACAAAAGGTATTACTGGGGGTGTAATGTGAAATAGCAGTCTGCCACCCTGTCTATCTCCATCCTAAATTCTCACTCCCCAAAGCAGCCACTCTCAACTCTTTTAGCTATTTCCTCTGCTATTTACTTCTGTATTCCTCAATTGCTTGTGTGGGGAGCTATTTCTTGATTTCTCAGTGTCAAGAATTATCTATTGGATAAGTTCGGATTTTCAACTATGAAAAATTAGCTCTTAACTCTCTCACATGCCCATTTCTCCCCCCCCCCCCACACACACACGCTTGTCCCTGCCCGTCCTCCTATATATCTCCATCACAATTTTGGTTAAAAGCACTATTGGGTGTTTCCATTAGTGTGACCATGTAAATTTTATTCACAGCTAAGCCGTGAGGTGTGCGATGTTTATAATTCTTTCTTCTTCCCTCTGGATTAATACTTGTTTTGGTTTTTATTTGCTTCATTTGTATAGCTATTAGTACAAATTGCTAATCCATTCCCGAATTCTCCTACAGACGTGAACATCTCTTCTCACTGTGTTCCAACGTGCTAACCGTTCTATCGGCTGTTTTCCTGGGCTTTTTCTTCACTGGTTTTCTTGGTTGGGTCGCTGTTTCCTGGATCCTGTGTCTTTCTTTGCTTGGTTCGATTCCTCATTTTGTTGAGTGGCAACGCTCAGTAGCCTCCTGTGAAAGCTGAGAGCCCGCTTGCTGGAGGCTCTCGTTGGACACAGAGTTCTCAGCTGGAGAACCTTTTCTCACAGACTTTTGAAGGTATCGCTCCATTGTCCTTTATCTTCCGGGATGGCTGGAGATATTCTGATTCTGAACCATTTGAAGGTAACCTTTTATTTTTAATGTGATCTTTTTCTACTCTCTGGAAGCTTTTAGGATCTTCTGTTGATTCCTGCTATTCTTAAATTTCACTATGATATTGTGCCCTAATGTAGGCACCTAGTCATCCAGTTTTTTGAAAATCTCATTTCTTAGTCTCCTTTGCAGCTAGGTATGGCTTATAAATATAAGTAGTGTTATTATCTTCTGGGAAGTCTCCTTAAAAGGATGGGGTGCCCTTCTTTTTCCCTTCCTGCTGCCTTGATGGAGGTGTCATGGCCAGAGTCCCAGCAGCCACATTGAACCATGAGGTGTCTTTGGGACCAGAAGCGGTGTTCTGTGAAGCAATGAGATGGAAGAAGTCTGAGTTCCTGATCCCAGGCAGTGACCACACCAGCCCTGGGTGGATTCCCTCTTAGCTTTCTTTTACTTGAGAGAAAAATACGTTTCTGTGTTGCTTGTTTTTCCAACATTTTTTTTTCTTGTGAGGTAGATTGGCCCTGAGCTAACGTCTGTGGCCAATCTTCCTCTTTTTTTATTTTCTCTCCCCAAAGCCCCAGTGCACAGTTGGATATCCTAGTTGTAGGTCATTCTGGTTCTTCTGTGTGGGACACCGCCACATAGTTCTTCTATGTGGCACGAATGGTTTGATGAGCAGTGCGTAGGTCCATGACCAGGATCCAAACCGGTGAACCCTGGGCCACTGAAGCAAAGTGCGTGAACTTAACCACTCGGCCACAGGGCCAGCCCCTCTATGTTTTTAAGCTATTTTTTTGTGGGCTTTTTGCTAAAGCCACACTTACTCTGAAATGATAAAATGGACAAAATATATTTTCCTTCATGAAATCACTTTTGAGACACTTTTCAATAACTCTCAATGCGTGTAGGATAAAAGAACATAATTCTCCCCCAAAATATATCTGAATAAAATTGAGATAGGACTCATACGACCAAGTATCTCACATGCTAGCAAGTACCCAAAAATGAATCCAGGAGGAAGACCCAATAAAGTGAAGAGAAATGAGTGAAACATTGTTACTGTAAAAATATTTTAAAAAGTAAAAATCGGATAAAATATTTCAGATACTATCAAACACAGGAGACAGCGGGGTGGAGGTGGTGCGGGAGGGAGTGTGGGCTGTTAATTTGCTCTTACTTGGAACTGGGGATGAATATAGATGCTGATTATTTATAGATATTGTTATAGAAATGCAAGGGGTGACTGACAAAATTATCAGGGTAAACACTAGAAAAATAGAAACCTAGGGTATCACTTTCAAAATATTAGAAAAAATGCAATCAAATGAAGACAGATCAAAAAGATTGCCAACAGGCAGAAAAATGGGTAAAAACCAAGTCAGAAAACATGATGAATAGAATGCATATGGAGATATACACACACGACATTGTTAGAATAATTCTAAATGTGACAGCAATTGCAATTCTTGTGAATGAGTTAAATTCTTCTCAAGTTGGATTTTGAAAGAATCCAAGTTTTCTAGCAAGAAACACAGAGGAAGCTAATAGAAAACTCGAAAACTAAGGGAAAGATATAAAGATATCTCTCAGGGAAGGCTAATAAAATGAGAACAGGAATAGCAATATTAGTAGTAAATAAAATAAAGAGGAAAATTTTATGCTGGTGAAAGGAACACCCTATTAAGATGATATGTAGGATGATATATAATCATGAAACATTATGCACACAACAAAAAAAACTTAAAAATACATAAAGCAAAAATTGATAGTACTACTGCTGGAAATAGATAAATATAATGTCGTAGAGACTTTCACTTACTTCTCAACGCATCAACCAGGTAGACCAGCAAGACAACCAACTAAGGATGTGGAGGATGCACATAACAAGATCAACAAGGTTGACGATCAATAAAATGTGTGCTATGTGCTGAACAAGCAGAGAACACAAGTCCCTTGCAGACACATGTGGAACATTCACATAGTTGCCCATGTGTTCGGTCACAAATAAAATATTAATACATTTTTAAAGATGACGATGATACCTAAATGTCACATTCACTAACAGTAATGCAATAAAATGAGAAATCATCAACAAAATGATAGGAAAAATAAAATCTGTGCACCTGTCATTTAAATAACATCGTCCTGTAATTATTGGGTCAATGGCAGTAGACATTACACATTATTAGAATAAGTACAAGGACACAACATATCAAAACACGTGCAGTGTGGGTATCTAGAAGAGAATTTAAAACCTTAGATTCATTACTTACAATATACCAAGTCTGAAAATAAATAAACCTAAGATTTCAACTCAAGAAATCAGATAAAGAGCAACAACATAAAGCAAATGAGAGTAAACAGAAGGAATTAATAAAGATGAATGCTCAGATGAGTTGAATAGAAAACAAAATGCAGAATTAATTCATAAAACCAAAAGCTTTTTTTCTTTTCTAAAGGCCACCATAATAGACAATCCTTTGCCAAGCCTGATGAGAACGAAACAGAAGTGATACGAATGAACAACAGTAGAAACTAAAAAAGGACCTAATTACAACCAAAGGAAAATGGAAAAATAAATTACTATTTGGGCAAAAATATTCACATTAAAATTTCCACTCCCACCCTTAACTTTTCATGTTTACAAGTATATGATAGATACGTTAGTAAGGTGATTACTTTATTAGTAAAATTGAACGGTCCACTTTAATATTCTTAACTGATGTATGTTTAGATTTATAAAGGGCGTCGTATTTTGTACGTATCTCAGAGTTTTCATTCCTCTTCTTTTGAAAGTTCCTTCCCCACCCCCTCCCTCCATGGTTTCATCCACTCTGGAAATGTCGCATGTCAACTTGTACCTCTTGGATTTGGCCTCTTCTGCTGCTCTGTGCCACCTCCTGAGGCCCTCACACGGTGGATGTTTGTTCCATGGGTATATCCAAGATAGACTCCTCTGGTTGTAACTGATAGAGATTGACTGAGAAACAAAAGGTCTTTGTCAAGCCATTTTTGAATTGGATCAGGAACAGAAATCTGGGCCCAGTCCCTTAGCAGTCTATGGTTCAAAACCGAAGGAGAGAGTTCAGCTCATCTCTTCACACCAGGCCCTAACAGGTCACTGTCCCTCCCAAGGCGTGGCTGCCCATGGACTGGGTGCCCACCTTTGGTCCCGTCGGGTGAGACCAGGGGTCCAGGGCACAGAGCATGCAGTGAGGGCAGCAGGTGCTCTGCCCTGGCCGTTGCGCCTCGGGAGGCGCTGTGGAGGTGTCAGGCCGCGATTGACATCTCTAGCCTAGGCTGACTCATCTGCCTGGGAGTCTCCCTCGCACAGTCTACCCGGCAGGTCATTCAGAGGGTCTGTGTCTCTGCCTTCCTTGCTTGATTGCCGCCATGACTGTCCCCTCCTCAGGCTTGTATCTGCAGGGAGGGGGAGGGTGAGTTTGGAACCTCTCAGAATGTAAGTACCACGTCAGGAGGCAGTGAGTGTGTCGAAAGGCCGGCTGTGTCCTCGGACCCTGGGCATCCCTGGGCTGGGATGGAGCCGGTGACTCCCTAGCATCTAACTGGCCTTGGGGCAGAGTTTCTGGCAGCTCTGGGTATAGCTGCTGCTTCTTCCCTCCTTGGAAATGGGGAGCGTGCAGGAGCTGGCACTCGGCCTTTAGTTCATTCAACAGCTACTTGTTGGGTGTTCTCTACATGACAAGCACTGTACTAGTCCCAGGGGATGCAGAGACAAGAAGATTAGTCCTTGACCTTGAATTGTCCAGGCTGTTATAAACTGAGTGCTTGTGTGCCCCCAAAATTCATGTGTTGAAATGCTAACCTCAATGTGATAGTGTTTGAAGGGGGGCCTGTGGGAGGGAATTAGGTCATGAGGGTGGAACTCTCATGAACGGGATTAGTGCCCTTATAAGGACAGACATGAGCGCTTGCTCTCCATCTCTCTGCTCTCACCAAGTGAGGATATAATGAGAAGACGGCCGTCTATGAACCAGGAAGCAAGCCCTCACCAGACACGGGACCTGCTGCCACCTTGATCTTGGATTTCCCAGCCTCCAGAACTGGGAGAAATAAATGTCTACTGTTTCAACCATCCAATCTGTGGTAACGTGTTATAGCTGCCAGAACTGACTAAGATGCCCACATACACGACAATGACGAGGGTTCTAAAGGAAAGGTGTCTGAGAGGCAAGGGAGCCAGAGGAAGGACACCCCTGTTTTCTTGGATGGGGAGGGCCAGGACAGGAGACACGTATGCCGCGTCTACAAGCGGAGTATGTCAGTCTACGTTTGTCAATTAATTTGTTGATTGGTGTCCCACCTCATTCCAGAAAGGTCTTGAAGGTGAAGAAGACTTTAGGGTTGTGCTGTGGCCCTGCTGCCAGGAGGAGAGTCGGGCACGCTAAGGCCCTCAGTAAACATGGATGTGGGGTGGCTGAGCGCCCCTTTCCTGCTGTCTTCCTTCTGATCCTGCCCTCCCGCCCACCCCCTCCCTGAGTCCCAGGGACGTGCGCTCTCTCCCTGCCGAGCGGATGGCTTTCCTGATACACAGTAACACCCACAAGCGGAGCCACTGGCCTCGCATCTAAAGAAGGTGGATGTTTGGTAAATGTTATTCCAGAACACACATTTAGGATCTTCAGAAATCCTCGTACACCTTTCAGCGTCGATACCTTAGATTGAAGGTATGAGAAGAACAATGTGTGAATGGCATTTGGAGTAAATTATTAACGTTAAGAACCTCTTTATCAGACAGTCGTACACAAAGGAATTTTATTTCAGATCCTCTGACACATGACAAATGGCTGCTTCAGATGAGGAGTAAACTGCATCCTTTGGCAAGCAGCACCGGGGGCTGTATCAGCCGGGGGAAGGAAATCCAATTTGCTTTTAAATGCCATTTACAGACTGTTTCTTTCCTACTAACAACCGACTTAGTGAAGTTGAGAATGTGAAAGTTTAGAGGTTGAGCAGCTTCACGTAGACTCTGTTAGGCGGGGCGATCCCCTCCTCAGCTCTGGGACAGCAGCAGGGTGTGCAGGCAGAGAGCAGCCACACTTTTCATGCATCTGTCTTCTTTCTCTCTGATATGCCAGGGGTTTGTGGAATAAACTACTTTGCCAGCCAGTGAGCAGGACGTAAAATCCACCGAATTACATCCTACTTAGGAGTTTCCGAAAGGCGGCTTTGAACAAATTCCCGTGGATAAGCAGGCTAGGAGGCAGTGTAGCTAATACGTGTACACACACATAGTGAGCAAAGCCTGTCTTCTAACTGTTTAGATAGCCACAGGCGGGAATGGAAATGGAATCCATAGTCAATCGCCCGTTTTCCTGCTGGCTCTTTTTCTTCCACCTCCGCCATCCCTGGCTGAGCGGTGGTGGATGGCATGCTAGTTTCTGGTTCCCAGGTGAAGTGAGGAGTGGGGTGCAGAGGGGTGCCATGTCCAATGGTGGGCTACGTGGGTGACTGGATGGGCAGTCAGAGCTGATGGAGTTGAGACAAGGCTGAGAGCAAGTCCAGAGGGACAAGGACCTGGAAACCAACAGTCAAGACACAGGCAGATGCTCTGGAGCCCAGGAGGGCTGATCGGGTCAGTGGACACACAGCAACGAGAGATCACAGGGCTTTGCAGGTGTAGTGTGGTAGTGGTGGGCATGCAGTGGTGTGATGTTGGTGGGGGCTGGCGGAAGTGGACATCAGGGATAGATGAACAGAGCGGAAATTTAGGGACAGTGTCAGGCAAGGCACATGATAAAAACCAGGGAGCACACAGATTCCTGAGGTCAGGGCATGACTCCAAAGCCAGGCGGGCAGTCCCAACCACTGCCTTAAGACAGCAGTGACAAGAACGTGGGGCAATGAGCCCATGCCTGTCTCAGCCTCACAAGCCCTGCCTGAATTGTGTCACTGGCAAGAGTCATTTTGAGGACACGGTCAGCCTGGACTCCACAAGTGGGAACAGGTTTAAGACAATGAAGAGTTAACGACCAATGAATGGTGAGTGTGGGATTGGGGTCAGGACAGATCGTAATGGGGGCAGGAATGGAAGTGGACAGAGATCCAGCCCCCAGTGCCAGGGAGACTAGAGTGGGCCAACGTGTGAGTTTGTGGAAATGCACCTTGTTACACTAATGCAAGGGAATTACAAGGGGTTATGACTATGGTTGCTAGAAAATGTCCCCCCGTCCTCACTCAAGCTCCTTCCAGGTCTGAGGGTCCAGTTCCTTCAAGGCTATCTAGTAGTATTGTGGGATTGGTGGATTGGCCATGATCTCGATGTATGTCTGGAGAGAGAAGTTAGTGAACAGGAGAGGTGGCACCCAAACCTGCCCAGGACTTTCGGGGGTCTCTCTGCTTCTACAGCATGGCCGGGACCCCCTATGAAAGTCTTTGTAGCTTGGGCTCAGGGGATGGCCCTCGGCTCCACTTTCAGAGACTTCCTTCTGCTTTCTTCCTTCTACTCTGGCTAAAGAGTCAACTTGGTCTGGGGTCTGTCTCTCCACCTGTGGCTGACCAACTGCCCCTCATTTCCCCAAGCTGCTCTCACAAAGGATGTGGACTTCAGTCCTCTGTCTTCCGTCCCCAAGGCAAAGGACTGGCTCCTGCTTCCCAGCCCCCTAGCCTGTGCCAGAGACCCTGTCCTCACTTGCTTGGGGTGAGAGATTAGTTGACTGGACACTTGGAAAGTGGAAACAGAGGAGGTGCATCCCACAGGTGAGAGGACAGGAGAGAGGACGTTTTAGCTTCTCTTTTGCCTGTACCATTAAATGGGAATTAGGAGACCTGAATCCTAGTCTTGGCTCTGCTAACTCTATTCTGTTCCATTGTATTCTATTCCATTCCCTCTATTCCATCCATTTCAGCCATTCTATTCCATTCCATCCATTGGATTCCCTTTCATTTGATGAGCACCTACTATGTGCCAGGCAGTGTTCTAGCTGCTGGAGAGACGAAACTGACACAGTGCCTGCTCTTCTGGGACTCATACTCCTGTGGGGGAGACGGATGGCAAGCAATATCATGCCAATGGACCTTGGGCCACACCAGGGCCAACAAGGGGGCGTGGACAGACACTGGTCTGGGGATTAGGAGACCTTGGTTTGAATCCTGGATCTATTACTAATGTTGGGAAACCCCGCAGCTCCATGGGGCTTGATGTCCTGGTCTGTTGACCTGGAGGCTCAATCAACATAATCTTTAATATTCTTTCCAAGCTCTGACATTTCCGTCTTTGAAAATTTACTCTATACTTTGTCAATCTGTTTACTTACTTATTTCTGCTTCCCCTCGTTTCCAAAATAATCTGAGGCTATTGTCCATCCCCACTGTTCTTTCCCTCCATGGCGCACAGCGTCTCCCGGTCTTCATAGTGGGCCTGGCATTGGGCAGAAGAGGAAATGAGAGCCATTGGTCTCCGGCTGTCCTCTCACCCAGGTCTGCTCTTGTCCTTTCCCTTGTCGCTGCAGTGCGTTTCAGCTCAGCAAGTAAATACTGAACGCCTGGGCTTGTCAAGCACCATTGCTGTTTCCTGCCTGCCCGCTGCTCACAACTTCTCAGGTCCTAACCCAATCCCGACCTTCCTTGACCTTTGACCTGTCCATCCAAATGTACTTGTCGCCTTAGGCATGGACTAGTCCTTGGGTGACCTTTGTAGTCCATGCACACCCAGATATCTACTTTTATGACAATTACTCCACTGATTTGAGATGATGATGATAATAATAATATTGGAGATAATAATATTGGAGACCATAATAATATTATTATTGGAGAATACAATAGTATTGGAGAATATAATATAATTTAATATAAAAGACTCCACACAGGTGCAACATGGAGCAGCCATTCAAGGGAAGCCCTAGTGTGTGCTGATACATAATGCTCACGGGGCGGGAGTGGGTGGGAGACGGGGAAGGGGGCCAGGCAGGGAAATGGTAGTGGAAGTCGTGTCATGGGAGCTGGGATACAGGGTTATGAGAAACTGGTTAAGACCTCAGGGGCTAGAGCTGTAGGCCCAGGAGAACCTGTCCCCACGCTTGTGCTAAATCAGCCACAAAGCAGTGCAGATCCCAGTCCCATGCCCTCGTGGCCTTGCTTCCTCCCAGTTCCATTCAGTAAACATTCATTGATCTCTATGTGGCATCCATCCGAGGCATGAGAACAGTGATGAAGAAGACAGTTGAGCTTCCCGTGGCTGCCATCTCTCCAGATCCTCAGCACGGGGGTTCTCTGGAAACCTCGCTGTGTGGTGACAAAGCGTGGCTATGTACTGAGAGAGCAAAGCTCAGCAGAGGGCATTCTGAGCCTTGTTCCCTCCCCTCAAGGTTCCCAGAGCCATTTGGGGCGCCTTGGTTGCGGTTGGTTGGGCCTCCTCACCTTCGCCTGTCCTCCAGCAGGGTCCTGCACTGGGGCGGTTTGGACCCTGTGATGCAAGTTCTGGTTCTTTCGTGATTTGGGGAGCCTCTGGTCTTCCACAAAGGAAGAAAAGGCACTGCAGACAAGCCAATCGCCTCTGGAGAGCTGGCCTGATTAGAAGGTGAGCTGAAGGAGAATCTGTCTGGCTGTTTCTCTCTATTTCTGGCACTTCCTCCTTCCAGCGGCCACCTCTGCTTAGAGGCCAAGCCTTAATTTTAAGGCTACGCAGCACTGCCTCTGCCTTCTTTTAATTAAGATAGCTGTGTGATGGCTTCAAGTTGTATCTTCAACTGGATTATTAGTTCTCAGAGGGTGATAACACATCCTTTTTTTTCTTCCTTTTCCTGATTCTTACCAGTTATCCCCAAACTGTTCATAATTATACCAGAATATTATAATTATCCAAACACTATCATTATAATAAAGGACTTTTCAAAAGGAAAACAAACAGTCCCACCCACCACACAATTGCTACTAAGTGCTTTCATTTTTCTAGGTTGTTTAATTTTTGTGCCATTCGTGCTTACTTTTTGTAGTTATAATGGAGTCATGTTTTTTGTTCTTCTCTTCAAACTTTGAAATCTCCTTTAAATGTTATGTCAAGAGCATTTGTCCACGTCATCTCATGATGGTTTCCTCTGGACCTCGCTCACACTTCCCTCCCCCAACCATGCCCAGCATCTCTGGCCAAGGAAAGTGGAGTTGATGGGGGCGAGGGGGTGCAGCTCCTACTGGGGATGTGTGAATAGAAATCATTCAGCAAACTCCTGGAACAAGCAGGCTCAGGGCTACGCTGGGACTGCCCCCTCGTCTCTCCCTTCTCCCTCCGTTCCTCCCCCCACCTCCTCCCCCACAAGCTGCTTTTTGGTTAAACACGTTTCTGCTTTGGTTTTCTCCTGCATGCTAAGGCTTAGGGAATAACTACATTGCAAACTATGGAGCCGAGGCTGAAATCCACGCATTACATCCTACTTAGGAGTTTCCAAAGTCGGCTTTGAGATAGACGCTCAGGGATAAGTAAGATCAGAAATATCCCGGGTAATGTTTGTACACTCTCAGAGCGAGCCAAGCCTTCCAGACTTGTTAACAGGAGAAGGTGAGCGGCGGAGTGCCTTCTGTCAGCCGGGGCTTGAATAACGTCCCCATCCCAGCCTGGATCGGGGAGAAGCTGCTTGGGGACAGTGCTGCTGGTCCTGGACCTGCTGGTGGTTACGTTGTTTCTCAACATTGTTTGGGTTTTGGTTGGGATTGTTTCTTAGAAGCTAATGGCCATGTTTTTGAAAAATGGGCTCTCTGGGGTGCTGCAGAAAGCTGGGCCTAGTCAGCAAGGGGAGCTCTCGGGTATAAGGCCTGAGATTAAGGTCTTATATTATGTGCTGCCTTGAGATCTGATGAAGTTGGGAGGGACCCAAATAACCTCAGTGCATGTTGCCTTTCACACGCTGCCCCCACAGATAAGTCTCCCCCAAACAGACAACCCTTCTCCTCGAGGGGCCACGCATAGTTCCCTCTTAACCCTGAGGAGTGGGTTTCCGTTCCTGGCCAGCCTCAGAATTACTCAAATGAGCCAATCACATCTTCCCGGGGGAACCAGGGGTCACCTCCCCCTCTCTACTGCAGCCTGCCTTCCACAGCCTCTGGTTGTTTGCTCCATTCTTGAGTGCACCCCACATGTGGCTCTGAGTGGCATGCGATGTCCCCCTCCCCTGGGCTTTGAGCACACATGACTAAGAAACTGGCGTTCATCTCTCCTGTCCAGTGGTGGGTGTTGTGTGTTCGGCCATCCCCATAACCCTAGGGCAGGAATCTCTACCTCATCAATGAGAGGAGCAGAAGGGGATGAAAACAGCCTCAGAGACACCAAGGGTTGGGGAGAGGTTCAGAGTCTACACACACAAGCTGTGTGACCTCCGACAGGCATCAAGACCTTCTGGACCCCCTTGTCCTCACCTGCCCATTGGGAATAATAATTCTGCCTTTCCTTATGGGATCGCCGATGGACAGTCTGGTGGCATCACTGCTATCCTGACAGGGAGACTGGAACAGGGGACAGGAGGCATGGAGAGCGCTGAGAAAGACAGGTGCTTGTGTGCGTGAAGTATTACCATCATCATTATTGCACAACTGGATTCCCTTCTCTTGAAACACATTTATTCGCTTTATTTTCCTTGTTTATCTTTTTGCACAGGAAGCAGCTAGAGACATTTTGTTTGTAAGTTTCTGTGAAGCCTCCCTGCTTCTCCATCGAGGAGTCGATGATCTGTAAACAAACGCTTTCATGCAAAGGGGAGCTCACCCATTTAAAGGCACCTTAGGGGGAACCCTTTTACAATGAGAATTATTGCCCTGTACTGTCTCTTTCTGTGAATTTAGAGTTTTGCTTAGCAAGTTACTTTAAAATTTGACACTGTGTATCCTGGGCAAACGGACCAGGACCAAGGTAGATGAGACTTTCCCACATCCCGTGAGATGGTTCTGGCCGTGGATACAGCCAGACAGGGCTCACTTCTGTTAGGAAGTTTGCTTTTAAGGACTCAGAGGCTAAGGAAAGGTGATGCTGAGGAGATGGGGGATGTGTCGGAAAGAATATCAGCCTCTGTCTCTTTCTAAGGATGTGATCTTGGGCAGGGTTTCTCAGTCTTCCCACCTGTCAAATGGAGATAATAATTCCTGCTTTAATTGTTGCTGTGAAGATGAGATGTGCTACCATATGTGCCGTGCATGACATACACAAATGCAAGGTCCTGTGCAGGCTCAAAGCTCATTGTCTTTTCATCTCTTCCTTCCCCTGACACAGTGCCCAGGGAGAGGTTGGTTGGTTTCACCCCTGTGCTGCTTCTCCAGCCTCATCTGGGGACTTCTGCGTGAGCCTGTTGTCCTCCTGGAAGCTGAGGGCTGCAGTCGGGGTGCCTCAGTCTCGTAAAAGTCCTTCCTTGGGTGAGTGCAAAGCAGTCACGAAGGCTCCCACGTCCAGGAAGTCTCCTCTGATTGATCTCACCTTTGTCCTGATGGCTCCATTGCCTTTTCTTTTGCATCCTCACCCGCTTCTCCCTCGTTTCTTTCCTCTGCCTTCTAGCTCAGTTCCCCCTTTCTGTCCTCTATTTGCTGCTGCTTCTTCCTTCTACACCACTACCTTCTCCTGGGGCTTCCCCTCCTTCCTCCCCTCTCCTCCTCCACTTCCTTCCTGCTTCTCCCCCGCCCCCTGCGTTTTCATCCCCCTAATTCCACCCTGAACCCCTCAATCTGTGTCACAGAGCTGAGAACGCAGCTGAGCACCCCCGCGCGGAATTGCCTGCGGTCCTGTCCCATTTTGCCCTCCTGTGGTCAGGCTTGGCACAAATGAACCCCGGGCCCCAGCTTGGGGGCGGGGGGCACTGAGATCTGGATTGTGGTCTTCCAGCCCAGCCCAGCCGCCCCGTGGAAATAAGCTACTGTCTTGCCCAAATGACAAAAATAAAAGAAATCAGAGGGAAAGTGCTGGTCCTGGCAGCCCGGCGGTACCGAGTGAGTCTTCACGCCAGCCTGCTCACCAGCTACTGAGCTGGGCTAATTAGAGGGCTGCAGTCCCCGTGGTAATTTGCTTAAATGGAAGAAGTTGATTTTCTCTCCTTCTTCTGTTCTCAGGAATTCCAGTTTTAGGTTCTGGCAGTCTCTAACCACCACTCCCTTCGGCCCTCTGGGGAAGTGTTTGCTATGGAAATATGCAATTAATATTGCAGCGATCATAATTGCTAATTATTAAAACAATGCTACCCCCTTTTCCTGGCCTAGTTTCATGTTTAAAACCATTTAAATAACAGGGAGAAAGAAAAAAAAGGAAAAAAGTTAAACACCAGTGCTGAACTTGTGCAAAAGCCAAATGAGAGAGTCCCTGGGCTGCCCAGGTTTGTCCTGGCATCTGGAAGGACAGTGTTCTCCTAAGCTCATCATTTAGGCTCCCCTGGAGCCATGTGCTGTATAAAAGGGAGGTGCAAATTGCATTTTGGTCGCTGGAATCCCATTTTCGCAATGACACAGAGCTATTTTCTCTTCACTCTGATTGAGCTCCGATAGGGCCCCCAACTGTTACGGGATTCACAGTGCCCTGTCTCCCACCCAACTTTTCCCTAGCTCACTTCGTCAGAGCCAGGCAAGCACTGTCTGGAAAGAAGCAGTTCTGTGGACTTGGTGCCCGGTTACTCCAAGGGTAAAGTGGAGGAGTGTGTCTCTAACGCAGTAACTGCAGCCATTTCTATTGGTTCTTTCTCTAAGACTTTAAAACGTTAGTAAAACAGCTGCTGCTTGGTCAATATCCCTGAAGCACAGTTTGCATGGTGTCACCCATGACAAAAACCAGGCAGTGCCCTTCTCCTCCCACTCAACCTATAGGAGCGAGCCCTAATCCTTAGCTTGGCATTCCAGTGCTCCGTGATCCGGGCTCAGTCCACTTGTCCAGACTTCTCTGCCACTACTCACCACCCCAGCCAGTCTGGCGATTCCCCAAATGTTCCCCAAATATAATGCTTTTGCGTTTACATGGAATGTACTTCTCAGCTTTATTCAGCAAAATCGATGCCATCCTTAAGATGCACCTTAAATCTCCCTCCTTCCCAGATAGCATCCTCTTCCTAGAAGGACTCCCCCGTCCTTTGAACTCTCCCAGCAAATGTATTGTCCCTCATAGGGCCTTATTACACTGCTTTGTATTTGGGCATTTCCATATGTATCTTCTATTCTGACTAAATCCTAAACTTCTTGAGGATGTTGATTTGTACTTATTGACCTTAATCATCTCTGTTTCTCCAGGGCCTAGCTTTGTATGTAGTAGGGGCTCAATAATGATTAAAGAAAAAAAATGGGCAAAATCTAGAAACAGTTCAAAGAAAAAAATGGCTATGGTCACCGTACTAGTTCCCCAGGGCTGCTGTAACAATGTACCACTAACTGAGTGGCCTAAAACAACAGAAATTTATTTTCTCATCATTTTGGGGGCTAGAAGCCTGAAATCAAGGTGTTGATAGGGCCATGCTCCCTCTGAACTCTCTAGGAGAGATCCTTCTTTGCCTCTTCCAGCTTCTGGTGGTTCCTGGCAATCTTTGGTGTTCCTTGACTTGTAAAGGCGTCACTCCAACCTCCGTCTCCATCATCACTTCTCCCTGAGTGTGTCTCTGTATCCAAATTTTTCCTCTTCTTGTAAGGACATAAGTCTGGCGATAAGTGACCTCATCTTAATCTGATTACATCTTCAAAGACCTATTTCTAAACAAGGTCACATTCTGAGGACATGAATTTTGGAGGGACACTGTTCAACCCAATATAGTCACCAACAGGATGATAAAGAAGGATATGATGTCTTCACATTTTTAAAGCCTGAGTATCTTGGAAAATGGTGGGGTCATAGACAAAGAATGGAAAGTTTGCAGGGCCTTCTGCTTTTTGCCATGTGACAGGAAGAAGTATTCATCCAGAAGCTGGAGTTATAATGGGATAGAACTGATGGAGATAATAACTTGACCTGTTATCAGAGTTGAAGATTTTAGCAGCATCCAAGTTTTATTGAGTAAAACACTTTTTCAATAAAACACACTTATCTCTCCTATCTTAAAATGCTCACTACAATGGTTGTAGAGAAATAAAAAAAATAGGTTAAGTCATATGACAAAGGAAACAGGAGAGTTGACAACAGAGCACAGAAGGTTTAATGATGTCTTCAGAGATGGAGAGTGAATTGAAGCATGTGCTCCAGATATTGGAGTGGAGGACGATACAGTCTGAGAGTCTGCAGAGGAGAAGATCCGAGAGAAGTGGGCGGTTTGTCCCAAAGGACCTGTGAGGGCCCACGCACCACGCGGAGATCCAGGTTATCCCAAAAGTTGAGAATGACGCTTGAGGCTGCATGGGGATTGGTTGAAAGTCTGTTTAAAAGCAGTTGGATTCTCCAGGGCTCCTCCCCTCCCTCTGCAGCCAGACATCCCTCCTTTTCCCCATCGCCTCCCTTTTGTAGAGGTATATTATTTGCTCGACAAAAGAGGCTGCATACTTGACACCAGGCCAATGGAGGGTGTGATGAACCACTCAGCTGACTACAGGGGGCTCTGTGAAAGGCCTTGTACCAAACCCCCAGCATTTCCCCTCACCCTTCCTTGTACCTGAATCATTGACATATTGGGTGCTGGTGGAAAAACATCGCCACATGTGTGGAGAGAAGCCCTATGCTTACGTTTGACTTTGCCACTTAATACTGTGTTACACTATGCTGGTCAGTTGGCCTCCCTGCGCCTCCATTTTCTCATCTGAAATATGGGACTATTTGATAATGTCTGCCTCCATGGGATGGGGTGTGTTGTACATGCGAGTGCTTCCTCAGATGTGCGAGCTGTAAACTATAGACTGTGTGCACAGACTGGGACCAGTTCCTGGAGTCAGGGCAGGGCTGGAATAGATGTGAGGTTTTGAGCATGGAGTATACATTTCCAAAGCCATGGCATGGCTTGCCCTCCAGTTTTCCAGGCAGTGTCTATCCCACTCCATCATGTCCCAGTCTCTAAAACTTTGCTTTTTGATGAAGCAGTCCTGGATTTGCTCACTCATGCAACCAGCGGCTCTGTTGTGTGTCAGGCACTGAGCTAGATGCTGAGGATAACATGAGGAGTGAAACACACAGCGCTGGCTCTCCTGTGGCCTGCAGTCCCTAGGAAGGCAGATTTAACCAAACAGTCAAATAACTAAAGTAAGGTGCCAATGGTTGTGATGGTTACAAGAGAGAAGCAGGAGGCACGATGAGAATGTGCAGGAGGGGCCTGATCTGTTCCAGAGCTCAGAGAAGGCTTCCCCCAGGGACCTAGAGCAGAGCTGCAAAGTGCAGGGTGAAGGTTAAGGTGTTGCCCAGGAGCAGAGGGCAGGTGGGAACCGGGGAAGGAGTGGGAGGAGCTACAGGACACTGGGTGGGGCTGGGATGCGTGGAGTGAGGGGTCTGTGGTGCATGAAGAGGCCTGAGGGGAGCAGGACCAGGCTGACCAGGGATTCTGTTCATTGTCCTAAGAGCCCTGGGGATCCATTGAAGGGTTTTAAACAGGCAGCGATGGGATCAACTGTGCCCCCTGCGAGCTCGCTGTGGCTGAGTGAGGGGGTAGAGTTCCCTGGTCCCCCCTGCTTCTCCCTGTCTGGACGCAGAACCAGTGGGGCTGCTGTCCTTGATCCGGGTCCAGTTGCACACTCACCCTTGCCCCTCTCTCTAAAGTGCTTTAGCTGCAGTTGTTATTTTTGGAGGCTCTTGCAGACAAGCTCTGTTCTTCATTTACCCTTGATGGAAACATGACCCTGTCCCACTAGGAAGGTCGTTGCTTCGTCTGCTCTTGTAGCTTCTGGAGGCACCAACATGGAGCAGCGGGGCCAGGAGGGCACCGGGGAGGTGGGTGGTGCTGATGACGCAGTCTTTTCAGGTCTCCATTCCTTGTATCTGAGGCAACGTGGTCGTGTGGGCCGAGTCCCGGCTTTGGACAGTGGGTTTCAGATCTCCCCTTGGCCGTGTGGTAGCTGTGTGACTGGGACAGGGAACTTACTGTGCGGAAGTCCCAAGGGTGGGCTTCAGAGGCTCTTGAAACTGATCACAATGATACGAAGAAAGGCAGAACCTCGCGCACACCCATGGTTTCACAAAGGTTAGACAGCTCCACTGCTGCCAACATGTGGACACTTAACCAAGGGCTTTGCCGTCGTGAGCACAGTGGGTGGGAGGCTGAGGGCCCTGGCCCAGCTACAGAGAGCCAGCCAGCAGGCATCCCAGTGTCCCAGCGGCTCTCCTCTGAGGAGTTCAGGCTCACAGAGGCTTGGGTGTGGGAAAAGTTTCATGTCAGAGGCGATTCTCTTCGCCATGTTTTGAGGAGAGAGGCCTGTTTGTGGCAGGAACCTGGATGGTGGCTGTGACTAGGAGTGTGGTTTGGGGAGGCAGGACAGAAGCTGGGCCTGTGTGTGCTACTGTGTACTGTGCCAGTGTACCATACCATGATCCTCCGGGATGGGAAGATATGGCACGGAGCAGGGGGCACAAGCCCCTCATGCTACTCTGATCGGAGGAGGATGGACGCAGGCTGGGAGTCCTCCACTTTGGGGCCCCTTGGGGGCTGAAGGCCCTTACAGCCCCAGGAAATGCCCCAGTTTCTGCAGGACGATGGATTCCAGGCCGCTGCAGGCTGGTGAGGTCAAGGTTGCTGGTATTTTGCCAGTGTAGCTGTGGGTGGTCTCAATGTCCAGGCTTGGAGAGGCTGGGGGAGGCAGGGGCCCATCGGAGAGCTATGAGAGTCCTGGTTTGTGACCGAAGTTGCTGATTTTCCCACCCTGTGGAGATAGCCACAGCTTCTAGCCTGGGATATGTTGGGGTGCTGCTATGCTCTTAGGGGGGCCGTGTGTGCAACAGGGGTTGGCACCATTCGGTCCACATGGGGTCTGACCCTGGACTGCATGCAGTTGGGATCTTCATGCTTCTGGGTGATATTATGGGATAGAAAGTGACCCTTGTCTTCTCTACCTTTGTTGAACATTTCACAAACCTGAGGCAGGGGGTGGGTTTCTACAAAGCTGCCCTTCAACAAGTACAAGTATGCCTGTGAATATCCCCTCCTAGAACCAAGGGTCCATTTTCTTCCCCACATAAAAGGAAATGAAATGTGCAGAACTCTAATAAAACATGAAAGGCTTAGGTGTAAGCCGGGAAGCAGGGCTCTGAATGGGAGCCGGCGGTCTCAGCTGGTTGGAGGTGTAGCTATTATATGTCAAGCAATTAGAAATGGGTTTCTATTAACTGGCTGACTTTGTTCGCAGCTACCAGTGAAATGGACTGCTTTCCCAGTGGCATCCGCCAACCCCTGCACACGCTGGAATCAGTTGCAAGTGTTAAGGGGTTGTAGGTCTTACGTCTGTATGTTGAATATGCACATGGTGTTTGCAAGGGCACTGGGGCAGTTGGTTACAACGCTGCTGTCAGATGGTTTCACTCATCCTTCATCCTTCATCCATTCATTCATCAGCCATGCGTGTTTACAACTGCACGAGCATGTGTGTGCAGATGAAAACAGGTAATTAAGTAACACAAAGAAGTAGATGATAATTGTCACCCGTGTGGCATTGACAAATGTTGTGGGCATTTGAAATGGGGGCATTGTTGCAGGGGGCTCCATGGAGGAGGAGGTACCTGAGCTGGACCTTGGAAGATGGGTGGAGATTAAGTGAAGGGAGGCTGTGGAGGAAGAGCAAATCCAAAGAGCCGAATGCCTGCTGTCTGCCGCTAACTTTGCTGTCTCCCCAGTTTGAGCATCGCCAAGCCATGCATTCTGGCTGGGGCTCCACTGAAGCGAGCCGTGGGGTCACATGCAGGTGGCAAACAGAGTCCCAGCTGGGCCTCTGAAGCAGAGCTCAAGACCCCCCTGACACATACCTTTTGAATCCTGTCTGGAAGGCAGCCTTCTGTCCCCAGGTGGTCAGGAGCCCAGGCAGCCTGCGCCGTGTCCCTGCAGAGCCAGACCAGAGAGCTAGGGAGCCGCAGGAACCTGATGTCAGCTTGGCATGGAAGAGCAACTCCAAGGCAGAGAGGGTGTGTCTAGGCAGGAGCTGGGAGAACCTCACTCGGGCGGAGGCACTTATCACATTGGCTTGACACTAGGACCAGAGGAAAAATCTGGATTTTCCTTGACTCACCTGCCTTTGTCCTGTAGAAGACGGACCAGCAAAGGGAGGAAAGGTCCTACAGGGACTCAGAGGAGGGTTGCCATGCACAGCTGCACAGGTTATCTACTGTGCAACTCCAGGGGTGCCTTTCATGTAGAACAGTGCCTGCGGAGCCTTGTAGGGTGCAATCCCAGCATCCTTGCACAGCACCCTGGCCTGGGAGAGGAGGGCTCAGATAGTCTAGGAGGAAATGCCTGTTTTAGGGCACACAGTTCTGAGGGGCAACCTCCCCACTGCCCAGACACAACTTTCCCTCCCCAGGTGCCCCTTGGTGGCGTTTGGCATCCAGTGGGGCCTGGTCAGCTTGTTTCCATGTTTTTCTGGGAGAAGACCTTTGGCTTTGACTGGGATTATCTTCCGGGACCCTTCTTCGGGGTAGCCAGGTGAGATAGTCGGCCCAGCCAGGGGAAGAGGCAGTGATAGGGTTTGGGGAGAAGAGCAGATGGCCCAGCAAACTAGGCAGTTAATCCAACCAAATTATGGCAACAGATGTTTGAAGATGTTTGCATTCAAATTCAAACTGTTAGGTCTCTTAGAAGAGCCAACCAGAATGGGGAAGTTTGGTCTCCCTCTTAATTAAAGCAAAACGAGGCTAAACAATCATTTTTAAAAATCAGGGCTTGGTACCAAGATGTCAGGGATCATCCACCAGCAATGGTGGAGACTGGCTGCCTGTCGGGGGTTGGGGCCCAGCCCTCGGAAGAGGCGCGCGCTGCGGGAGTGGGATGTCAGGAGGATGGTCAGCTGCCTGGCAGGTGGGGGAAGGATGGGAGGGTGGTAATGATGTACGGCCAGGAATGCCCACCAGCGATGGCCAGGCCTGCATGCAGCGTGGGGGAGGCGCAGCATCTTGAAGAGGGAGCATTATTGATGCTCTCGCCTCGGGGAGGGAAAGCCGATAATGGATGGTGGACGGGGGATGAGCTTTGTCATCAAACAAGGGGGCTGAAAGATGGTCCGCTGGAATGTTATCAGTCATGCCTTGATCAAGATGTAAGACTCTCAAGGTCTTCATCTTCTCCCTCCTTCTCTTCCTCCTCCTGCCCCTCCCCCTCCCAGCTCAGCTCTCCTTCCTCGCTGTACCTTGATCCCACTCTCCTCCTCCTCTCCCTCTGTGCCTTCTCTCCTGCCTCTTCTTTTCTTCCTTTTCCTCTCATTTATTCCGTCACTTCCTTTGTCCTTCTCCTTTTTCCTCCATTCCCCCTCTCTCCCTCCCTTCCTCTCATCCATCTGTCTTGTATGTTCTCTAACTCAGGGCCCCTCTCCTTGTCACTCCCTTGGCCCTGCCTGGCCCATGTATTGTGTGGGTAGGATTTTTATTTCAAACCAAACTACTTAAGCCATTCTTTTATCTCAGTCCTTACTTCCTCTGTTCTTGCCTCTCCCCTGCCCCACAGATGTCACTAAAAGGGTCTTGGAAGTGATGGAATGAGTCTGAGGAATTCAAACTAATCTTTTGTATTCTTAGCAAATTCTCAGCCACTCTAGACCCCAGGGATCATGCCAACCTGGATCCCTGCACAGCCTCTGCTGACCTCTGGCTGGCTCCCAGCTGGGTAAGCCACTGCCCTCGGAACCCCTGCTCTCTACTGCCCCACACTGAGTACTCCCCCAAATAACAGAGATGCCTGGAGCTGCTGCCATCCCCTTCCCTCTGGACTGGGGCTTGTCTGAGCACATGGGACACTGTCACGTTGGTCTCACAGCCCCCTCCTCTCCAGCCTCACCTTTCTCTCCCCTACACCCGGTGCCCTCCTTAGGCCAGCAAGTCTCAGGTGACCGCAGGCTCTTTTATCTAATGCTTTCACCTTGATGCTCACACACCCTGAGGAATGGGTGAATGATAACAGCTCAGTGTTAGAACGATGCTGTGATGGTGGAATTTCAGGTGTCATGGAGCAGGTGTAAAAAGGTATTATTTGGGACAGGAGTTCTGCTTGGTGCCCTTGAAATGACAAAATGTAAGAAGCAGAGTAAATACATAAAGCTGATCTTTTTTGTTTCCAATTGGACATAGCAACACCATCTTCTGATCTAAGAAAAGACCCAAGCCCAGCCTAATTCTCAAGAATTATGTACAGGGCTCAGACATTAGGCCAGGTCTGTGCCAGGTGCTGGGCCTTCCTCGACATTTGCTTGTAGATTCCTCAAACAGCAGCATGCTCATGGGTCTCACTCCCCACTACTGGCTATGTTTATTGAGCGCTTACTATGCAGGCATTGTGCTAACTGACTTACAGCAGCTCGTGTAATCATGTGATATTGATCTTATTAACTGATAAGGACGCTGAGGTCTGACAAGGTTAAGCAACTTGCCCAAAGCCATCCACCTTATTAAATGGCAGAGCTGGGATTTCACCCCGTATCAGATTGACTCAAAAGACCATACCCTTGGGGCTGGCCCCGTGGCCGAGTGGTTGGGTTCACGTGCTCCGCTGCAGGCGGCCCAGTGTTTCGTTGGTTCGAATCCTGGGCGCGGACGTGGCACTGCTCATCAAACCACGCTGAGGCAGCGCCCCGCATGCCACAACTAGAGGGACCCACAACGAAGAATATACAGCTATGTACTGGGAGGCTTTGGGGAGAAAAAGGAAAAAATAAAAAAAAAAAACTTTAAAAAAAAAAAAAAAGACCATACCCTTAACACCTCACCCCGGCGGGGAGAGGACCCTGCCTTCACAGACAGGAGTGACTCTAATGGGCAGGACGGTGCCAGGCTGTGGGGACTGGTGGGTCACTTCAACACTGTCTGGTTGTGCTGCAGCTGGGTCTTATGGCATCTCTTCCCAACTCTGCGTCAGTCCACAGGTAACTTGAAATCGGCCACAGTGGGGGCATTTACACCATGAAAATTGGCACACACTACAAACCAGGGCTTTTCCTCCCAGAGAGCCAGTTGTTAAAAGTTTACTAGCACACCACTGATTCTGACCCACCCATGGGTGAGGTTGGGGCAGCTGCATGGACATGTGTCCTAGCCCTTGCAAGATGGGGAGCAGGAGAGATGGAATGGTCCATCATTTCAGGAAATTCACTCCCTGGCAGAGGGCAGCAGGGGCCTGGTCTGAGGGTGGAGTCAGGGAGGTGGTAGGGGAGGGCAGAGGGAACTGACTTCCAGAAAGAACAGGTGCATTAGCATTCCCCATGGAGCCACAGGGCTGGCTAATGCCTATCCCTAATGCCTGATGGAGGAGCCGCCCAGGCCTCCTGGCCCCGGCTTACGTACATGGGACAAGAAGGAGCCAGGGGCCTTGGTGATTACAAAATCAATGAGGACTGGAAGGGGAGGCAGGTCAGATTTAGCCAGGGGGAGCCAAGGGAGGGACCTTACTGGCCCCCTGCCCACCACCTCTCTGCCTCTCTGCATCCATCTTTCCAAACCTTTCCGGCTCTAAGCAGACAAGTGCTGAGGTTGTGCAGGCACCTGCTCTGCACCGTGTCCTGTGTGGTAGCAGTGATGCCCAGGACCCCTCCTTCAAACTGCCCACCTGCATGGACTGTCGAGAACAGACACAAGATATTGTTTCACCGGGTGCGGGCTGTGTGGTCAGTGGAGAAGTCACTGAGGGCTGGAGCCAGGCATCTGCCAGACTGCCCCCAGCTGCTTCCTTTCCCTGAAATGCCCCTGCTGTGCTGGTAAACATTTAACAACTGGCTCTCTGTGGGGAGAAGCCTTGGTCTAGCCGTGTGAACCTCCTCTGAATTCCCAGAGCACCCCCATCCTTCCCTGAAAAGTTACCCAGTATTCACTTGCTCCTCCCACCTGTGATAAAGGGTCCTCAGCTTTGAGCCCTGTGTCCCTGTGTCCTGCCACCACATGTCTTTATTGACTAAAGAGGTAAATGATGAGGAAGAGTGCCCAGAAGAAGTGAGACCTGAGAAGGAGTGGAGAGCGATGTGGCTCGGTGAGCCGCTGAGGAGAGGTGTGCCTGGTGGGGTCTGTGAGAGTGGCTGGGCTCACAAGCCAGGGACAGATGCGTCCCCTGAGAAGTCAGGAGGGGGAATCTCCTACAGGCCGGAGTCAGGACGCAGTCGAGTCAGACGGCCTGAGGGAGACTCCCTCTCCTGAGAGCTTCTGGTGCTGGTCATGAGCGAGAGGTGGAGGCCACGAAGGAGGAGATGGCTGGGGCTGTGATGGTGGTGGAGGGCATTGGGTGGGGGGGTGGGGAATGTCAGGTCCAGGCAGAAGAATTCCTTGCTCCACAGCAGAGTGGGCAACTGAAATCAGGGTGGAAACAACAGCCCCTTGTCAGAGAGAGGTAGCTCTGGCTTGGGTTGTGAAGCTATAACTTTACCCCAGGGGGGCCTGGAATCTGTAGGCCCTTCTTAGCTTCTGCCAGCCACACGTGGGCCACAAGACACCATTTTGGTAGAAAGAATAATGGCCTCCAAAGATGTCTTAATCTCCAGAACCTATGAGTATGTTACCTCTTATGGCCAAAAGGGCTTCACTGATATGATTAAGTTAGGGCTCTTTAGATGAGATATTATTCTGGATTATTTTGGTGGGCCCAATGTAATCACAAGGGTCCCTATTAGAGGGAGTCAGAAGGGCCAGAGTCAGAGAATGCAGTGTGACAAAGAAAACGGGAACTGGAAGGATGTCACCAGGAGCCAAGGAGTGCCGGCAGCCTCTAGAAGCTGGAAGAAATTCTCCCCTGGAGCTTCCAGAAGGAACCGGCCTTGCCAACTCTTTGATTTTAGCTCCTTAAGACTTGTTTTGGAATTCTGACCTCCAGAACTATTATAGAATAAACTAGCATTGTTTTAAACCACTAACTTTGTGGTAATTTGGAAACTAATATGGCTGCAAAATCACATGAGAACACAGTGCTGTTTGGGCACAGACGGTCATCCCGGCAGTCAGGCTCCTTTCCACTGCGGCACTATCATCTCAGGCCGGGCTTTCCCATCCAGACATCTGGGACCTCTCCCCACGGCAGGGGCTGCCATTGCCTGGAACCCCTCTCCTTTGACTATTTGCATATCTGGCTCCTTCTCAATCTTCAGTCCTTGGCCTAAATGTCACTGACGTTCCCATTATTCTCTGTCAAGTCACCTTATTTGTACACACACACACACACACACACACACACACACATACCCACATTTGATTTGCTCATGGTTTATTGTCCATTTCTTGTCATTAGTATTTAAGTCCCTGAAAGCAGGGTGTCCTCATCTTACTGTTCTGACTCTGCAATATCCTTATAGCACTTATTTTCACCTTATATATGGACCCTCTCTGCTCACTAGAATGTAACCTCCACCAGGCAGGGACTTAGTGTTGGCTCAGCATTACACCCCAGCACTGTCCCTGGCACAGAGAGGAGTATCCATTGTCTAATGCTGAATGGATGGGTGGATGAATGGGTGAGTGGGTGGGTGGAAGAATAGATGGATAGATGGCTGGATGGATGGATGGGTGGATGGATGGCTGGTTGGCTGGATGGATGGAAGGATGGATGGATAGATGGATAGATGGATGGATGGGTGGATGGTTGGATGGATAGGTGGTTGGATGGATGGGTAGATGGATGGATGGATGGATGCTCTCAGAAAATGTCCCAGGGGCTATCAGTGACATTGGATGTGGATGTGAGGACTTGAGTTCTCTCTCTTAGGGGAAGCTGTGCCTCTACTCTCCTAACAGATTTCAAATCATGAGTATTTTCTTGGTGCCAGCCCTTCTAAACAAGCCAGCCACATGGACATCATTATCCCTGTTTGAATAAGGAGAAAACTGAGTTGTAGTGAGATGCGAGATTAGCTCAAGGTCACAGAGTCAGTAGGTGGTAGAATGGCTTTCAGACCAAAAGGCAGCTGCTGCACTAGGCCACAGGCCTTAGGGTGGTCAGAAAGCTGAACCAATGGGAAAGGGATTTTAGATATCCCCAGGGTAGGATGAAGAGTGCTTTGGGGCAGGAGTATGTGGGAGTTACCAAGGGCTCTTATAATCACACCTAGAGGGCCCCGGCTGTTGAGGGGTACCTCTCAAAGCTTGGGCCCAGCAGCCAGCATGCTCAGGAGGGGCCTCCTTCATAGAGTTACCCCCTCCTCCTGCATCTGTCGGTCACCATCCTAAATTGGAAGTCCTCCTGGACAGAGAGCTGATGAATCTACTCCATGGCCCCACTCTGGCACCCTGGTCACAGGGCCATGGGGTTTGATGAGCCATAAAACACCCTTGGTGCAGCACACCTTTTATTGACTTTAAATTGCCTCTTGTCATCGGAGGTAGGGGGATCATAAAATGCTGGCCTTATTAGTTTTTCTGCAGTGAGAGCTGCTCAGAGAAAAGTGTGGGTATCAGGAGAGAGAAAGTAGCAAGCTGCTCCCCCCCTCCACAAGAAAAGAAAGAAGCTCAAGGACGTCTGGGTGTGGGGTTGGAGATAGCTGGGTCTGTCTTCACCTTACAGCTCAGCTGCTTAGTGAGGACAGGAGGCCTACAGTAATCTATTGAAAATGCTCATCTACGAGACTCCTCTACTGACAGCTCTAAAATGTGTCGCCCCTGATATACTATGTGTTTATTCTGTGTGTGTGTGTGTGTGTTTTAATGGACTTTCTCTATCGACTAGAATGAATGCCCAAGAGGGCAGGCACTATCTGTTTTGAGCACTGCTGTACCCTCAGCGCCTAGAAGAAAGCCTGGCTCAGCATATATTTGTAGAATAACTGATGGATTGAGTGAAGAAAGGACCTAAGCGCTGCCTTCCGCCTCAATTTCGGCTCTCACCACTCTCTGCCTAGCAGGGGCAGCTGCAGCCCGTGGGCCCTCATAGCCCACAGTGTTTCTCGTCTTCCTGGCCTTGCTCCTGCACTGCTTCCTCTGCCTGGAGAGCCCTCTACTGCTCTCCCTGTGCCCATCCCTT
Organism: Equus asinus; assembly: GCF_041296235.1. Lineage (NCBI taxonomy): Eukaryota > Metazoa > Chordata > Mammalia > Perissodactyla > Equidae > Equus > Equus asinus. The sequence goes on from NC_091796.1 coordinate 27,615,796, forward strand.
ATGCCCGGGGAATTGCAGTCCAGCCTTGAAGACTCAGCTCTGGTGTCCCCCTCCTCTAGAGAGCCTCCCAAGACCCCCTGTCCCAGTGGATTCCCTCCCTGTGCCTCCCCTGTCCCTGTCGTCCCCTCAAGGTTTGCTTCATGTCTCCATCACCCCTCCAGACTGTGAGTTCCTAGAGGGAAGGCCTTTTATCTTCCTTATCTTTGTAACATAGTAGATGCCAAAAGCTTATCAAATGAAAGATAGATGCAATAAGTGCCTGAGATGGAACTGCTTGCCAGGAAGTTTATAATCTAAGAGGGGCCAGGGTGCCCCCAGAAATCACAGGAGCATGCACGAATACACAGTGAAGACAGGGGCTGAGCAGGACGTAAGAGGCGCCCTGGAAGCACTGATGAGCAGGTGAATGAATGGATGGATGGATGGCTGGCTGGCTGGATGGATAATTGGTGATGCCTGGGTAGAGCTCACCAGGTTTGTTTCCTGGAAGGGGAAGTCTTGATCAGGTTTTAAGGGAGGGACTGGACAAGGCTTAGAAGAGAGGAAGTCAGGCAATTCAGCTAATGCACCATTTTCCTTGGAGCAATAATGGGGACTGCAAGTTTGCTTCTTGACTGCTTTTTGTCCTTGGTCAGCGCCTCAGTTTCCCGACCTGCAGAGCGGGAGCTCTCAGACCTGGTCCCTGCCCAGCAAAATTGTCGTAGACTTGAAGCAGGGAGCATAGCTGGCAGACTGAAGTGGCGATGAGAAGTGCCGGCAGGTGTCTTGGAGGCTGTCCTTCCAGCACAGTGATGACCCAGTAGGAGCCAATCTGACAAGGCTCACTAGCAAAGCTGCAGGGCCAGGGAATCTGTTCAGAGCACCTCCTTGCTTCCCTCCCATGCCCTCCTTCTCTCCTTTGAGGCCCACCTGGACCCTCTGAGAGCCTCCACCCCAGCCAGGCTGCCACTCTGGGTGGGAGTGAATGCGATGCACAGGGATAGAAACAGCTTCCTTCTGGCCACAGCTGAGACCTTGCTGGTCCCTAGTGCTGCGTGGAGAGGGCCCATTGCTCCAAAAGGAATTTAAGAGCATCTTTGACAATTGAGCATTTCATCCGCAAGGGTGTTCAAAGCTCCTTCCTTCCTAAGGCCGTTCCTTGGACCCCTAAGGTGCAAAATCAGAAACTGCTCCATGCACTTCTCCTCGGGGCCATGGCTTATTATCTCTAGGAAATCACTGTCTCCTGTTCAAATGGCGGAGCTTTACAATGAACCACCCAACCTGCAAAGGCTTGTTTCTTCTCCAGAGCTTGATCCCTGAGGATCTGGGAAGGGACCACGATGGGTGTGTCCCCTGAGCCCATGTGCAATATTATCTGTCTATGGGCTTCTGTGCACATGTGCAATGGTCCACAGCTTGGCCAATACTCAAAGAGTTTCAGTGGCCAAAGCAACAACAGAGAGATTGATAACTGTCATCTCAGGCCTAACAGAACACCTACTCTGTGGCAGGTACTGCTGCTCACCAGGAGCTCACAGTTAGGTGGGGGTGATGCCTCTGAGATGTGACTAATGGTACAGAGCCACGTGCTTGCATCCTGTGGTCTGGGGAAGGGAGGAAGTCTTGGGCAGAAGTGGGAACTTGAAGGATAGGCGGGAAGTCAGCTGTTTGGAGACAATTACCCTACAGGGTAAGGCCGAGAGGAGGAGAAAATGGAAGCATGAGGCTGTGGAGAATGGATTGGCTAGAGCAAGGTTTAGGCAGAATCCATTCCAACTGCTGGTTTGTAAGAGGCTTCATGAGGCTTTGTTTAAGCTTTTCCTGAAACCTCCCTTCCTCGATCTATTACCATGAGGTCCCACCAGACACATTGTTTAAACCAGGCTGCGGGTGGTGGCAGACAACATCCCCAGGTCATTCATTGTCTTCACTTGTTTAACTGGCCCCACAAGTCCCCCATGACCTTCTCCCCCTCCCTTTGCCCCGCTCCTTGCTGTCCCAGTGCATTAAAAGGATTTCAGAATGCCGAATGATTATTGATACACTAATGAGTCTGTCCAGTGGCCATTAGCCTGCAGACTACTTGGATATTTTTAAACTACTAAAATCAAATCTTGCAACATCCATTACGCCCTGGATGGTCCATTGCTGCAGAGGCCCCAACATGCATAAACACAACTGAGCCTGCATTATCAAACATTTAAGCCCTTAAAAATTGCCCAACCTCTAAAATCTCCTCTTAGGACCCCGCTCAGGCATTGCCCTAGCAGATGCTAATCTCCCCATTAAGACCTCTCCACCTATTCCCTGTTCAGGGCCTGGGGTCTGCTTAGAACAGAGCAACAGCTTTCAGGCGCATTAAAGGATCAGGCTGAAGCAAAGATGATCTTCTTCTCTCTTCGCGGGGAGGTGGGCTGAGCGGGCAAATCAGCCAATCACTTTTAAGGACAGAGCACTATTGAAAATAATTCTGAGTATGTCTGGGTTTGTTTGGGGTGGGGTGTGGGGTGGGGGTGGGGGAGTGTTACAGAGCTAGTGTTTTGATGCCCAGGTAGTTGCTTCTGTGGCCTACACAGGCACTGGTAGTTCTTCATGGATAGCAGACAGGGTCAGGTCCCGGCAAGAGGCAAGGTTTGAACTCAGTGCCACCAATGCCCTCTTCCTGTTTGTCAAAGTGCCGTCCACCCTGTAGTGGAGCCACTCCAGGGTTCCCGCCTGGGCCTGTAGGATGGAAGCTCCCGCCATTTGCAAGTATTGGAGAGAGCGTCTTCCAGAGACGCAGGGCAGGGGTCAGTTCTCTTGCTAGCTCTGCCGCCCCCGTGGAGGCGCAGTCTCACCTCCTCCCTGTCGCCAATTTATAGAGGCAGGTCCAGCCTGGTGTGGGGAGAGAGACCCACAGCTGTATCTGGGTCGAGAGGAAGGATGTCTAATTAAGGAGTCAAGTATCAGGGAGATGGTGGTTCAAGTTATATTTCGAAACCAGCTTTACCAAGAACGCTATTATTTTGTCTGACCCTCGTGTCTTATTTCTCAGTTGATGCAGAAATTGAGGGAAGGGGAAGGTGTTTCTTATGGACTCCCTGAGCCCGCTATACCTTCTTAGGGTCTAACACCCTCCAGCTCCCCACTGAACGGCTTCCTGCGTCTTCCCTTCTAGTGTCACAGTCTTCTTTTTTGAGGAAGACTAGCCCTGAGCTAACATCCACTGCCAATCCTCCTCTTTTTGCTGAGGAAGACCAGCCCTGAGCTAACATCTGTGCCCATCTTCCTCTATTTTAAATGTGGGATGCCTGCCACAGCATGGCTCGATAAGTGATGCATAGGTTTTGAACTGGCGAACCTGGGCCACCACAGCAGAGCATGTGAACTTAACCGCTACGCCACTGGGCTGGTCCCATCACAAGTCTTCTTATACCCTCAAAAACCCAGCCTTTCATCACCCCTTCCCCTGGACCCTACACTCAGAGCTAAGCTGATGGAGTGACTCCAGGTCAGCCCTGTACTGGGCAATGGGTGGGGAGAAGAAGAAGCACAAGGAAGTTATCCCGGCTCTCAGGGCACTCACAGTCCAGCTGGGAGGTAGACTGCTGCATCCTGAACCATCACTTATGTTGCCTCCCATTTACAAACCCTCCTCAGCTCACTAACCACCTTTGCTGACTCTCCTGCGTGTGATGCTCATGGCAGCTGAGTAGGGAGGTGGGAGCTGAGACTGGAGCTGACATGCTGTTCAGGGTGAGTACCCAACCAAGGCTCTACCTCCAGTGCGCTGTGCGGCTGTGAGCAAGAGGTTTAATATTTATCTTATCTGAGCTTCATTTTTTTGTCCTTTTGAGATTCTAGTGAAGATAATCCACAAAAAAAATGTGGCATATAGTAGACATTCAATAAATGTTCATTTCCTTCCCTTCCCCTCTCTTTGCTTGCTGAGTGACCTCGAAAAGTGACATGGCCTCTCTGAGCCTCAATTTCCATCTCTGCAAATTGGCAATAATGAGATAAAGCAATGTGCACTGGTAATGGTGATGTTTTGTGAAGACAGAGGGACAGAATCATGAGCTTCAGTCCACAGGTGAGGCCCGGTGACTGGCCCAAGGTCCCAGGGCCATTGTGATTGGAGCTGGGGCCCAACCCCAGATACCCTGCCTGCACTCTACTCTTCTACCTTTGTCTCTATCTTTACGCTAGCTCTGAGGTCCAAGACAGTGCTCAGCTCAGGAGCAAACTCCACCCTTTCTTAGGCTGCTGCCCACACTTCTGAGCTGGTGTTCCTGACTCTGGTTTCTCCCCCTCTTTGACACTCAGTCTAGAACTTTCTAGAGCTTTCTCACCGTTACTGCCCCGCCTGTTGGAATTCATCTTTCCTACCAGGACCTGACTCTGCCTGCTTCTCCTTGAGGTTCTGGAGCCCTGAGGTCTGCACTCCCTGTGCTAACTGCCGGTCCTGTGACCCTCCATTTCCCTTTCCTTTCTTCTCCCCACCTGCCCAGTCTTGAAACTGTTAAAGTCCTCGCATAAAACTCTCGGTGCCTCTTTCTTCATCTATAGACTTTCCTATTCCTGTTTTCACTGTACAGGCAGGGTGGCTCCTTAGGTTGCTGATTTGCAATCCTTTCAGGGCCTGAAATGCAGCCTGGTCTGCTGCCATTTCCCACTGGGACATTGGGCCATTTGCGGAAAGTCCAGCAGAAGAGGAGGAGAGAACGTGAGCAGGAGTTGGTAGTCCAGCCTGTGTGTCTGCCTCTTCTGCAGACGAGCCCGGATTTGGATAACCTGAAATGTGGACAGTTTGCAAAGGCAATGATTTACCTGTTGGAAGTGAGAAGTCGGTAGGCCGACCTCCCTCTTCCCATGGTTCTCTCCTCCCACAGCTATGCTCACTGCTGCTCTGGCAGAAGGGAGGCCTGTGTGCTGTGGGGCAGCTGCACCCAGCACAGTCATCTCAGGAAGGCCTGTCTGTTTGGTACTGCAGAGCCCCTTCAGTCTGCTCCCATCTAGGCTGGGGGTCTCTGGGGCAAGGAAGCCGTGGGGGCTGGAGAAGGCAAACCCCAAGCTTGTGGTCAGTAGCCCCTGTGTGACCTTGGGTGTGGAGCTTCCAAGGGTGGGGGGTGCTCCCTGTCTCAGCTTCCTGCAGAGCTCCCTTCATCATTTTTCATTCTCAGGCCTCAAGCTGGAGTTAAGCCGGGGCTTATGCTACCCACCACCTAGCAGTGTGACATCTGTGAATGGATTTCTAATTACACATATAAATCAGCATGATTGGAAATTCTTGAAATTTTATTGGGAAGGAAATTTATAGTGATTAAAACCAATTAATTTGGGCCTCCTATTAATCCAGGCGGCAGGGTTGGGGCTGCCATGCTGCTGTGCCTCCTGAAAGCCAAGGGTGAGGATGGGCTCGATCTGGGAGCCACTGGGGGCGCGTGCTCATTTTTCAGGTTACAAATGCTCATCCCATGTTTTAAATTACACCCCTGCCCCCGGCCACGTATCTTGTTTTGCGTCTAAAAATAGAGTTCTGGGCTTTCACTAAAGATTCAGAAACACTAAAAGGAATCTTTTTAATCAAAATAAAGAACCCTTTTTAATTACTCAGCCTCCCTCACAGTTGGAGGTAATAATTGTCGTGTGCTCTTAAGTAGGGCTGTTATTAGATTTCCCTGGGGCTCCTCTATTTTCTAGAAGTTAGCAATGCTGGCTGTTGAATGCCAGAGAAGAAGGAGTCAACTCTAGTCTCTTTAAGTCTTTAACATCAAGACCCCCCTTTAATGTCAAGGCCAGGTGGGGAAGCTCACGTGATCACATGGAAACAGGCGGGAGAGGAGTGAGCTGTGCTGGATACCAGGTCCGCCCTGGAAGAGCCTCCTGATGTTTCCACACTGCCGGCGAGATCAAGTTCGAATCTCTCCATGGCCAGCCACTTCTTCCCCATCTAACGTCTTCTTCCCAAGACCCCAACCAAGACCCTCTCCTGGTCCCTCCACGCCAAGAGCTTTCCTGCCTCCATTGCTACTAACTCACCCCCAACTCTGGGCAGGTGAGAATGGGCCTGGAGTAGTGTCCCTGGGCTGCCGCAAGACTACAAACTAGGATGCTTAAAATCACAGACATTTATTGGCTGTCAGTTCTAGAAGCGAGAAGTCTGAAGTCAACGTGTTGGCACGGTCCTGTTTCCTCTGAAATCCATGGGGGAGAATCCTCTCTTGCCTCTTCTAGCTTCTGCTGCTGCTAGCAATCCCTGGCGTTCTCTGGCGTGTAGATGCGGCATGCCAATCTCTGCTTCCATTGTCACATGGCCATCTTCTTCCTGTATGTCTCCGCCTTCTCCTCTTCTTATAAGGACATGAGTCATGTTGGATTAGGGCCCATCCTAACGACCTCATGTTAACTTGATTACATCTGCAAAAGCTTTGTTTCCAAATAAGGTCACATTCACAGGTACCAGGGGTTAGGACTTCAAGCTACCTTTTTGGGGTATATAAGTCCACCCATAACAAAGCCCTTTGTTGACAGATCTCTGGAGTTACAGGACTATTTTTGGTCTGGTGTTGGCAATCCTTATAACTTTAAGTGATATCGTTAAACATCTGTTCCTCGTCCCTTTGGTGTTCATCAGAGTCTTTGAACTCTGCACTGTGTAGGACCTGGATGTGAAGCCCCGACTCTTCCCTCTAATTCTCTCCCTCTGCCGCTTTGACTTTTGCATCACGTGGCAAAGTGAGACTGAATCCCCATATCCTTTTCCTCCTGGGTCCACAAGTCAACTGTGTTTGGCAGCCTCCCTGCAGTGAGTTGAGGCCATGTGCTTGAGTCTGGCCGATGGAAGGAAGGCAGAGGTGTGCGTGCCACTTCCACCTCTGGCCTCAAAAACATCCTGTGTGGTCCTCCACGCCTTCTCTTTTCCAGTCTGCAGGATGAATGTGGACAATCTGGTGGAGGACTTGGAGATACTAAAAATGATACTAAAATGATACTTAAAATGACAGTATCATTATTATTGATAGAAAGATCCTGGGTCCTTGGGTCACATCATGGAGAAGAAATCCCACGTCCACTTCCTCATTACCATTTCCCTCATTAACCATGACATGAGAAAGAAATCAACCCTACGATAAGTCACTTTTTTTGGGCTTTTAGGGCTGTTTAATAGAATGGTTGGGCTATCCTGACTAATACACATGATCAAGGGTGTTAACATTTCCATACTGCCTGTAGAGCCAACTGAATCTTTCACGTGTTAAAAGCTAGCACTAAAGCAGAAAACAGTGTTTACATCATTATGGCCATGTACTCTGCTGGGCCAAAGAAGGACCAGGATTACATTTCTCCTGGCTGGCACTGAGGTCACGGGGATCCTCCATCAATGCATTAAAATTGTGCTACACTTCAGTTTGCTTCTCATTTGGAGCGTTACTCTCTTGTACAGCTTCCCCCTGACCCCCTGAAGTTTCTAGTTACTATTTTTCATTTTTCTTATAAAATATTACTTTATCATATCATCGTCTTTTCAAAGAATGTTCTTAATTATACAATCTATTGCAATCTATTGCTCTACCCCCACTCCCCAGATTTCCCTGCCAGGACGATCCCTGTGCTCTGACCTGAGACTTGTCCCATCAGCTGCTAGTTAGCCATCATCTGGAGAGTTCCAACCATTGTTTCCTGGACCCTACATTCTCCTCTTTTTAGGTTTATTTCACTGTTTTGTTGGAATACAGCTTCAAGTTATAGCTTTTCCTTTTTCAAGTAAACTCTTTAGAAAGGATATTTGGGAGGTGGGATTTCCGAGTCCTTACTTGTCGAAAAGTGTCTTTATTTCTGCCCTCACTACAGATTGCTAGATGTTTGGGTAGGAGGCTCTAGATTCTGCCTAATTTTCCCTCAGAACTCATCTGCCATTGCTTTACTGTCTCTCAGTGCACAGCGGTGTCTGAGGCTTGTTCCTTTGTTCTTTTCTTCAAGCTTTCAAGATCTTTTCTTGTCCTTGGTGGTCTTGAAGTCCCATGAGGTCTGCTAGGTGAAGGCCTCATTTCATTCATTGTGAGAGCCTGTGGTCTGAATGCCGGCCTCCTGCTGCAGCTCCGGGAAATCGTCTTGCATTGTCTCTCTGGTAACTTCCTCTCCTCCATATTCTCTGTTCTCTCTTTCTGGGATGCCTACTAGTCAAATATTGGACCTCCTGGATAAGTCTCTTATCATTTCACTCATATTTTCCCTCTCTTTAGTTTGTTTGGAGAGGGGCTACATTCTGAGAAAATTCCTTATCTTTAATTGTTTTGCATCTTTCTGGTTTTTTTTAAAAACAGAGATGACACTATTTACATTTCTAACAGCTTCTTTCTTCATTATTTTTAAAAATCCTTCTACTTTTCATAGCACCCTGTTCTTGTTAACTGGATAGAACATGCTTTCAAATCTCTCTGATGATTTTTCAGTTTGAAAAAGTTAAATGTTTTCTGAATCACCTCGATTTTCTCAGGGAATCAGTGTTGCTGCTTGTTTTCATCCTGCACACTGCTGACCATCCTCACGGGCCTCATGCTCATGGGCAGTCCATTCATTCTGAAGGAAGGGTGGTACGAATATCCCCTGCTGGGAGTACGTCTTTTCTCCTCACCTTGGAAGTGTCTCCCTTGAGTGGGATGTGTGACTTGGAATTCCTTGGTGTGTCCACTTGGCTGGCACATGTTAATTTAAAATGCATGAGCTGAAACACATCAAACAGGCCACCCCATCTCCAATACACACACAATGGCAGAATGATCTTACTCTATGGTCCCCACAGGCATCGCTGAAACCTTGGTAGTCTCCAGTTAGTTCATTCAATGCCTGTAGAAAAGAGCCACTACATTATTTTGGCATAAAGATTACTGGGCATCCACCCTCAGGAGGTAGGATGGAGGTGGGTGGGGAATATGAGGAGATGGGATACCAAATGCTATGTTGTTCTAGATAGGGGCCTTCAGCTAATCTCCTTGCTTTCAGTTCCAATTCTTGTTCCTGCTAGCACCATCAGTTAGAGGGACATGGAGAGGCGAGGAAGATGATTCCCCAGGTCAAGTGGAATCTGCTCCTGCAGCCTCTTTGTAGTGCAGTGTGACCTGCAACTTTCTCGGCCTCTTTCCTCCAACAACATGCTTCCATCCACTTTCTGTCTTCTAGAAATCTATTGAATTTTCTCATTCATTTTTAAACCTACTCCTACCCCATTCCCAGTTTCTTCACTGTTAAAGGTTATTTCTTTTCATTTTTCTACACTTTAATTTCAATGAGATTCCAAGAGGGCAAGGAAATGAATATACGTGCTCAGGCTGCCATCTTGAATCAGAAGTAAAACGTTTTCTTACATGGAGTAACCGAGTGGGTCTGTTTGTTGAAACCAGAAGAGCCTGAGTTATGCAAATCTCTTGCTTTACACATGAGAAAACAGAGGCCCAAGGAGGTTCAGTGTTGTGGTCACTTCTCTACTTTCTATTTGGAATCCTGATCTCTTGGTGCTGGGGTTCATGGCAAGTGGAGGAAATGGTCTGGATAAGGGAAAATTTGAATTAGAAAATAAGTTTGAAGAAAATGCAGCAGGACTATTTTCAATTACACATTAGTTCAACAAAACTAATAAAGGGTTCAGATCCTTTGAAGACTTGCCATAATGCAAACTTCTAAAAATTAGAATAGTTTGGATCGACCATCCAGGCATTTTTTGCAGGTAAATGAAGGCTTTTAACATTCTTTAAAGTGCTTCATTTTCTCGGGTCAGTTAAACCCACCCCATGCAATCTTACCTGGACCATTTGCCGAGCAGGTTGAGCAGGGGTTCTTTTATCACTGTCGGTCACGGATTTCCAAAGGATGGGTATGGACATGTGTTATTTTAGCCTATTTGTTAAGCCCCAAGGTTAGCAAGGCAGGAAGAGGCCATGGGTTTGCTGTAGTCTATAGAATGGAGACTTCCCACTCTAGTCCAAGAGAGAAGGGAGAGGAAAAGTGGGGGAAGCCAAGATAAAAAGATCGTCTTCCTGCTCTTATCTCCCCTCTCAATGGCTTTTTAAATCCCCCTTTCCTCAGCCCCGGTCCGCTTTGTCTTGTTGCCCTGTAACTATGATGTACTTATTCACCCTGAAGTATTAGGGACCATTTTCTCACTTTCCCCGCAAGAAGGTATGGAAGGAAAATGTATGTTTCACAGACATGAGTTGATGAAAGTGAAAATTTCAGGTGTCATTGAGGAAGATAATGTGGATGCGGGTGGCTCCCCAAACCATGCCACGTCCTCTGTCCGTGGGCAAGGCCAGTTCTCCTTGCAGATTTGAACCCATTCTTGGCTGTCCCTTAAGTTGATGATATCTTTCCCACTTCTGCATTCTCCAACAATTAGTGGAACATCTTTCATCAAGCTCTCCTTGGATTCAGTCCTATGGAGACTTGACGTGGAAGGATCCAGGTACTTGAGTTGTGGGCTATGTGTTCGTTATCCGTGTGTCCACCATCACATGTGTATGAGAAGAGGGAAAGATCCAATATTTGCTGAAGCCCTTACATATGTCAGGCTTTGTGCTAGGTGCTTTATGTGTGTTATTTAAATATCCTAACAACCTTAGGAGGTAGATATTATCCCATTTTCCAGATGAACAAACTGAGGTGAAGGGAAGTTAAACAACATGCTCAAAGTCACAAGGCGCTAGGACTTAAGCTCACTCTATCTAGCTTCAAAGATGCTGCTCTTTCCAAAACACCTTACACATAGTAGGTTCTCAGACTATTTTTATTGGACCAAATCCAACCAAACATTTCACAAGTTCTTGTGAGTGAGATTTTGAAGCTGGATAAGAACCCAGCTAACTGGCAAAGCCCCATCCCTCAATCCTGGTTTCCTGGCATTGAAGTCCCTTTAAATCAGGCTGGTAATTGCTCTGGGCTTGCTGCAAGGCAGTGCATTTAACAAAACAAACACAAGTTTCATTTCCCATGCAAGTAAATATTTTCCCTAAGTGATTAGCACCCAGACAGCTAATAATTACCCCACGTGACACTTTTAAAAGCTGACTATGCATATTTATGGAAAATGATTATTATCACAATATTAGGAGCTCATTAATCTACAAAGCACATGTGAGAACATTCCAAAGTCAATGTAACATTTGTGCGTAGTAAATACCCATCTGCTTTGAAAGCTGATGTGGTGAGCACTTGAGCATTCCACAGGTAGGGAAGCCCTCTGAATGAGGAAATATATGCTTTTGTTTGGGGTATGGCTTTGTATATCCTTGTTCTTTCTGGACACAGCAACACACACACACACACGCACACGCACACACACACAGGCACAGATTGCTCAGCAGGATTTAAGGACTAAAGTGTCTTTCTTTTCCCCAAATGTCTACTTTGCCTAGGGCTGAAGTTCCCACCCTTAGGGGACTTCCTTAGGTTCATAGTTAAACCATTGAAGGTGCCGGTAGAATGCAGACAGATACTGGGAACTACTGGCATGCATTAATTTTGTAGTGAGTAGGGTCTTGAGAGATCATAATGCAGAATGTGAGTCTTGAGGGATCCAACTAGAACAAGATTGTCCAAGCCAAAGGCCCAGCTGGGCAGGTGGGTCTAGAGGAGGTCCTGTATCCCAGGATCTTGGGCCCACAAGGAGCAGGAGAGAGAATGTACAAGCTCTGGCCTAGAAGTCAGAAGCCCTGGGTTCTACAACTAGCTTGTTATGAAACCTTGAACAAGTTGTTTCATCACTCTAGACCCAGTTTTATCATCTGTAGCAACAAGGCATGGGATTAGAAAGACCTCTAAATACTTTTTCTGCTTTGATCTTCTTTTTTCCATAAGAGTAAATGGAGAAGGAGATAATGCTGAAGATAAGTTAGGGGCGTCTAAAGGCTCCGGTATTTCTAAATGTACAAAGGAGAACATGCATCCTCGTAAACGCCCAACCTCCCATCTTAAACAGAATACCCCAACTTCCCTCACCAGTATCTGTCTAATTTCTCTTCTCCTAAGAACTCAACTTCTAGAAAAAGCAATTCCACTTCCCACTCACTCTTCAACTCACCCACCACTTCACTGGAACCACTCTTTCCAAGGATACAGTGACCTCCTTGCGGATAAATTCAATGGGCTCATTTTCAATGCATCTTGCTTGACCTCCTGGCAGCATCTTGTCCTGCTGACCTCGTCCCCTTCCTGCAATCCTCCCTTCCCTTGGCTTCTGTGACTTCATTTTCTCTTGGTTTCTTATTGCTCAGGGCTCTCCTCTGCTTTGGTTCCTCTTCCTCTGTTCACTCCTGAGGCGTTGGTCCTCACGGTGGTTCTGAGTCAGCCCTTTTCTCTGCCCTCCACATTCTCTGCCTGGGAGATCTCCTCCACATCATTGGCGTTAGTTGCCTTTTGTGTCCTGGTGACCCCCAAATCTGTATCTTCAGCTCATGTTACTCTCCTCAGCTCCAGAACCATTTATATAACCAATTTCTGGATCTTTCCACAAGCAGCTTCCTTGAGCCTCTCAAATTCCACATTACCCAAACAGAACTCGTCTCTCCTCCCCTTGACCGGCTCTTCTCCTGTAAGCCCTCGTGTTTGGGTCTCCGTGTTCTATTAGTTCTTCTTCTAAGCATCACTTCTCTCCATCCTACCACCCCTACCTCTTCTGGCAGCCATCGTTTCTCATTTGGTTCATTGCAGTGGCCTGTTATTGTTATTGTCCTCCCTGCCTGCAGTATCTCCCCACCCACCCATTCTCCACATTGCCACAACAGTGTGGGGTTGTTTGGTGGTTTGTCTTTAATTACAAAACTAATAACAAAGTCACTCCTTGCCAAAAATCTTTCTGTAAATGGATTTGTGTTTTTGTTTTTGCCACTGAGTATCCATCCCTTTATCATTCTACTGGTAACGAAGCTCTGATTTCCCTTTAGGGAGCCCCTCCCCCGAGTCCCCGTCTCAGCCCACGTCCAGTGGGTGAGTGGAGGCAACATGTCAGCTCACCATAAACAGATCATCTCATTTCACTGCCCCAGCCACATGGTTGCCCAGGGATGGTTTGCTCAAGCCAAGCCAGGCCCCAGGGCTTTAGTTTGAACCACGTGAAAAAGGATTTTCTGGTCTTGAATCTGGGAGGATGTGAGGCTGGAGCCCAAATGAAGCCCAAGGCAGAAACCAGCTCCTGGAAGAGAGCAGAACTGAGCTGAGAGAGGGCAAGGCCAGGTCCTGATGGCTTGGTCTGAGCCCCTGATTCCAGCTCTACATAAAGCCAGCTCAACACCCCGCCCAGTTTCAATTGCTCGTGCCAATAAATCTCTTTTTGCTTAACTCAATGGTGTTGGGATTTCTCCCATTTGTTATTGATACACATACAGTGATCCTCCATTGCCTTTGGGATAAAGTCCAGATTCCTTAGCAAGGCTTACAAGGACCTCTGCCACCTGGCTTCATTTTCCTTCCAGCCTCATCTCTCATCACTGTCTGCCTTGCACTTGATGCTCCAGCTAAATGGAGCTTCTTCCAGCTTCCTGAACAGACTTTAACACTTTCTTGTAATTGCTTTTAATGCTCGGTCTCCTCTGGGAGACCGTAATGCCATGGGGATAGGGCTGTGTTTATTTTATTCACTGTTGTAGCTCCAGCTCCTAACAGAGTGGTTGGAAAGTGGTTGGTGCTTAATAAATATTTGTCAAATCTATCAGTGAATACGGGTTCATCCTTGTATAAGATTTTGTTTTGTAGATTCATTCATTTTTGGACTACATTTCATTTTATTTATTTGTTTATTCGTTATTTATTCAACATCTACTACACGTCAGAAGTCAACAAAGATGAAAATAATCTTGGACTTAATTTACAGTCTAGTGGGAAAAAAGATATGGAAGCAATTATAATATATGATATGATATAAATTTTTTTCTATGATTGAGTTGTGTACAATACACAATGGGAGCATGAGAAAAAGCTCTCCTAAAATTTCCTGGGGATGTCAAGATTGTTAGGAAGATGCCATAGGGGAGGCCATGCTGAGAAAATCATAGCAATACTGCCAACAGCAGAAATGATATGTGGCAGGCATGTGCTAACCATTTTACAGTCATTATCTCATTTAATCCTCAAAACCATATATGAGATTGTCATCATCTACAGATGGGGGAAATAAGGATCAAAGAAGTAAAGTGCCTTTCCCAAGGCCACTTGGCAAGTAAGTAATAAAGTCAGGGGTATTCTGCCAGGCTGATAAGGTAGAAAGAGAGAATTCCAAGCAGTGGCAAGATTATACACAAAACTCAAAGCAGAAGTACTGATCCCGTCTTTATTTAATATTTTGATATTTTGTGGGTCAGAGATTGGTTTTTATTAATTTTGATTTTTAAAAATATTGCATTAATGGGTTAGCCCGGTGGCATAGTGGTTAAGTTGCACGCTCTGCTTCAGCGACCTGGGGTTCACAGGTTTGGATCCCGGGCGTGGACTTACATCATCAGGCCATGCTGTGGTGGCATCCCACATGCAAAAAGTAGAGGAAGATTGGCACAGATGTCAGCTCAGTGACAATCTTTCTCAAGTGAAAAGAGGAAGGTTGGCAACAGATGTTAGCTCAGGGCCGATCTTCCTCACCCCCGCCCAAGTTGCATTAAGATATAATTTATCTTGATTACTGAGCTTTTTGGTGCCCCCTTAAAGTCTATGCCTGAGATGAGTGCCCTGTTTTCTCCCTCCTAATCCTGACTGAGTGGGGGGACCACTGTGTTTGGGAAATGACTACAACAGTACGGGTGCATCGAGGTAGCATGTGGTGATTGAAGGGGCGAGGGACGAGCGTGGACAGATGGGTAGGCAGGGGCCAGGTGATGGGAGACTGTGTACATGTCATGGCATAGAAATTTTGTCTTGTAGGCCAGTCATTCTCAAACTTAAATCATAGATAAACCTCTTTTAAAAGAGAAAATAATTCCGAAAGTTCTCCCTCCCTCAAAGTTACTTAAAATTATTTTTATTTAATGTTACTTATATATGGACAAGCTTAAATAAAGTATTAGTTTTGTGCTAGTATAAATTTAACACATTTACTAGTAAAATACAAACAAAATGTAGAACTAATAACGTTCAAATTAACCACTTAAATCTTACGTGATGGATGATAGTTTGCTGAAACGAAATCTCTGAATCAGATATAACTTTAGAACCCAAGAACAAAGATTCTCAAACTTCAGTGGATTTAAGATCCATCTTGGGGAGTATTATTATTGTTTTTATTTAATGGAGTTTCCTGGGCCCCATTTCAGGGGTTCAGGTTCTGAAAATGTGGGGTGGGAGCAGGAATCTGCATGTGTAACAAGCATCCCAGGTGACTCTGATGAAGGAGGTGCAAGATGGCACATTGAGAAAGGCGGCTGAGGGGTCACCATCGCTGGTCAGTCACATAGTCTAACTTAAGAGAAACTTGTCTATTCAAGAAATGGGGCGGATGGTGGAGGAACCAATAAAACCGTCCTTATCCTCACTACGCCACATCTTTAGACAGAAGGCAAGTAGCCCTTCTCAGCAACAGCTTCCACATCAGAAGACAATACGAAGAGGCTGTCCACGAGCATGTGAAGCCATGGCTCAGAAGGGGGCATCTAGAGCAGGAGGTGACAAATTTCTCTATAAAGGGCCAGATGGTAAATGTTTCAGGCGTTGTGGGCCACACAGTCTCTGAAGCAGCTACTCAATTCTGCCCTTGTCATGTGAAAGCAGCCATGGGTGATTCTGTGAACAGGGGTGTGGCTGTGTGCCAGTGAAACTTTCTTACAGAAACGGGGGGCTGGAGGGCTTTGGCCCCCAGGTCATAGTCTGCTGCCTGCTCTAGAGTCTGAGTCCTCTGTTTCTAGCTCTGGATTCTTTGAAGTTGTTGCCCTTCTCTAGTCTCTGGAAGAGGGACTTGCTCTTCTCCCTGAGCAGGGACCTGGGGTCGGTAGGAATGCCAGCAACCCAAGAGGCTGCGTGGGGGGGCTGTGCACATAGGGATCACTGGCACCATTCAGTGTATCCTGGACAAAAGTTTGTACACAGAAGGCACGCTCAAAACACCATGGATTAAAAAATTACTATGACTGGGCTGGATACGTCTGACCAGGACACCTCTAGTAACAATAATACCTTCTGTCTGTTGAGTACTTACAAGTAGTGCCCCAGACACTGTAGTAATAATTTCCTGCTCTATCTCAGGTCATCCTCTCAGCAAACTTACTAATAAGGTACTATTATGAACACCATTTTACAGGTGAGAAAACTGAGACTCCAAGAAATTAAATAACTTGCCCAGCATAATTCAGCTAGTAAGTAGTGGAGCTAGGACTCAGATTCAGGCGGGTCAACATCAGAATCCTGCTCCTCACTAGCATAACCCATGGGGGATGGTGTGCAACTTTATCGTAAACTACAGGCCCGATGTGGATGCCAGGAGGGCTGAGTGTGCTCACCTCTGGTCGCTTTGGAAACCCACGATGACAGAGTTGATGGAGGAGTGGTATCTGAAGGTTTAGCAAGTTATGCTTACCCATGGAGAGCCTTGGCTGGCTGAATTACCAAGGCGTAATCAGAGAGGGCTTGTTAAAGTGTTCCGACTTAGAGAGGGAGAGAGAGAAATGGGAATCTGATGTTGCCTCTGGATCATTTAGCAAGGAGTTGACTTGTCATTTTCCAAGAATTTCTGGATCCTTTGACTTTCTACCTCTGCCTTCAAACTAGAGAAGCTGCAGTTTTAATCTGACAGAAAAAATTGATTCAGCCTCTAGGTCTTATTCTGCTGGCCAAGCTGTCCAGGGGCAACCTTGGATTTGCATTTCTCTGTCTGCCTTGCTAAGCCTGATTAAGTTCACGAGGGTTATCTGAACCACCTCCACTGGTTTTCAAAACTACCTCTGGCTTCTTATAATTTCTAATCGAACTTTGTTTTGGAAATAGCCATTGTTTCTCTGGGAACTTCTGAAAGGCTTTCTATTTTCTTCCTCTATGAAGTTTAAGTAAACATTTTTTCTTTCCAGATTTATTGGGCTTAGCAAAAGCCATCAGAGACATGGCAAAAGTCTCCGTGTTTGTAAGCCCCTTTCCAAGGCACACAGACAGTTTGGTTAAAGGACTGTACTGCCCATCTGGTTTAAGATGAAGGCTGATGGTATTAGAAAGAAACTTCTGGAAAGTAGGACTTGAGCACTGTGGGGATCAAGACTGGGAGTCTTGCAGATACTCCCTCTCTCCCACTTTCCAATGGCCTGTCAACTAGGCCTCCTCAGACTTACCCTTCAGATCGAGGGGCAGGACAAAACTGCCCACCTCAAGTTTGAAGTCTCTTTGAAGTCTAGTTTTTAACTTATGAAAAGGTGGATCTCATTTCCTCCCTATAATGTATCCATCTTGTTTTTTGTAGGAAAACAATTTTTCCTGCCCCCATTACTCCCCATCTTTCTGAGTCAATCTTTGAGTACATTTCATGCTCCAGGAAGGCATGCCAGGTTTCCTTGGTGGATCCGTGGTGCACCTGCCCTGTTTGAAATCGCTGGAAAGGTACTGTGCAATTTGACTCAAGGGGGCGGTCCCACAGAGTGAGAAAGGATGGAATAATTATGTCCTAGCTATTGAGCAAATCTTAGGGTGGACATACCTCTTCCCTCAGTCAGTTTATATCCATCCACTTGGATTCTGGACCAGGAGTGGTTAAGAATGCAGGCCCTGAGATCAGACCTGCCCAAGTTCAGGTCTTGCCTCAGCCATTTACTCACTGTGTGATCTGGGGCAAGCCACTTAGGCCAGGAATACGTCCAAGTGGGGTGATCAGGGAGATGGTTGGATGCCTGAGACTGGATGGAGCTCAGGGGTGAAGTCAGGATGGGAGAAATAAAGGAGGGTATGAGTCAAGAGGTGGTGTGTAAACCACAGGACGGTGTAGTTTTACCTCAGGAGAACGTATAGATGGGAGAAAAGAATGAGGCCCATGTCTGAGCCCTGAGCTACACCAACACTTAACAGTGTGGCTGAGGGGAGAGAGGAGTGAGTGAGCTTGTGAGTAGGAGTGGCCAGCAAGGAGGAGATCCTGGACAGAGACATGCTGCGGAAGCCCAGAGACAGCAATGCTTCTAGGAGGGAGCTTAAGCACAAGAGATAGAAAATTTCATTTGCATATTGCAACACCGAAGCTTTTGGTGACACTGATGAGGTTTTGACATGTGCAGTTGATGCCCTGTGGCGTGGATTGTGGAGACAGCGTGAGGTGAGAGGGCAGTCATAATACCGACAAGTCAACTTGTCCACAAGTTTGCTGGGAAAGGGAATTGACAACCCGGGGCTGTAGCTAGAGGGGCTGAAGGACAAACGAGAGCGTTTGTCAGTTGGCCACACTAAGTGCTCAAAAGCAGTAGCTGCTATTATCACCTGGCTTTCAGGCTGTCTACTAGTCCTTAGAAATGCATCCTGCATGGGGGTTCGCCTTTCAGGGGGCTCTGAAAGACCAGAAGACCCTGGACACAAAGGAATGACTCCCTGGAGGTCAAGCCTTAGATGAACGGAAAGACTTTCCTTTGAAGGGATGGACCTGTTCACCTTCTTCTGGGCAGGGCTGCCCCGGGAGGTCTGGAAGATTCCTGGAAGCTTATTCTCTGACTGTCCGGTTCATCTGTCTGGACATGGAGTTCTGGCAGCACTCCTGCTCACGGTTCTCACTTGCAAGTCAAATTTGCTAAGTCGACCGGCGTGTTGGAGTTGCCGAAAACCAGCGTTTGCGCGTGTGTGTGTGTGATCTTTTTCAAAGAGCAGAGCAAATCTTGTACAAATCTGATAATCCTCTCAAAAACTCTGGGCCTTGCCATTTACATTCCCCAACTTAGTCTCCCTTCTACATCAAGGACAAAAATAACGGCTTGTGAGGACTTAATGGCTTAGGGATGGAAAACTTAAAACTGGTCGGATTCTGCCCAAATCCTATCAGATTTTCTTGCTTCTCATAAACCTTTAATCAGCGTCAACTTGTGTGTGTGTGTGCGTGTGCACGCGTACTCACACACGCACACACTGTGCTCTTGTCCTCTCAATCAACTTGAACAACATAGCAACAGCAGGAAAAAGGCACACAACTAAACTGGAATTGTGTCAGAAGTGGGCTCCACTATGGGGCACCATGTATCTGAAGGCAAACTTACTCCCTGGTGCAGGCTAGGGATGGAGTAGAGGGATGCTAGGCACCCAGACACTCACGAGCCGAAGCCTGAAGCTCTCTGCTCACCGCCATTCAAGGCTACATGAGGCCATGGACAAGCAGAAGTTTGTTTGGGCCCAAATATCCACCACTAAAAATCTTCCTCCTTCCCTCTCTACAGCCCCACTCTACATCTAAGGTAAGAAGTTCTGAGTGTTTTTGGAGGAGGAACTCCTCAATTATCTTAGACAGGGCAAAAGTCTATTCCATGTAATACCCATAACCAACCAACCAAAGTATTTGGCATGTATCCACAATATAGGACATTATTTTACCAACAAAACTTCTCTAAACAGAACCTTCAAGTAACCAGGTTGCAGTTAGTCCTCATCTCTAATGGCATATCATTTTGGGGAGAAATGGACAAATCAAACCACAAACTAGAAAATAATAAAATACTTATCACAAATACAACTAAAAATAACCCAATCATTTCCTAGGCTCATCAGGAATGAATACCTGTTCAAGCTAATCTCCACCTCCAGCCTCAACTGGGGCTCTGGGCTGTGTATTAGTCAGGGTTCTCCAGAGAAACAGAAGCAAGAGAATATGTACATATATCTGAGAGAGAGAGAGAGAGAGAGAGAGAGAGAGAGAGAGATTGAGAGATTTAAGGAATTGGCTCATGTGATTGTGAGGGCTGGCAAGTCTGAAACACGCAAAGGAGACCAGCAGGAGTCTATCCATGTTGCAGTCTTGAGCCCGAAGGCAGTCCTAAGGCCATCTGGAGGCAGAATTTCTTCCTTCTCAGGGAACTCAGTCTTTTCTCTTAAGTCCTTCAACTGATTGGACGAGACCTACCCACATTACGAGGGTGATATGCTCAAAGTCTACTGATTTAAATGTTGATCACATTTTGAAAACCCAGGGGTGGCTGGGGGCATGGGACATAATCGTGGTGAAAGGGATTTTGTTTGTTCTCTTGAGGTTTCAGAAAAGCCTTCCTTACCCTTGGCAAAGAAATGGATCAGGCACTTCTGGATCTAACTAAGATGGAGCAAGAATACTCGATCCTATTTCCCCTCAAAATACAAGGAAAAACGCTGGACAGAATACACAGAACAACTATCTGAGGACTTTGAAAAGCAAATAATAGTCGGTGAGTTGGGGAGAGAAATCCAAACTCAAAGAACGATTCACAGCTCGGTGACTCCTCCCCCCTATTTTTCCTCATAGGATCCCAGCTTAGATCCTGGCAGCCCTGATCCCAAAATGGCACAGACAGAAAAGGCTCCAAGAAAAGTTCTTTCTTTCTGGCTAATGGACTGGGAAGGAGGCTCCTGCAGGATAGAAAGTGGGGCGGTCGTGGATTTTTTCCATTTATTTTTCTTTCTCTCATTAATCTTCCAGCCTGTCCCAAGGCAAGCCTAAGTCACATAACTGCACTCCTGTCACAGTAGCATCAGGAGTGATGACACGGATGACCCCACAGGCACTTATAACTCTGAGAGGAAATCTTTCTCTCTGACTGGAGGAACTGGGCAAAGGGGCTCCCAGGGTCTGAGGAATGTATGTGAGAGGTAATGCCCATTTTTTCTCTCTTTTTTCTTGCCACTTCACTCCAAGTTGGAGCTGGTTATGGTAGGGACGTGATAGCCAAACCCTGGCTTCTTAGCCAGAGCACTGGGAAAAAGGGCCCTTTGGAACCTGAAAATGGGGGAGAATCACAGAGAGGTGGAAATTTAAGAAAGGGACCTTTTAAATCTATGTGCGAAAACTTGGGATCATCCCTGAGTTGTGCATGTATGAAACTGACCAAAAGCAACAAAGCAAAGGCTTTGAGAACTGAACTGCAGTGTAGACCACCACCCAGGCGGCCCTGAATGGTGCATATGAAAGGTGGACCAGATAAACACTGCAAAGCCTTAGAAAAGAAGAATAACGTTGGAACCACAGCCCAGAGCAGGCAGGTCAGGACTTGTATTTTGAACCTAACTGGGTGAATTGCCTATTAAAACAAATTACCACCACCACCAACATTCTCCAAAGCATGTTAACAGGACCCCAAATCTCATAATATAGTAGTCAAGACACGAGGACTCATCTGCTTGATATACAAAGAGCAGGGTAACTCCCAACAGATCTCCAGGGAAAAGATAACCACCAGGCACCAGCCCTGAGATGACACAGATGTGGAATATCAGATAAAGGCTTAGAACAACTATTATAACCATGAAGTTAGATCAGACAGTATTGAAATGAGTGAAAAGATGAAATGTTGTCAGCAAAGAAATAGAGCTGGTAAAAAGGAAACAAATGGAAAATTTAGAACTGAAAATTATAATAATGGAAATTTAAAAGATTCATTGGAGAGTCATAATAAGAGAATGGAGATGACGGAGGAAAGAATGAGTAAACATGAAGAAGGTAAACCCAGAATAGTACAAGAAAAGAAAACTAGAGACCAATGTCCCCGTGAACAAAGATGTAAAAATCCTCAATAAAATATTAGCTAATTGAACCCAGCAATATGGTAAAAGGATACTATATCACAAACAGGTGGGGTTTACTCAAGGAATGCAAGCCCAGTTTAGCATCAGAAAATCAATCAAAGTAATGCATAATATTAACAAACTAAAGAAGAAAAACTGCATGATCCTGTCAACAGATGCAGAAAAAGCATTTGACAAAATTCAACATTTCTCCTGATTAACACTCTCAATAAACTAGTAATAGAAGGAAAATTTTTTAACCCAAACAGGAGCATTTTCAAAAAACCTAGGGCTAACATTATACTTAATGATGTAAGATTGAGTGGTTTCTCACTAAGACCAAGAACAAGGTAATAATGGTCACTCCCACCAGTCCACTTCAATATTTTACTGGAAGTTCTAGCCAGTGCAAGAAGGCAAGAAGAAGAAATAAAATGCATATACACTGGCAAAGAAAAAGAAAACTGGTACTATTTTCAAATGGCATGATTGTCTACATAGAAAATTTCAAAGAATGTACGAGAAGTTCTAGAACTAATTAGTGATTTTAGCAGCATCACAGTGTACAAAGTCAATATGCAAAAAAACCAAGCATGTTTCTACATAGCAGTGAACAACTGGAAACCAAAAAACATTTTTTTAAGTATAATTTACAATAGCTCCAAAAAATAGGTGAAAATCTTAATAAAATGTGTGCACAATATTTTTAAAAATATGCTTAAAATGACAGAACTCTGGTAAAAGGAATCAAAGACCTAAATAATTGGAGAGATATCCAAGTTCATGTGTTGGAAGACTCAAAATTTTTTGTGATGTCTATTCTCCCCAAATTCATATAGGGTTTAACACAATTCTGATAAAAATACTGGCACAATCTTTTGTAGATATTCCCCAAAGGACTATAAAATTTATGTGGAAAGGCAAAGAAACTACAAGCACCAAAACAATTTTGAAAAACACCAAAGTTGAAGGACTCATAGTATCTGAATTTAAGACTTACGATAGAGTTATAGTAATCATGACAATGTGGCGTTGGTATCAAGACAGACACGTAGACCAATGGAAAAGAGCAGAAAGCATAGAAATAAATCCACACAAGTATGCCCAACCAGTTCTTTTTTGGTTTCTTCCTCTCCCCAAAGCGCCCCAGGGCATAGTTGTATATTCTAGCTGTAGGTCCTTCTGGCTCTGCCACGTACTGGTGGGAATGCAAAATGGCACAGCCGCTCCGGAAAACAGTCAGCAGTTTTTTATCCGGTTAAACATACTCCAGTCACATTACTTAGCACTCCCACTCCTAGGTATTTATCCTAGAGAAATAAAACTTTGGTTCACATTAAAATCTGTATGTAGATATTTACAGCAGGGTTATTCATGACTGCCAAAAACTGGGAACAACCCAATGCCCTTCAACAGCTGCATGAATAAACAAGCTGCGGCACGTCCTTACAATGGAATCCTATTTGGCACAAACAGGAATGAACTACTACTGTGTGCAACAAATTGAGTGTGTCTCAGAGGCATTACACTGAACGAAAGGAGCCAGACTCAAGCGTTATCCACTGTTTGATGCCACTCATATGACACTCAGGAAACGGCAAAACTATTAGGAAGGAAAAGAAATCAGGAGTTGCCCAGGCTTAGGGCTGGGAGGGAGGGTGACTAGGAAGGGGCAGCACGAGGGAATTTTGAGGGGTGAGTGACCTGTTCTGTGTCCTGACTGTGGTGGTGCTTGTACAATTCCATTCCTTTGTTAAAACGTGTGAAACAGTACAACAACAACAATATAAGTCTATTTTACTCCTTGTAAATTAAAAAAAAATTACAAAAAAGGAACTGATAAGGCTATTCCTGCCCTTTGCCTTTGTCCCTTGGCCCTTCCTGCTTGTCCTTGCTGGAAAGTGGATGTCATGGTTGAGGGTGCAGCTGCCATTTGGTGACTAAAGGGAGAAGCTAAGGATGAAAGCCAACAGGCCAAGGCTGGTGGGGAGAAGATGGGGAGAGAACTGGGGTCTCTTACTGTATTGCTGAACCCTGGGCCCGTTCCTCCTGATGAGTGGCTTACCAAGGGTGGAAGGCATCCACATGGCCTGCAGGCAATAAGGGGCAACATTGTCGGTAGAGACTTTGAAACCGTGGTAAAACCAACTGGAAGTCAGACTTCTTTTCGTGTCACCAGTTCTAAACAAAGGCAGCGATAAAATATCCCTCCTCCCCCAAATAAATCTTTTGTTAGTCTAAGTTCTGCACAACCGCTCTGGTTACTGTGCAGTTTTAATAACGTGTCTGTAAGCGACGGTTGGTCACCTACAGGACACATATGGACTGAACTGCGTGTGTTTGTTTCGAGAGTAAACAAGAAAGATTTCCCCTAAGTTCAGATTCATTTGGCCATAGCTTTTAAGTGATGGTGCTAGTCACTCCATTTTGCTCTTTTCAATTTTAAACACACATTAGAAACTCTAAGTGGTCATATAGAATGACAGAATTGAAGTGACTTGGGTTCGAATTCTCTGCTTTCATAATCATTGTGCTATCATTGTTTATTTAAAACTACTGTTTAAACCCAGGGATTGGTACAAGGCTTGGAGATACGGCTAGGCTCAAAGTGAAACGAGAAGATGCGGACTGTTATGAACTTGTTGGGGGTTCTCCGAATTAGCTTCCATGCCGGGTACGATGCTCGTTAAAAAACATGTAATGAAATATGCTCATTTAAATGTATTGCTGAAGGTAGTTTTGCTGTAAAGAGGAGTTTTAAAAATGATCCGTTGCGACTGTCACATTCGCTAGGTAGGCAATTGCTCTTGACTTCCTGTGAGAAGAATATGTGGACAGTATGGAAGCTACACTAAATATGTCTTCTGCTCCTTATGGGTGAACTGAAGCCCGTGTTTCTTTGCTTTCATGGGTGGTGCTAGAGGTCTAGGGGGAAAACAACATAAAAATAAAACCTATTAAACGACTCCACACCGTCAAAACTTTGATTTCCTCTGAACACATCCCATAGCAGATCAGGGCACGTGCGTCCCTCTGGTTGGGGGTGGCTGCATGTGCTTATTTCCCGTTTAGTTTGTCTTTGCTCATGACCAGTATTGATCGGAGGCAGGATTTCTTTGTGGGAAGTTGATCTCTATAACGATTCAAGTGGAAAACAGAATTCTAATGTGGAAGAATTCAGTTTACTTTTCAGGCATGTTAATTTTTATCTCACAGTGTTGGGAATGGAGTGACCTATCCAGCTGATCCCAGAGAATGGGGCAGGTGGCCACACTGGGCCATGTGACCCAGTGTCATGTTAGCTATTTGTGTCCTGGGAGGAGAAGGGGGGTCCTGGCCACATCCTCTTACTTCTCCCTGGGCTGTTGTCTCCACTGAAGCCAGGCCAACCTCTTGTTCACTCATTCCTTCTTTCTGTAATATTCACTGGGCTTCTTCTCTGTGTTGGGCACCGTGCTAGTACCAGGCACACCATGATGAGTCGAAGCACACACAGCCCCTGACCTTTCGGAGACCACATTCAAATGGGAAAAGAGAAAAGAAGCAACTATTCCCCCAAATCAGTGTCTCATTATTAGCTGTGCCAAGAGTTGTGAAGGGAAGTTAAATAGATCTAGGAGAGAATAGAGGAGGCATCCGGATTAGTCTACGGGTTTGGCAAAGCTCACTGAGGAAGTGGGGGTCCTTGTTGGGCCAGCCAGCTCTTATTGTCCACCTGCTCCAGAAGTTACTGCCGCATCCACATTTCGCTTAGGGGAGTTTGACAGGATTCTGTTCCTTGCAACCAACCCTACAGAGAAGATTAAAACCCAAAAACTCTTCTGAGTTCAAAGGAATCCACATCAAAGGGAGGCATTCCAGGCACCAGGAAAGGGGATGGTGGGAGATATTTTTGAGGGGAGGGCATCTTTTCGAATAATATTGCCAACTTTAAGGCCATTCTTGAGTCAGGAGATGTTTGTGAAATTTGAGCAGCAGAGAAGTCGGTTGGCAGGAGGGCTGCTCACGGTGGTGGAGAGGTTCCTGCAGTTTCTTGGCCCGGGAGGGAATGATGGCATTAATTCCAGGCCTGCAGAAGAACGGAAAGCTGTGCTCCCAGGAGCCCCTGCGCAACCCTCTGGCTTTCCTGGGAGTTTCCCTGTGTTAAAATGCATTGGCTGTGAGTCAACATTTCCCTCGCAGCAGGGGGCTCTGCGCCTGAGTTCCTCGGCCTCATTTCCTTCCCAGGACCCGGATGACTGGCAGGCAGCTGTGAATGACAAGCCCTGCAAATAAGGGAGGGGGTTTGGCAGGGAGGAAAACAGCCCTGGCTTGGTAACAAAGCTCTTAGCTTTGGGGCCAAGTGAAAAGCATCTAGCCACATCCAGAAAGTGCATCTCTGGGCAGGTGCAGGAGAACAGCTTACTGGTCCCATGGAAAGTAGAACCAGTGAGAGAGGCCATCAGTGCAGAGATGGGGTGCACAATCATGAGAAACAGCGAGATGAGCAAGTGTGTCTTGGATGGCTTCCAAGCGTGGAGTGCCAGTGCCCTGTCTCTCAGGAGCCAGGTGGATGGCCAGGAGGCCACCTTGCAGCCCCCGCTGGATGTGAGCTGCTAGGATTCTACTCTGACTTGTGGGCTGGGAATTTGAAGAGCTGGGTCCCAGTTCCAACTCTTTGCTGACCTGCTGTGGGACATCAGGCAAATGCTGGAGCTCTCTAAGCCTCAGTCTCCCCATATGAAAATGGAGGGTCAGCCCCAGGAGCTCCAAGGTCTCTTTCAGCTCTGTTGTGACATCCGGTGGCAGGCTCTTTCTTCTTGTGCGTTTTAACCTCTGTTGATTCATCTTCATCTGTATCTTCATGGGATCACAGATGGGGTAGGATGCTATTCGGTTGACAGCCTTCCATAGAATGAGAAACCTCCACATTTTGAAGTGGTTTTGATCATAGATTCAGACTCTCCTTCATACCCTCTCATGTACACTCCACAGTGTCCTCAGAGGCAGGAATCACAGGCGTCTTCTCAGCCAGGTGGGCAGAATTTGCCAAACCACAGACCACTACAGTTGAGAAAAAAGACTTCTACTCAGACCTGATGCTGTGACAGTTTGCTAAAAGCTTATGAGCTTTCTGCAGTTTCAGGATTTTTTGTGAAATTTTGTGAAAGTTTTTTTTTTTTTTTGAGGGAGAGTGGCTCTAGCTAACATCCGTGCCCATCTTCCTCTACTTTATAGGTGGGACACCTGCCACAGCATGGCTGATGAACCGTACGTATGTCTTCATCCAGGATCTGAACCGGTGAACCCTGGGCCGCCAAAGCGGAGCGTGCAAATTTAACTGCTGCACCTCCGGGCTGGCCGGTTGTGAAAGCATTTTTTAAACTATATTTTAATAAAGTGTAAATAATCTAAAATGTTGCAAAGAGAGAATTCCCTTATACCCTCCAACCAGTTTTACGTAATATTGCATCTTACGTAACTATGGCACATTCATCAGAACTGAGAAATTAACCTCGTGCAGTATGATTGACCAAACTACAGTTCATTCTGTAGTTATGCTATTACAGTTATAGCATAATTTATAATAGTTACACATATAATAGTACATAATAATTAACACCATTAACTAAAACTATTAACTAAACTTTCTTTAGACTTCCTTAGTTTTCCACAGAGAACCTTTCTTGGTCTGAGAAGCCGTGATACATGTAGTCCTCCTGTCCCCTTAGAGTCCTCTGATCTGTGACAATTTTCTGTCTTTCCTTTTGTTCTCCATGACCTTAACACTTTGGAATTGTTCTGGTCACGATTTTGAAGAACTTCTCTCAGTTTGGATTTATCTGATGTTTTCTCATGATGAGCCTGGAGTTTTGCATTTAGGGGAAGACCACGGAGATGAAGCGCCCTCTCCATCATATGATGTCAGGGCTACATGATGTCAACACGAGCTCTCGCTCGTGATGATGGCCTTGATCTCTTGGTTGCAGTGGTGTCTGCAGGTTTCTCCTTGTAAAGTTACTATTTCCCTCTTTTCATTTGTTAGAGGTGAGTGTGACTATTTTTTACGCTTTAAATTTGTTTGGGGGATATGGTTTCCAAATCCAGCTCCTAATCAAAAAAACTCATCATGTCCCAAGGAATGTGATTCTCTGCGATTAAAATGTAATCCACGTACAAAGTGCTTTGGGAGGTTGGGATGGGTCTTAGGAGGTGCCAGCAGGTTCAATAAAGGTGGGCCTTGAACTGAGGTTTCGGGAAGACCAGAGTGGGCTGGGGCAGCAGGAGGTGGGGAAGTGCAGTGGGAGGGCAGGGCGGGGGACTGATGGAGAGCAAGTGTACGTGGCTGGGCTAGAGGAGGGGCTAAGCAAGGAGTTGTAGGAGGGGCAGGTTTAAACGAGACCTGTGGCAGATTAGGGGAAGAGAGGACACTGTGAAGGGTGTCGTCCCACACTCTCTCCCCCTGATTGGTTCCCTGAGGAACCACTCGGCCAGGTTAGGGATAGAGTCTGTGACCATGAAAGGGAGGCTAGCTGTTGGCCTGTGTGGCTCTTAGACCCAAGACTTTGACCTTGTGTCTAGCATCATGGCCCTAGATCATCATACCTAGATAGGCACCCCTTTCAGTCAACAGTCAACCTGCAAGGGGTCTCCTTTGGAGGATTTGCATATCTGGCCAAGTTTGTCTGGGGTCTAAGAATGTCAGCACTTGTCATTGATCAGAAGGTAATCTCACACCCACTGCAAACTAGGAGTCTGGGGAGAGCAGGTTGTCCAAATGTCTGCTGGGTGTGGGTTCATAGGAGATTTTTTTCTGGGGGCTCATCCCCTGTATTGCACCATTCTGTCCATCAGGGGCCAGCCATTGAGCTATTGTTCCAAGGGGAAGGCCCTGGGTCACTTTTGCTGCCTTCTTCAAGTCACAATGACTTTTAACAGGCAACATCTGACAGTGCGGGAGCCCCTTGCAGCCCTGGGTGAAATTATGATAACAAGAGAAAAAAGCTATTACTGCCACCATGCTTTCATTATGCAAATGATATTAAGATAGGCTGTGTGGATCGCCCCTGGCTATGCTATAATCTCCATGCAGTGATTATAATGTGTCAAACTTAGTCATTTTGATTATGACATGTTAATTACATGCCATCCTCATGTAGACATGAATATTACTCCCCGTCAGACAAAACACAAATTGGGGCCATTGTTAGCTGGTTAGTTGTGTGTGTGTTTTAACTTTTTCTTTATTAAATGGATTAAAAGATTTAAAAGATATGTAATATTGCAAACTAATTAAATACCAGCCTGCTCCTCTGTGCTCCGCTGGGTGGAGATGGGGGATGCTGCTTCCTGGACTGCTTGGGTTGCATTTTTGTGCTCTGGGCACTGTTGGCAAAAAGGGGGTTTCTTGGGAAACACAAAGCCTGAGTTGTTGGGGGTGGGGGTGGGAGGGAATAGGTAAAGCTTGGCAGGATGAGATGTCAGGGGGCATTTGAAAACTCCCGGCCCAATGTGGATTGGGAGAAAGAGTGGAGGATCGTGGCAAGATGCCTGGTAGGGATGGCTGAGCTGGAAGGGCCCCTGTAGACCCTCAAGTCCACCTCTCCTTTCACGGATGAGGAGATTCAGGACCCAGAGAGGTAAAGGAACTTGTCCAGGGTCATCCAGCCAGCTTGAGAAAGAGCCGGGACACAGCAACGCCCTGTGCCACTGTGACTTGGGACCACCATTTCCCTGTGGCAATGGGAGAGTTGGTTGGGCCTTAATGGGAACCACCACATCTTCAAGTGACCACTGAGAACGGGCTTTTTGATCCATACGTTTGTGGGTCAGAATCAAGTCAAAGCCCCCCCGGCTTGAGATCCATGGTCCTCTATAATCAGCTCCATTCTACCCGTTTTTGAGGCTTGTCTGCTGGTTTCACCTACCATAAGTCCTTTACTTCTATGAAAATGTTTTCTAATGCATTGCCCTCCAAACATGCCCAAATCTTCACTCCTTTGGGCTTACACAATCTGAAATAATAATAAGAGCTGGTATTTATTTATATTTTTATTGGTATTTATTTGTTATGTTCCAGGCACCATTCTGAAAAGATTTTATTTGTATGAATTTATTTAGCTTCACAGCAACCCTGTCAAGTATGTTTTATTAGCGTCCCATATAACAGATGAGGAAACTGAGGTACAGAGAGCTTAATCCAGGGGAGTCTGCCTCCACAGCTCACTCTTCCAACTTTTAGAATATGCTACCTTTCTGGATTAATGTTTTCTTTCCTTTCCTTGTATTTGTCTTTCCAGGCCCATCTTGTTTCTTCTCCAAGGAAGCTTTCCCACTGTAGGAGATTGTGTTATTATTCACAAATACTTTCCGGATCTCCCTGTTCTGTCAATGGTGGGCTTGGCCATGTCACTTGCTTTAGTCATAACATGGGTGGAATGACACTCAATGTGGAACTCACTCAATGAAACGCGAGCAGAAATGACAAGCAGCACATCCAAGCAGAAGCTTTACCAGCTGGTTCTCTCTTTTCCAGCTACCATGACAAACAGAAGTGTCCTTAATGGAGACTGTTGCATCAACCTGGGCTCCCAAATGAAGAGGGCATGGAGCAGGGAGCAGCTGGCCCATGAAGAGCAAGTTAGAAACAAATCAGATATAAACTGGAGCTATGTGAGCCACAGGTAGCTAGGGTCATTCGTTACCCCAGCGTAATGTGGCCTATTCCGACTAATCCACCTGCTCACACATCCTCAAGGAGTCTCTCCCCTCCTCCAGCACTTACTCTGTCTACCTCCCAGCGTGTGTGGACTGACATGGTCAGCCAACTTGTCACACTTCTTTCTTTCTCCCAACAGAACTGTCAATGCCTCGAGGGCAAGTCATGTGTCTTACACTTGTCTGCTTCCCCCACCCCCTTACCCACACCTAGAACAGTCTAGGCACACAGTAGGTTCTCAGCACGTGAATACCTACGGAGTTTTTGATCATTGATTTTTTTTAATCAATGAGGGTGTTTTACTGAGATCCCATGTGATCAGGCCAGGGGCTCTGGTGACCCTGTTTCCATCCTTCGTCACCCCTCTTAACATCCAGTCTCTTCTCAAAGCCACCATCTGTGCGCTTCTCCCTTTATCCATGTGCTGGGGAGCTTGGAGAACAGTGGACAGTCTTGCCTCAGAGTGGGTCTTCTCAGGCCTGGGGAGAGGATATTAAAGGTCAAAGAGCCCAACCACATGTCACTCTCAATGTCCCTCCTTGACATCCCATCCAGGTCTACATCCAGCCTTGAGATCTTGGACCCTAGCTGTCTCATCCTCAAATGTCAGCGGACTGGACAAGATGATCTCTCCAGGTTCCTCCCAACTCTAAGATCTATGAGTCCAGGCTGAGTGTTTATAGTAGTAGAATAACTAGTCAGGGGAGAGGGTGATGGGTCTGATATCTCTGCCACCTCCCTTGATGCTACTTGGCCAAAGAGAGTAAATCCTTTGAGGATCAAGTGAACAAGAGTAGTAGTCAGAATAGGATAGGTTAGCAGCAAGGTCAACAGTGAGAATAACATAAGTTAGCATCAAGGTCAACAGCGAGAATAGGGTAGGTTAACATCAAGGTCAACAGCCAGAATAGGGTAGGTTAGCATCAAGGTCAACAGCCAGGGCAAGAGGCTCATCTGAGACTATAATGGCCAGCATCATAGGAGGCTGTGGCTCCTGGAGAGTCCTTGCTCTGAAGATTGTCTCAACTGTGCATCCTGGATCCGTCCATTGGCCCCTTACCCTCCAAGGTTAATGCTTTCTTCCCCAGCCAGGCTCTTTTAGGAGGAGGGCCCATCTAAACCTATCAGCTGTCAGCATCAGCGTCTGAAGCTGGGGCTTTCACCAGTGGGCGTTGGAGGTGAGCTCATCTCCATTAGAGCCCCTTGGAAGTCACCAGGGGTTGTACAAACGGAAGGGATTATCGCTGAAATATAATTTCAACAAAAAAGGCACAATGCTCTGCTCTGCTATGATGAAATGTGTCATTAAATATAGAAATAGATCAAACACCTTCCCAGTGAACTCCTCTGGTACCAAGTATCTAGGTGAAAAGCTGAAGATCTGCGAGAGCTCACGAAATGTGAAGGGGGTGGGAGGAAAAAAATCCCTCACTAGGGAGATATACTTAACTAGACTTATAAATAGCCTGATCACAGCTCGTTTGATTAATTTGGGGAAAAGGAGTAAAAGTGTTTTGCCAATTCATCAGATTTCATGCTTTGAAAGCAGTTGCTAATGTAAATATTAGCATCCAAAATGAACAAATTGTCTTTGGTAATTAAATGCCCTAATTTACAGGTTCCATTAGCAGAGAATAGAGATAATTTTCCCCTTAAATTAACTTTTCTCCCCTCTCCCTTCCCCTGTCTTAACTTGATATTAGACATCAGTGGACGCATTTGCAGAGAGGGCAGGAGGGACTCTGGGGTTTGCTCTCTCGTGCTCTGAGTGTGGAGGGCTGAGTTAGTCCTGGAGGCAGTGCTCAGAAAGAGTAAAGAGAGTGCTGGTCCCCAGAAAGGTTAACCTCCACTGGGCGTGGCAGCGTGAACTCGATCCTGAAAAATGGCTGTTCTGGGGGTCACTGGCCTTGGCCTGCAGTGTGGGGTCAGGAGTTCTCCCAGTGACTGTGTGAGATCTGCCTCTTGTTGTCTCTTCTTACATAGAGGTGTTTCCTTTGGGAAACCTGTGCTGAGGGGAGGTGACCATTGACCTGGACCGTGAGGCTGGCTCCAACTGCTAAGTCATCATATTTGGTCTTCGTAAGACTTCTCCCTTTCAGAATTGTCTTATCCTACAAGACTCCCCTAAGGAGCCCAAGATTGTGCCCTATTGCTCAAACCTCTCAGCTGACTGCTCTCCACCAAGGGTTAGCTGTTGGCTGCTGAAGGCCAGTCCTAGAGTGTTCACATTTTCACAGGGAGCTGGAGATCGAACAGCTGACATTAGCCAAACAAATCAAGCTTACGCGAGTGGCCAGCTCCCCTTCCAGATGTGGGGGGACATGTTTGCACAGGAGGGGCTGCCTTTTCCCATCAATTCATACCCCATTTTCTATGATCCTATTTTATTCATTCAGATGGCAGCCCTATGACTCCTATTATTCTTTACGGGCTGTGACTAGGGTGCAAAATTTAAGAAAGTTCAAGGTCGACGTGTGCAGGACCCTGAGTGTGAGTTCTTCCTTTAATTTGTGCATTTGGCGCCTCACTCGTCTCACTCAGGTCCTGTCCCTGGCCTTTTGACACCCTCAAGGGAGGCATCAGCACCCCCAAATCCTCGTTGGTTATTCCACTAATATAAACGCAGAGCCTGAACTCATGGATCTTAGAGGTTGGAGGAACCGGAGAGCAACTCTGGTCCAGCCTCTGACCTTTGGGGATAAGGCAGCTAGGGTCCAGCAATGATAAGAGACTTGTGTAATTTCATACACGTGAATGGGGGTGAGGGGCAGAGTCCGACCTGTGGTTTCCCGCTGTCAGGAGACCCACTAACACAGAAGAAGGTCTACACATGGGATGTGGCTGACTCGTGGTCAGCAAGGCTCACTGCCCTTGCAAAGCTTTCACTATAATCACTGCTGCCACATCCTGTTTCCCTTTTTGTGCTTTGCCCCTAATTCGGTCACATAAATCTTCTCTTAATTCCACATGAGTCCAGCTGGAATATTTAGATGAGACTTTATTAAAGGCACGTAGATAACAAAAGGGAAAGAAGAAAAAGGAAATGAGATAACACAGATAATGAGACTGAGTTCATTCCTCTTCACTTGGGATCCTCTTTGTAATGTGCTTGTCTGAATTTCAGAGTCTGGGAAGCTAAAACTCACATTTCTAAGACTCCTTTGCAGCTAGAATTCTGGTTGAGAATTAAATTCTTTCCACTAGGTATACTTGGGTGAGATTTGGAAGGTAGAACTGAGGCCAGGGAGATTTTCCCGAGGGTTTGGCTCATGCTGCAGGCAAGCATGGTGTGGACACCTTGGGTTCCTGCAGCAGAGGTTTGGGTGCAAACACTAGCTCTGAGGATGTTGAGGGGCAGCTGTGGCCAGAGCAGCAATGGCCTCCTCATCCCTGGATTGCACTAGGGGGATGTGTGCTCTTAAATTCAATAGGTCCGCTGGAGGCTTCCGATTTCCACCTTCCGTGAGCTGCTCAGTTTGGCATCGTTTTGCACGCTCAGGGGGTCATTCCTGAAGAGCCAGGCTACCCTTACGGCAACTTTGTAACCACCAATTGCTCATGTTAAATCATTTTCTGCTTCATATAAATGGAATGATTTCTGTTTCCTGCATGAACTCCAATTGATACCCTCATTTACTTGGCTAAAGCCTGCTTTCCTGTCTCAGGTCACTTGTCCCCTGATGTCCAGTCCAGGAAATGTTTGTCATCTTCAGAGAACTGCCTCCTCCACCTATAGGGATGTCCCTTCACTCTTTGACCTTAACAGCTTGCACATGTCAGAACCAACATATTTAACCAGAAATAGCAGCAGGAGTGGCAGTGGGCCGGGTTGGGATCTTGCTTACAATTGCTTCTTTAGTACATAGGGTTTCTCTCCTGTGTTGCCCTGACCAGTTATAATTCCTCAGAGATGTGCAGACAAAGTTGAAGGCCAAGCAGCTTCTATGTGCTAGGAAGTGAGAGATCCTCTAGGCCCCAGGGTCTCTCTGGTCAAGAGAGCTGATGTCTTAGAGCACCAGGCCCAAAGCTAGGCTCCCACAAGCTTTAATGGGCTAGGCCCCCATAAATAATAGGTTGGGCCCCTACAAGCCTTAATAGTCTGGGACCCCATAGATAACGCCACTGAAAAGCAAAGAAACTCTCTTTGACAAGCTTCCTGGAAGCCCATGTCCTGAGCAGAATTTTCAGGGAGAAGAGGAAGTGGGGGTCTGAGGGTATTATCACCCTGGGATATGAGAGGGCAGAAATGACCCACAGTGACCATCCAATTATATCTAATCACATGTCTACACTTTTGTGTGCTAATTTAGACTTTGACATGTTTTCATATTCTGCGTTACTTCCATATTGCTGTGTGAGACAATACCCCGAAACTTAGTAGCTTAACATAACAAGCAGTTGACAGCACATGGTTTCTGAGGATCAGGAATGAAGAAGCAGCTTAGCCGGGCAGCTCTAGCTCAGGGTCTCTCCGGAGAGTGCAGTCAGGATGTCAGCCAGGGCTGCCATCATCTGAAGGCTCGAAGGGGCTGGAAGATCTTCTAAGTTCGCTCATGTCACCGTTGGCAGGACGCTTCAGTTCCTCACCACGTGAGCCTCTCATGCCAGCTGGCTTCCCCTAGAGCAAGTGATCTGAGAGAGAGAGCACAAGACAGAAGCTGTAGTGTTTTTCATAACCTGATCTTAGAGATGCCATACCATCGCTTCCACCATATTCTATTGGTCACGTAGACCAACACTGGTATAAGAGGGGACTACACGAAGCTGTGAATAGCAGGAGGCAGGGTCATTGGAGACCATCTTGGAGCCTGGCTACCACACATGCCTTATCTTTTTTGTCAGGGTGATGTTATTATGCATATTTTATACATAGTAAATGCTTTTGGGCAGCATACCTTATCCAGAACTAGAATTTTTTGATCCCTAAGCAAACAGTGTGAGCCGACCAACAGACCCAAAGGTAGAATTTGGTGCTTGATGTCTGAAGAAATTAGACATATTTCCATTTCTTAAATATTGCAATGTGAATATTTTAATTGCTTTGGTGAGAGGAGGAAATTTTTTAAAAAAAATCTGAAATAATATTTTAAATACATTCTTGAGCCCAGGGAACAAATTACTTACTTCTGGCTTGATCATGGTGGGTGTCGACTGTGAGACCCTCATGTGCCATGCACTTGGGTCTTTCTCCTCTGCTCCTCAGATCAGCTCTGTTCTCTCCTTTAGCGTCTCTAGGAGACGCAGTACAAGCTACCAGCCCATTAAGGTAACTTTGGAACCACTTAAGATGGGCTATTTCAAAAGGTACCGAATTCCCTGATCTTATAACTGAACCATTTAACTAGATCATCCTGTAAAGAGAAAATGCGTTAAAAATACCAGTTAATTACTTTTTTTAATTCCCAAGACACAAACAAGTCCTAGTTAACTGTCTTTGCACATTTATATATTGAGACATCAGAGTGTGACTGTGCTGCAGCCTCAGAGAGCCAGCAGGCACTTAAGTAGAGGACAAGTGACTAAGTGATGAGACCGGCTTCTTCAGTGACTTAGGGACACATACCATCAGCAGGCTATGCTCAAAGACCTTGGGAAGACAATCCTTGAACCAAGGCCTTGTTAGCAATTCCTTTCTGGAGAACGCACATTGTTGCCCTAAGTCGTGTGGTGTACCTTGGTTAGAAGTATCAATACTAAGAAATGTTAATTAAGCCTCAGTCCTGTCTTCATGGGCCAGATGAGTAAAATTCAAAAGCAGGTTCAATTTTCTCCTTGGAAGCAATTAGCCTTAAAGAAATCCCAGGGACTAAAAACTTTAATAAAATACAATTTTAGAGCTTCAAAATGATCATCTTTTTTTCCACCTCGGCTTTTGGACTTTAGAGCTGATAACATGACGAAGGGCCTGTATTGGGAGGGCCTCTTAGAATCCGATCATGTCACATCAAATACATCAGATAGAGCTGGTTTTTATGGACTGGTCCAGAACCTTTTACTTCAGGAGTGACATTTCACTCTTTTGAAACCCAGCTATGTAGTGGTCCCAAATTTTTGGAAACAAACATATATTGGATTAATAAATGAGTAAATGGTAAGTCCCAGCCAAAGTAAATTTCACCTATTGATGCACAGAAGTTCAAGCTCTTTATCAATGGGGGAGCCTCTTAGGCCTGTCTCAGAGCCTGGGCACCTTTACTTTTTGTACCACTGAAGGAAGACCAATTGTCTGGCTTCTGGATAATCGATATACTAGAATCAGTGAAGTAAAAAGGGAAGCTGCTGCCAGAGGAAGGTAGTGACCCTAGTGAAACATGACTGGTGAAGCCCCCCGAAGAGGGCAGAGACAGGACACTTACGGAAAGCAGATACGAACTCAAAGATGTACGGTACTCAGGGTTATGAAGAGACTTGGGGCAGATGGCCCTAGATACTTTCTCAGTTTTGAAGGAATTAATGCATTATAGCTCAGTGCAAATTCACTTATTCATTCTTTCTTTCAAAGAACATTTAAGTGTCAAACAGGTGCCAACAATGAGGCAATGGGGCACTACTTGGGTAAAATCTAAGGTCTTCTAGCTCTGCTCTCCTGTAATTATTTGTTGAGCATTCCATAGAAAACCCATGCTGGCCATTCTACAGTCTCTGAGCCTATTTCCAGGTGCCACTAAATAAAGAGCCTGACTCGTATTCGGTTTACTCTAAAAAGAAGGCAGGGAAGCCTAAGCTGCTTTGGGAAGATTTTCATCTCGATGGACATAACAAGCAGGCGTTGGCACTCATCTCATCTGAGACCACAATCTGGTGGAGCAGCACCTTCCCCAAGAGGCAGGAAATGAGGTATTACCATGTATGTGTGTGGAGCATGTGAAGGAGTAAAGGCTGAGTGATCTAGTTTCTATCGTGGGGCTGGAGCACAGGTACATAGTGGGAGAGTCAGAGCCTCCTGGGAAGACAGGTGAGAATACCCCAGAACCATAGTGGTCATTGAGGCAAGCCCTTAGCCACAGTTTTGGTGGGATCAAGAAAATGGCAGCCCATGAACATGGAAACACCAATAGTGGGGCCCTCTTTCAAGGTCAGGCAGAGTACAGGACCACCTCCCATGTGATCATCTAATCCTGTTACACCAGTAGACAATTTGACCAGCAGAACTTTGAATTTGAATAATTTTAAACCATATGTTGATAATATTTTCTTGAAGTGTCTAGCCTTTCGAATGCAGTCTGGGTTTACTAAAAGATTTCTTTATGCCCTCCTGCATCCTCAGCAAATGCCAGGCTTCTCTCAGAGTTGTAAGGTCTGTAAATTGGAAGAGACTCCAATAAACCCACTTTATCAAAAATGATTTGGGGCCCCTTAGTGTGCTATTTTTTCAGAGTCCCTCCATGGGCACACGCAGGTACAGTGCCATTGCCCTCTGCCTGTTACAAGGAGACTCCAAGCTGCACCGAGTGATGGGCCCAGGGTGGAGATGGTCTGGTGTGCTATGGCCAACGGCAGCTTGAACGTACAACAGAAAGGAACAGCACCCCAGCAAACTGAACCACGCCTTGTTTTTCTTCATTTTACAGAAAATGGAGAGTGTTGTTTTGGGAGGACTATTAGATTACTAGAGGACTATATAGTCCATATGGAGTATCAAGGACTAGATCCCCTTTTTGCAGCTGAGGGCAGGAGAGTTGGTGAGGTTCAAGAACATTTCCTAGTCATATGGGAAGTTAGAGGCAGAGCCAGACCTGGGCCTTGTGTCTTCTCTCTCTTAGACCACACATCTAGGCAGGTAGATGATCTTCATTTCCTGGGTGGGGAGCTAAGGTTTAGAGAAGGTTAATGACTCATCTAATGACACACATGTGATGATTATTTAATCTCCTGAAGAATAGTTTTCTAGTTTCCAAGGTGGAACCCAGAGCTGGTTCTTTCTTTCCAACTAGGTGGGCCCTTACGTAGAGACACCAATACACCAGATGGGAGTAAGAGCAAATTTTGTTGCCTTTTCCTAAGAGCCTAAGACTCTTTCAGAGGAGGAGGCAGTGTCAGGATGGGGTTCAGAGCATGGATGCTGGAGCCAGATAACTCCTCATAAGCTGCGCAGCCTTGGATGAATTAATCTAACTTCTGTGTGCCTTAATTTCTCATCTGGGAAATAGAGCCAGTATTAGAATCTATTTCATAAAGGTGTTGAGAGGGTTAAAGGAGTTAATACATGCAAAAGCCTTTAATATAGTGCTTGGCAAGGGTTAGCTGTCAAGCTGTCACTTAGCCAAGAGGACAGTAAGGGTTATAGCTTTTAGTTTTCTGTACAGGATATGGTACCTTCTAGTTTCTCATTATAAGGTGGAAAAATAGGTGCAAGTTGATCTTCTTGATCCAAATGTTCATGGTATAAAAAGCTCCATATAAGTGACATGAAGTCAAGAAATAAGCAGAACTGGCAATCCTCTATTAGCCACTTGAATTCTAATTCAAGACAATTGATTTGAATTTGGCCAATGAATCAAGCCTTTGATGACATCAGGCATTGACCCCAGAGCTGTATCTTGTTAACATATGGTGCGTTCTTGCTAGTGGCACTGGCTTTACAGGCTACACTGGTCTACACTTGACCATGGCAGAGAGCTGAGTTAGATGAAGGGAAATGGATTTGAGAGATACATCTTGTGTATTACAGGCACAAAGTCTCCTCTCCAAGATCTAAAGCAGGTCCCAGAGTTGAGGGTTTAATTTGAATTTCATTCAGACAACTTGATGAATATTCTTTTTTTTCTCCACCAATTTTTACTCCTCTGTACATCAATCTGACCATGCTCAGTCTATACTGCGTTCAGTTTAGCAAACAGTGGCTGTGAGCCATGTTCTAGAACTCAGTGACTCAGATGAATGTGAGCCACTTCCTGCCCTCAAGGAGATCACAGCCTGTTTGGGGAGGTAGACACCCATAGGTAGGGGTGTGAACCCGCAGGAGGGACACCTAACGAGCCGGAAGGGATGAAGAAGATCTCTTAGCCTCCAACCCCTTTTGCTTCCCTCTCCATCTACTACCCCATCTCTCTGATCCTCCTTTCAGCAAAACTCTTCAGAGGGCTTCTCTCTACTTGCCATCTCCAATTTCTCTCCTTCCATTCTCATCTGAACTCACTCCATTTAGGCTTCTGCCCCCTCCTCTCCAGTGAGACTGTTTTTGTCAAGTGACCATATTTCTAGGGCTAATAGCCAGTTTTCAGTCCTCATTTATTCGAACACTCAGCAGCATTGAACACAGTTGATCACTCTTTTTCCTAAAAACACTTTCTTTACTTGGCTTCTAGGGCACCCCACACTCCTGTTTTCCCCCCTGTTGTTTTGGCTGCTGCTTCTCAGCCTCCTCATCTCCTTGACTACTTGATGTTGGGTCCCCTAGGGCTTAATTTATGGATTTCTCCTTCTCTAGCTACACTCACTCCTCTGGTGGTCTCATCCAGTCTCAACTGTATGCTGAGGACTCTAAAAATTTTACCTCTAGTCTGAACCGCTTTCCCAATTCAAGATTCATATATTCAGCTGCCTTCTAGACATCCCTACTTGGATGTTTAACAAGCATTTCAAACTATCCATGTCCCATACGAGGTATTGATCTCCTAATCCCCAAACCTGCCATCTTCCTGTTTATTCAGTTAATGGTAACACTATCCTTCCAGTTGCTCAGGTCAAAAACTTTTGAATTACCCTTAACTTTTCTCTTTCTCTCATACTCCACGTTCTTCAGCAACTATGCTTATCTTTACCTGAAAATGACATCTAGAACATGACCTCTTCTGATCACCTCCACTGCCACGCTAAGCCATTGTCATGTCTTATCCAGAATATTGCAGTAGTCTCCTCTTAATTGGTCTCTCTGCTTCCATCCTTGCCCCTCTTTTGTTGACTCTTAACATAGAAATCTATTAAAAGATTGTCAGATCATATCATTCCCCAGCCCCACCCTCTTCCCACCCATGACTCTCATCCCAGGGTCTGAGCCAAAGTCCTTATGGTGGTCTGCTGAATAATATTCCATTGTATTAATAGACCACATTTTGTTTGTATATTCATCTATTGATGGGTACTTGAGTTGTTTCCACCTTTTGGTTATTGTGAATAATGCAGCTATAAACATTGGCATCCAGGTACCTCTTCAAGTCCCTGCTTTCAGTTCCTTTGGGTATATTCCTAGGAGAGGAATTGCTAGGTCATATGGTAATTTTATGTTTAACTTTTTGAGAAACTGCCAAACTCTTTTCCACAGTGGCTGCACCACTTTACATTCCCATCAACAATGCACAAGAGTTCCAATTTCTCCACCTTCTTGCCAACGTTTGCTATTTTTTGTTTTTTTGACAGCTGCTCCCCTTCTTGTTTTTCCTTGAAGAGGTCAACTATCCTCTGGTCTTGCTGCCTTGTGCTTCCTGTTCCTTTTACTTGGAATGTTCTTCTCCCGCCAATCTGCATGGTTTACTCTACCATCTCCTTCAAGTCCTTACTCAAAGGTCTTTGCTAAGCACCCTATTGAAATTGCGCCTCTACTGCCAGAATGCCCTATCACCTTCCCCCTGCTTTAATATTTATCCATGGCATTTACAGCTTCTAATTCACTGGATAATTTGCCCTTTCTTTATTATCTGTCTTAGCCCCTTCCCCATCCTTTGAGGGCAAGGATTCTTTGAAACTTGTTTTCTCACTGCTCTACCCCAGTGCTCAGACTAGTGCCGGTTTTTTAAGGCGAAGGTATTATTGTCAAAAATAATTGTGAAATGAATGAATGATGTCTGAGCTGGATCTTAAAGAGTGAGTTGTACTAGGCTAGGCAGAGAAGGAGAGGGGAGGGAAGAGGTTTTCTATGTCAAGGAAACAAGTAAATTGCCACGAGTTAGACCTGCTTAATGAAATGGATGAGGGTTTCCTGGAGGCAGAGACCCCCACAGTTACTGAGCATATCATTAGATTTTCTTTGCTCACCCTTAGTTACCACCTGTTTCCCCTGCAAGCACCCTGAGTTGCTTATATGCTGAATAGTGATCACTGGAACCTGCTGAGCTCTAACAATGTGGATTTTTTTGTTTTAATTGAGGTAACATTGGTTTATAATATTATATAAATTTCTGGTATACATCATTATATTTTGACTTCTTTATAACAAACAAAAAAAATCTCAAACCAACAAACAAATGGGACTAAAACAAACTAAAAATCTTCTGCACAACAAAGAAAACCATCAACAAAACCAAAAGACAGCCTACTGATTGGGAGAAGATATTTGCAAATCATATATCTGATAAGGGGTTAATATCCAAAATATACAAAGAACTCATACAACTCAACAACAAAAAGACAAATAACCCAATTAAAAAATGGGCAGAGGATCTGAACAGACATTTTCTCAAAGAAAATATACAGATGGCCAACAGGCACATGAAAAGATGTTCAATATCATTCATTATTAGAGAAATGCAAA
Source organism: Equus asinus (assembly GCF_041296235.1). NCBI lineage: Eukaryota > Metazoa > Chordata > Mammalia > Perissodactyla > Equidae > Equus > Equus asinus. The sequence goes on from NC_091796.1 coordinate 27,657,597, forward strand.
TCAAAACCAAAATGAAACATCACCTCATCCCGTAGAACGTCTGTAATGAACAGGACAAGAAATAACAAGTGTTGGAGAGGATGTGGAGAAAAGGAAACTCTCGTGCACTGCTGGTGGGAAAGTAAATTAGTGCAGCCACTATGGAAAACAGTATGGAGATTCCTCAAAAAAATTAAGAATGGAACTACTGTATGATCCAGCTATTTCACTTCTGGGTATTTATTCAAAGAACAAGAAAACAATGCGGATATTGATAGCTAAACATAGTCTAGCGATCTCATGAGAGAGGGGAAAGCCTATTATCTGTACCTGGAAATAGACCTATACAGTTGCCACCTTGATGTTATTTTTGTTACTATTACTATCAGTACTAAATACAGGAACTTTTAGCCCAAGGCTCTTAGCCAATGCTGCCGCCTCCATGTTGCCCCCTAGTCGAATTAGAGTGGGCCGGAAACTCCCCGCATCTCTATCAGCACTTGGCTTTCCCCCAGACCGCTGTGCTGCCTGCTCTGTGCCTATCCCCAGGCTCTTCTGCTCCCAAGGAACTTGGAGCACCACCGGGAGACACATGAAAGCATGACCATGCGAGTCAGGGGCAGAGTAAGTCAGGTGGCCCTGTGACAAGTGCTGAGGAAGTTTTCCTCATCTCTCCTTCCACTCTTTTCTTCCAGCTCCACAGAGTAGCAGCTGGTTCAAGGACTCAGTCAGACTTAAGGGCAGATGAAAAAAGAAGGAAGAAAGAATGGGGAAAATAGTGTTTCTGGTCTATTTTCTAAGCCCAAACCCTACAAGAAGGGCTTTCCGGGCTCCAAAGACGCTATCTGAATATAGCTTCTTTAGATACAGAGATGAAACACCTCCTATCACATCCAAAGGCAGCCCTCCTCTTGCCCTGGTACCTCCGTTGACAGCAGAGAACAAGGATCTGAGCACACAAGCAAATCTGAGAGAGTTATTTTGCAGCACCCCACAGCCACCCCTGCTTCTGGCCTGACCCATTTTCTCCAACTACACTGTGGCTCTAATCATCCCCGCTCTGCTCTCCATCTTGCCTAGAGGCTATTAGAGTTCATTAGATTAAAAAAATCTATAAACTACTTTGAGCACCTCAGAGGTAAGTGCTCTATAAGTACAATGTAATAATAATAATGCTACAATAATTACCTTGATTAATTTATGCATAAGACAAAAAAAGATTCTTAATTAAGAGACATTCCAACAGCGTGAACACAGGTCCCATATATTGGAAAGTAATACCACCAGCAGGAAATCTAACTCTGGGCCAGATTGACAAGGACAATGAGACACTCACCCTCACTCTCAGTGCCCTCTGAGTGTTTCATGTCACAGGTGATGACTAGGCTTTGGCCAATAGGCTGGAAGGGCAGAAAATGAAAGGGAGGAGTTTGGTGTTGTAATTACATAAAACACAGACTAAGTTAACTTGATAACACTCTTATTGAACGCAAGTAATTAAGAGCCAGTGGTAAGCTAGTCAGTGACATCAATAAAATGAATTAGTTTTTTTAAAACCTAGTCAAGACAAGATTTATGGCATCACCTGTGGATGGGCATAGATGTAGGCTAGAATAAACGTTTTGTCACCCTCCCCTCTTTCCACCATCAGGGTCCCAGTGCTACTGGGGAAGAGCTGTGCGCTTTCAGTGTTGTAGGCATATTGAAGGATACACTGGAATGTGAAGCTGCTTAAGATATGTCCTCTTTAGCCACAAAGTTCTCCCAAGACGTGGCAGCTCTTCCAACACCAAGGTGTGCATCATACTTTATAGAGAAATGAAAAAGGAGTTCAGTACCTCTCAGGAAAACAACCACAAATTCTATGATCCATCCTCTCTTTGTCCAGCCAATATTCAGTCTTCCCAAAGAGAGGATTTGGGTGGGCCAGCGTGCAGCATTTGTGATGAAGTGTTTCTGCATGGCAGAATACTATAAGCCAGGCTACCTTAGGAGCAGCCTGATGCCTGGGCCATCCATGGTTGCTGCAGGTTGTGCACTGGACAGGATCAGATTTGCCATGACTAGGGTAGCAAGGGTGGTTTAACCAACAAAGCGGGCTACAGGACTTCTTTTAACACCCTATTTTGTGAGAAAGAACTTGCTGGTGGGCCACCATCCTTGAAGGAAACCATGTATGTAGTGGGCTAAAGTCCTTCCTTTAGCCTGTCCTGGACAATTTCCAGCCCCATCCCCTGGAGAAAGCTAGAAGATTATTGGGAGGCTAAAATAAGTAGTAACGTTCCTCTTTAACAGCTAAGCAGAAATCGGAAGGTCTATCTACAAGGGGTCAGAAATGGCTGGATCAGGTGAAAAGAAGCAGGGAAATGTGTGCATGGTTGGTAGGTGGGGTGGGGAGAGGGTAAATGTAAAACTGGCAGGTTATAAAAATAATTTTGAAGTCACGTATAAATGTTGTTTAATCAGATTGCTGTCCTAACCTCTAGCACTGAGAGAATTGGCAGTTCCGTAGTAAGGAAACAGGTCATTTTGGATCTGAGAGAACTAGTTAGGAATGGGCTAGAGCAGGAAATTGCAATGGGGGAATTTTTGCGGCTAGGGTGCAGCAGGAACATCCTGTATGAGAGGATCAGGCAGCATCAGCAGAAGGCTAGAGGGACACAGAATGGGAAGATGCCATAGTTAATTTTATCTTCCTGAAATTTATTTAGGTCAATCCACCCCCCACTTTCTCAAGGGCTGAGGCCCTTGATTACTCATTGCCCATAGTAAGTTGGCTCTATGGAAGGGCTGAAATACACAGAAACTCAGTCTTCCTCTGCCTGCAGTTGAGTGGGGTTGGGCCATTTATGCTGAGCACACACATCACCCAATCCAGCAATCAATGCACTTCTATTGCACCAGGTTACAGAGATGAATGAGATCCAGCACTGGTCCTTGGGTACCAAATTATATATTTGAGGGATATAAGCCATGAGTGAAAGATTGTAATGTTTCCAATTCTTCCCCCTCCCCTGTAGCCACACTCTTTTCCCTATAACGTCTAATGCCCTCTCATCCTGGACAAGTGAACTACCCCACCACTCAACAATGGGCTCAACCATTGTAATTTTGGCCAATGAGATGTTAGCAAGTGAGATGCTGAAATGGGTTCTCCTGAGCCTTTGCCATCTGCCAACATGCTCAGCCTGATGGAGGGAGAGACACGTGGGGCAGAGTTGAGTCATCCGAGTCACTCCAGCTGAGGCCAGTGCAGACCAGACACCAGCCAGCTGGTGCCACATGCATAAGCTCAACTGAGACCAGAAGAATCACCCAACTGAGTCCAGCTTAAACCTGGAAACTGCAGACTCAAGAGCTAAATAAATGCTTATTGTTTCAAGCCACAGAGTTTTGGGGTGGTTTATCACAGCATTTTTGTGGTAATCAGTATAAATATGAAAAGATACCTAATGATACAAACGAACATGTGCAAAATACTGAAGTTCACTGCGCTGGGAGAAAGAGGGACCTGAGTTCTGGTCCCAGCTCTAACTAGAGTGTGACCTGGGGCACGTTGGTTTTTGACTCCAGATTCTCTTCTGTGGAAAATGAAAGGATTAGATTAGATTTGACTAATTGGGGTTCAAGGGTCAGTTCCATGGAGTCTTTGAACGTTGTGAAATTGGATGTGTGTTTGGTAGGTTGTGTTTTTGTGGGAGAGGATCAGTTCACAGCTTTCATCAGATCCTTAAGGGGACTGTGATCTCAGCAGTAAGAGCTCGTGGGTGAGAAGCTCTCTGAGGGCTGCCAGGCTCCGGTCTTCAGGCAGGGCTTCTGTGTCGACTGAGCACGGGATTTAGGACTGAGCTGCCCTGCAGGCTGGGGTAGACAGGGAAGGTTTCCCATCTACTCGCCTGTGGTTTGGACTCTGGCTACTGTGGGTAGAGTCTGAGTCATGGCCTAGGATCCACAAAACACTTCAGCTCAAAATGAGGCCCTGTGACTGCTGTGACATTCTAGAGCTGTGCCTGTGAGCTCTGTGTCCTCTCCCTTGTCCCCCTTGCTTCTCCCTCCGCCCACCTCTGTCTGACCAGTCCTTGATGGTCTTTTGCAGCTGCCCCCTTCTCTCTGAAGCCTTTACCCCCTGCCCAGTCAGCCTGGTCTCTCCTTTAAGCCTCCACACTGTTCTGAGTCATCATGCCCTTCTAGGTTGGTACTGAATTCTGTAGTGTCTGGTCTCCCCAGCTGGACTCTAAGCTCCTTGAAAGCAAGAGCCATTCCTTCTGTTTCTCAGAGGCCTTCACAACCCTGAGCAGAGCACAGCAGCTGGGCACGGCCCTGGGGCGATGGTGGTGCCAGTGCCAGTCCTCAGAACGCTCTGAAGTAAGCAGCTTGTTTTCAGGCTCCTCCTCCACCCCCACGAGTACCCTCTCCACTGCCCAGCCTTTCACTGACCCCCTTATTGTCCACTCTGGCCCTTCCTTTCCTAGATGGCAGCTGAGGTCTGTCCTATGCCTCTCTCCTCTTCTCGTGTAACTTTCTGCAATCTTCAAGGCCCCTTTTAGGTGTCAGGAGAATTGATTCTAGCTAAAGTCTTAATGGCTAATAACAACGTCTCCCCTGGGTACGAATTCTGCATTTGGACTGAAGTTCTCGATGTTCTCATCCATAGGAATGACTAGACTTCATGATCCATGAGACAGGCTGCTGGGGGTAAAATTTTTAGAGCATGGAGTTCATGGTGTCCCTCAAATTACACTGCCAAGCCATTTGGCATTTTAGGCTATTCTACAAGGGGACTCGGAGGGGCTGAGAGACAGGAGAGGCACAGAGCTTTCTACTTGCAGGACCACCTTAGGCTGCTGCTCATGTTTTCTGTCATCTATAGTAAGCAAGTCTGTGACATGGATCTTGACTTCAGAGCTGCTGTGTGGCACATGCTAAAACTACACCTCAAGTATTCTATCTTCTCTTCAGCTTGCTGTCATGTTATAATGTAATATAATCAAATCCTGTAGACTGAAGAATCCCCCCAAATCATCTGGTCCAGGGTCCTGTCTGTGATGTACTTAGTTATTATCATCATCTTCTCCATTTCAAAGATGGGGCAAGTGATGCTCAGAGGGGATGCAGGACTTGCCCAGCTCCCACAGTTGTTAAGAGAAGGAATTGGGCCCAGAACCCCGGACTCCAGTCTCTTCACAGGGCTCTTCTCCATCACAGAGCCCTTGTGTTACAGACTTTCATCTTGTTCTCACTCTCAGCTTTAAGCCGTTAGTACATCCATTGCCCATGAATTATCCTGGCCAGTGTAGAAGCTTATCACGAGGCAGGCAAAACCAGGTGTGGCTGGTTTTATGAAGTGGGGTGTCATGAAAAGAGTTATATGCCGATTGCATCTTTATAACCTGTGTTTTATCTACACACCTGAGAGAAGTCAGTTAAAGGAATCCCTGGGTGACAACCCTAATATTCTCATGCCCGTATCAGTTGGAGTGGTTATAAGAAACATACCGTACTTCAACCCACACACTCAGGTAGAGGCGTATTCACATGTGCAGTTAAATTCTCAGTTAGCAAGGGTGAAAAAGCATGTGAATTAACACCTGGATGTGCAAGACACAGGCACTAGAAGTCTGCTGGTGTAGAATATGTCCCTGCAAAGGGAACCTGGTGGCCTGGGAACCGGGACACTTGGGCTCTTGTCCCAGCTCTGCCAATGATCAGTGACTTAGCCCTCTCTGGGCCTCGGTTGCATTACCTGCAGAGTAAAAGGTCAGCATGGATCAATTTCTAGGTCTTGGTTCCATTCTGACATCATAGGACTCTATGCATATTCATGCACACAAAATGGTCCTCAGCCACACGGGAAGTGTGACCCTGCCTGAGGCAATTTGCATGGAACAGAAATCAAATCCATAAGCTCAGAGATGAAGCATCAGTAGTGGAATTTCCAGTGTTATTATTATGGGAAGTACGGGAACAGTGTTGGGGGCAGAGAGCGAGGTCTGCTAGGTGCCCCTGGAAGCACATCCCACAGACGGTGCCCGATCTGCGCAGAGCCATGGTGCTGGGATGGCGCACATGGCACCTGCTCTTGTGGGTACTGCAGGTCCCCAGTACCCACCTCGGGCTCCAGGTACAAACTTCGGGGGTCTGTGGGCTCACTGTTGGCTGGCTGTTTAGTTTTAATGCCCCAAACCAATTTTAAATAAAATAAAGGAATCCCCTAAATATTCTGTATGGGGCTTGCTTTTTTTTTTTAGAGGGACATTTCAAGACTAGTTTCACACAGGTTTAGTCGAAAGGGAAATTAAACTCTACATTTAAATGGAGATTACGCACAAAGAAATCCATTAGTTTCAATATTTCTCAGCAGGAGGCCTCAGAGTTATTTAAATAAGTTTAGATATTAAACCTAAAGTAGCCATTAAAGCAATGTGGATTTGTTTGTCTGTTTTTCTTTTTCCCCCTGAAATCTTTCTTTCCAGCTGACTGAAAAAATCCATTGCTTAACCAATGGAGGATATTTTAATGCATTAAAAAAAATCCAGGGACTTTTTAATATAGCACTTTCTTTGAATTTTTAAGTACCATGTTACAGAGTACTTATTACAGCCGAGTGTCATCTTTTGGACGGATTAAACTCCCAGCGTTTTCCCTTCCCCACCCCGACCTTGGGCCAAACAGCGCTAATATAAACACCGACATTAAACCATATTGGCTATGGAAGAGTCTTTGATTGTCATTGAGATTATTTTAAAAGTTATTTAGGTCCCCCTGTTACATCTCTGCAAACCACTGAGAAAATGTTGCGCTGGGTTTCTCTTTGCGACATTTCTTTGGGGATTCATAAATATTGATTGTACCGTAAAAAATTGATGGAATCTTGAAACAGACTGCAGTTGAGGCAGCTGGGGAATTTACTCAATTTTTCTCAATCGCTGCAGTCTATAAAAAGAGGAGATTTTGCAAATTGTTTCTCACCTTGTCTTTTTAGTATTTAATAGCTCTCAATTCTATAGCCTTCTGAACCATGCACCGGGCATGTTTTCTATCAAAACCGAATCAGGCCTATTCAATGGGAATTAAAAGGCAGGAACGGGTTATGAAGGGGTTAAACTCTGTCCTGTTCTCTAGCCTCTCTCTTTCCACCTTCTCTGGGTTTATCTGTGTCCTTCAGTTTGGGTTGTATTAATGCTACATCTATCCCACAGATGCCCATATTGTGCCCAGGGTCCCCCCTTCACTTCCAAGGGCCATGATGGAAATAGGCCAAAGGCATGAAGCTGTGTATGGTGCAGCCTTTCACCACATCTGGTAGCTATTAAACCACACTCCATCAGGGCACCTCTGCTCCCTCTTGTGTGTACAGCAAAGCTCTTTTCCATCCTGGCCTTTGAAGCCCTTTGCCCACCATCTGGCTCCAAACTACCTCTTTAGTCTTATTCTCACAACTCTCCTTCTGGAACCCTAGTTTCTTTGCTCATGAGTCCCCTCACTGTCCCTCAAACCTACATCACCTTTCTTCTTACAGCCCTTGGCTTATTCTTTTCCGTTATGCCTGCAATTTTCTCCTTACCATCTCCTTCCGTGGCAGGCAGAATAATCCCCCACTGCCCCAAGATGTTTATGTTCTGATTCCCAGAACCTGTGAGGATGTTAGGTTACGTGGCAAAGGGGAGTTAAGATTGCTAATTAGCTGACCTTAAGATAGGGACGTTATCCTGCATTATCCCTTTGAGCCCAATGTCATCACAAGGATCCTTGAAAGTAGAAGAGAGCATTGGAAAGTAGAATCAGAGAGATGGCAGCAAGAGAAGGACTCGGCCCAAAACTGCTGGCTTTGAAGGATGGGGCCATGAGCCAAAGAAAGCAAGTGACCTTTAGCAACTGGAAAGGAAGCTGGAAAAGACAAGGAAATAGATTCTTTCCTAGAGCCTCTAGAAGGAGCTCAGCCCTGCAAACACCTTGCTCTTACCCAGGGAGACCGTGTTGACCTTCTCACCTACAGAATTGTAAGGTCATATATTTGTGTTGTTTGAAGCCACTGAGTTTGTGGTGACCACCTCTTCATCACCCTTAAGGTAATCACCCTTAATCACATATACAAAGTCCATTTTGCCATATAGGGTACATCACAGGTTCCAGGGAATAGGACCTGGCTATTTTTGCAGGCCATTACTCAGCCTCCGACACTTGGTAACAAGAAGGAGGCAGATCTGCCAGCTCCTGGGAAACAAAGAACCTAAGGCTAACAAGAGGATGAGTCCAGGGTCAATTGACATTGAGACTGTCGTTGGGTTCAATGTTGGGATTTCTCTGCGGGGGCAAAGGATGTGGCGTTGGTCTTACAGATCTTAAATTAATCATCCTTGGAATCAAGTAGAGCTTCCTTTGTCTTGGCCATCTAATTATTTTTCTCTTTGTGCAGTTTGCAAACCGAGGTCTAGTGACTTGCCCGAGATTATAAATGGGTGGTCAATTTATAAATCACATGTGGCACCTAAATGGGCTGGAAATAAACTCTACTTGGAGGGGAGTGTCTGTGGCCTCAGGTGCCCTAATTGATGGGAACTGACCCTCCATGACAATCCCCACTTCACTCAATAAGACACAAATTATTAAAAGAACCACTGCTTGGGTTCTATAATTTTGGGGTGGGAGTGCCCTATGAACTTTCCAAAATTATATGCAATTTTTTTTGGTATATGGGGAGGTCCCTTTTCTTTTTCCTTTGGTAAGGAAGATTGACCCTGAGCCAACATCTGTCCAATCTTCCTCTCTTTTTGCTTGGGGAAGATTGTCACTGAGCTAACATCTGTGACAATCTTCCTCTATTTTGTAGGTGGGATGCTGCCACAACATGGCTTGATGAGTGGTGTGTAGGTCTGCACCCAGGATCTGAACCTGCAAACCCCGGGCTGCCAAAGCAGAGCACATGAACTTAACCACTACACTACTGGGCTGGCCCTGGGAGGTCTGTTTTTTAGAGAGAGGGTTTGTATCTTTCACTAGATTCTTAAAGGGATCCATGACCGAAAAGTTAAGATCAAGGTTAAAATGAGGCTGATGTTAAAAAAAAGAAAAGAAAAAAGAAGAAGAAGGAAAAACATCCCTGAACAGGTCATTTATAAAGATACCTGGAAAAAGTGACTTCATTCATTCATTCATTCATTCATTCAGCATTTAATTTCTGTTAGCAGGCTCTAGGGAGTGAGGGGTTAGAAGTAGGAATAGATGAAAGAGAAGACAAGGCCTCTGCCTTCAAGAACTGAGGGTCTACGTTTGCCCTGACCTTGGACACCGAGATACTTTGCCGCTTGAAAGTACTGTGGTCATTATCGCTCTCCTCGCTCAAAGCATCGTGCATCAGATGTGTATTCTGCGAAGAGCCCTGGGCTGGGGCTGGCCCCTGCCCTCAGGGAGCTTGCAGTCTGGTGGAGTAGCTGAGAGCTGTGCATGGAGGGTTTGAGTGCCAACCATACAAGGGAGCTTGGGACCAAGGTTAAGTGATCTGAGGGTGTGGAGGAGGGAGGGCTCCTTCTGGGATGGGGATGGCCTCAAGGTGGTGGTTGGGCCTATAGGAGAAATGATGAGTAGCCAGAGGGAGTGGATGTTTTGGAAGGCTATTCCAGGCAGGAAGAGCAGAATAATAAGCAAAGAAGCAGCGCAGAATCTCTCATGCCTATGAGGGAAGCCAGGAGGAGTGCAGTCTGGGGATAAGAGATAGTATTTCAGATCTCTGGATTTCCCTTAATCATGGCCTCCAAGACCTGGCCCAGGTGTGGCCTATTCCTGCACTCAACTCTTCTCCTGTGCTCCCAGCCCTAACCCTGAACTTCACTCTCTCATTCAACCAACAGCTCTGTTACCTCTAAAGCTTTCCATGATGAATGCTGCCCACTTGAGCTCCAGGGAAAGTTGGCCAGGACAGAGGGCAGAATCCAGCCCCATGCTTACCTGGACTGCCGTGTCTGGCAGGATCCAGGAGGGCATCATGATAGGGATGAGGAAGCAAAGGCCTTGCCCCGTCTTTCCTGCAGAGCCAGTGCAGCAGGAAGCTTTGGTCAGAGGGATTTTTGCCTGGAAGAAAAACAGGCCGTGAGATCAGGAGACCCCAGATTTTCACCTAAAATTCGGCTGGTTTCTCTGGTCCACACCAGCAGCCTTTCACTGGCACAAAACCCCATTCTCAGACTCCTGCTGGCTGCAGAAGTCAGCTCACCTCTCTAAATTTCCTTCCTATCCAGAATCTTAGCCCCCCAGTTCTCATTTCCTCAGCAGATCTCCAATGCCTTCAGATGAATGATTTCCCTGTTTATGTGGCCTATCCGCTTGTTCTTGGCAGGAACACCGGTCTGCCTCAAGCTGCTGTATCCCACCAGGAAGCAGAAACCCTTTCCGTCTTTGCTTTTGAAGGATGTATTCAATGTGGGAGTTTCATGTTGGCAGTTTCTTTCTTCAGGACTTTGGATATACTATTCCCTGTCTTCTGGCTTTCATGATTTCTGTTGAGAAGTTGGCTCTAAGTCGGCCGTAAGTCTTATTCTTTCTCTTTGAAGGTAATATTTCTTTTTCCTCTGGCTGCTTTAAGGATTTTCTCTGCTCTGGTACTCCAGTCCCAGAGAAGTTAATTTTGTCACCATGTCCCAAATGGCTCCTGTGCTCTCCTCTGTATTTTCCATCCTTTTGTCTTTCCATGTTATTATCTGACCTATAACCAGGCCCTCAGGCCCTCGCCTAGTTCAGGTCCTCACGACCCCTCATCTGGATCCCTGCTCACTAAACCCTTGCACTAGTCTTCCTGTTTCACTTCCCTGCTTCAAGAATTGCTCTCCTCTAATCCATTTCTCCATCCTCTAGGTCTTGTGAGCTTTCTAACACCAAATCTGACCTTGTCATTCCTCCATTTAAGAGATCGAGTGATTTTCTATTTCCTGTGGGTAAGGAAATTCCCAGCTTCTTAATCTGGGATTCAGGCCTCTGCAGATCTCTGGGCTGATCTCGCATTATTTTCTGCCTTTAACCTCGTGTTCTGAGAATCCTGATCAGTTTCAAATTCTCCCATGTCACTGAACACACACACACACACACACACACACACGCATACACTCCCCAAATTATTCCTCTACCATATGCCTCTATTCATGCAGCTCCTTCTGTCCAGAAAGCACTTCTATCCCTTTTTGTTTAACTAAGCCACATTTATTCTTTTAGCCACGGCTCATCATTCTCACCTCCAGGAAGCCTTCCTGTCTCATCTCTTCTCCCCCACTCCTGTTGCTCGCATAATACACTTTGCATGTCTCTATCACCACACTGGACACAAATAACTCCCTAACTGTCTGTCTTCCCCTCTAGATTGCAAGTTCTTTGAGCAACTGCATCTTATTCACTTTTATATCCCCAGAGACCAATACCTTGCATGAGCCATAGAAGGTACTCAATAAACGTTTAAATGATCAGGGAATTAATAAATAAATTTTTATGAAAAGTTTCACATCTTTGTATGAGACAACAATGTTGGTCCTGTTCCAGGTGTGAGAAAATGCAGACTAAGCCGCCCTGTCTCTAACCCACAGGGCTCTAACAGCACATATGTCTGACCCAGCCCACACTGACTTTCTCCCTTCCTTCTCTTAACTCTTTTGCAGTCAGAGTCGTTAACACATGTTCCAGCCTTTGGTAAAATGTGGCCTTCCATTGCTCTCTAATTATAACTCAGGTAGAAAAATCAACTGACCAGGTGTTTGATATGGCATTTTCCACTGGTTTAGTTCAACACTCTGGCTTTATTAATTGATAGTGTAGAAATTAGTCATTAGAAAAGACTGTTTGAGTAGATATTACTGCCAAGATGGTGGGCTAGATTGGGTGGAGCTGGGGGACATTGAAGCATACACCTCCCTGGGCAGGAACTTGGGGTGAGGGATTGACACCAGTGGCAGCTAATGGGGCGAAGGCAGTGTCAAGAGCATATGCTGAAGAGCAATGGGCCAGTCTGCACCAGGGCAGCCCAGCCAGAGGGGTTGGGATGTTGGATCTGGCTTTCATGGGAGTTGAGCAACAGGAGAGGTAGCAGCAGGCATTGGCAGGAAGCCCCGTTGGAAAATGGCAGGGCCCTGAATACTTAGCTGGGGTCCAGGCCCCAGAGTGGGGCTGACAGGACCAAAGCAGGGCCCAGGGACTAGAAAAGCCAAGCTTCTGGCCAGTTATCAGGACCAAGACTCAAGAGAACAAGAAGGGGCCCAGTTACCAAAACTGGGGTACAACGTGGGACACAGCCTCAGGAAGAAGGTGTGATGCAGCACCCAGGTCTTATGGGGACCAGCAGCCAGGCTAGCCTGGACCAGGGTATCTGGACTCTGTAGTTAATGTGTTTCTGACTGAGGACGGCCTGGCTTGAGGTTGAGCGTGTGTGGCAGGGAAGGGAGGAGTGTTGTCAACTGGCCTAGCTAGGGGATTGAGAAAGACGTGACTGCTCTGGGCAGATACTGACCACAGCTGGTCAAAGGTCACAGGTTGTGAAAGCAGATGAGGAGCCAGGAAAGAAACAGATGGAGGAAGGCTGAAAGCCCAGAATATGAGGTCAAGATGGGGATGAGGTGGGGCTGGGGAGAGTCTGACAGCCCGGTGGTCGGTGGTCGAGGCGGAGCTAAGGGCTTGGAACCAGGTGAGTGTGCAGTGAGTCAGATTGCAGGCAGCCACGCGGGGTCCTAAAGCCCGCAGTAGGCCACATGTCTGAGGGGCCAGGGGGTAGACTGGATATCAAGGGTCAAGAGGTCATAGGTGGTGGTTGGACATCAGAAGGGAACTGGGTAGGAGGGTGAAGACCTGAGTCTGTGCTCAGGCTCCCAGGAAGTCCCAGAGGCAAAGGAGAGGCAGGTAAAGGCTGTGTTTAGGGTTCGGTGACAGGGTGATCAGGAAGCTCATAGATGGTCAAACCCAGGGAAGTCACAGAAACCAAATGACAAGAGAGCAATAGAAAATGGGCCTAGTACAGGCACCTGGGTACTGGCACCAAGGTACAGACACCCAGGCTACAGACACCAAGGGTATAGGTATTTGAGTCCACGCACCAAGCCTTTGCTAACCGAGGCCGCTCTGTGTCATGCCCAGAGCTCCCAGTTTACCTTTGGAGGGGCAGAGACCAGGCCCAGAGGGGCTTTTTAAGGTCCTTCTTCCAGATAGCAGCAAGCAATCTAGAGCAAATAGCATCTGGATGAAGGTATGTTTGTAAGTGTTCTCCAGAGGAAAATAAAACAATAGAAAGAGATTTATTACAAGGAATTGGTTCACATGATTCTAAAGACTGAGCAGTTCCACCGTCTGTCTTCTGCAAGCTGGAGACCCAGGAAAGCCAGTGGTGTAGTTCAAAGTTGAGAGCTAGAGAGCTGATGGTGTAGATTCGGTCTGAGTCTGAAGGCCTGAGAGCCAGGAGTGCCAAGAGCAGGAGGAGATTGTTGCCCCAGCTCAATCATGCAGAGCCACGGTGAATCCTCCTTCTCTACCCTGTTGTTGTATTCAGGCCCTCTGTGGATCGGATGAGGCCCACCCACACCGGGGAGGGCAATCCACTGTACTCAGTCTACTGGTTCAAATGCTCATCTCTTCTGGAAATGCCCTCACAGATGCACCAAGAATAATGCTTAACTAGATATCTGGGTACCTGTGCCCCGGTCAAGTTGACACATAAAATTAACCATCATGGAGGGAGCAGCGCAGATCCTGCCTCCCTCCGTGTGGCTCTGGGATGCCCCAGCACTGTCTCCTTGGAGATCCATAGCTGATATTGACTCCAGTCTGGCAGGTTAGGTGGCCCCAGGCCATTCTACAGCCTGGGGATCTGGAAATCGAGTGCTTTGGGGTAGTATCCCTTGCTGGTGAAACACCAGAAGTGTGGCTTCTTGATTACGTTTTAGTTGGAGCCATCCTGCACATCTGACCAATTTGCTAATTCCTGGCCTTCACTTGGAAAGCTTCCAGCTCATTTTCATGCTACACTGCGCAGTTCTGCCTTCTTAATGTAGTTTTAAAGTTGTATTAAATAAACAATGGGTATAAAATCTAATTATTGGACACTCCATGCTATTTAATTTTAAGGCTCCCATTTTGCCAGTATTTCTTCTGAGGACAACAAGGCGTGGAGTGCCAAGCATCTGGGCTGGTCCTCCTTGAGCATCTCTGAGGAGGAGGAAGAGGAGGGAAAGGAGGAGAATTAAAAACTCAGGGAGGAATGTTAGTGGAGAGAACCATGCTCTTTACTACGAGGAAGTGGCCTTTGATCCAATTTCTTGGTTCCCACAATTACCTGGGTAGCCACGTGGGAGAAGGTCAAATTGATTAGGGAAAAAACAGATGAGTTATTGCATTTTCTGTCTCAAGAGTCCTTGGGTTGTTCCTGCTAAAATTCTTTCCTGAATAGGCAAGACCTGGGCTCTTACCACCCAGCACCTTCTCCTGACTCCTCACCAGTTCTCAGATTCATTCTTCGGCCTTTTCCATTGATTGAGATGGTCCTCTGCACTGTGCTGGGGAGTCCTGGTGAACAGACCAAGTCCTAGCCCTGTTGCTATACTTTCATTGGACCCTTGGCTGTTGTCTTCATAGCACTGATCCTAGTTGTGATTTCATGTTTATTTATCTGAGTGTTCAATTAGCGTCTGCCTCCACCCTCTGAACTGTAGCTTCCACGAAGGAAGAGGCTATTTCTCTTTTCATTCACTGTTGTGCTCCTGACCCTCAGTACGTGGCCTGGAAAAGAATGGGCACTTAGTAGTTATTGGATGGGTAGAAGGAAGGACGAATGAAGTCAATAAGGAGGAAGAGAAGAAAAGGATCTCCCTAAGTTGCCAAGGGGTTCTTAGCCCTTGGGAGCCCAGCCTCATCAGAATCCTGGAACTTGGCTTCTGGTATTCTTTAGGAGCAAAGCAGAGCTTTCCCCAGGAGGAGTCTGGAAGAGTTTGGACCACTCTCCCCAGTGGCCTGCCATTTCCAGTATTTTCCAGTGGATGCCTGACTTCCAAGGGACTCTGCTGGCTGGCCCGGCTTCGCCTTCTTAACAGCATCTCTGTACCTGGGCATGATTCTGTCTTTCTTCCCACAAGGTTCTAAGCTCCAGGGGCAGGAATTGTACCTCCTTTTGCATCTGAAACCCCTACAGGTGCAACACTCTCCTGTGCATATTGTTCCTTCTGCTCCTTCCACTTGGAGAGCCTCTCTCCCCCTTATCTAATCCTCTCATCTTTAAAGGCCCAGCTAAACTCCACCTCTCCCTCAAAGTTTTCCTAAGACACTCCAGCCAACAGCACTCTGTCCCCACCATAACTGTGCAGAGAGCCTTCGCACGAGCTTTACTGCATCTCACCATCAATTTTACTCTGATTGATTGTCTCTGCTTGTTGAAGTCAGGAGTCTCCCTTGTCTAGAGTGACCAACTATGCCCAGTTTGCCTGGGACTTTCCTGATTTAGCACTGAAAGTCCCACATCCAGGAACTATCTTGGTCCTGGCCAAACCAGGGCGTTTGGTCACCATAACCCTCCCTGAGCTTGGCCTATCTACCCCAACTCTCTGCCAGGCTACTGCCAACTTGAAATTCAAGGCTCAACTCAAGAGTCACTTCCTCCAGAGAGATGTCCCCTCCTGGGTGCAGGAGAGGTCCACTCTGCTGATGCAGTCACTGCTCTCCTGTGCTCCCCACAACCGTGGGTCTCTCCAGGTCATGCACTTAACATCCCAGTGCCCAGCACTGCATCTGACACATGGTTGGCACTCAGGAAGGAAGGATTTGTCAAACACGCAGGAATGCTAGGTGTTAGGAGTGGGATTGTGTCCCCTAAAACGATGTTGAAGTCCTTACCTGTGAATGTGACCTTATTTGGAAATAAGTTCCAAATATTTGGACCTTATTTGGGTGATCAAGTTAAAATGAGGTCATTAGCGTGGACTATAATCCAAAATGACTGATATCCTTATTTAAAAAAGGGGAAATTTGGGCACAGAGATGGACACACACAGGGAGAAGATGATGTGAAGAGACACAGGGCGAAGACAGCCATCTAGAAGCCGAGGAAGGCTGGGCTACCTGAACGCGACCTGAAGCTGGGACTAAGACCTGGAACGGACCTTTCCCTCGCACCTTCAGAGGGAGCGTGGCCCTGCCAACACTTTGGTCTTGGACTTCCAGCCTCCACAACTGTGAGAAAGCACATTTCTGTTGTTTAAGCCCCCCAGGCTGTGGTATTTGTTACAGCAGCCCCAGGAAACTAATCCACTAGGGTTCCATGAGGGAATAATTATACTCTCCACTCCACCTTCATCCCATTAACAGGGACAAATCTGCTCCCTGGGGCTCAAGCCTTCGCTGCCCCTGAGTGAAATCTTGGAGGCCCCAGAGCTCATCTGCTGGTTCTCAGATAACAAATGGTCTTTAGGTGCCGTCTAGTCAGAAGAATAATCTCATATTAGGAATTAAATGTCTGGTAAAATAATGTTTAAATATTCCAAATCTTTCCCCCTCTCATAGCCCAGATCGGTGGGGGCTGGTGGTAGGTAGGTTGTAGTCAGCTTCTTCTCCACTTCTCCCTGTCCCCCACCCCGGCCCCAGAGGCACTGACGGATTCCCTGAAAGGTCTTACTCATCTGGAACCAGTGTTACCAGGCCTTGATTTTCCCTGTCTTGAATCTGATGTTTCACATTGACCTTCTCTAAGTTGGCCAATGTTCTGAACTGATTCTTCTCGGGGACTCTTTTGTGAAGGTTCCCATAGGGAACCCTTGACGATACTTCCTGTAACGGGTGATGTGGGCCATGTACACCTTACCTACTAGGTCCCCACAGGCCGGCTCCCCACTGAGCTCATATTGCCCTGGGAGCTCCAGTGCAGCCTGGTAGTCTTCTCATCTCCGTTACCCCAGGCTGGGAGTCACAGCTTCTTGTCTTGATCCCTCAGGCATGTGTCATGCACCAGCCCAGTGTGCCTCCAACTGCTGGGGACACAACACGCTCTCCAGTTGTCCTCTTTAAAGCCCCTTTCACTAGACTCAAGGTGAAAAAGAGGCTACCTCCTGCCTCTCCCCTGAATTGGAGGCTCACAACATCCACAGCTCTTTCCGCAGAAAAATCCTTCATCACTTTGACTTCAGCCCTCTTATACCCTTGAAGCATGTGAGGCTAAGTACTTCATAGGTGGTCTACACTACACTTTTAAATGTGGAGGGACAGCTCCTATTCGATTTGTTTTGCTTTTTGGCCCACTAAAAGGAACCTGGGCTGGGGTACGGAAAGAAAAGGATGTTTAAGATGAGTCTGGAGCATCTGGTTGTACTGGAAGGTAAGGTAAGGAAGGGCTCCAAGAATGAAGGAGACATGTGAGAAGGAGCCAGGTTGAAGGCTCCCAGGGGCCAAGTTTGGGACAAGTGAACATTACAATAAATAGTGAAAAGAAGGAATTATAACCCATGGAAGAAAGAAAGAATTCTTAGGTCCATGCTCATACTAAGAAAAGAAAATGGTTATAGGAATTGGAAGTGTGTCTCTAATATTCTAAACTTTCCCCCAAGTGCTTTCACAGAGAGGAACTCTCACTGGATCCCATCTTTCCCATTTTTCAGATGGAGAAATTGAAACTGAGAAAGATGTAGAAACTTTTCCAAGATTGCTTAGTGGTCTTGTCAGTGACAAGTCCAGGACCAGACCCCAGGTCTTTTGATCCTGGTCCAGTGCTCATGACTCCCCCAGGCTGGGTGGAAGTGATGACCATGAGGGGCCTGTACCCCACTACTGCTCCAGGCCCCATCTTCTCCCCTGAGTCTGGTCAGCTCTTTACTCTCCTGGATGTAATGCCCTTGGAACAACCCTCAGAGGACCCCACTACTCTCCCACCTCCAGGCCCCCACGCCAAAAACTTATTAAGCAGTCGCCTGTCACTTCCACCTTAATAAATAAGAATCTCTTTTTAGCTTCTTTGTCTTTCTCACCTCGGGGCCCACCTCCTGTAACCACACTGTCAATTACATCTCATGTCTAGCAAGGCCAGAGCTAATGGAAAGCAATAGAGAATTCACTGCCTTTTAATGAGGGAAACATGGCTTTTTACAGGGAACAATTTATTGGGCCAATTCCCCCCGTCCATCACGCAGGGGAGTTGCTGCCTTCTTGTACCCTGCGTTTGTTACCGTGTCAGGCGCTGTGTAAAATTGCCAGTCGAGCACTGAGGTGAAGGCTCTGACTCAATTTACAGGGTGACATCTCTAATCTCCCTCCTCGGACCAGTAAGTGATGCTGGCAATGATATGCATAGAAATTAATTACTCCGCCCCTCCTGCTTCCTGACAGCCAGGAGTGGGGCATCCTCCTGGCCAGAACAGCTGGGCTAACAGGCTACTGACCTTCATCAGCCCAAGCTGTTTGTCCCAGCAGGAGTATGCAAGGGAGGCAGAAGACCACATTGCCAGAAAAGACAAGGAAAAACTACATGGGAGGAGGGCATCTTGTGCTGCTCAGCCCTGCTGAAGGTCAACAGCAATACAAGGTCCATCACCATTTCCAAGAGGGAGAGGGAGGTAGGAGATGCAGGAAGAGCAACCCAAGCTGAGATTCAGATGTCTCATTCTGCTACTAATTTTCTCTGTGACTTTAGGAATGACACTTCATCTCTAAAGTAGAGTGCTTCAAACACAGTGATTGCTCCATTGCTCTGCAGAAACAGAAATCTCCTCCCCATCCCTCTCTGCGTAATACATTAGCCTATTCTCAGACATTGGGTTTTAGGCTCAAGTGAGTTGTGTGACCTCGGGCAAGTCCCTTTGCTTCTCTGCACCCTCTAGTGTCATATAGTTTATGTTCTACCTATTTCCAAAGATGACTTTGGGAGTCAAATGAAATAAAGTTGCTTTAAAACATAAGATGATATAATTTAAATTCCAGATCTAGGGTTAGCTTGGAGGAATTAGGAAAAACGGTCATTTTGAGGAGCACTAACTAATAGTCCCTGCCATAATGTATCTTCCACGTTTCTTGTCATATCTGATATTCTGCCATTAGAGATTCACCTCTTTGTGACTTCAGATATAACTTATTAATAAATTAGTTTTTATTAAGTGCTCACTCACTCTGCACCATACTTAGATTACCATAATACTTACCTAGATCATCACAGCAAATCTGCAAAGTAAATATTATTGCTATTTTATGAAATTGAGGCTCTGAGGGATAAATTAGCTGGTCTAGGTCACTCTGTAAATGATGAGGACAGAATGTTTTTAAAAATAGACTTTACTGAGGCATACTTTCAAACAATAAAATGCACACATTTGAAGTGTATGTGTGATGAGTTTTGACAAATGTATGCATCCACGTAACTCCACAATCAAGAACATTTCCATGACTCCAGAAGATTTCCTTGTGCCCCTACCAAATCAATTCCCACTCCATTCCAAGACAAACACTGATCTATTTCTTCACCATTGATCAGATTTCTTTCTTATCACTTTGCAAAAGTGAAATCATACACTATATACTCTTTTATATCTGGCTTTTTTCAATCAGTATAATGTTTTAAAAATTTTATTCATCTTTTTGCATGTATCAGTTGCTTGTTTCTTTTGATTGTTGAGTATTTGTTTGTCCATTCATCTGTTGACGGACATTTGCATTTTTCTCAGTTTTTGACAGTTTGAAAGTAGTTATTATGGACATTTTTGTACAAGTTTTTGTATGGGCGTGTGTAGCTGTTTCATAGATTTCTTAGGATTTTCTAAGTACCTGACCATGTTCTCTGCAAATAAAGACACTTTTACTTATTTCTCCCTAATCTATAAGCCTTTTGTTTCTTTTTCTTACTTTATTGCACTAGCTAAGACCTCCAGTACTGTGTTGAATAGGGGTGGTGAGAAGGGATGTATTCATGATGTGACCAATATTAGGAGAAAAGCATTCAATATTTCACTATTCAGTATGATGTTAACTATAAATTTTTCACAGATTATTAGATTAAGGAATTTCCCTTTTATTTCTAGTTTGTAAAGAGTTGTTTTTTTTTTTAAATCATGAATTGGTGTTAAATTTTGTCAAATGCATTTTCTGCATCTGTTTGGATAAGCATATAGTATTCCTTCTTTATTCTGCTGATATGATGAATTACACTGATTGATTTTTGAATACTAAATCAACCTTACATTTCTGATATAAATCCCACTTGGCCAGGGTGCATTACCCTTTTTTTGTATGTTGCCATATGCAACTTACTAATAATTTTTAAAGGATTTTTATGACTATATTCATGAGCCTGTAGTTTTCTCTTCATGTAACGTCTGTGGTTTTGGTGTCAGGGTAATGCTTTGGGAAATGTTCTTTCCTCTTTATTTTCTGAAAGAGTTTATGAAGGATTGGTATTATTTCTTCTTGGTATTTTCTTTGTGAGAAAGTTTTAAAAATTATTATTATTATTACTAATTCAATCTCTTTAATAGATGTAGGACTTTTTAGAATTCTTATTTCTTTTCCAATCAGTTTTTGTCATTTGTGTCAAACAATTTGTCCATTTCATCAAAGTTGTTGAGTTTATTGGCATAAAGTTACTCCTAATATTTCCTTACTATTCTATTCATGTTTATAATATTGGAGTCAGGATTTTAACACAATTCTGTATGACTCCAAAGTTTGTGCTCTTTCTCCTATGCAATTCTATTCCCCAAATGCCAAAATAACTCTGGAGACCAATCTGGTAATATCTAGTAAGGTTGGAGATATGCAAACACTTATGCCTAGCAAACTCACTCCTAGGTCTGCACTCTACAGAACCTAGTGCAGATTGTGAATGAGCGCAAATGTACAAGAAACTTCTTAGAAAGACTAATAGTGCACAATTGAATTACTCGTCAAGAGGGAAACAGATTAATGAACTATTGTGTTCACACAGTAGAATACTACACGGCACTAAACATGAATGAGCCAGGGCTTCACCACTGTTGCATGAGGGAAGACGGTTGCAGGAGACTAGGCACAGCATATTGCCGTTCATCCAAGTTTAAAAGCCTGCAAAACTGGACTGTGTGCCCTTTGTAGGCACATCCACATGCATTAATAGTATAAAGATTTACATGGTAATTATAAAGCCAAGTTTAGGACAGTTCCAGCTGCCCTGGGGGAGAGGGGCAATTGGGATTGGGAAGTGACATGCAGGGAACTGCATGTGGATTTGTCATGTTTTATTTTTCATGCAGGGTAGTGGTGTGTGATCTTTCATGATTTCTGTAACTTTTTGTATGCCTGAAAAATTTCATTAATACTTTTTTAAACAGAAAGAGAAGCAGAGAAGCAAAGAAGCAAAGGCGAGTCAGATGGGGAGAAGTCCTGAGGGCTTGACGGCAGAAAGGTCCGTGGCCAGGGCGGGAGCCTGGCATTCAGAGACCCGCCTCTGAAACCCAGCTCTCCTGCTCACGCACTACAGCGTGATTGGAGGGGCAAGTTAATTAACCTCTCATGAACCTCATTTTCCCAGGTGCAAAGTAAGAATAATGATATTTACTTTTACCTGAATGTGATCAGTTCAGCAATTAAATAAAATATTTTAAGAGCCTAGCACAGCGCCTGGTACATTTTTAGGGAGATTACATGCTCTGGTTAATCTGGGACAATCTTAGTGTACACCTGCTGTCTTAATAGCACCCCTTTCAACTTCAAAAGTGGCCTGATTTGGAGGATAAATGATATTTGCATCCTATACATTGTAAATACTCAATGTATTCAATTCATATTAGTCCCCTTTTTAATTTTTAAGTCCTTAGAGTCAGCAAGTAATTGCCCCTCTCTCTTTCCAAATGTTCTTCTTACCCTGTCTCTCTGTGGTGGAAGGTTGAGACATCCCTCCATCCTATGGGTTCAGAGTACCAATCCACCAGATTGAATTGCTGCAAGATTCTTGCTCAAGTTCTGTTGAGCACTACGATCAGAATAAGCTGGATAGTTCAGAATTGTTAAGAGTAAAACAGGACAAAAAGTATTATTGGCAAAAAGAAAAAAATTCAAATAAATACAGTGAAAACTAACTTTTGTTGAGCACTTACTATGTGCCAGAGATTTTGTAAGTCCTTTACATATATTAATCCCTATAATCCTTACAGATGAGGAAACTGAGGTCAAAGAATGGCATGAACCCAGGCAGACTGATCCCAGAGTCTGCTATTAATCACCATGCCCTGACTGCCAGAGAGTACACAAGGTGACAGGATTGAGTTTTAAAAACAATTAGTTCAAAGTATGACTGTTCAAATGGCTGTTATCCTTCCAAGTAGCCCATTGGAAGGTCTTATGTGTGTTCCCACCATGTGGACTTTGCTCAGTATAATTAGAATCTTCTTTGGGGAGTCTCATCAAAATCTAGGTACAAGCCATCAAATATCTCCAGTTTTCTTGTATTTTAAAGTAAATGTGATTTTTCCAAGAGTCAAAGTTGCATAGAAATGCAAATTAAAACCATAGAGAGATACCACTAGAAATCCACCACAGTGGCTAAATTAAAAAGACCGATAGTACCAAGTGTTGGTGAGAATGTGGAGCAAATGGAATTCTCATACATTGCCGGTTGGAATGCAAAATGGTCCAGCTGCTTTGGAAAACAGTTTGGCACTTTCTTACATAGTTAAACATACATTTACCTTATGACATAAGAGAAGGGAAAACTTGTGTCCACACAAAGTCTTGCCACACATTTGGATGTGATTGTTTTGGGCTGATGATATCACTTCTCTGCCCCCTTCCACACACACAATATACAATGATGAGCAGCACCAAGGCAAGCACAGTAGAAACTGCCATTTGGGGAATGGGAGAATCAGCAGCACATGGCAGTCCCTGGTTTGTAGCAATGGTGGAATCCTGGTGGATGGGCCTGGGGAAGAGTCCCTGCCTTTATCCTGGAGGAAGTTTCCTGACTAGATGTTGGTTTTCCCCCTTCATCCCTTGTTCTCTGCAGTCCCTGACTTCACTTTCCAAGGTATTCCTCCTTGTCCATTATCTTCCATGGCCACATCTGAAGTGGGTGTGGTCTGCATGCCTCTTTTGGATGCTGTTCAGCATTCATAGTCCTCTTTCTGCTCATGCAGGTTTGGAGACCTGGAGTTATAGGATTCATACTGTCAACAGCCTTTTTTCAACAGTACAACTCCTTCAAAAACTTGTGGTCCATTTGCTTCCAGTCAACTTCACATGCTAAAAATCACACCCAGACTTCTATGCTGGACATCGTTCTTAGACCTGTTTTCGTGCCTCTCCTTCCCAGGAGGCTACGCCAAGGACATCTCAAACAATAGACTTGAGTGGAAGGCAGGAGCCTATCTCCTGCTATTTCTGGTTTAGGAGCAGTTGACTTTTCCAACTATGTGAACTCTCAAATTTCAGGGCTCTCTTCTAGTCCCTTCCGTCCCTGTTCTGAAATGCCAGAACTCACATCTTTCTTTTATTGCTGAATATATGAATATTCAGTATAAATATACGAAACCCATCCTTCTGGCTCTTTTTCAAATTCTTCCCCTAGAGCTGCAGGTCCTATAAACACTCAGGCTGGCTTCCAAGTTACTAAATATCACAGTTCTATCACATATTTTGCAAATGTTTCACATGGATCTCCTTTTTTTCCTGCTTCCAGTGTTTCTTTCTCTGATACTCATCACCTGACCCCCTAAGCCAATGCTACGTATTTTAGAGTTTTGAGACAGCAGTACCTACTTCAAGGTATTAAGCACAATAGAAGTTTGTTCTTGCCTAAGTAATAGCACAAGTTTGATGTTACTGGCCACCGGGCAGCTCTACTCTACATGGTGACTCAGGGATCCAGGCTCCTTCTCTTTTGAGATTCTGTCAAACTCTAGGACCTTGGGTTGTCATCTATACTAGCTGATAGAAGAGGACAGAAGGCATGGAGAAGAGGAATCACATCTCCTCTCTTAGAAACACAGAAGTGGAATACATCAACATCCTCTTACATTTCATTGGATAAAACTTAGAAATGGCCATACCTAATTCCAAAGAAGGCTAGGAAATAGAGTCAGCCATGAAACTGAGTAAAAGACAGGGAGAATGGATCTTGGGGAACAGCTAGTGATTTCTGTCACTGGAACCAGTTTGGGCCACACAGGAGGTTTTGTATCCTTGTCTGGTCTTTTGGCAAGAGAGAATGACAAACAAGGGCATGTCCAGAGAATATAAACCATTCTGGGACCAAGACACCATCAAGGTCTTTGTGACTGGTCTTCCTGTTTGCAATGGACTTGCTAAAAGACTCCAAAGTTTACTAACCAACCTTATTGAAACTTGCTGCTCAAAGCTATTCTTTGCCTAAGACACAGTTGCAGAATGCTGATTTCATGGGTCCCTGTTCCTCCTCCTTTTAAGAAATCCTGTTCTGATCCAAGCAGGTGAGCTCCCAGTCCTTGACGCAACCCTTCTTGTGCCCAGCTATGGCCTTTATGCTCCATCTCAGTTCAGGCTGGCCTATTTAGTAGCCAAGCCTCATGCAAATGTCTGGGAGACTGAGCTTACTTTATAATATTGGGACAGTTTGAGGTCACAGGCTTCATGACAATAATAATATCTATTATTTACTGAGTGCTTTCTATATACTAGGCACTTAGTAAACATATAATTCAATACTTAAAATAATCTCATAATGTAGACATGTTATTATATGAATGGTTGAAGGAACTGGACTATTTGAATTAGAGAAGAGAAGATTTGAGTATATCTGGCAACTGTTTCTTTTGCTGTGTGAGGAAGATTGTCCTTGAGCTAACATCTGTGTCAATCTTCGTCTTTTAGCTTGAGGAAGATTGTCCCTGAGCTAACACTTGTGCCAATCTTCCTCTGTCTTGTATGTGGGATGCCACCACAACATGGCTTGCTGAACGGTGTGTAGGTCCATGCCTGGAATCCAATCCCATGAACCCCAGGCCACCAAAATAGAACATGCGTACTTAACCACTATACCACTGGGCTGGCCCCTGGCAACTGTTTTTAAATAACTGAAGAAGTTTCATATGAGAGAGGAATGTATTCACTCTGTTTTCCTTCAAAATAGAACTGGAACCTCAGGCATGATAAACCATTGACAGAGTTGAGCTTTGTAAGGAAGAACTTTCCAACAGTTAGAGCTGACTGAAGTGGTCCGGGCCCACTCACTAGGTGGTAATCTAACCACCCTGAAGAGTGAAGGATCACGTTTTGATCCCTGGAACGTAAGAGTTGGGAAACTCATCCACCCATCCATCCATCCATCCATCTACCCATTTTTGTTTGCATGCATTCACCAGTTATTTACTGAGGCCCAGAAACTGTGCTGGGGATCAGTTGGATAAGGTGGTCTTTAAGAAAAGTCTATCCCTGAGATCCTATGAATTTCTGATGGTGAGCCTGTAATTGTGGTCTCCCCATCGGGACGCCCTATCACAAGCTTCTCAGCACGTGCTCTAGGAAAGTCTACTGTGGGCTGTATTCTTGAAAGCAGGCATATTTTAAGCCTCATATAAATTAAAAGAAGTCAGTTCTGTTAACCAATGGGCTTTACCCACTTGGATGAATTGTGGGAAACAGCAATCTGAACAAAATCAGGAAAGCAAATAATTTTTAAAGACATTCCTGGGGACTAAGGATGCCATTGAGTGGGATCTGATTTAATGAATTTCATAGAGTTCTTTGTAGCACGTTCAGTGCTTGTATAAAGATAGATGTCCCTGAGGTGGCTGAGCATAGAGCATATTCACAAACAGGCTTAGGCAACTTTAGTCCTGTCCGTGGGATTTCCCTTATTCAGGAGACCAAGATTCTACAACAGTTTCCTCTACTCCATGTCCCTGTGACCTTGGGAAAGCCATGCTTCCCCTCTGACTCCAGGATCCTCATCTGCAGTCTATAAGCACGGAATTAAGGGATCTTTGGGGACCTTCCCAGCTCCAACAGTCCATGATTCTATGATCTAGTTACTCATTCAGCAAATCCTGAAAACTTCAGTTTATCATGTCTGGATTATAATTTCTAGCCTGAGTGAGGCCCAGAATCTCATAAATATGTTCTCTTAGAAACCATCCTCTGAGCAGTGTGATACTCATTTCGAGGAAGTACACTGGAAGAGGCAGGTCTTCAGTCAAAAGCTTGCTTTGGGGGCCAGGTTATGGCTGGCCATCTGGATCAGACTCAGTCCCCAGAATGGACCTGCCTCAGACAACCTCTGTTTTTCTCAGTGAGTGGCACTGCCTAGAGAGGAGCAGAAATGGTGAAGGCTCCCAAGAACTTGAAAGTGGTGGCATGAGAAAGCTGAACACAAGGGGGTGAAGGGCTGAGGCAAGAAGATAGTTTCCAGTCACTTCTTCCCTACCAGGAGCCTCCACTTGGCTGCACAACAGTCGTACTATATTTTATTTGTTCTCCCAACTGATCCACTGTCTGGAAGGAATTCTAAAGCCTCCTGTCCACCAGAGCATCGCATATACGTGATTCAATTAACCTTTACGGTGGCTTGGGAAGTTTGTGCGATAGGAGAGACTTGCTTTAATTGGCAGCCTGACACAGACAATAGAGTTTGGTCATCTGAAGAGGGCATCAGGGACGTCATTAGCATCCTCTACTGAAGACTGTGTGGGGTGTAAAAGTTGTTTAATTTCTGCTGGAGAAGGAAGAGAAGGAGAAACCTGGTTCATATTTCCTGCATTTTTTGGTTTATTAAATATTTCATTTCCTCACTGTAAGCATCAAATGGGCCCCGTATTTTGGTGTCTGTGCAGCTTCCCACCTAGCTTTTACTGCTCTGTAATCCACCAAATGATCATTTCCCTGTTATTAAAACTTTGCATTTTGCAAGAGGTGTTTTGGAAAAACAAACATAAATAGAGACAGATGGAGTGATTCTTTTTCAAGAGTTTCATATGGGAGAAATGGGGCGAGGCAGAGGGGAAACAAGACTCTGCTGGAGAAAGACTGCAGGAAGGTGGTCTTGGTGTTTTTTAATGTTCCCAAGGGTAGAAGGGAGGGGAGAGGGACTCTGGAAACCAGGGGAACGACACTAGGCAAGTGTCTGGGTCCTCTCTCATTACTCAGAAGAGTTTTAAAGCTTGCCTCTTCCAAGAAGCCTACCCCAATTGAGAAGAGAAAAGAGGAGAAGAGAGCTGGCATTCACTGAATGCCTTCTAAGTGCTAAGCACAGTCCAGAATATATCCCTGATTCTCACAACCAGTCCTAGGAATGACATATTATTATGCTCCTTTTATGGATGAAGAATCTGAGACAGAGAGAATTTACGAAACATGTTCAGGAAGCCAGTCAGTAGGTGACAGCACTTGAGTTCCATCTCAGCTCTGTCTTTCTCTTGTATCCCATCAGAAGGAGGAGTGACAGACCTTTTCAAATTGAACCCGATGAAAAAAAGCCCTTCTCTACTAAGTACATCATTTTCCCATTTCCCTACAAGAGACAAAAAGTGCCTATCAACTTAATTTAGGTACTAACTATGCTGCATTTAAAACAGCTTTGAAATGGGCTAAACATGAACAATTAATTTTCGTTCATGCAAAGGCACTTAAAATTAAATAGAGCTAGACCAATCTAGGTATGATCATCACTGCTCAGTTGTAGATTCTTTTGGAATCAACAAATTGTTATCAAATATGGAGCAAATGTTCACTCTAAACAAAATACTCTGCTGAGGACAGCGCAGAAAAAAAAGAGGTACAGAACAGGCTCTGTGTTTTCCAGGAGAGACAAAGCATGAACACAGGAAAGTTGACAGTACATGCGCCATATTCACACCAATTCACATGCACACACTCACACACATACACAGAGTCACCACCCACTTTAGCACTAGGGATATGTACTAAACCAGATAGACACCATCCCTGCCCTATGGAGCTTGCCGACTTGAAGGGAAGATAGTCCCTGAATAAGTAATGACAAGTGTGAAGAGGAGGGAGAAATCAGGTCAGGATGGGCATCTTGGAAGAGTAGGGGCTTGAGAACACCTTCTGAGTCCTGGCCCATGTGTCCTTGGGCAATCACTTCGCCTCTCCATTTAACCCACTAACACCAGGATTGGCCTCTGTGCTCTCTAAGGCCCTCTCTTGCAGCTCCATGACACATTATGATTGTGAATGTCATGGAATGTCGCTGTCCCAGGAAAAAGGAGGGATGAGGCAAACTTTGTGTGAGGGTTCTCCCTCCTGAGGGCCACCATCTTACAGCCTTCTTCCCAGGCTTCGCCCCACAGCACACTTTCCCAGCTGGACCACTGTTCTGGTACCTTGGACAGCTCCCCCAGTTCTCCTCGGACCCCGTTGCCATTACTGCATCCTGGGTCACCCCTCTCCCTCAGCAACTTCCTGGGCCAGGCTTTTGGCGCCCTCTGACATTTGTGTCAACAGGGCATTAGGGCCACCTAATCCTTGACTATTTCAGCTGCAGCCTCTGGGGATGATGCTTTGGTGGAAAATTCCATGAATGACTAGAATGGTGGGAATTTAAAGATACAGGAGAAAAGACAGCCTCAATGTAGATGCATGGGTATTTGGGGGTGGAGCCAGGACTGGACTTTTGGAGGGGGGGTGCTCTTTACGTCAAATTTCACTTCCATGTTAGGCCTCCCTCAGTGTCAAATAAACTCAGTGGCAGGAATGCAAAGTGTAAGGGGTGATTTGACAGTTAACCAAGAAAAGTTCTCTCTCCACATTTAGTTGCAAATGCTCCTAATTCCTCAATTTCCAGGCTACATTCAGGCTTATTCTCCCCTGATTGAAAATGTAGGAATAGTTTGATGAAGCAGTAACTCAGCAGAAATAATGATGATGATGATGATGATGATAACAATGATAATAACAGAGGAGAGGCTCATTTATACAGCTTCTCATTTTCTGTTTTTGTCTTCATTTTGTCTCAGTGAACATCAGCTAACTGATCCTTCTGTGCATCTCTGTGAGGTAGGTAAGAATTAGAATTCTTTCTCAAGAAATACCTAGTCTATTAATAACCAGGAGGTAGAGATAACTGTTAAGTTATTGGCTTTTCCTGCCTAAAATCACTGTTAGTGGATCCCCTCCAATAGCAATAGTGGAACCTGGTTTCTGTGGTCCTCTGGGCTGAGTCTGGCGAATAGTAGGCACTTAATAAATTTGCTGATGGATCAACTAAAACACTCACTGACCAAATAAATGAGTGGATGAATGAGGGGCCTGAGAGGCTTGTCAGATGCAGCTCATTTGGGGACTTTGGAGACCAAATACCTGTGTTCTGGATATTTCTGATTGGTATGGTTTATTTCAGAGATACCATCCAACATCTCCACTGGCCAATCACAGAGACTGAGGTGCTGCCACTTTTGTTAATCCTCACCCACGTCTTAGTAGGAAGGAAGGGCACTGGGAAGGGGTGGAAGAGGAAGAATATAATGGTGAGAAGGAGTCACACCTGGCATTTTGTCTAATCCTTCCTTTCTCACCTCTGCCTGCCCAGGGCTGAATGATTCTCTACAATAACTCTGGGAAAGCCAGGATGGTCTCTTTGTCTCCAGTCTGTCCTATTATCATCTATACCCACCTCCTCACTGAATTCAGAAGCTCAGTTCTATTTGCGTGGCTTTCTTGATCAAGAAGCAAGCAAGTAGGCAAAAGAATTCTTCCGGACTGTTGGAATTGCTTCCTACTGCTCTGACTGCAGAGACTTTGGCATTAGCAGACTAGATTCTTATCAAAAGTTAGCCCTTATTAGCCAAGAGGCCTTAAATATGTCTCTTAGCCTTTCTGTCCTCAGATTCTCTATCTGTGAAGTGGGAATAGATACACCTACATTGGGGAAATGTTTGATCAACAACAAATGTGCAGTTGGTGTCCTTTTGTTTTTGACAAACTCCTAAAAAGAAAAAAAATGAACCTAGAATGTAGAAGGGAATAATAGTCAAATACTAGATCCTCAGAGGCCTTGAAAATATCCAGGGTCTGCCCTAACAAGATATGCCTCATCTCTACTCCACCCCATTGAACCTTGTCTGTACAATGTCCCCTTTCCTTAAGGACTTGCTCCTCTTTCTCACAATATGCATAACTAGTCATGAACTAAGGAATTAATGGCTATGAACAAGTTAAAATATAGCTCTTCCAAGCAACCATTTACATTTAAACACTGACTTACCATGTAGTCAATTTTTTTGCTTTATTTTTGGTTTTTAATTTTGTACTTTTCCATAATGTTAGATGTCATTCTATTTGCATGTGTTATTTTAAATTTTATTTATTTTTACTTTACATAAAGTAAAACTCACTCTTTTTGGTGTATAGTTCTATGAGTTTTTACAAATCCCCAGAGTTAGGTAACTACAATCAAGATACAGAAGAGGTCCATCCTATCTCCAAAATTCCCTTTGGAGTCAACCTCTACCTGGCAACCACTGATCTACTCTGTCTCTATAGGTTTGTTTTCTCCAGAACGTTGTGTAAGTGGAATCATAGAATATGCAGCCTTTTGAGTCTGTCTTCCCTCACTTGGCATAATTCATTTGAGATTCATCCATGTTGATTCCTACATTAATAATTCATTCCTTTTTATTGCTGAGTAGCAATGAAATGAGTAGTATTCCATTATGTAGATATTTCACAGTTTGTTTATCCATTCCCTAAAGGACATCTGGCTTGCTTCCATGAACAAAGCCACTATAAACATTCACATACAGGTCTTTCTGTGAACCAAAGTTCTCATTTCTCTTGGATAAATAACTAAGAGTGGGATTGCTGGGTCACATGGTAAGTGTGTGGTTAACTTTATGAAATACTGCCAAACTGTTCATCAAAGTGAATGTACCATTTTGCATCCTCATCAGTAATGTTTGAGAGTTCCATGTGTTCCACATGATCACAAGCACTTAGTATTGTACATTTCTTTGGTTTGAGCCATACTAATAAGTATGTAGTGGTACCACCTGTGTACAAGCTCTTGAACAGGTTAAGAAAGTTTCCTTCTGTTCCTGGTTTGCCGAGAGTTTTTATCATGAGTGAATGTTGAATTTTGTCAAATGCTTTTTCCATATCTATCGAGATGGTCATACGGTTTTTCTTCTTTCGTCTGTTAATATGATAAATTATAGTAATTGATTTTC
This sequence comes from Equus asinus, assembly GCF_041296235.1. Taxonomy (NCBI): domain Eukaryota; kingdom Metazoa; phylum Chordata; class Mammalia; order Perissodactyla; family Equidae; genus Equus; species Equus asinus. The sequence continues at coordinate 27,688,691 of NC_091796.1, forward strand.
AAATGTTGACTCAGTCTTGCACGCCAGGGATAAAGCCTGCTTATTCATGATGTATTATCCTTTTTATATATTGCTGGATTTGATTTGCCAAGTGTTCAGAATTTTGGCGTCTAAGTTCATGAGAGATATTGGTCTGTAGTTTTCTTGCCTTGTAATGTCTTTTTCTGGTTTTGGTATTAGGGTAGTGCTGGCCTGTTAGGAGGAAAGCAGCCATAGATAATAAGTAAATGAATGGGCATGACCATCTTCCAAAAAACTTTATTTATAAAAAGAGGTGGCAGGTCAGACGGGGCCTCAGGCTATAGTTTATCAACTCTGGCTTAGAATATTGATTTGAGAGCTTTCTTTTCTAAGCATTTAGTGTTATAAATTTTCCTCTAAGCACTGTTTAGCTACATTCCACAAATTTTGAAATGTTGTATTTTTTGATATCCCTTGACACTTCCTCTTTGACCCATGGGTTATTGCCAAGTGTGTTTAATTTTTAAATTTTGGAGGATTTTCCAGACATCTTTCTGTGACTGATTTCTAGTTTAATTCCATTGTGCTCAAAGAACATCCTTTGTATGATTTCAATTCTTTCACATTTGTTGAAGCTTCTGTCACTATCTGGGGTACGATCTAACTTGGTGAATGTTCCATGTGCCCTTGAAAAGGATGTGCATTCTGTTGTTTTCCGATGGACTGTTCTATTAATGTCAATTAGCTCAAACTGGTTGGTGGGGTTCTTTAGTTCTGCTATACCCCTGCTGATTTTACATCCACTTGTTCCATGCGTTACTGTGAGAGGAGTATTAACGTCTCCAAGTATAACTGGGGATCTGTCTACTTCTCTTTCAGGTCTGTCATTTTTGCTTCATGGATTTTGAAACTCTGCTGGTAGGTGCCTACACGTTGAGGATTGTCATGTCTTCTTGACATGCCCTTTGTAATTAGGTGATGGTCCTCTTCATCCCTGGTAATTTTACTTGTTCTGAAGGCTTACTTGTGTGATACTATGATAGCCATTTCATCTTTCTTTTGATTAGGATTTATGTGGTTAGATTTCTCCATACTTTTGTTTTTAACCTATTTATGCCATTTTATTTAAAGTGTGTTTTTTTTAAGAAAAGGAAGTTATAATTCTTAAGTGGGAACTAGGAATCTGTATTCTTAACAAGTTCCCCAAATGATTCAGATGTGACCTCTAGCATTGTCTTCTCTTTATAGAAGTTTGTGCGTGAACTGCAGTAGGAGGATAGGGCAGAAGCCCAAGGAAGGACACAAGCAGGGCTGAAAGAAATGGCTTGTAGGACAAGGGACACTTGTGGGACTGGAAGAAGGAGCCATCAAGGGGGAGAGAGAAATGCAGTGAAAGGAAGGATATTGATGGTGTGGATCTGTGGAAACAGCAAGGGCACGTGTGGAAGGCTTGTGAGGAGGCGAGGGGACTTGTCTGAGACTGGAGGGAGGTTGGCAGGGCGGGAAAAACAATGCTGAGGTGAAAGCATGAGACTCCTTCTCTCTGATGGCCTCTGTTTTCTGTAAGTTAGTGGAGGGGATTTTCTAGTGAGGATGGGGAGCAGGGGGCTGAATTGGTGGCCAGGGGAAAATGGCCCTGGCTTGTACCTCCAATAGGACCAATAAAAAAGAAGATGCTGACTAGCCCTGAGGAAGAGCTGAGGCAGCAGAAGGAGTCTGTGATGAGGGTGAAGTTGACGGTTGGAGCCTGGACTGACATGGGCAGTCAGCGAGGCAGAGGGGAGAGATGGGCTGGGAGGGGCTGAAAAGGGCAAAGGGAAAGCAATGCCAGGGGTGCAGGGTAGGGGGATGGGGGGCCTGGGTTCTGGTGCAGAACTTACCAACATCTTGCTGCAAGTCACGTTAACCATCTGGGCTGAATCTCCTCATCTTTCAAATGGGAATGCAGCTTTACACGTCTGCCACGAGGATCAGATGGGAAAGTGGGTTAAAAGTTTTAAAAAAAAATTGGTCTACAGATGCAAAGTTGATGGCTGCTATTTTTGTTATGAATACTGCAAGAAAGCGGATGTTATCTCCTAATGGTTTTGGCCACGTTGAATAGGGGTATTTAACCATTCTATGGCAGGGAGAAAGCATTTAGCTGTCAGGTCATGTGATCCATTATTACTGGCAACAATAAGAATTGATTAAACATGTGGTGTACCTGAGGTGGGGTTATATTGTGATAGAATTTAAGGGTGTTTGTCAGAAATGAAATAGGCCCTTCCTATAGAACCAGTTGGGGGAAAACGCACTGCAGAGACTAAGTAACACCCCTCCATCGGTGATGTGGTTTTCAATAATTGACATAATGTTTCTGATTATTGTTTTATAATACCTTGCACGCTCCCCCCATTATCATTCCATTTTATGACGATGTTCATATACAGATGTTACTTTAATCTGTTTTTTAATTTATCTTCGCTATCCCACGTGTGTATTTTCAAGTGATTCGTTTATTTAGTATCACCTCATTTATTTTAAAAGTATTTTTTTTTATCACTGTGAAAGTGCTAATGACATTTATACATGCCTTCTCTTTCATTTTTTGCTTCACCCGAAGTCGAGGAGTATTTGCTGTTCTTCTCCTCAGGGCCAAGGTCACATGCCTCTCTTTGTTGTTGAATTGCCTGTCACCCATCACTGAGCTGGTCAGTGCTTTGGGAAGAGATGTCCAGCTACTGGGAATGTCACCCTGGAGCTGAGGACAGGGTCAGAACCAGCAGTGATGCCAACTGGAACAGAGGCTACACTGCCTTCCCAGAGCCAGGTTCTTAGACCCCCTACTAGAAGACACACCCCAAATACTTTGATCCCAGGCCCTGGCCTGCACGCCAGTGTAAATCCAACTTCATAATCATTCAACGAACATACTCAGAGATAGAAATGGACTAAAAGACAGAGTCCCATTTACTGGGAAGATGCTTGATGGTGAACACAGGAGCTTGAGCTCCTATGTTCAAACATGAAGCAGAAGCTTTGCTGCTGCCAAGAAATGAATGTGGTTGATTGACAGAGACTGGGAACAGACCCCCTTGAGGCGGCAGAGTGAAATGTGACCTGGAGAGCAGGCCGCACAGACCCGGCCTCTGGTGATTCCAGACAGGCTGCAGGCGCTGGAGGCTTGGGCCTCTTTTCCCCCTGTCATCATTTCTTGCTTACTCTAACCAGATCCCTGACATGGAAGGAATGTCCCAGAGGAGAGCCGGCCTCCTGTGGGAAGCAAAACAGAGCCCTCTGGAAAGGCAGGGACCTACACAAGGGCAGCAAAGTGCTAGTGCACTGAGCACGGCGCTTGATAAGCATTGGTGGACTGACCAACATCAGGAATCCAGTTTGCGATAGCTAATGATGAGTCAAAACCGGGAGCTACTCTCTAAGCCCGGACCAGGTTGTAACAATTTGGACTGAAAAATGCCACTTTGGAGCGCTTGCCTCACTCCTCTTTGGGCTCCAAAATCCTTTCTAATTACCTGAGCACTGACCTCACTTCATCTCCTCCTGTTGATCCAGTTGCTCCAAGACACACATCTTCATGCTGTTCACTGCTCTCTTCCTGGGTAGCTTGTCTGCCTCAGCCCTTCTGGCCTCCATCTCCCTGTTGGCCTAACGGAAGGAGGAAGAAAAATCATGGATGCCTATGAGCAGCTGCATTTCCTTTACTCAGGAAAATGCTATTTGGCAACCAGGGTCCAAGCCGCCCCATCCAAGCGCTTCCTCTAAACCCCTCGTCCTTGTTAAGCAATGCCTAAGCCACACGGCTGACCCCCAGACTCACCCACACATGTGGCCTAAAGGTGCTCAGAGTCCTTCCCCTTAAAACCACATCAGGTGCTCTTTAGAGGTACTGAGCAGCAGGCCTGAGAATATGTGATGTCCCTGATAAATATGATGTGTCTCCTTGGAGTTTGTATTAGTATTTTCGTTTTGCCACCGTGTCCCAAAACCTCCACCCATTTTCTACTCTTCTGTGTCCTGGCGTGCTGTCCTTTACAAAGAGCATCCCTCAATTTCCAGTTGGGTGCCTGTGTCTTAGCAAGGTCTCCAACATGCTTGCCCCTTTTTGCTCATCCAGTCTAACTTCATGTTCCATGGGATGTCCAGAGCGCTCAGGTTTCTTCTGACTGTATTACGACAGAGGCCAGGAGAGGTCCTGTAGCCAGGGCAAGAGAGTAGATAGATCGAGATCATTCCATGTGAATGTGGGCTACTTTTGATGCTCCTTCTGATAAGGATGGGAAAGAAGACCTTTGTCAGATCAGCGGCTGCATGTCACATGCCAGAGGCCATGTTAATCTGCTCTAGTGAAGACACTACATCCAGCCAGCAACTGTAATTAGAGATCTTACCTGGTAAAGTTTGAAACAGTCCCCTGTCATCCACCATGAGCCATCCAGCTTTTGTAGGGCCAGCCTGGGAGATTAAATGGAGACAAGCCAGGCAACTACAACCTGTGCATTCTTTGAGTCTTCGAAGGCAGGGTTTGTCTCTGTCATTCCTTCTATGTGGTAGTTTCTTTTTCCCTGTTCCCAGCCTCGGGGGGAGAGGGAAGCAGGCAATTTCAAGAACTTTCACTTGGCCTTCCCCACTCTCATGGCTCTTACTTCAAGGAACCCACACAGAGGAATCTGACAACTGCCAAGTATGTCCATTCTGATGATGCATTCAGGGACCTGGACAATGACCATTAGCTGTGTCTGTGGATCCGGTGGGCTCACTGCGAGCCAGACCTAGGCCAAGACTCCATTTATTATCTGGCCCCATGTTCTCTCTCTAACAGGGGCATCATTGTGGCGTTTTGGATCCTCTAGTATCAATGTCAGTTCAGACTCTTTGAAAGGTCTATGTTTTCCTCTTTTTCCAGTGTACAGTTAGAAACATAAATAGCCATAGGTCACAGTAGGAAAGTACTGAGGGAATTGCTACTTCATATATTTGTTACAATGTTTTAGAGTCCTTCTCCTAGCCTCTCCTTCAGTCAGTACGTTCTGGGTCTCAAAAGTAGCTCAGGTCCAGAAACTGGTGAAGAAATCATAGTTTTTTTTTTTTTTTTTAATCACAGTGACAACCCTCAGCCCCCTGATCATCTGTCCCTGATTTCTTTCTATTGTAAAAATTAATCAGGACCCTTGTTGGCTGCCCATTTATCTTGCCTCTGGGGATACCACATCCAGATCTCTCTAAAGTTGGGTCCCTAAAGCTGTCAGAACAGTTTTGGTGCCTATTGTGATAATTGTGCCACCTTGCTTCTGACAGTGAGGTGCCAGCACCTGGCCTCTTTATTTCAGGATCCTATTGTCTTTGTTGCAATCAGACATCCTAATTCCACAACACCATCTTCTTCCTTCATAGCTGGCCCGCAGAGGGCAGCCACCACTACCTTCTCTATAACGCTGGTGCCCCTCACCGGGGCACTCCTATTACTTTGGCAAATAGAGTTTTCTCCAGGCCCGCCAGCAAAATGTGGTTGGTTGGTGGGTTTCCTGGCTTCATATATATCTGCTACATGAGCATACTGCTATGTGCTAAATTGTGTCCCCCACTCCAAAAAAAAGAGACTATGTTGAAGCTCTAACATCCTTTGCCTGTGAATGTGACCTTATTTGGAAATAAGGACTTTGAAGATGACTAGATCATTAGATGAGGTCATTAGGATGGGCCCTAATACAATATGACTAGTGTCCTTATAAAGAAGGGAAATTAGGACCCAGAGACAGACACACAGAGGGAGGATGATGTGAAGACACGGGGAGAATGTCATGTGAAGATCAGACTTATTTGCCACAAGTCAAGGAACTACCAGAAGCCAGGAGAGAGCGCTGGACCAGATCGTTCCCTGGAGCCTTCAGAGGGGCCATGGCCATGCCAACATGTTGATTCCAGACCTCCGGCCCCCTGAACTATGAGACAATAAATTTCTCATAAGCCACCCAGTTTCTCATACTTTGTTACAGAAGCCTTACCAAACTAATATACATGCTCACTTACTTGAGTTTTCTGACCTCTTTCTCTACCATCTGACATGGAAATTCTAGCATTTCTATCTCACTAAGTGAGGCCTCACTTTTTCTAAGCTTCAAGAACTATCCTAGCCCATGTTCCTGCTGTCTCCTGGGTTCTTGCTGGGGTGTTAAATCCTGTATAACGAATGGGAGATTATTCCCCTATTGAGAAACTCTCCCTTATCCAACTTTATGTTCCACTGCCCATCCCCCGACCCCTGCCATCACTCTCAGGGTCCAGCACTCTCCCTGCTCCCGATGGTATTTATTAGCTAGAGAGTCCATCTCCTGCCTTAGAAGGTCCAGTATATCCTCCATCTGGCTGTGTCAGGATGTGGCCCTTGTGATTGGTCTGGTTGCCAGAAGGGGGGGAGGGTGGGGCTAGATCCTAATGAGGGCAAACATTATCTTGAAAGGCACCTGTCTCATCTGAAGCTCCAGCATGAGGGGGTGTGGGAAATCACTCTCTCCTAGATCTTCTAAGATGAGGGAGTGGGACCATTCTGCAGCCCCTGCAGGTTAGTGGGGTCTGAGAGTTCAAGGTTGCAGTGGCATCTACCCAGATATCCGTGTTCCAAGTCTCAGGGTCCCACTCCACACGGTTTGAGGCCCTGACCTAGGTATAGACCTGCTGGGCTGAGCATTTAACCTTCTCTTTTAAGAGCTTTTCTGCTCTGAAAATTCAGTCCTGCGCCTGTTTCTCTGCTCTGGCTGCAGGAGCTTGTGGATTCCTTAATGTTGCCAAGAAGGTCCTCTGGTCTTCACATTCTGCTTGGGATTGGTGATCGGTCACCTTGAGCCTGCCATTATCTCTCTTCAGTAGGTCAATGGCGCTCAGCAACCACCAACCCATTCCATAGTACTTGTAGCTACTTTTACTCATTGCTCTCAAGCATCAGATATTACGCTAGCCTGTCTATCTTCTTCCATCGAGATCCGTACAAGTTCACCTCTGTTGCACGTTTCAGCAATTGACTGCTACAGCATACCAGGGGCTATCTGTACTCCACTGACCAGCAGTGATGGGCTCCCCATTGCGAGCCAACTAGTGATGCCTCCAGCTCCAAACCCCCATCTTAGAGTCTGATTCTGAGGATTACAGCTACTGTACCTGTCTTAGCGTGGGTTCCCTGGACCCAGAGTCTGAGATGGGGAGTGGCATGCAGATGTCTTATTGGGGGGGTGCTCTCTGGAGAAGTGAGCATGGCAGGATCAGGCAGAAGGAGAAGCTGGCCCACACTGTGGTGGCAACAACGGAAGATCTCAGCTGATCCTACGGAGATGGCCCCTCAGAGTTGTGTCAAGTTGAGGCAAAGGGCTGGGTTTTTGTACTTCCTATTAGCCAGTCATTAGCCATGGGCCACCCCCTGAGCAGGGGGCATAACCTTGGGCATAGCCGTTCCCTGGAGCCTGGGTCAATGCCCAGAGAGCAACACAGCTGTGAGCTGTCAGCAGCTAATATTCCTGGCAGCTGGACAATGAATATGTTAGCCCTGTAAAGAAGATCCGGGGGAAGCATCAAAGTGTCCACTACAAACACCGTTTAACATTAAAACAAACTTGGATTTATGATGAAGTAGAGCCCAACATTTGCAGGAAATTTTAAGATAAAACTCGAGACCCCACAGACATTTTCCTTCTATTGTATCCTCTCTGCGGAAGCCTGCAGACTCTGCTAAACAGGGTCACCCTTCCCTCCCTATGACACAAGGGGCACTTTGGTGAAATGTGTGAGGAGCATGGTCCTAAGGAAGCCTGCTCCCCAGAAGGGCTCAGAGACACCCACTGACCTCCCAGCAAACGTGAGGCCTTGGGACTCCTCTCCCTGGAGAGTTTGCTCCCTAAGGCTCATTGCCCGGCACGGAAGGAAAGTGCTCCTTGACAAAGGGATCCCAAGCATCATTAAGCAGGTGTGTGGGGGTGTAGGGGACAAGTGGGTCGAGCGCCCTCCCAGTGCGTCTGAGATCACACCACCTGCACCACCCGAGCAGAAAGCTCGTCTTGCAGACAAGGGTTGAACGAGGCCAGGGCCACACGCAGGCTTCAAAGCTCTGGGTATATTAAAAAACAAAGGTAAATGGAAATGAGGTTACAAAAACTGTTTACATATAACAAATTATTCCCTTAATACACATAACTGCATATACAAATACGGCAACTTTGTATGCATATGACCACATTTGGACATATTGTGAAAAGCCTAAATTTAGTTTATGTGAGAGCACAAGGTCTGGGTCAAGCTAAGTCCTGTCCATATACAGTTATGTGTCACTTAACAACGTTTTGGTCCACGACAGACAGCATATACGACGGTGGTCCCATAAGATCAGTACCATGGAGCCTAGGTGTGTATGGGCTATATTACCTAAGTTTGTGTAAATCCACCCTATGATGTTCGCACAACAATGAAATCACCTAACAACACATTTCTCAGAACATGTCCCCATTGTTAAGTGACACATGACTGTAAAAAGAAGGAAAAGTCCAAGTCTGTGGCTTCCAGCTCCAAATGAGACACATAAAAGTCCCATTTAAACACCACCATTTCTAGAATTGCTTTGCTCACGCTGTATGTATGTCCAAATTTTCCTCTTTCATCATCTCCCCACACCCACCCACCCACCCATCTAACTAACAAACAAACTAAAGCGTCGCCCTGTGTGTTTATATCAGGGAGGGCTGAACACAAACCCTGTACCCCCATGGAAACAAAAGCCAGAGGCCATTTGTGCAGCCTTGATCTCACTCTTGCTGATGTCTTCCAAATGTATTTGCTATTTGCTCCCGTGTCCCTGCATACCCCTGCTGTTCCCAATTGTCCATTGCCTATTAGGAACGGTTCCAGCCAAGGTATTTTTTCCCTATTTATTTGCTCCTTTTTCCCTGGGAACTTCACTATGCATGAGTAACTGGCCTGTTATGCCGCTTTTGTTTGACATTTTGCATTCGTTAAAAACCAGTCATCTGCATGTTTTATAAACCCGTAGGGGTCTCTCTCCCCTTGATCAATGCTGGAAGTACTCATTAACATCTGGGGAAGTTATGGCCCCAGATAGGGGGGATACGCAACCTACCGAGTATGGTTTTAGGGAATTTGTCTTTAAAAAAACCCACCAAAGCACTTTATATTCATCGCCAGGGTTGCTCACTAATAGAAATGAGCCTGCCTGCCTTTGGTACCTCGGTGTATTCCCTTTCCCAGTCTGGAATGCATTTTCCCTTCCACTCTGTTTGTTTAAGACAGCTTCTCCTCTGGGAAGCCCTTCCTGGGCACCTCAGTCGACTCCATTCCTCCTTTCTCTGAAAACCGCCAGTCAATCCATGTAACCATCATTTATTGGGCACCTCAGATGTGCCACGTATGAGGCTAGGCATTTCTGGGATTTAATATAAATAAGAAAAGGCCTCTGCCCTCAGGTGCTAATGAGGAAAGCAGACACACAAACAAATTATTAGAACCAAGTGTGGTGAAAATTTGGATGACATTGTACAGGAGGATCAGAGGCAGGAGAGAAGTGGGGGCCCACCTCTACCCTCCCTAATAAGTAAGAGTTCAAAGAGGAGGTGGTTGTGCATGTCACAAAAGGACTTGTGGTCATTCTGAAGGAGCTGGAATTCTGCCCCCATGGTGGCCATTTCTCAAATGTGTTCCACATGGACCCACCACACCAGAATCATGTGAGATGGTTGTTAAAAGGCAGTTTCCTGAGACACACCCCACATGTGCGGATTCGCAGGGTCTGCATTCTCTCCAGTACAGTGGGTAATTTTAACGCACCCTGAAGTTTGGGAAATGCTGCTGTGGCAGATGAGAGCCATTTAAAAGGGTATAAGGTGACATTTCATTGGTGCATATTTGTTGTTAACGTGTAATACATGCATGTGTTACGTCTTTTTCAACCCCAGCCTCCCTGTCCACCAATCCTCCATCCTCCCCTGCTCCAGAAGCAACCACTGATACTAGCTTCTCAGGTGTCTTTCCAAGTGTGCATGGTGCCCAGTCATTTGCCTGCTTGGTCTCAGATTCACCCCCTGCCTTCCTCTGCTTTTCCCAAGCTGCTTTGGCCACCGCCTTTTGTGAAGTTTGGTCAATAGGAGGCGCTGGAAAGCTATTGGAGGGCAGGAGGAGCAGATACTCAGGGAGCCTGGTTCCCCTGTCCCCCTCATCTTTGAACAGCATCCCTGGCACTCTGTGGCTCTGTGGTACCCGCTTTCGCTGGGCAAGCCATTGTCCCAGCTCTGGACAGGTGGCTCTGGCTCCTGAGCTCTGATAACTTCATCTCCTCCCTCTGTTCCCCCAGCTCTGATGTTCTCAATCACCAGATCACCTCATTGTTCCCTATTTGCTGTTTCAGCTCATTCAACACACTTGAAATGACTTTCTTATCTTAAATTTCCTCTATTTCTGTCTGGCCTGGGAAGTTTTCCTGACTGGATTCTGCTGTTGCATTTTCTTTTCTATTTAAAAACATATCTGGTGGATGGGTGCTGAGTTGTTTTCAACCAAGTCTTTCTCTGAGAAGAACTAGAAAAGCCAAACAAAATATTTTAAAAAATAACAAAAAACAAACAACAAAAAAGAAAAAATAATAAAAACAAAAAAGCTCTTTGAAGATATTAGAGTGTTTTCAAGGCTCTGAGGAATTCCAAATCCAAGATTTAGGAGAAGAGGGAAGACCAGGGAGATAAGGCCGGAAGGCAAAGCCTGTTTCTCCCTCAAGACTAATGATGCTTTCAAAAGTAGCGACTAGGAAGGAAAGAAGCTGAGCCAAGCTTTCAATAGTCACATAGGGCTATGAAGTAAAAATGGACGTTCAGAGCCCCTCAAGGAAGAGGGGCCCTGGTATATACCCAGTCTTTCGGTTGGGACCCCAAAGGGCTAGACCTTAGGAGAAAGAATGAATCACAAATAGACCAGTTCTCACAGACTGAAGGCCCACTTTGAATTGTCTTACTTCCTCATTGGAACAAGGTTTATTTGGGATTGATAGTGCCTCTTGCCTAACTGCTTGCAAAAGTAAATCCTCTCTAGAAGAAGATAACCTCATCTGGAGGACCAAATTATGTCCATAACTTTTCATATGCAAGTCTGACACTCATTAAACATAACCAGGTATACAAGATGCCAAGAGATGACTGAGAAACCAAGATAAACAACAGACACTAGAAACAGACCCAGGAAGTACTGACAGCAGGCTTGGACTTTAAAATCACTATGAATAACATGTTCAAAGAATTAAAGGAAAAGATTGATAATATTACTAGAGAACTAAAGAACCGAATGGAACCAAAAGAAAAAACACCCACATTAACTGAAATTAAGAACTCAATTAATTATACATAGAGAAAGTTTTATACATATACATTTTGTATGTATTTTTTATATTTTATACATATACAAAATCTATACATAGAGAAAAATTAGTGAACTGGAGAATAGATTAGCCGTAAATATCCACATTGAAGTACAGAGAGAGAAAAATCACAGAAATGCATATATTTTCATAATGGATAAATTATTTACCTCTAATGTGCCTTAGTTTTCTCACCTGTAAAATGTGAATAATAAAAATATCAGTAATAATAATAACTATGTTATAGTGTTGCTATAAGGATTAAACGAGTTAAATATATATAAATATAAAAAGCTTCTAGAATAGTGCCTGGCATATAGTAGATGCTATGTAAGTATTTCTCTTATTGCCGTTATTACGTCTTGGAAATTGTTCTACACTGACAATGTGACACTGTTTCATTCTTTTTCCCTCCTTCACTGTTTTTAATAGCTGTGTAGCATTCTATATTATGTGCATACCATGATTTATTTAAACAACTCCTTGTTGAAGACATTTGAGATATTCTTAGTGAATATCCTTATACACAGCTTTATGTTGGCATACGTATGTAACTTTGTATGAGCTTATAGAATAATTTTATAGATGTATAATTTCAAAGAATATATGCATTTAAAAAAACTGATAGATATTGACAGTTTTCCAAGTAGTAGTACTTTCCTATCAATTGCATTTCAGAATGGCTGCTCCCTCAAACGTATCAATGCTGTGCATTATCAAACCTTTTGACGCAGCCAAACTGAGGGTGTCTAATTTTAAAGAAACTGGCGTTTTTCTGACTGTAATTTTGAGCTTCTGTCATATATTTCATTTTCTGTTCATGCTCTTTTGCCGATTTTTGTATCTGATTGTTAGGTTTTTCTCTTATTGATTTCTGGGCACCATTTATATAGTTAGGCTATCATGCCTTTTCATTTCTGTTGCAAATATTTTTTTCTTAATTTTTTGTTTGCTTTTAACTTTGTTTATGGCATTTTTTTTTCCCCAAGGAAGAAACGTTAATTCTATGTATTCAAACTTATCATTCTTTTCTTCTGTGGATTGCGTGTCTATGTTCTGTTTAGAAAGGCCTTCCCCACTCCTGTATTTAAAATTTTCTCCCTGTGTTTTATTGAATTATTTCAAGTTGAGTACTGTTAAGATCAGATTAAAGTTAGAAAACTCATTCTCCGGCTGTCATTTAAAGATGGGAGGGGAATAAGACTAGAGGCAAGGGGCCCAGTTCAGGAGGTCTTTCTACTAAATCAAATGAGGATAAAAAGGCTTGAGCTCAAAGCAGGAGGGGGAGTGGACCCAAGAAGGGTTTAGAAGATAAAATCCAGAGAACTTAATGATCCTTGGATGTGAGAGGTAAGAGGCAAGGAGGTATCTACACCACACCCAGATTTCTGGCTTGGACCAGACCGGCTACTCCCTGTGTACTTACGTTAATACATTTCTCTTGACTTACACGTCCTGGCTCCCCAGTGATACCCGGCAACCCTCAAGGGCAGGAGCACCTCAGGGACCCTTTGGTTCCCTGTAGAACCTAGGCTGGTGCACCCACAGAGAAGGGGCCAGTAAAACATTTATTGATGAGCCACAAAATGGTATCCTCAGATACCTATGATGAACTGGTGAGTGACGGTGTGTTTACCCACGGTCTTGCATCGGCATGAATGATTTTTTAGTCAGTCTTTGCAATGCCCTTTTGAAGTGGGCAGGAGATTTCCCATCCCCTAAACTCATGACCTGCCTATGGGATCTCTTCACCTGGGTGTCGCACTGGTACCTAAAATTCTACGTTATCACCCATGCCCAGTGTGTCCTTTTTTATGGTCTCCATTTCGGTGAACTGAATCACCGTCACCCAGGGCCCTAAGCTAGAAATCTCAGTCATCCCTGACCCCTCCCTCTCCTTTGTATTCCACGTCTAGAATCCTCAAATCCTGGCAGTTATTCTTCCAAAAGTACCTTTAAACCCATCCCTTCTGTTCATCCTCATGCCACTGCCTTAGTTCAGACTTTGTCTCCTATGTGGACTACTCCAGTAGCTTCCTACTTCCTTCAGTCTCCTGCCTTACTTCTCTCAAGTTCCTTTCATCCCGTTGTTAGAGTGATTGTTCAGAAAACAAGGAGAGAGACAAGGTCAATTCTTGCTTCGAAGCCACAGTGGATAAAAGAATAAATAAACACTGTGCTTGGTATATAAGGACCTTTATAATCTTGTTCTTTCCTGGTCAACCACTCCACACTGACCTCTAAACCCTTCTCTGTCACCAGATAGAAGAGGTCCTGGCACATCTCTGTACCTTTCCCCTTGCTGTGGCAGGCAGAATAATGACCCCTAATGATGTCCTTGTTTTAATCCATGGAATCCGTGAATATGTTACTCTCTACGGCAAAGTGCAATTAAGGTTGCTAATGAGTTGACCATACAATAGGGAAATCATTTTGGATTATTGGAGTGGGCCCAGCGTAATCACAAGTGTCCTTAAAATTGAAAGAGGGAGGCAGAAGAGGAGACTGGAGTGATGCAATTTGTGAAGGACTCCACCCATTGTTGCTGGCTTTGAAGATGAAGGGATCAGGAGCCAAGGAATTCGGGTAGCTTCCAGAGATCCTCCCCTAGCGTCTCCAGAAAGGAATGCAGCCCCGCTGACACCTTGACTTTAGTCCAATGAGACCCACGTCAGACTTCTGACCTACAGAACTATGAGATAATAAATTTGCTGTTACAGCAGCAATAGAAAACTAATATACTCGTCACATTTTCTGCTTAGAAGGCCCTTTCCTCAATTGCTTTGCCTAGTTCAATGCTACCTCCTCTGGAAAACTTCTGAAATTCCCACAGGCAGAGGGGGTGGCTGTGATCTCCAAGCTTTCCCATATCGTATCATTTTTTGCATATCTCTTTGCAGTACCAGACTGTACTGTAATTTATCTGATTCCGTATCTCTCTCTCCCACTAGCTAGAAACTTGTTTATTAGGGTTGGAATTGGGTCTGATTTATTTTTGTTTTCCCAGGAACTAAGACAGGACCTGGTATTTAATGTGAAAAGAAAGAATGACAGATGAGAAAATAGGCCGAGTGAGGTCATGACTTGCCCAAGGATCCACCGCTGGTTAGAGGTTGCCGAGACCAGAGCCACGGTCAGGCCTTGCTGACCCAGGGGAAACGGCCTTCTGTAGAATAAAGAGCTTCACGGCAAGGTCTTCCCGTATTTCTCCCCAACACCTTTCTTGTTCCATATCCCTTTTTCTTTGGGCAGCTGGAGAAATGTTTCAGCACAAAAACAGTTTCTGCTTATCTGTTGCTTTGATGTTTAGACCAAATCGTGAGCGTCAGATGGTCGATCCATTAGCAAATGTGTATTGAGCACCTATTTGTACTCAGCACAATTCTAGTCCCTAAAGGGGACAGCAAGATAAAGTCCCCTAAAGTCACTAAAGGCCAGGACTTTATTTCCCAGCTAGAGAGACAGATTGTAACCAGATGAAAAGTGTGTGGCAGAGCAGGAGGTAAATGACATTAGAGGTCAATAATACAGAGGTAGGGGTCAAATGGGAGTCCCAGCCAAATGTGATCAAAGTCCATGGAGGGTCTTCCGAGGGCTGCGACCCTCGAGGAGTAGGGCAGACTGGAGCTGGGCCCAGGCAAGTTTTCCTGGGGATTCAATGGAGGCTGCTGTTGCTAGAGATCTTGAGCACTGTGGATTTGGGTTTGGGTTGGGCTAGGAGAGAAGGTATCTGATTCTACAGCCAAGTGCATTCATTAATTCATTCAACAAACATTTAAGGAGTCCCTACTATGTCTAGGAACGGGGCAGGGGAATGTAAAATGGGAATACAAAACTGAAGGCAAATGGAAAGCCATTCTTGTTAGCTCACATTGTTACCCAACCTGGTTACGATCCAAATCAAATTCTACCATAGGTGTTTGATAAATAATGTCTACGGGTGGTTGAGAGATCACTTCCGGCTGAGAAGGATGAGGGGAGGTTTATTGGAGTAAGATGTCCCCTAACTTTGCCTTGAAGGAAAGTCAGGTTAGTGATAGGCAGAGATGGGAAGGCAGGTTGGGCGGAGAACTCAGGCTCTTTTAAGGTGCATATATTTTAGTTGGGACTTATTTTCTGCTTTGTTAAAGCTTAATGGTTCCCTCAAATCACACTGGCACAGAGGGAAGGGAGAGCAGTTCACCAAATAGCAGCTTTTGCCCTGAGCAAAGGTTCCTCTCCATGCTTGGAGCAGTATCCCGCTGTTTCCCGTAAGAGCCTGTGCTGGCTTTGGAAATCAAACAGGAGCCCTTAAACAAAACACTCCCTTCCCAGCAAAAGAATAACTATGGGCTGGGTTACCCCAGGTCAACACTTGCAGGAACGTTATGCTAATGGCAGCTGTAGGAAAACCACCTTGGCCCCACTCAAGGTGAGCACCCAAGGAGAGGTGGGTCTTAATCACCTTTGTATTTATAGCTTCTCACCTACTACCCAGTAAGTACATGTTTGCTCACTGACTTCCTCACTCGAGGAATGGGATGAATAGATGACTGAATGGATGGATGAATGGAGAGATGGAGTATTACAGGCTTCTTGGAATGTCCAGTTCATCTCCTGCTGGTGGAAGTGTGGCTGAGACAGTCTTCATTACGTGATATAGGGGTATTTGTATAGGTCCCCTGTTCATGAGTCCCAAGGGGAATGGGAGGTCATGGAAGACTAGAAGGCTACAGCCGGTCTGACGAGTGGAGATCCTTAAGTTCAACTCCCTTAGTTGGTGACTGGGAACATCAAGGTGAAGGGAAGTGTCCGAGGTGGTTCGAGGTTTCTTGCCCAGAGATTTATTTCACTGTGGTCACTGCCTGCCTTCCAGGGCTGGGGTTTGTGGATGCACAACCTCTACACGATCTCTTTTGGTTTGAAGCTCTTCCCTGTGAACGCAGCTGACGGTCATCAGTTTAACGATAACTTAAAATACTAAACAAAACAAACACTCTGACTTGAGAACTCAAGTATTGTCACTGTCAAATAGAGGCAGGAGGGTGAGGATAGAAATCCAAGCTCCCCTGGCTCTATGGGAGTGACTCCAGGGCTCCTGGTCTCCCGGCCCTGAGGCTATAGGAAGGGGACAGCCAGAACCAATGGAAGGGTCTCAGTAGGAATGTTCTCATTTCTGAGGCTGCTCTGACCTGGCCTGGGGAGGGTTGGGGGCTGGCAGAGAAAAGAGATGCAGTTTTTATATTCTGAAGAATCCTCCAGCATTCCCCAGTCCAGGCCTTGAGGTCCTGGCCCTGTTCCAATTTGAGTAATTACATTTTCCCTATGCAAATTGCTCCCCTGTATTTGCATAGACAGGCTGGTGGAGGCCCAGCTGCCCAGGCAGCTTCTGCAGGCTCGCTCCAAACCCAGGTCCACTGTCCTTCTTCTTGGCTCCTCTGGGGGAGACCTGGTCCCCAACTAGCAGCACCAGCCACCCTACCCATCGTGACCTTCATGTTTGTGGTCATCCTGGATGGACACTAGGGGACATTTTTAATCTGTAAGGGCTCTTGAAGCCATCAGGGGTGAAGGTGGGCCAGAGGTGACCGCAAGGAGACCTGGACCACGGTCTTGCACCAAGTCCTCCATCTGGAGAGAATCACTTCCTGCCACTCAACCTCTGTTCGTCCCTGAAATGTGGGCTAGATGGAGGTCAGAGTTTTCGAAATCTTTTTTAACAGCACTGTCAACATTATTTCAAAAAATGCCTTTTTCTTAATTTTTATTTTTTAGAAAGCCAATATATGACCAAGGTTAAACTGGACATTTTCTTAGATAGTGGTGCCTATGTCCTGGGCAGCTCCTCTTGTACCTCTACAGGTGTCCCTGCCTACGTGAGAACTTAGGAGTGGCCTTTGAGGCAGACTGGCTGGATTCAAGTCGTAGATCCTCCATTTATCAACTGAGTGACCTCTCTGTCCCTCAGTTTCCCCATCTGTGAAATGGGTACACAATATATCTACCTCAAAAGTTACTGTGAGGGTTAAATGAATTCGTGCATCTAAAACACTTAGAACAGTAATAACAGCTAGCACTAGTCTGTGCCAGGCACTATTGCATGAGCTTCACTTATAATAACTCATGTGAACCACACAACGACCCTAAGAAATGCATGCAATTGCTATCTTCATGTAACAGACAAGAGAATGGAAGGACAAAGAGGTTAAGCCACTTTCCAATGGTCACACAGCCAACAAGGGACCAAATGGCACTAGAATCCAGGCCATCTGGTGCCAGTGCTGAGGATCTGAATTATGATGCTGCCTTGTCCTGCCCTGTCTGGTAGTAATCACTCAGTATTACTCAAAGTCCTTTTCAGCACCAACTTCCTGGAATTCTGTACCATTTAAATAAGATTTTAAATGTAAAGTTCTCAGTGTGGTGTCTGTCATAAGGCAGGTGAGTCCAAAGAATTTACATTTCTATCCCCCTTTTCTTCTCATCCATGCTCACTTTAGTCTCAATGTCTATTCACTTTGTCATAGAAAATCATATTGTGCTTTTTTCAGAAAAATACGTTATTAACTTAAAAGATATTATCTTCAAGATATATTTGCCTAGGATCCATTCTTTACCTCCACCTACCTTTCTTTCTCTCTCAACTCCTCCTCCCGCCATCTTGAGAATTTAAAAGATCTCATTATGTGATAATAGTTGATTTTCCAAACTGTATTCCCCAAAGACTCTGCTCATTTTGAGGAGAGACTATGCCTCCTTCACCTGTGAACCTCTGATAAGCACAGAGCTCAGCACACAGAAGGTGCTCAATAAAAGTTTACTGAGTGATTGAAGGGAGGAATTTAATTTATTAAGTAGGTGGTTGGTTTTAGGTGTGGTCTAAGTAAATTGTGGGCAGGGATTATGAAGACCCTCAAGAATCAGGCAGAGGCTCTGGCTGGATGTGTTAAGAGCAGGGAGCCAGCATGGGCTCTGAGAGGAAGGGCACATGGACAAAGCATTACCTCAGCAAGGAAGCTGTGCTGGGGGTGAGCTGAAGGGGGCGCCAGAGCAAGGCTACCTGGAAAGGAGGGCTGAGGAGGGGCTGGCAGTGGCCGTGGAGGGGAGGATGGTGGAGAGGAGGTGTGAGACGCAGGGACCTTTTGTGAAAAGCATTGGTGAGCTTGGCCACTGCTTAGACAGAGGGGATGGAAGAGCAGGAGAAATTGGAGACGTGGTGCCCGGCTTTCTGATCTTGAGCTTGGAAGTGTGGTGGCTCCTCTGACCCCATGACAGAGGGATGGCAACAGCTTGAGGACGAGGATGAGGGTGCAAATGGGGGCAGAGCATGTGCCCATCTACATACAATGCTCTTTAGAGAGGAGAAAATCCCACCCAGGCTATAAGTAGACAGAGGAGTAGTGGAGGAGGAACAGAAACATTCTGAGAGTCACACGTTCCCAGAAGATGTAAGGAGCAGTCCCGCAGGATGAGGTCCCAGGGTACCAGGTGACCAATTTCAGTTTACAGTGTCTATCTGAGTACTTTGAGTCACTTGTTATGCCAGACTAGCAGACTGTTTCCGACACCAGCTTCCTCAGCTAGCTTAGCCCATTAGAGAGCCCGGTGCTCACCTGATGTCCGCTCAGTCATCAAGCTTCTACAGCATACCTGCCTTGCACCCGGTCCTGTGCCGGGGCAAAGGGCATGCTGCCAGGCCATCTAGACCCAATGGCCACAGGGTTGACTCTGGGGCAGGCACCGGCTGCTGTCTTTCCTGAACTGGGAGCTGGCAGTGGGTGAGCTCTGGTCACACTTACAGGTGCCTGAGAGTGACTGGATGGAGCAGGGGACGGCTCCCGTTAAGACAGGGAGTGGCAGGCGTCTTCCACTTCAGTCTCAGTTTTCTTCACTTTCCATGGTTCTGCCCTCCTGAGAGCCCCATGGTGTCACTGGACTTGGCTGTCCACTTTTTGGGCCGGGGCTTCCCTGGCCTGACTCTGATGACTCTTGGCTCCTCAGTCCAGGTTCACAGCTCCAACTCCCTGACCCACTGCCCCCCAACTCTACCTCAGCCAAGAAGCTCCCAGCGAGCCAAGAGCAGGACCAGAGCAGGGGCTGGGGCTGCCCTAGAACAGTGCCTGGCTCACAGTGACTGCTCCGTAACCATGTGAATGCACCTCACTGTCTTGCCCATCTCTTCCCTCTGTCTCATAAAAGGCCCCCCTTTCTCCGATTAGCAGTGGAAGAAAGTAAATAGGGGGATGACGTATGCTCTCCGGACAGAGACCCTAGTTCATGTCAGCAGTGGCTGTTTGAATGTGGTCCATGCGTAGCTCATGTGTGTGGTGTGTTACTGTGTGTGTGCATGCACACGCCTGTGCTTTCTGCATGAGCTAACCACTCAGAATCTGTTTATTTCCCTTTTATGATCACTTTCTCTCCCTCTGTAAAGCACCAGGACGGGCCTGGCGTTCCAGGAATTGCTTGCAAGTGGTCCTACAAGCCTCGAGCCGGCCTCTGCTGTCCCCATGCAGTGCGCGTAATGGGTCCTCCCAGGGACAATTTGCATAAAGGATAAATAAGAGAAACACAATGTGAAGTTTATTCATTTTTAAATCCTGCAGCGTTTGTGATTGAAGGCCCAAGCTCAGATGTTTGCCGGATGCGTCCCATTAAGACTCGGGGCTTTGTCTAATGTCTGCTCTGTTCCTGCAGGGGGGTGTAATGTGCACTCCTTCTCCGCACTGGAGTGCCGTTTCCAGAGCCTCCTGCTCGACAAGGGACAGGGGAATGGTGGGCTGTGTTCCCTTCTACCAGGCCCTCTCGCTTTAATTTGCTGTAACAGAGCCAGCACATTAAATACAAAACATATTGATGTTCTTGAGAACCCTGGAGGGTCTTTACCCTTCCTTGTCAGAGGAGCCTGGCATGCCGGGAGGGAGAGGAGATGGTGTTTGGCATGCACGCGGAGTGGCGCCTCCGGCAGTTCACAACCAAGCATCTGCCAAGAGCTGTGCCCTCCCAGAGAATGGAGGGTGGGCAGAGGTGCCATCATGCAGGCCTCAGAGCGAGAGGGAGAATGTGGACAGGGAGTGTGCCCTCGGGTTCAGGGCCATTGTGGACACAGCAGTGGTTTGTGGACTAATGACAAGGAATGGGTGGAAGGAAGGAAGGAAGAGAGGGAGAGGGAAGGGAGGGAGAAAAGGAGGGAGAGAAGGAGGGTGTAGGCAGGCAGAATGCTACCCAGCAATAGTGCTTGACTGGGCCTGGTGGCTCCCAGGTCAGTGTGTCAACCAGCAAGTTCCCAAGATGGTGCAAGAGTTAGAGGAAGCTGGACGGGGCTCTACATTTTGGCATCTCTGTATTCAAAATGCCCCAGGCTCCCGGAATTTGGCAGGGTAAATCTGGCTGTCATATTGTGCATATCTGTTACAACAAGTGATGCAAGAAGAATAGAGGCATCTCCTTCAGCAAATTCACCATTTCTCTAACAGTGTGTCTCCCCGGGCTGGGGGAAACAGAACCGAGAAAGGAAACAAAGCAGTCAGCACACTCTGGCAGGACAGGGCAGGGCCAAGAGCTAGACCCCACTAGACATACATTCTTTTCTCAAGCTGGCAAAGAGCCCCAAAACTCTGGGGTGAGAACTTGCCCTTTTTCCCTGAAATGATTAACTATTGAGCAATTAATTTAGTCTTCTCTTGACAAATGCACCCTCCTAATAGTAGCTACATGTACGTGGTGGCTATCCTGTGCTATTGTACATGTATTGCTTCTAATCCTCATAGCTCTAGGAGTTACTATTATCAGGACACTGAGACTCAGTTTAAATACATTTCAGAAGGTCACAAACCTAAGAACTGACTGGAATCTAATTCAAACCCAGTCCTGGGTTTGGTGGTGATTGTCGTGTTGTGGTGGTGATTGTGTTGTTGTTGGTGACGATTGTGTTGGTGGTGGTGGGAGTGGTGATGACTGTGTTGGTGGTGGTGGGAGTGGTGATGACTGTGTTGGTGGTGGTGGTGATGATTTTGTTGTTGTTCATTCATGGTGATGATTGAGTTGCTGGGAGTGATGACGATTGTGTTGTTGTTGGCATTGGTGATTGTGTTGTTGGTGGGAATGGTGATGATTGTGTTGTTGGTGGTGGTGAGTGATGATGGTGGTGGTTGTGGTTTTGGTGGTGATGCTAATGCTGATAGTGGTTGTAGCTAGTATCTGAATCTTCCTTAAAGAAGATCCCCGGGAACAACATTAATAAGGACTTTGAAGTAGTAAGGTGTGAGATGTCCAGACTGTTAGCATTAGGCTCTTGCCCTGACCTCTCAGGGTGAGGAGGGAACTCATCACAAGCTGGAAGAGAGTCAGGATATCTGAGCTTGTCTTGGAATCCAGATGAACAGGACATGCCAGGCATTTGGGATGTGATTCTGTGCAGTGTCACTCAGGTTCTTAGGTCTTAAATTCCTGGCCAGATAGGTAGCCCCTTTCACTGAGGGATTTGAGAAGTGATAGGTTAGACCCCTGCCTCCTGAGATTTGGCCCACCTATGGCCCAAATATTCTCTATCTGCTGATGCTTCCTGGAAATTCCACTGTTAGCTACTCATTTTAGGTGGCTGAGCATTTCATTTTCCTTGTTTGAAATGCACATCTCCTACTCTTGAAAATTCTTTAGGGAGATTGATGATGCTGAGAGGCTCCTAGAAAGTGCTCTGTCCCTAATCAAAACCCATGTGAATCCTGATTAGAAAGAAGGCCTAAAGATCTCTAGTTTTAGTGATCCCAATCTAGATCTCCGGGGATGAGACTTGGGATTAAGTCCCATTCACCTCTACAGGGATGAGTTCCTCGCATCCAGTGAGACCAGAGGGACAGGACACATGCGGCGCCTGGGGACAGGGAGGAGTAATGAGGTGACTGCAGGGCCAAGGAAGGGGGGAGTGGGTCTTGGGGACACGTCACCCACCAAGGTGAGCCAAGTGGACTATACAACAACCACTGCATCCATATTGAAGCCACCTGGCCCTTTACCCCTGCCTGGACCAACCAAGGTCATTGATATCAGACCTGCTTCCAGAGGAGCAGACAACTCTCCAGAAACCTGTGCTATATACTGTGAATTATGATCTCGTTATAAACTAGAAACAGGGGCTGTGTATAGCACTCTGTAGTCCACACTTTCATATCAATTTCCTTTATTTAATAAATTTGATCTTTGTAGGAGTCCTGAAAATAAGGTATGATTATGATTTCCATTTTGCAGATTTGGAAACTGAGACTGAGAGCTTGCCCAAGGTGATGCAGCTAGTAAGTAGAGAACCAGAATGAGAAACTAAGTCATGGTAGTCATTTAGTCATCAACTAGTTATTGATCCTCTGCTCTGTCCCAAGCACTAGAGCAGGCACTGTGTAAACATGTGGGAGCAAGAAAAGGTGCTCCCTGGGCTCATAGTCTTATAGCCTGTGGATTCCCTCTCTACTCTTCTTTCCATGTCACTGTGCTTCTTGGTATATATGAAAGGCTGACAGCAAGGAAAGAAATAGGATTATTAAACTCAGACCCCAAAACACCAAAATATTAGCAGTCTGGGGCCATTCGGTGCAGGGATTAAAAAAAACCCCGAATACCTCAATATCATTTTTTCTGACTCAGCTCATTAATGCAAGAAGACGTTGGTGCTAATTACAGTAAGAAAAGGGTAAATTATACTTGGCAAATGTAATTTGTATGACAAGGAAATATGTGATAAATTTTGAAGAGATATTTATCAATGAATATTGAAAAATATATCAGAGTTGAAATATCAGTGCTCTGGCAAACTCAGATGTGGGGCCAGTCCATCTTCGGAAAGGCTGAAGACACAAGGCGTTGCTATATGAATAGGACCCAGTTCCCATGGACAGTCCAGGCACCTTCACTCTGGAAAATGGTGCTCGTTGGTGCACACAGTCATCCTAGCATTGCCCTTCTGTGACATAACCTGGCCCATTAGTGGCTCAGGTCACACAGGGCAGGTGAACTCAAAAGCTCCCTTCCTCCTCGTCTCCTGGCCTCCAAAGCCTGAGTGGACCTGTGGCAGGAAATGGAAGAAGTGCAAGGAAGCCGCCTGATGAGGAGGGCAGAGTGAGATAATTTATCGTTCCTCCGTAAAAAGGTGTCTTTTACTCCACGTCAAGGGTAAGTCGTTAAATCTTTGCATGGGATGAGAATATCATTAAAAACATAATCCAATTAATTCTGAGTGTATGATTTTTGAGTTAGATCTGGGCTGATTTTGGCTTTTCATGGGCAAAATGATCCTAGGAATGGTCACTCACTGACAGTCCCACTAAATGGTGGCCCCTTGCCCAGGAGGACTTGTTACACAGAGTCTGTGCGTGCTCCCATTGCGAGGGCTAGCAAATCGAGGTTATCAAGTTGATTGAAAGATTAAGAAAATGAAAGCCCGTACTCAGGCTGGGCACCAGTGGCTCCCCAGGTGGATTTCCAGTGATTCCTTTGTATTTCATCACTGGCTCCCTAAGGATCCCAAAACCGTCTTCCTCATTGACAGGTTTAGGGATGAGGACTGGAGTTCCTGCGAACTGTGTGGAGAACCGCTGACTTGAGATGTGTGAGCTGAAAGTCATGGGAAGGTTCCTCTGACCCTGATCACAATGAGTCTTCTTTCCACACAGGACTCATGCTACCCATTTACTAACTCCAGACACGGAGTTCCCTGGGTTCCCTCATGAAGTGTCGGCAGGTATTCAGCCAATGATGACTTAAGTTGACACTGCCCAAGGACTCTGCAACCTCCAACGAGCTACTGGAAGAAGGAAACACATCAGAGCAGAGGTGAGGGATGGGGGTAATTGGCATAGGCTCCCCAAAGCTTTTTCTGAGAAACACATGATGACTTGGTGCGGCAACTCCCAAATGCCTTGTGCCACAGTGAAATCTCCATCACAGCAGATATTGAAGAAGGTGGAATGACCCAGAAGGAAGGAAGATTTCCTAAGCCAGATTGCCCATTGGCTACATGATCTCCAAGATGCCGTGACTCTTGTAGGACATCACAAGCATGTATGTGGTGCGGACATGTACCCGAGCGACACAAAAAGTAGATGGAGACTGAGTCAATACCTAAAGCCCTCTGGACACTTGGTGGCTATTATTTAACAATCAGCATTTGAAGATATCAAGTTCCAGCCTGCTTTCCACATCCCTGTGGGTCTTTCACCAAAGAGTCAGGACTCCTGGTTTCTAGTCTCGGTTCTCTCTCTAAGTAGCCATGTAACCTTAAATTTCTTCATCACCTGACGCTTGGCTTGCTCATCTTTAAAATGGAGACAACAATGGTACCTTTAGTGTTTGCTAGATTGCTGGGTCCATGGTCCTCTTGAGGTCAAGGACAAAATTCACTTCTTTCCCCGGCTCTCTGGAGTTCCACACAGGTCAAAGAATTACACAGATACTTGATAATCAGCTGAAATGTGTCATAAATGAGAGTGTTCTTAAGAAAGGGGAAAAATGAGAAAATTTTCTATATGAAGATATACCAATTTTAAGGTTCCTTCTGGGTTTAAAGATCTATGATGCTGTGATTGAAAGGCAGTGTGGGGTCTTGCAAAGTCTTGAGTTTATTCTGCTCATCATTACCACTCCTCCAACTGTTACCGAGGAAACTTTGTTGAATCATTGTGCTTCTTGGGACAATATTATGTGCCTTGCCTACCTCCCAGAATGAATTAAAGAATCAAATGAAATTGGGTATTAGAAAATGCTTTGAAAAGTACACAACATTATTCAAACACAAACATTAATATTTGATTAGTAGTATGAATTATAATCTCTGGAGCAGGTTTTTGATTGACTACAAAGGATTGTCCAGCCTCCCAAATTATTTTTCTCAGCTGACCTTTGTACTCTCAGTAGGTCACACAGTCTGTATCCACTAGGTCAGTGGTCCTCAAACTTGAACATGTATCAGAATCTGGAGAGCTTGTTAAAAACAGATCCCTGTATCTGTCCTCAGAGTCTTTGATTCAGTAGGTCTCGGGTGGGTCCTGAGAATTTGCATTTCTAAGTTTCCAGGTAATGCTGCTGCTGCTGGTCCCAGACTACACTTTGAGAGATACTAGTCTAATTCTCTGATGCACTTAGTATTTACGTAGATTTTTCACAGCTTCACTACTTCCCAGATATTTCCCATCATCCCTGTTAAATGGACCTAAGGTCAGGCAGATTAGGGATATTTTATAAATGCACAGAATAGCGCCCGGAGACTGGAAGTGTTGATGTACTGAGGGCCTCACAGTAAATCAGCGGCCAAATGAGAATAAAATCAGGATTTTTCTGGATTTCTATTTCAGTATCCTTCCCATTGGGCTGGACTGCCCCCTACTGGCTGTCCGTCATGGCCACTAGCCCCTGGAGCAAGTGTTGCAAATGTTTCAGTGTTGCAAGCATCTTCTGGCAGCTGGTGCTCTGAGGCACGTTTGTTTTGATGGAAGGTGTGTAGTCAAGGAATGAGTTCCCACTTTCACAGCCGCCGTGTTTATCAGATTCTGCAGGTGGAGACTATCTCATCTGTCCCTCCTCTCTCCCCGTGCTAGCTGTTTGTCTAAGGAGCAGGCACTCTGCAGGAAGACAAAGTCCTCAGGCCGCGGCTAACTTCGTACCCACGCTGCTTCCCTGGACCCAGCGACCAGCGGTCCCTTGGCCAAACTTCAGCCAGGCTCCTTTGAGCCTTGTTCTCCACTAGCCCTTATCCCGGGCCTGCAGAGCCCAGTTTTAGCAAGGAATCCTGCTAACCCAGTTTATCTAGAAGGCCGCCCCCTTGATATCCAATCAAACTCCTCCTCCTCCACTCTTGATACCTAAACAAGTTCCTCTTAGCAATTGTCCCTCTTCTTCCTCACCCCACCCCCTGGCAATAACCCCCCCCATCCCTGTTGTATTCAGAGTTGAGTTTAGTCTCTCTCCCCTATTGCAATAGTCTTAAATAAAATTTATCTCGCCATTTTTGACAAGTGTCTGGCGAATTATTTTTCTTTAATGCCAGAAATGTACTTGATGCTCCTCCTTCTGTGCCCAGCCTGAGCACCAAGGGCCACGTCTGTTGGTGTCTTCAAAACTGGATGACTGTTGACCCAGCCTATGAACTCTCATTCTTGGAGTGATGGGCAATTTATCCACATTCTTCTAAAACTGCCCTTTGCCAACACCACATCTGGAGGACCAGGAAGAGACCATCAGTGCTTCAGTCTGCAACCCATTTATCCTCTCCCCTCACCCCTTAATGGAAACCCAACTCATTCCTCCCTACTGAGGGTCAGGGTCTTGTGGATCCCAGGTGAAGCCAGATCTGGTCCCAGACAGGGACCGGCAATGCCTGAGACCCTGGAAGAGGTGAGTTGGGACGGCAGTGAGCTTTTCTAAGCTGCTCAACCAAGAAGGGTGGGAGGTGTCAGGCAAGAAAACCAAGGGGTGAGTTATCAACACCAACTACAAGCATTAGTCCTGCGAAGCCACAGAGAAAGGCTAGATCTTTTGGATTTATTTTTCTCTCCCTCCCGCCTGCCTTTCCAGATTCACAGCAGGCTTCTGCGGGCTGAGCAGGTTTGTCTGCTGTTATTATGGCTGCCGCTGCTCTTGGACGCCTGTGTGTGTGCGCGCGTGTGTAGGAGAGCGTGTGCCTGTTCTCTCCAGAGTGACTGGTTTGTGCTGTCATCAGCCGTTGTTTTGGTAAATGGCGAGTTAAACAGATATATCCAAGCGTAAAATCTAAAAAATGTTCCCTCTGGGCGCCCGGGGGGTGTTGTTTGAAATCAACTACATATCAATTGAGCGGCGGCGAGCGGATCCGATGATAAATTCCAGTCCACAGACGCCTTATAAATTACATTTTTTTGTTCGCGATCTTGCCTCATCTCAGCTCCCCAGAGGCCCTTAGACTGAGAACTATGATTGTGTTGGAGAAACGTTTGCTCAGCTTGAGCGAGGCCATTAGCATTGCATGTGCCGGTCCGTCCCTGTGCTCCCCCCGCCCCCCTCCCGCCCCTTTAACAAAATACAATATGTGCCTGGTAATTTTTCTGTTCATTATCTCATTGTTTTCTGTAAGTACAAGGTTAGATTGAATTACTGCGGGCTCCGCCGTCTATTTGTAATTCTCCTTCCATGCCGAGCTGCTAATGAATGGGCAATTTAGTCAATTCTTTGTAACGGCTTCTTCTGTGCGTCAGCCACTTAATTACTCCGAGCCTTTCTCACTGCCGCTTTATTGCGCCGAAAGTCGGGGCTGCTTCGAGGGCTTGGCACGGGGATCTCCAGCTTCCAAAAAGAAAAAAAAAATGGTCAGAGGCAACCAGGATTCTGAATCCCAGATGGCTTCTGCAGCGGCTGGAGCAACATTCTATGGCCTCTGCCCACGCAGCCCCCTTTCCATGTGCACCCAGGCCTTTATCTTCTTCCTTCTTTGCTGACAGTTGGGCTTAATCCTGGCTATGGCAGTCAAGTCAGGGTGGTGTGAAGGTGCAGGTTCTTGCTCAGAGAACAGCCTCCGAAGGGGCAGTCCTGGTGTCTTAGGCATTATTATTATTAGCCTGATTAGTAAGCCACCTCTCCCATTATCAATATCTCCAAACCATAGCCAGAGGTCCCACTCTGGGACATCAAGCATTCCCTCCTTGCCTGTGTATGGAGCGCCTCACCCTCATAAGGTAGGAACACAGGGCGAGGTGTTTATTATCCCCATTCAACAAAGGGAAGCCCCAAGACTGGGCATTCCAAGGGATGTGCCTGAGGTCCGTGAGCCAGGAATGGCAGAGCTGGGGCTGACAGCTACCCAGGTCACCGGGCACCTTCTCTCCTCTTCCCACTCCACTCGCTGCCCAGGGGATCACTGCAGAATGGTTTCTTGTAGCTGGGCTGAAGCATCCCAAGGTGGACATAAGTGTGAGTTGTCCTTCAAGGGGCTGGAATAACTCTGGAAAAAGAGGGGACTTCGTGGCAGAGACTGAGAGGCTGAAAACCCCACAGAACTGGGAACTCCTGAAATAGAACATCAGTTGGCCAAGTGGCACCTTTGGATACGTCTGTCAGGCCAACAGGATATTTCTATGTGTCCCAGAGTTAAGACGCCCATATAGTTTATCATCCAAACAGGGCCACTTTAGGAAGTGAAAGGAGGCATGCTGAATAATCATGCTGGGGCCACAGGAGGAAACTGGGACTATCTGGAGCAAACTGGGTGGCATGGTCACCCCACTCAGGTGAGGAGAATGGACAGACGCTGTGCCAATGGCATGCCATCAGACACGACTACTCTGATGAGCACACAGTACTTAGAGAGGCCTCTTGCTCGCTGGATCCACCCCTGTGTTTACAAACATTCCCTGTTGCTGGCAGTGTTCTGCTGATATATGTGAGTGACAGGGATCTTTACCTGTGTCCGGGAAGTGATGGATTCAATAAACACCGCATGAGCACCAGCTAGGTAATAGAGACATGAGGATGAGCAGTGAGATTTTCTGGCATTTTGATTTGACTGTTCCAGCAGAAGAGAGATAAATGGTTCTCTGAATGCTGCTAATCTCCTGGAACAGACTCCTGAACAGGCCAGTCCCTCTGCCCAGAAAGCTTGTGCCCTCCTTTGGGGTCCAGCTCACTCCTACTTGTACTTTGGATGTCAGCTTAAATGTTGCTTCCTCCAGGAAGCCTTCTCTGATCTCCAAGATTACAGTAGGGCCCCTTGTTATTCTATTTCATAGCATCTTGTGCTTGTCCTCATTACTTCACACAATTATAATTAAATTATTTGTGTGGTTGTGTATTCAATGTACCTCCTTCCCCACTCCCACCCTGACCTGTCTGGATTTGGTCTTCAATAAATATTTGTTCAGTAAGAATAGCTCACACTTAAATAGCACTGTCCATGTGCCAGGTGCTATTCTAAATGGTTTACAAATTTTACTCATGAAACCTCACTAGGACTTTATGTGACGGGTACTATTATATCCTTATTTTATAAACGAGGACACGGAGGCCCAGGAAAGTGAAATAACTTGTCTTGGGGAAGGCAGGACTCCAATCCAGGTGGTCTGGATCTCAAGTCCAGAAAGAGGAGAGAGCTTGGAGCCAGAAGATGTGACCTCCAGGCCTGGCTCTGCCACATATCAGTGGTGTATCTTTGGCCACGTTACCAGGTCCGTAGGCCACACTTTGCTTACCTAGGAGGTAGAGATAACAATAAATCTCACACACCACATCATTTTTCTGTGTGCATATGTCTAAAATGCTGTGGGTCTGTGCAAACAACAGGTGTGATTGTTAGTTGAAAGTAGCCTTACTGGGGCCGGCCTCGTGGCCGAGTGGTTAAGTTTGCGAATTCCACTTCGGTGGCCCAGGGTTTCACCAGTTTGGATCCTCGGCGCAGACATGGCACTGCTCATCAAGCCATGCTGAGGCGGCGTCCCACATGCCACAACTAGAATATACGAGTATGTACTGGGGCTTTGGGGGGAAGAAGAAAAGAGAAAGAGGAAGATTGGCAACAGATGTTAGCTCAGGGCCAATCTTTAAAAAAAAAAAGTAGCCTTACGACCCACCTTCCACACAATGGGCAACCCTGTCAGCCCCCAGATACCACAGCATTCCATCCCCGTGCCTTTACTTATGAGCCCAGGTTTGGATGTCCATTTCCCTCCCTCCTCTGTTGGTACCTCAGGCCAAGTGCAGAGCCCTGCATGTGACAGAGCTATAAAAACTTGTTCGTGGAATCATCCACCCTTCCAGGTCTAGCTCTAGTTGCTTCCTCAGCAGAAAGCCTTCCTGGGTTGCTCCAGCGCTCTCTAATCTCTCTCTTCTCTGAGCTCTGTGTAGCTGACACAATCTGCCATGCATCACAGAGCACTTGATTCTCTCCTGGCTGCACCTGTTTTCTCCTTCAAACCACAGGCTGTGAAATCAATTTCGTGGGCTGTGACCAGGAGGACGAGAAGGAGGAGGTGGAAGAGAAGGAGGAATAGAAGCAAACAGCGTAGGAAATGCCAGGATGCATCATGCATAGTAAAGTGAAGTCTGGTTTCAGGAAACACGTGTGTGTGTGCATGTGATCACAAAGTGAAATGTGTATCTTAATCTCAGGCTCAGACCAGAAAGGTTTGCAGAGCCCTGCCTGAGCGTTGTGTTTGTGTAAACTTGTCTAGAGGAGGAGGTGAGGACCCCCTTACCCTGTGATTGCTCACCCACCAGTACTTTCCTTGCCGAATGTCTGGGTTGGCCAAGGCATTGTCTCTGCAGCCCAGCTGCACACATCTCCAGGGCATCCAGGCTTTCAGCACCCAGGTCCCCAGGGACAGCCTCTCACTGCCTCTCATTCTGGTGCTTGCCCGGGCCTTGGGTTTCCAGGGGAGTTGGAGCTGCTATATCCTCTCCTGCTGGCTTCTTATGTGCCCATGGGGTCTCTGCTCTGCCTCTGTTAGGGGTTCTCCTCCAGCAGATTCCCCACCTCTCCTTGGGTTTTTGGTGGCTTGCTGTGGGCGTAGCTTCCCGTAGGGCAAGACAAGCCGCGCTTTCTCTCTCCTCTTCTCTCCTGTCTGCACAGGGGAGCACTTGCTGACCCTCTTAGGGCTTGCTATATTACATTGCCACCCTGAGCCTCAGTTTCCTTATCTGTTATTAGTGTCCTTCTAGGATCTTGGAGAGAATTCAATAACAGAAAACGTTCATGAAAGGACCTGGCATACAGGAAGCATTCAGCCCTCAGTCCTTCCCTCCCTCGTCCCCTCTTTCCCTCCCTCACTTCCAGCCGTAGCTGGGATGTGGACAGGGAGCCGGGGTAGAGGATTCACGTGGCTGCGAGGCTCGGGCTGCCGCCAATGCTACTTTCTGCAGTCACGGTCCAGTTCCGTGTGTGTCCCATGCCCTCCTAGAGACAGCTCTGCACACAGCTGGGGGAAGTGACATGGGATCTTCACCTTTAATAAACCAGAGCTCAGTTCCTATTTCACAGGAAGCAGCTCTCCCAGGTCAGGGAGGCAGGTGTGTCCTGTCCTTGAGGTGTTTGTCATCTAAGCAAGCTCCAGGGCCATGGAAGAGGGATCGGTGAGTACAAACCCCTGTCCTCACGGAACCTTCCTTCTGCAGGATAACAATGGGCAGCCAGCCCTTTGAGAGTGCGCCTTCTTTTTAAGCCTTTTTTGTAAATCAGCTCATCTTCTCCTCGTGACAGCTCTGCGAGGTGGATGCAATTGAGTCACCATTTTACAGAGGACGAAACTGAAGCTCAGAGCTTCTCTCACTTCCCCGAGGTCCTCCAGGCAGGAGAGCTCAGATTCCAGCCCAGGCGGTCTGGCTCCTGCACAGAGGCCCCGCTGCAGGAAGCCTGATGGGGAGCCTTGGGCCTCCTTTGGTCCCCGTTCAGATGGAACACAACTCTTTGGCCCAATCTTTTTTGGAAAACACCCTAGAAAAAAGCACGTATCACAGTTTTTTTAAGTTCATTCCCTTTGACACAATTTTGGGGCTCTAACTTAAAGAAACAATGCAGAATCAAGACTATGTATCATGAAGATGCTCTTCACAGTATCATTTTAATAGGTGGAGAGAGAAAACTTACCTGCCAGCAAAAAGGTGTCCATGTCTTGCCATGAACACCTGTCAGTCTGAGACCTCCCTTCTCCCAGGGCCCACCTGCCCCGTGTATTGTTCCACCTTAACAAAGAGTATGTGTGGCTGTCTGTCTGTCTGTCTGTCTGTCTGCCTAACTTCTAGACACTCTGATTACTGAGGGTGGAGACTCTGTTTTACCCAACCCTGAATCCCTACTCTTAACAAGGGACCAACATACGCTGGGCCCTTGATAAATATCCATAGAAAGAAGAGATGATAATGGCTGAGTCTGGATGGTGATGTATTGCCTGTAAAAATTTTCATCTTTGCTGTATGTTTGAAATTTTTCGTAGTAAAATGTTGGGGGAGAAAAGAACAGATGAAGGAAATGTATAAACCGATTATAATAATATGGAAAATGTTTATACATGTGGGAAAAAGGCAGAGAACAAACTAAGATTGCACCTGCAAAAATGGATGTGGAAAAAATCGTAGAAGGAAATGCAGAGAATGTTATCAGGGTTTGGAGACAGTGACACTGTGCATTTTAACATTTCTCCTTTCTCATATTATCCATATCCTTTGCAATGGATGTGTTTTACTTTTATAATGAAGAAAATTTCTTTTCTCTGCTGTGAGTCCTCAGCCCAGGTTTCCCTAAGAAAAACAAGGGTCTCATTTTCAGCAAACCTCGTACATAAAATCAAAAATTAACTTTGAGCCCATGGAAGGAGGCTCTGCTTTACGGTAGGATTCTTAGCAGCTCTGCTTTCAAAGGCCGCTCTTAAGACAGCAGAGAAAAGAGAGCTTCGTGGCTGATGCAAGGTGGTGTCAGGACTCCTTCCTCGGCTCAGGAGGAGATGATTCCTCCCCAAGAGTGAGTCAGCCTTCCCCTCCCAACCCCCAGGTGTGGAGCCCGGCAGAGGATACAGGGGCCCTCAGCTGCTTCTTGCTGCAAGAGCGTAGTGATGGATGGTCCAGCTCATTCCCCATGAAGCCTGGCCCTCACAGCCCCCAGGAGAGGGGAAAGCCAAGAGACTCTGCCCAAGATAAGCTGGCACGTCAACAACTCCACTCTACTGCTCGGGCACCAACGACCCACACCTAAGGCTCCCTTGGGCCACCCTGATCTCCCCAACCTGGCCATGGTGTGGGGAGCCTGTTCCTTCCTGAAGACCCCCAGAGCAATGATGTTCTGTGACCGGGCCCATGTGGCCACCACCAGCCTCTTCCCACTGCCCACATTCCCAGTACCCAACCACCTGCCTCAGACACATGGCATTAGATGAGGCCAATGCCATTGTCCTGCAAGGAGGGACTTTGCAACTCCACCAGAAGCTGCTGAACTCCTGGTTGCAGCCTGACTCCCACTAGGCAGTGCTCTTGAGCGAGTTCTAAAATCTCCATGGGTGGCAACTTCCATCTTTCAAAAGGAACTAGCATTTATTTTTAAGCATCTATAACCAGTCAGAGATTATGCTGCAGGTCTAGTTAATTCTCACCTGATACTTTGGGGTCTAATTATGATCCTTGTTTTCCTAATGTGGTATCTGCGGCTCAGAGAGGTTAAATGACTTTAATAAGTTCAAAGCTCCTAGGTGACTAAATCCAGATTTGAGCAAAACTTCTAAAACCATAATTGTCAACACATGGAAAGAATTAGGTGTGTTTTGGACCCAAGACATGCTCTTTGACAACACAAGTACAATTGGAGAGCTGATTGTCACTCATTCCCATCTTACTGTGAGTTAATAAGGATTTCCTCCCTGACAGCTGCCCAGTACCCAGGCATCTGAAGGAAGGGATTTTAGTTAACGGGGGCTGAATGATAGGAGGAATGATTTTGGACTAGGGGACAGTCATGTGAGGAAAGCAGGCCATGTTGGGTCCAGATGGCCCACAGAGGCCTGGATTCAGGGAATGGAGAGGATTATGACTTAGAACAAAGCACGCTTCCACTCACTTCTCTTTATGACTATAACTGGACTTCTGCCCATGACTTCAGGTCATAGAGAGAATCAGGAGTGTTGGCTCCCCACCCAGTGGAAGTGAGAAGGGTGAATTTGTTTGGAATCCAGCCACAAAAATCCAGAGTGGATCAGAGCAGCTATGGCTCATTGGCCAGGAGCTCTGGGCTGTGTGACCTCGGGTATGTCTCTCTCCCACTCTGGACCCTAGCATCCTCTCAAATGAGATCTGAGAGTTCTTCCAGTATTAACGCTGTGATTCCACGTATTAGCACTAGCATTGGGCTCATCTCAGAGGTAAGGGTCTTCACAGGCCCTTAAGAAGAATTTCAGACGCAGTTAGACAGTTAGTATGGCACTGGGGCTGGGAGGACGGGTCACCTCCTCCTTCTACACCTAGGGATGACCCTGAAGGAGAATCTCAAAGGTGCTATCGCTCACTCAGTATTGACCTCAGTTAGAACTGGACCCTCTCTGCTCTGACGTCAGCTCTCTCCCTGTCTGTCTCCTGCATGAGATGGCAAATTTTTTGAAAGAAGAGTCTGTGTTTTTGTCACCTCCAAATTCTCAGCTCCTTCCATCGTGCCTGACACTATGATGCTGTAGTTGTTGATTACAAGTTTGTTAAATGAATGAACAAACGAATGAAATTTGCACCTACTAGAACAAATATCATAAGGGTCTGTTGTAGGAACAAGGACATACCATTCGGGGATCCGGAAGACTGGGAACTGACTTCTAACTTGTGCTCTCATTTCCTACCCCTTGCCCTTTAACCATTCACAGGAGGCAACTCCCACTGAACAGATGGAAAAACTGAGGCTCAGGGAAGAGATGTGACTTAGAATTTTACATATGCAAAGCAGGAAGGGACCAGCAGTCCCCTTTCGTGTCTTAGATTCCTTAGTGTTATGTATGAGGAAACTGAGGCCCAAGGAATTCAGTGATGATGGCATTCAGTCCCACAGCTCAGCAGTGGTGCGGTGGAGACAAGATTCCAGCTCCCAAATCATGGTCCAGAGCTGCTTAACAATCGTGGAGCTCAAGCAGGTCTGGTACCCGGCCGCAGGTTCCCATGGCAACCTTGTGGAACAAACCATCCTCTTCGGGTAGTGTTGAATCATTCTTTATATTGCTGCATTTTTTTCTTTAAGGGGAAATATATTTGCGTACACTCTTCACCCTCCCCAAATGGACTCGTTCATGAACGGAAAAGACAGGACACCTTCCAGAAAACAGGTATCCAGGCAGGAAACGGAGACCTTAGCTGACGGAGGCCTGGGGGTGGCATCTGGATTTGGGAGTGTATCTAAAGTGGATTAATGGCTTGGGGAAAACCATTCTGGAATCTCAGTTTGGAATTCCTTGGCTTATCTTTGCTGCCCGATCTGTAGATCTCTTTCTGAGTAATTAGAACCCTTAATCAAACGAAAATATGTTACACATTCCTGGCAACTTGTGCTTCCCAAGAGGTTTACACCACATTTATTTCATTTCATCCTGTAAAGTAGATAGGGCAAGCGTCGCCATTTTACAGCCGGGAAAACTGAGGCCAGGAGGTGAAGGTCACAGGGCTGGCGTGGGATTCCTCAGCAGACAGAATTCCCCTTCTCTGGAGAGAGACTGAGGCATGAGCACCAGTATGAGTCAGACACTGGTTGGACAGCCCAGAGACCTGAGTGAGGGCTCCGCTGTGCAGAGCAGGCGAGCGGGCCTGGGAGGAGGCCGCAGCAAAGAACTGACTAAACAAGAAGCTGAAATTCTCACCCATTGTTAGAACTGCCATGGAGGAAGCACACGTAGGCAAAGCCACAGGGTGGCAGGGGGTGTGTCTCTAAGGAGCTGGCATTAAATTGTGAACAACATGGTGGGAAAGAGCCAGGTATGGGGAAAGTGAGATGAGGAAACTCTGCAGAGGGAAGAACATGTGCCAGCACCCAGAGGAGGAAGGTGGCAGGCATCTTCAAGGAAGGGAAAGGAGGCCAGTGAAAGTCCATTGTGGAGTCACGACGGGAGAGGAGGGACCAAAGGTGAGCCTGGAGGGATGGACAGGGGCCAGATGATTTCAGGCCTTACAGGCCGTGGTAAGATGTGTGCACGCAATCAAATGCACCTTTTCTGCCATATACCTAAACACGTGAGTGTTCACACACACAACCACGCATTATGCATGCACACACAGGCACACATGTGTTCAACATACCCACATGCCACCTACACATATACATAAACATACATGAAAATGAATATATACACAAAAGCACATCCACACAACTCGCTGACAACACATTGTCGCATGCCCTTAAACACACCTGCATGCCTATGCAAACATGAATACCCACTCATATGCACCCAGATGCCCATTCATGTAGAAACACAAAAGCACGTATACACACATTCTTTCATGCACACACATGCTTTGTTTCATAAATGCACACATTCATGCATGCATGCACACATGCCCACTCATGCATAGACACTCACACGTGCACATGTACAGGCCACAACAAGCCCAGCTCAGATGAGCTCTCAGCCACAGATAAACTTCTCTGCTGGTTGGTTACAATCTTTCATTGGAACTGACACATTGATAGCCCCAGTTTTTCTAGGAAGTGACCTTCATGCCGGCTATTGATTTCCAGTGGCTATCAGGCGCCCGCCACTGGAGTGACAGGCCCGGTCGGAGGTCAGCCCTTAAATAAAGCTTCTGGATTACTAAGCACCAGCAACTCCAATGAAAATGGAAATTGGCAGCCCTAGCTTCCTTTTATGTGGCCTGTTCCCACTGATAGGGTTTCAACCCTGAGTGACCACCTCCCTTTCCTGCACCCTGCCCGACCCCAGACCCAGGGTGCTGTGGATGCCCACAGGGCTCTGTTTTGCAGGGTAGCTGGGCTGAAGGCTTCAGGTGGTGGCAGTTGCCAGGGCCTGAAATGTCCTAGATTTGCTTTCCGGCAAAGCCTAGGGCTGTCCTCCCAAGCTGAGCATTCTGGTAACAGACAACTACTACAGGTCCCAGAGACCCATAGGTGACTCTCCTTGTGGTCTTAGACAGCTGGTGTCACCAGTCTGGACCTGTTGCCCCCACCTCCACCCCCACCTCTGCCCCATCCACACACTCGTACATCCCTCCCCCTTTTGCAATGCTGTGGTCCAAAGAAATGAGTTGATGGAGGTGTGCTGAGTTGTGTACATCACAGAACAAGAAGGTGGTGCCACTAGCATCCACGTTTCCAAGGTATTACAATTTGCTAATCACAAAACTCAACTTAATTACATCACCTGTTTATTTGATCACCCAGGAAGCCCCTCAGATTGTTGCAGCATCCTGAGGTCTTACGGCAAGCAGAGGCATGAGAGAGGGAGGAGCTCAAGGAACTTGCTGGTTCTCAAAAGCTTTGCCTGTTGCCTTTCCCTGCCAGGAAGAGAGATGGAGTCCACACTGCCTCACCCGGTGTTCAGGGCTTGGCTCTAACAGCCACATACCATCCCTGAAACCTGGCCTGCACCTCTACTCCCCATCAGTACCAGCAGGCACTCCCCACAACGCACCTTCTCTCCCCTCGAGCTATGTAAGCACCCCCACCGCTCCTTCTTGCATCCTGCTCTGATCCCCCAGCCCATACAATCCTGGAATTAACTCAATAGTCCTTTCTATTTAGCTTTGGAACATGCTTTCAGCCTTACTTCTGAACATAGATGTGAATAATTTTCACCTCGAGTCTGAATTTTTTAAAAAAGCCTTTTTTGAATAGTCTGGCTTAAGGAAAGCTGCTGAGGCTGCCAGCTTCCAGCACTTCTTTGCGTCCCTCCAGCACAAATGTCTGACCCTTTCTGGCTCTACCTGCACATCTCACCCCCGAGATGGCCTATGTGGCTCTGCAGAACAGGGGGACGTGAAATGGAGTTTGCATGTCCTGAAGGGAGGATAAGCAGAAATTAGAAATGTCGACAAATTAATTATTTGGCAAAGGAGGTGATCTGTTCATCAAAATCAGAGAAGCAAGAGTGGCTGGTGTAGCCTGAAACTCAGATTAGCCACCGGTGCCGAAGGGAAGGCCAAGACTCTGGGGGAGGCCATGAACCAGGCTCTCAGCCACACTTGCACCCAGAGCAGGACCCAGCAGGGCGCCCCAGCCTGCTAGACAGCACGCAGGACACGCGGTTCAGGGAAGGGGGTCGAGAAGAGTTCAGGGTCGTGCAATTTATAGGTAGGGCGGGACTGTTTTAGTGGCTTATATATAACCTAATGCTTATTCCAGAATCCATGAAACACTTCTGGGGACACGTCCGTTTCACATAACAAGTACAAAAGAGGTTCAGCAATTTGCCACGTAGTAGAGAGTTTGAGGTGACTTATAATTGAAGGCTTAGCATACAACTGTTAACATGGCCATGGCAACCACTTAACCAAGTTTCCATTTTTTTAATATAAATATTTCACTTTTTACGGTGACTGATCCCCTAGCTTTATACTGTGATTTAAGGAGCTCTGAATACTCTGCCCGAGGGTTCTATACCAACCTGGTAAAGTGACTGACATGTCACACTCAGAGCGGCATTGCTTGGGTTCCTCTCCCTGGGGATCTTTGTATGATGTCGGTGTCCCTAGGAGGGGTACTGAGGCCCTCCCACCATCCTAGGTCCTGTGTCAGGCACTGTTGTGGGGGCAGGGGGAGCCTTGGGGAAGGTGGGCTATGGGGATAAAGAGGCCTGCATGGGGCAGTGGAAACAGTGGGGGGACATGCTACAAAGATCCTTTGCCCCAGGCCAAGTGGGTGATGCTAAAATATGGGGAGGCCCATGTGTTGAGTTTACCAAGCCCTTACACAGGAAACAGGTCACAAAGCCCAGCAAGATCCAGAATGGGACATCAGATATATTGATTTCAAGTCCAGCCCTGTCACTTCTCAGCTGAGTGGCCTCGAGCAAACCACTTTCCCTCTCTGAACTGTGGTTTCCTCATCTGCAAAGTGGGTCAGGAATTCCAACCCACACAATGGATAGTCTTGAGGAGGAAGCAAAACGCTGTCTATCAAACACCTGGTGTCTATCTCTGCTGCTCAGTAAATGGTACTTGTTTGGGAGCCTTGCAGGTCTGCCACAGTCATTGCTTAAGGTACCCACTGCCCAATTTATCTCACAATTAGAGCTGGCCAGCGGCTCTTGGAGGGGAGGACTATGCCTCTCCGCCCAGGGGACAATTCAGTCATGTCTGCAGTCCTTTTGGGTTGTCACCATTGAGGGGAGGGGTGCCAATGACATCTAGTGGGTAGAGGCCGGGGATGCTGCTAAACATCCCACAACGCACAGGACAGCCCCC
Source organism: Equus asinus (assembly GCF_041296235.1). Classification (NCBI taxonomy): domain Eukaryota; kingdom Metazoa; phylum Chordata; class Mammalia; order Perissodactyla; family Equidae; genus Equus; species Equus asinus. The sequence continues at coordinate 27,727,902 of NC_091796.1, forward strand.
ACGACAAAGAATTATCTGGTCCCAAATGGCAATAGTGCCAAGTCTGGGAGAGCCTGATGGAGGGCCCCTCTCTCTAAGAGAGCGTCCTCCAGTTCTCTGGCTTCCCCTCAGCAGCTTAGCACGACAGCTCTGAATCCCTTCCATTTTCTGAGCACCACAAAGACTCAGGGGCTGTGCGAGGAGCTCCCGCCTGCCTCCCCTCACCCCGAGGCCACTCAGCCAGATGGCAGAGGGGTCAGCGGCAACCAAACATCTAATGACGTGTGACAAGTGTGGCCAGACAGCAGGCCCAGGCTGGGCCCCTTCGAGGCCACTCATTGGGCAAGGGGGACTCATAAATAACAGCACAGTGACAGCCCAAGTCTTGCTCAGTGGGAGGGATGGAGCTCCGCCCGGCTCCCAGCCCCTGGGGCAGGACTTTATGGGACAGAGTTCCAGCAGGAGGGCCTTGGACCCCATGCACAGTGAACGTGCTGGTGAGACATGGAGGGACCTGTCACTAAAACATCTGTCCCCACAGAGACTGGCTTTGCTGCATTCGTTCTATCCTTGATGGTGAACTGTTTTCTCATTTCTGATCCAGTGCAATTTCGGGCTTCAACACATTCACCCAGCAAAACATTTGCTGTGGGAAGCAGAGAGCCTTAGCGGTAAGCGTGCTGACCATCTGAGTTTCAGTCTCAAACCCTCTTCCGCTTTCCTATCTGCTCTTGAGCCTCCATCCCTTCACCTGTTAAATGGGGATATCAGAGCAGCAAACGTGCTAATTCATGGAAAATTGGGTACAAAGCAATAAATTAATGAAGGGTTGATGATGATGATGACGATAATGATTATGATTATGATTATTCTACCATTTGGGAGAAAGGGATTTATATTTGGAAAACAATACCTTCTGATGCTCTAAAAGTATTATTCAGTTTTAGGGTTTTAGGCAGTTCCAAATAGGCTCTTTGCAATAATAATAGTAATAATGATGCTTGTATTAAATAGCACTTTTATTTTCACATTTATTTTTCTCAAGCCTCTTGTGGCTTCAAATGGGACCCGTTTCCAACGATGCGTATTCTTCTAAAATAAAAATGAAAGAATAAAAATGAGCAGCTGGCACCCAGACCTACGTTGCTTTTCTGTTATCGAAGTCCTGGTTGAGATGGGGGGCTGGAGCAAGAGGACACTGAACTGAGTGTCAGGTCTCCAAGCACACCATTCAGCCTCTGGGGACTCAGTTTTGTCATTTACAAAATGGGGATGCTAATTTCTCCCCAACTATCTCAGGACTGCCGATTCGGTGAGACCACGCACGTGGAAGCTCTGTGATGAGATGAAAGCATCCTTGCACAAGGGAATATTAGCATCATGATCATTATTTTCATCATGATTATTCATAATGATATTTGCAAGATGGAACTACTCCAAAGTACCATGTCTATGGGCAGTTTTTACGTACTTTCACCGAAATCTATGCGTGCCTGTGATGAAGAAACTGACCCTTGGAGCACTCCTGAAATCGAAGCTGATTCCTTGAGATTCTAAACAAGGCCCCTACCCCCTTCTCTTTATTTCAGGCCGGAAAGCTGGACTCAAGAGACAGCCCTCCTTCCTAGACCGTGTCTCATAAGTCTATAGAAATGGCTCTCTGGGCCAAGACCTCGATGCCAGCTTTCAGCCAGGAGCACATCTTTGCAGGGAGAGTTATAAATCAAAACCTGGGTTCTAATGAAACCGCTGACACACTTTAACTGTAACAGTGTGCGCCCAGGCTCCACTTGTGGGAAATTAGAGGCACAGGGCAAGTATTCAAGGGACAGGGGCACGTAGGGGGTGCCTGTCCTGCCTGGCCTACCCCTCTCCTTCTTTCCACCTCCCTCTTTCTTTCCTCCTCCCTCCTACCCTTGCTGTTTTTTTCCTTCATCATTCTGATAGAAATTCTTAATGACTGCCCCAGTCTGCAGCTCCTTTGGGAGCCAGCCTCATGGCCGAACTGCAGACCGTGCTGGATGGCTCCCCAGGCAGACCTCCTCCCTGGCTCTCGGCATGGGACCTCTCAGGGGGACAATGGTGCAAAACCTGCACTGTTCCAGGCAGCAGAGGACAGTGAAGGCAAAGCCTTGGGTTCCAGTCCTGGCTTGGCCACTTCCTGGCTGTGTGAACTTGGGTGAGACAGTTAACCTTTCTAAGACTCAGTGCGTATTCTGCAAAATGGGGATGACAACAGCACCTCCCTTGTGAGGCTATTGAGAGAACCGAAGGAGATCATCGATGCCAGGTTAACTGTGCTGGTCCAGGGAGGTGAAGCAAGGGAGCAAAGAGGCTGCAGGAGCTTTGCTGCTGAGGACCTCTCTGGCTACCTCCATGGGGCCAGCTCTCCAACCACATTGGTTTTATACTGAACCATAGACAGTTACTGTCACGGTTTGATTTAAGAGACATTAAAAAGGGCACCTCTATCCCCAAATATCTTTACCATCAAGGCCATCAATTTCACCATGAGCAAGTCCTCTGTATGGAAGTAATCCAGGGCATGGCGTGATGCTCATTTGATCACTCCAGGAAAGGAGTACCCTAAGTTCCTAATTCTTCTGAGGACTGAGTTCACAGCAGGCCTGTCCTTCAACAGGCGGACGAAGTTTCTGAGCCTTGTCCAGTGTGAGTTCATCTCCAAGCCACTGACCGGATGGGAGTAAAACCCCATTCTTCCCTAAAGCTTTTCCTGAAGCCCCAGCTCATACCCCTCTCCCTCCTTGGAGCCCCTGCAACTTTTGCTACTTTTGCCACTTAGCCGGCACTAGACAGAGACAATGATCTCCTCAATTAGCTGTAAGTCACCTGAGGGCACAGGATAGGCTCATAATTTCTTAAAATTTCCTAGATGACCTTGCTTCATCAGTTTGGTCTAATTATGATGACCTGCTGTCTTTCCAATAGCAAAGATTTCTTGCTCACTCACCTTAGAAGTCCAGGGAAGGTCAGCTGCCCATCTGCTCCATGCCACTTCTGCTCACACTTCATTGGTCAGAGCAGGTCACATGGTCCACGGGGCAGGGATGTGGGTAGAATCCTGCCAAGTAAGTGGGGGCTTGCCAGGACGGGCACCACATATTTTGAACAACAATACAATCTGGAATAGTATTTTCGACAAAGCTGTTTGTTGCTCACTAAATATCTAATGGGGATGTTGAGCCAAATATCTTAAGACAAAAATGTTTGAACACATCATTTTGGGGTGGTTGTTAAATCTAAACTCACCAAGTAAATGTTGGAGTAATGAGTTTTATGGTCACCAGTAAGCTTAAATCAGCTAAGCCCTCTGGCTAGAATCTGGTGGAGCCAGACTAGACACGATGTTAGTTCACTTGTGGAAATGCTGCCATGGGGAAGCAGGATTAGACCCCTTCACCATCCCTCTGAAAGGCAGGGCTGGGATCAAAAGAAGGGGTAGGAGTTATAGGATAAAGACTTTGGTTTCATAGAAGAAAACGTCCCCAGACCTAGAGGCTTGAAGGCAGGGCCTGACTGCCTCTGGAGATGCCATAGAGGGGATTTCTGCAGTGGATAGACAATCAGACTAGAGACCCAGGACTGACTCTTCCAGCTTTAAAATCTGTCACAAACCTCAAAGGAATATCCATTTCTGTTGTGGACCCAATACTCACATCTCTAAACAATCAAAAGTAATGTAAAGTAAAATTTGATAAAGACCCTAAATAATGTGCTGTGAGAGGTCAGGAGGAGGAGACAGGCCAGATGCCTTCCTGGAGGAGTTGGGACCTCAGCTGGATCTCAAAGGCTGCTGAACTAGCATACGCAGCGGGTGGGGTGCGGGGTAGAGAGGGTGGGTTTCAGGACCAAGGCCGGGGTTAGAGCGGGGATGTTCCAGGTTCCACGCTCCTTCCTCATCTCCCCTCTCCCTCCAGCACACAGGGTCCTTGGGGGATGAAAGAAATACAATCCACACGTGACTAAAAGGAGCCGCTGCTGCTTTTCATATGCTTTCCCCACTTCAGGTTTGCATCTTATTTTCCCGTGAACTTTTTTTTCCCTTCCTCTTGCTGCTCTGGCTTTTGTTGGTATAGCCTCAATTTCTTGCTGCCTTTCAAAGCTTTTATTCCCCAAGGGGAGGGAAGGAACTTTTAATGTCACGCTAGGTCCTTAGCCAGGCCAGTTGTCTTTCCAAATCAGTCAGGGGCTCAGGTTGGCTGGGGAGAGGGGGAGGCTTGGCAGAGAGAGGGAGAGAGTCAATAGCGAGGAGGAAAACAGCGAGTGCAACGGATGAAGGTCCCCGAGGTGATTTGCAAATCTGCTGAAATCCTGAACAAGCTTTGATTTAACCCAAGCTTGAAATGGCTTTTATTTACTGTCTATTGTGGAATAAATGACATCTCATAAACAGGCTTTATCCATTACCCCAGGAAGGAGAGCACGGTGTTAGGGACATTTTATCCTCTTGATATCAAAGGAGATATGCCGAGGTGTGTTATTACAAATAGAAAAATCAATGCTGAGACACACACATCTGAAATTTCATTTTCGTCAAACCACATTTTCAAAGGAAAAAAAAAAGGCAATTGCTAATAAAAATGACTACAGAACCAGAGGATTTACCAAGCTTGAGCAAAGGACTGGCTGGGACCAAGCCCAGACAGTGAATAAATTGGATCTGCCCTGGGGCCACTTCCTGCTGACCCTTCCAGACAACCCTTCCTGCCAGGGGATGACCCTCCCCAGGCAGGCCACGCTGATGCTGTATGTGACCCCAGACGCTGCCTCTCTCACTGTCCCCTGTCCTCCCACCTCGACCACACACCACACTTGGCCGCAGACCACATGGAAAACACCAGAAATATCGAGACCACTGCTGTTTCCTCCAGGCCTTTACCTTAACAGCAGGATCTTCTGACCCTTCCAGGTCTGGTGTGAAAGTGAAAAAGGCCCTCACAGAGTGAGGAAGGAAGGTTGGTCAGACTTCATGGAAAGGCTGTCAACAAGGTTGCCACCATTTCCACCACCCAAGTTCTCAGAGGAACTTGGTGAGAGGGAAATGCTTCCAGCTTTTCATAACAGTTTTTCAAAGCCACATCCCTGCGCTCCCATCTTGTCATCACATGTGTAACCCTGTATTGGGGTGATTCTCTGTTTTAGGGTCTTGTTTTCCCTTGAGGCTGTAAGTTCAGTGAGGCCCAAGACCAGGCCTGGGGTTGCTCTCTGTTATAGCGCCAGAGCTGAGCACAGTGCTTGGCACATAAGAGCTGCTCAATAAATGCCAGTTGAATGCCTGAGGATGAGGATGTGCAGGCCTTTTGAAAAAATGAGGGTGGCTGCCAAGATGCTGTGCCTGTGCTAGAAACAGCCTCAGCTAGCTGACAAGAAGCGCTCCAGTTCTGACGGGCAGCTCCCACCGTGAGGCATGAACTCTCTGAGTTTGCCTGTCTTACACAATCTACTTGGCACAGGAATGCCTGACTCCATCGGCTGAGGAAACAGGGCCAGTAGACTTTTCTTGGTTTTAAGGGCTCACAGTAAATCCTGACTTGGCTCCTGAAAAAAACCCAACGTTGGTCAGACAGCGACCAAGAATGAAGAAGGACACCAACCGATGCCCACTCCTGGAGAAAGAGCCAGACTCAGCATTTCAGAGGAGGCCGTATTGTCGGGGATCGCTTCCTCTAACTCCATCTCTTGAGAAATGGGGAAACCAAGGCCCAGAAAGGACAGCTAACTTATCTGAGTCACAGAGGAAATTGTGGCCAAGTGGGGGCCAGCATTTGAAAGCTTTGATTCCCAGTCCTGAGCCTTTCCTCTGCCTGAAAAGAACATAGTCATGAGGAAGGACGTACATAGAAACTACACTGCAAAGACAATTATGATATTGAGATGGTTGTTTTTTTTAAATAATTCAGTGATAACTGCTCTAGAAAGCACCCACGCCGTACAAATGGTAAGGATTTTTGCTGTTTTTAAAGAGGGGCGGCTCTTGTTTTCTATACAGGCTTGACTCAGTTGAAGGCCACTAATCAGAATCGGGGAAGGCTGACTCCTGAGGCATTTCAGGAAGATAATTCCCTAGGAGATGTGTCCCTCACTCCCGCAGAGACATGAGCTGCCTATTTCTTCCCTGCGTGCTTCATAAAGGTTTGAGAGAATAACCTAAGCCAGCCAATACAACGGCGATTCTGCCTGAAATAGGCGGCAGTATTTAAATAAGGTTTCAATAGGAAGAAAAAGTCTCTTTGGACTTGGTCTGTGATGTAGTTATCCGGAGGAGAAATTTGCAGACCCCATTACCTGCCGCTCCTTCCCTGAGGAAATCCCTTGATTGCGGAGCGTGAATCCCTCTGGCTTTTTCTCTCCGGATTGTCCTGGGTAAACATCTGCCTCACACTGTGTGTTTATAAGAAGAGGCATTTGTGGCTTTGATTGTTTAGAGGTTTCTGCAGAACACGTGTGCTCTTCCTCTCTTCCCTGCCTTCCCCTCTCCACCCCCGCCCACCCCTGCTGAGCGAACAACGACCGGCGTTTATTCTGGTCCTTTTGGCGTTACAGTGCATCCTTCTGTCCCGAACAGGGAAGATGCACACCGCCACCCACCTGCTCTGCCTTGGGATAAAGAGCTTTTCATAGCAAGGGCAGTATATCTTAATCGTATTGTTATTATTATTTATTTCACAAGAATTTTTCAAGCATCTCCTGTGTGCAGAGTGTTGTGGTGAAGATGGCGAACTCTAAAAGACGCAATTCCCGTCTCGAGGAGACCAGAAGGTCTTATTGAAGAGACAGAGCTTGCACACAGGAAATGTGAGGTCTTTACCTGCACACAGACCATAGAACTTTGGAAGGACAGGGAATCAGTCACTGGCCTTCTTACTCTCAGTCAAATTGAGTTTCTCCTCATTTGCATCCTCAGGTAGTTTGAACCCACCCATGGACCAGGTCTTTCAATTGTCTACTCCTGGGAAAGAGCGCGGCAAACAGTTTCATTTTATTCTTGCGTGTCTCTCTGGAGGGATTCCTCGCATGGCTGACTCAGGCCACCGGTGAGTATCATCACAATAAAAACTCTATTAACTGGAACTCAATAAAATTCCTGGTAGACAGAATTTTTCTTCTTTTTTTCTGCATCACTCCAATTTGGGTCAGAAACAAATCACAAGAAAATAATGTTATCAAACACACAGTAAAAAGGGGAAAAAAAGACAAGAATAAAGATTGGCTTAGATTTAGTCCAGGATTCCCCCCTCCTTCACCTCCGGCTACAGCTTGAACAGTGAGCGCTCCTGTCTTCAGAGAAATGACCAGAAGGACCCATTGTCAGCCAGGAAAGGTGTGTGATACCAAGTGGTAGGGGCCTCCTGCAAGAGGAAGTAGACCCAGATATTTAAGAGATGTTTCTCACTATCTGAAAGGGTTTTCTGCCTTATCTTCGGCTTCTAGAAAACCCAATCCACAATTCCATTCACCCATCCTGGATATTCCAGCTTGGAGAGGGTTACGGTTCAAATGATTCCCACGGGTGACAGCTGAGCCCGCCTTGAAGTCAATGCTTGATGGAAGACCCAGGTGCCTTGCTGGTGACCTTGGATCAGCCCCTCAGCCTCTCTGGCCTCCATTGTGGCTGACTTCTAATGGCCTTTCCACAACTAAGGGTCAAAGACTCCATGAAATAATTAGGTCATGCTGGATCCCAGCAACTTGCAAAATCTGCTGATTTCTTCAGTAACTCAAAGAAATATCTGCACTCCCATGTTCATTGCAGCATGACTCAATTTATCCAAAACATGGAAACCACCCAAGTGTCTGTCAACAGATGAATGAAAAAGAAACTGTGGGGGGTATATACATATATACACACACACACAATGGAATATTATTTAGCTTCTAAAAAAGGAGATCCTGCCATTTGTGACAACATGGTTGTCCTAGAGGACATTATGCTAAGTGAAATAAGCCAGACACGGAAAGAAAAGTACTGCGTGATCTCACTTACATGTGGAATCTTGAAAAGTTGAATACGTGGAAATACATAGAAGCAGAAAGCAGAGTGGCGGTTGCCAGGGGTGGGGAGGTGGGGGAATGGGAGACATTGGTCTCAGGGTACCCAGCTACAGTTACGCACCATGAGTCAGTTCTGGAGGTCTCACGTACAGCCTGGTGACTAGAGTTAATAGTACTGTATTGTGCACTGGAAATTTGCTAAGAGAGGAGATTTCAGGTGCTCTCACCACAAATAAATAAACAAATAAAAATGGTAACTATGTGAGGAGATGGATATGTTAATTAGCTTGACTGTGTTGCATATGCATATCAAATTACCATGTTGTACTCCTTAAACATATGCAATCATTACTTATAAATAAATAAATAAATAAGTAAAATCTGCTGATTTCTGCCCTGGATGTGTAGGCACCGAAAGAATCTCCTCTGTGCCCCCTGGGGCCTTGTGCCAGCTGAGTGTCGGACCTTGCTGTCGTCACTTGACATACACGAGTGCCTCGCCAGGGAAATACAACCAGGGCACCTGGGCGTGGAGTGAGGTGGCCTGCAATGAACAGACAGCTCCAGCTTGATCTGTCCTGCCTTCTTTATTTTATTTAACAAGAAACATAGAGAACAACATATTAACAATAATCAATCTGGGGTGGTCGTTCACAGGTGTTAGATGATTATTGGTGCTTTCTGAATTTTTAATAATTAAAATACAAATTATAATTTAATACAGGCAGTGTAAATTTAATAAGGGCAGTTGCTTGCTCAGGCTGATCAGGGACAGAGGGAGATGTGGTCAGAGAGGGGAGTGTGGAGGTATTTCCATTGCTTAAGCTGATTGGTGGGTGCACAAGCGTTCATTTCACTCTTCTCTCAGTTGCACTGTATGTTACATATACTTTGTGTATATGTGGAATATTTCATCATAAAAATTATTTCAGAATGACAATATAGAAACACTGAAGTTTAGCTTTGAATGTAGAAATTTGCTTATCTCCCCATGAATAAAAAAAGGGCCCATATAAGGGGCCGGGCTGGTAGCATAGCAGTTAAGCTGATGTGCTCTGCTTTGGCAGCCTGGGGTTCACCAGTTTGGATCCCAGGCACCGACCTATGTGTGGCTTATCAAACCATGCTGTGGCAGGCATCCCACATATAAAGTAGAGAGAGATGGGCACAGATGTTAGCTCAGGGCCAGTCTTCCTCAGCAAAAAGAGGAGGATTGGCAACAGATGTTAGCTCAGAGCTAATCTTCCTCAGGAAAAAAAAAAAGGGCCCATATGATACTATGCTGTCCAATAGAAATATAATGCAAGCCACACATGTAATTCTAAGTTTTCTAGTGGTCACATTTTTTTTTTTGGGTTTTGGAGTATTTTTTTTAAAGCTTGGCACTTGAGCTAACAACTGTTGCCAATCTTCTTCATTTTTTTTTCCTTCTTCCTAAAGCCCCTCAGTACATAGTGGTATATTGTAGTTGTGGTCCTTCTGGTTGTGCTATGTGGGACGCTGCCTCAGCGTGGCCTGATGAGTGATGCCATGTCTGCGCCCAGGATCCGAACCGGCAAAACCCCAGGCCATCAAAGTGGAGCGTGAGAACTTAATCACTTGGCCTCGGGGCGGCCCCTCATGTTTTAAATGTTAAAACAAAACAGGCGAAATTTATTTTAAGACTGTATTTTATTTAACTCTCTATATATCCAACTTATTATTATTGCAACATGTAATCAACATGAAAAATTTTAATAAGATATTTTATATTATTTTTGGTGGAGGAAGGCACGAAGTCTTGGAAATCTAGTGTGTGTTTTACACTAACTGCACATCTCAGTTGTGACTACCCCAGTGAACCAGGCAGACAAACCCCTGGGTTGTGGCCCCCCGTTTCCTGGCAGGTCCCAGGGGCTGGAATGCTGGGCTTTCTCACTGCACTAGACGTGCAAGATGGCCCCAGAAAAACCTCACATCACCCCCATCTGGCCTCTCCTTTCTGCTCTGGGATGGGGACCCTCCCTCACAGGGAAGGGCCACCCACCTCACCACCAGAAGGCCAAGGAACGAGGACGTGGGGCTGCCATTTTCCCCCAATTCCAAGCAGCATGGTGCTTTCTGCAGGCAGAGAAACAACCCTTGCTCCCAGGCTTCTCTGCCCTGTTCACTCAGGAAGACACACAGCCAGTTTGCTTTCAAAGAAAGGTCTAGACAGTCTGGGAGAAAATGACAAGCAATAAGGAACCATGTTTGCTGTACTTGCTGGCTCTTGGTTCCGAGAAGGCGGCCTCATAAAACACATGCACGCAGGGGATGGATGCCCTGGGGCGACTCCCTGTCCATGACACCCACATCGCCTGGCTGTGCGGGGCTCAAACCTGCCTGGGAAGGGAGCTGCTCCCTGGCCATGCAGAGGAATCCACACCCCCAGCTGTGAAATCAAGTGTGCACAAGGCTGGGTTAGTCTGGGTGCAGTTGGAAAAATATCCCCAATCAGATCTGAAATGCAGTGTCACTCCTAGGGGAGGACGGGGACTGCATGGAGCTGAGGAGGTGATGCTCTGGGCTCAGGGGGCAGGACCTGAGCACCCCTCCTCTCTGCTCCAGATCCCACCGCACCCCAGCTATTGACAAGGGGTGACGTTTAAGGGGACTTGTGTCTTAAACCAAAAACACAGTAAAACCGAATAACAAAGATGCTGCTTGGGGTTTCTGAGCATGGACACCTTTCCTTTTACATATAGGAGATAATGGGACACACAGGAGATTTTACATGTATTTATTTCACATATATATATATGACATGTATATGAATAGGAGATATACATCTTATTAGAAAGAAGGGTCAGGCTGCATTTGCAACAAACAAAGTTCCCCTATCCACACAAGCATGAGGCCCTGCTCCAAGGCCCGTGGAAAAGATGCAATTTACCTTTGGGTGGTAATGCTGGGATTTCCATTTAAAAGTCTGAGCTGGCTGATTATTTATTGATGTCTCTCTCTCCATAGCTGTCTGACTCTTACTGGTTGGAAGAAGCTCCTGTGTGCCTAAAGGATTTTTTGAATTAAGTTCTTTTCAGTCATTTTCCCCTCAGGTGTTGACCAATGAGACCGAGCTTTGACAGAAGTCAGCTTCTCCCCCCGCCACCACTCCCCACCCCACTTACTTTAGATCATGAAATAAAATTAAGTACCGGGAGTGAGGCCATCAAACAAGTGGGCCTGACATGGGTATTTGGTATTTATTTTTTATTTATAAAAAGAGTGAGAATAATGGATTGGAAACACTTGTATTTTACAGCGAATATGCCTCCAAATCCTATCGGGACACCAATGCAGGCAGCTTAATGAGTAAACAGGGCTCCTTCTGGATGACTCTGTCCAGTGCTCTTGCCACTAGCCCAGAAGTGATCCTCAAAGCTGCACGTTTTCCTTCATTCCCTGAAGTTAGGATGGTTTGGCCAACTTACCTCAGTTGGCTCATCTGTAAAATGGAATAATAGTCCCTGAATCACAGCAGGCAGGGGCCTGAGCTCCCTTCCAGTTGTAATACTCATGATTCCATGAGCCGGAACCTTCTTTTCAAAGATTGTCCTACAAGTGATCTCAACCAGAGCAGCCCTTATTTTGACAAGAACCCCTACCCTTTACCCCTGTCCTCACTGCCAGCCACCTTCCCCAACTCCATCCCGCCCGGGGAGAAAGCAAAGAAAGGAATATTCTGGAAGTGGTAGACAGGGGAATAGGCAGCACTTGGTGAGGCTACTTGAGCAGAACTGGAAGCCAGAGAGAAGCTTCCAGCCATTCAGGCGGGTCCTTCTGGATCAACGAGACACAAACTGTGGCATGTCTCTCCCACAGTGAGGAGGACTCACCCTAAATCACCCCACTCTCTGGCAGCCAGGGACTTGACCCCAAATCCCCACACACAAGCAGAGACAAGACCTCCGGGGCAGGCTTTCTACGTGGAAAGGTCCCTCATCTTCCTGGCCGCCCTGGGGATGCCTAAAAGTCATTGACCGGGACACAGACCTTTTCATTCATTTGTGCTGGGGAAACGCTGGGACCTCAGGGAACTTCCACTCTAGCGGGGGAGACAGATATTGTCAACAATCACGGACACATCATGTAGGCACAACCCATGACAAGAGCCTCGAGGGGTAAGCACATTGTGGGACGGTGTAGCGGCCACTCCACGTGGGAGAAGAAAGCATGTGGCTGCCAGCCACCAGCCTTGGTGGGGCTTCCCTGAGAGCAGGTGCTGCTGAGGCTGAGAGAGAGAACGGTGGTGGCCCCCGGTAGCTGAAGGAGAAGGGGGAGCAGGCATTTCAGGGAGTGGGGTTTTGAAATCCAATTTCCGGCCCAGTCAATCTTTTGGAGGACTTTGGAGTCCAAAACAAAACAAAGCTGGTCACATCCCAGCATCTCAGGCAAAGTTCTTAACCTTGCTGTGCCTTTGTTTTCTCGTGTGAAAAAGGGGGACACACTGACTGGTGACCTGCGATCCCACTCTCTCTGATGGCCAAAGTCTGGCTCTGGGACCCAGCAGGTCACTGCTGGGACCTGAATGTGGCTGGGAAACAGAGGTGCCATCACTTCAGAGCCCTTGGACTATAAATCACCAGGCCTGAGCCCGGAGGCCGCACACTCTTAGGGGTCCATCCTCACAAGCAGAGCCCTTGCCCCGCCCAGAGGCACTGCCTCTGTGTGTGTGTGTGTGTGTGTGTGTGTGTGTGTAGGACATTTTCCAAGGGAACCACGGCCAGTGCTTCTGACCAAAGAGGTAGGATCTGCTCTAATCGGAGAAGGTGGTATGGGCATTGTTGTAGGCAGGGAAGGTAAAACGTAACACGCTCTATTTGCAGAGCAAATAAGTTGCTCTTTCACACAAACATCTCTTCACAAGATTCCTCCTCCAGGGAGTCTTCCATGATTTGCTCTTGCTGAAGCAATTTTACTCTCCTCTGAACACTCCCTGCCTGCTGTGGATCCTGTTTTTACAGCACTTCACATGATCCCCCTGATGTTATGACCACTTGTGCTCTTGTCCAACTAGACTTGCAGATGGAGCTACATGATTTGTTTTACATCCCTGCATAATCTCTGGAATTGGGGTAGAACATCCTAAGCGAGCCAAATAAATGCTTGCTGCATGAACGAATGATGTATGTCTCAATGAACGCATGGAACAAATGCATTCTCCCAGGGACCCTCAGCTCACTCTACTTAGTCCAGAACTCTGGCCACTACACACACTTTAACTCCAGCCTCTCTCCCATCCCCTCTCCACTTCCCAATCCTAACAGGTCCCCGCTCCCCGCATCTTATTTGGCTGCTTTTGTGATGTGAGCAATAGTGCTACTGTCATTGGAATAGCTTAGATGAACCACAGCCACCTTGCCTTGGTGACAATATTAATAGTGACAAGGTCCAGGGCCCACCACGTGTGCTGGGTATAACTGTTTGGTTGCCAAAATGGAGGGTTAATAGGTAGACATCTCCCCAGTCTGACCCTGTAACTGACCCCCCGTCACATTCTGAATCTCTTTAGGCCCCATGAGATTAACACTTCCACTGAATGGCTGAGAGATGTGTGACTACACTTAGAAAAATACAACCAATAATTGAATTGGGGGCTCCATCAGAATATTAAACAGTGATGAAACAATAAGCAGCCCCAAAGGCAGCCATCTGTATCCACTGACAAACTAGGAATGTATCTGGTGCTCTCCTAGGGCGTCAGGTAGGCTGAGGAAGTCCCCTGCCAACCAATAAGATTGCGGGACACAGGGGTCCAGCGTGCCTTGGCGCTCTGACAAGGGAGAAGCAGCGCCAGGGAAAAGAAGAGACCAGCTCTGGGCTGGCACTCTTTACGCCCCGGGCCCACAGGTGAAGGCTGTGGACAACTAGGGGTCCCAAGTGGAGCCAGAGGTTCATTCGCTGGGGACTCGTGGGTTTTGCTTCATCCATGGCCTGGGATTCCCCACTGGTCCACAAGCCATGCTCATAAATCACATAAACGGAAGTGGTTGATCACAGCGGAGACAGGTTGAGAATGAAGACGGTTTCGTGAAAACTTAGTTTCTCTATTGAAAAATTCAGTCGAAACCAACTCGCATTTTGAGAATATTCCCTCCTAACAAAGTACCACTGTCTGTGTTTGGGGGGGAATAGGGTAGTGAGGCTGGTACAGAATTAGGTGGTACAGAAAGAGGCTCACATTCAGGGGAAATGCAACCAACTGTGAGACATTTTCTCCTGATGGTGGGTCAGAAGCATTAGACGTATATAAGAAAGACAGGGCCTAAATCCTCCAGTCACTATCTTAAGAATGAAGGTGTCTGTGTGTGAGCGAACTTAGCATCACGGGCCTCAGAAGATCTGGGTGTTCAGGGGAAAGAGCCGGACTTTGCAGCCAGACACACTTGGTTTCAAATACCACCGCACCACTTGCTACTGAATGTCCTTAGTCAGATTGCTTGTTCTCTTAACATTTCTGTTCTCTCATCTATTAAGTGGGGCTAATAATGCCTTCTTTGATAGATTCAATAAGAAAGCTGAACATCAGATCCCCAATAAAGTAACTGACATTTAGATGGTACTCAGTGGATCTGTTTGTCTGCTTCTCCTTCACTTGCTGGACAAGAATTAGTTGCTTAATACAAACTCTACAGCTAATCAGCTCACCTATAAACAGATAGTAAGATGTCAAGGCTGCCCTACCCACACATGGGGTATATATCAGCACAGAGTCAAAGAGGGGAGTTGAAGAATGCCCTTGCACCAAAATACCCGTCTCGGACCCCGGTAGGTTAGGGAGGGGACTACTGGATGACTGAGCTGTGTTATTCATCTTTGTCTCCCTAGCATCTAGAACTGGACTTGGCAGGGTTTGTTGGGTGGGTAGATAGATGATTGGATGGAAGGAGGGAGAGAAGGATGGAGGGATATGTGGGTGAATAGATGGATGGACGGATGGGTGGAAGGATGGATGGATGGACAGATGGATGAATGGATGTGTAGAGGGATGGACGGATGGATGGATGGACAGATGGATGTATGGATGGGTAGAGGGATGGATGGATGGACGGATGGATGGATGGACAGATGGATGAATGGATGGGTAGAGGGATGGATGAATGGGAAGATAGGTAAAAAGGTGGGTGGATGGACAGATGCATGAACAAACAGGTAGATTTACATTATTGGGACACTCTTGCATCCCCATTTTACAATTAGGGAAGCTAAAAGAGGTTAAACAGACTTGCAAAGGGCTGATGGCCTAGGAACTTGCCAAACTCGTCCCAGTCTCTGTCTTCCTGCAGGTCAGTCTATGTTGCCCAGAAGTTCCATCTCTTTCCCTCCAATCTGTCCTAAATCCTTCAAGATCCAACTCTAGTTCCATTTCCTTTGCAGTCTTCTCTGACCAGCTGGGTTCACACTTCTCCCTCCCTTTCCTGAATTCATCAATATTGAGAGTTTCCCACTTCACTGAACTTTTAGTTGCTAATTGTTTTATGTCTACATCTTATCTCCCCAACTTGGTAGCAGAGAATGGTTCCTAAGCTTCCCTTACAGCACCCAGCAGGGGTCGTGTACATGCACCTGTAGTGCAAAGGTTGTCAGAAGATGCGTGGTGACTACTCAGTTAGCTAGTGTTACTACTAATAAGAAAAGTTGAGGGGCTGGCCCCATGGCTGAGTGGTTGAGTTCACAGGCTCAGCTTCGGCGGCCTGGGGTTTCACCGGTTTGGATCCTGGGCACAGACCTAGCACTGCTCATCAAGCCATGCTGAGGTGGCATCCCACATAGCAGAGCCAGAAGGACCTACAACTACAGTATACAACTATGTACTGGGGGGCTTTGGGGAGAAAGAAGAAAAAAGAAGATTGGCAACAGATGTTAGCTCAGGTGCCAATATTTAAAAAAATAAAGCTATAAGAAAAAGAAAAGCTGGCATTTATTGAGTGGTGTCAGGCACTTCACTGAGCACTTTAAATATATTATCTAATTTACTGTAGTGAACAACAGTCTTAAAAGATAGGCACTATTATCGCCGTTTTACAGATAAGGAAACTGAGTTTGAGAGAAATTGTGGTGCTTTCAAAGCATAGACCCAAGATTGTCTGATGCTCTTCTCTTTGACACATGGGACTCTGTGTCTCCCTCCCCTTGAATCTAGGTGGGCTCTGACTGCATCCACCAATAGAAGATGGCAGAAGTGATGTTATGTGACTTCTGAGGCTGGGTCATAAAAGGCCAGGTAGCTTTCACTCTTTTCGCTGGAACCCATGCAGCTGGAGAACCAAGCCCCTGTGTAAGAAGTCCCACTATTCTGAGGCTGCCTTGCTGTGAGGAAGCCCAAGCCAGATGGAGAGGCCACAGGCAAGTGCTCTAGTCATCCCTGCATCTTTGAGTCATCCCAGCCCAGGCACCAGACATGTGAGTGAAAGAACATTTAGATGATTCCATCCCCAGCTTGGAGATATCCTCAGCTTTCAAGTCTTCCCAGTGAGGCCCAAGACATTGTGGAGTAGAGACAAGACATCCCTACTACACTCTGTCTAAATTCCTCACTCACGGAATTCATGCCCATAATATAGGAGTTGTTTTAAGCCACTAAACTTTGGGATAATTTGTTGTGCATCAATAATAACTAGGATAGAAGTTATTTTAACTTGCCCAAGTCACCCCACTAGTAAGTGGCAAAGGTGGGATTCAAACCCAGGTGGTCTGACTTCAGAGCTCATATTCTGGAACTACGTAACATGCCTCCCAATACCTGGTTGGGATACACTGGCACACAATATCCTGGCATGGCTGAACTCAGATCCCAGAAAGCAGAAACTGGGCACTGAAGAAATAAGTCACAGATGGGCCCCAGTAGGATCTCTGGAGAGGAGGAAGGTGGTGTGTACGGTGTGGGGCATGAGGCTCTGCCTCAAATACAAGATTCTGTAAGGTCTCAGGCAGCAAAAAGGGCAACAGGAGGGCACCCGATGGGGAAGAATGTAAGGACACCAACATGGTGTGTGCATGAGGTGGGGGCATGGAGTGGGGAGCGTGGACAGGGGCTGGTGGCCTCTCAGGATATTTGATTTGATGGGGAAGAGAAGGCTGGGCCAGACAGCCCCATTCCAAAGAGCTGAGGGAAAGGATATCTGAGTGGGGACATGAGGGATGACACCCTGTGTCATCTGCCCATCTGGACCACACTCTGGCTGCTCCTTTGGGCTGTGGGCCCTGATTTCTCAGGCAGTAGGCAAAGGTCCAGGTAGAGTCCCCCTGTATTGCTGCAGTGACAACTCCCCTTCTCTGCCGACGTCTTTCCAACTCAAGGACGCCATAATCCATTTATTCTTTCATTCATTCAACAAATAGTTAGGAACTGCTTCCTACAGGGTAGGACCTGTTCTGGGGACAGACACCAAAATGGAAAGGATAAACTCCTTCCCTTCAGTCACCAGGCAGTAAGGTACAGGCTATGATAGAGGTGTTTAGGGGACAAGGAGGCAGGGATCCCCACCCCCGTGAAACTGATAACTTGACGCTCTTGCTACCGGCATTTCCATTCCCCAAGTGTTTTCAGTTTGATGATGCCTGTGGCCCTTTCTCTGGGCTCTTGGAGTGATATCTCACCGAGCACCCGGTCCCAATGCCTTTATTTTACACATGAAGAAACCGAGGCTATGGAGAGGGAAGTCATGAGCCTGGGTCACACGGCTCATGACAGAGTACTTGGTCCCCGTGCAGCTGGACAGACCTTCAGGAGTAATCTTCCTAGAGGGTCGTGGCCGAAGTGAAACAGTTAATATTAATGCTCTATGGCATCCAGATTAAAGTCCAAAATGGAAGTGGAGTCACTGTTACCTAACTGCAGGCATCCTTTCGAAGGTCCATAAAGGGACCCCTCAGCTGTGTCATAATGCTTATTTATATTGTATCCACTCGTTTTGTCACTAGTTCACTCCTTATTTACTAGACCAATCAGATGAAGGGATTCCACCATTCAGGGTTTCTGCAAAGCAGTCTGCAGTCAAAAACTCTAAAGACAGCAGCTCACCTCTTTTGGGTAGGGGTGGAGGATCAGAGAGGCTTATTGCGCAGACACAGACACCATGACCCTGGGATCATAGCCTACAGTTCTTGTGTTTCCACAGACGTTAATAGTACCAATATCGGGGCTGGCCCCATGGCCAAGTGGCTAAGTTTGTGCACTCCACTTCTGTGGCCCTGTGTTTTGCTGCTTCAGATCCTGGGCGCAGACGTGGCACCACTCATCAGGCCATGCTGAGGCAGCATCCCACATGCCACAACTAGAAGGACCCACAACTAAAATATCCAACTATGTACTGGGGGGATTTGGGAGGAAAGAGCAATAAAAGAAAAAAATAGTACCAATACCAAGAAGACTTCACATTTGCATACAACTTTACAATTTTTAAAGCTCTCCCATAGACATTACATCATTTGATCCTGAGTGCCCCAAATGGGAGGTGGAACAGGTGCTGTTTCCTGGGTTTACAGCTAGTGAAGCTATGCATGGAGAGGTTAAGTGACTGACACAAGGTCAAAACGCCAGATACATGCTTGGGATCTGGGTTAAGACAGGAAACCCTGAGTTTCTGCAGCACACACAGCCCTTCTGAACAAAACAGCTCCAGGTGATCCCTTCCGCAGGTCGCCCAGCTTTGTGCCTCTGGATCAGCTATTGCAGGCCAACAGGTCTGCCCACTGTTCGTTCTGTAAGTCAAGGCTGCAGTGGGGAGCAATCTGCCTCCTGACCAGGGCTTTCTTGCAGTTCACTGATCAGGAACATACCTGGTGAAATGCCAAAGGCTGGGCCCCAACGTGGGGATCAGAAGGGAACTTGAGGGAACTCTGCTAGGGTTACCGAAAAGGGCAGGCCTGTATCCTGAATGTTAAAGAGCATTTACAAGAGGCGGCGTGGAGTGGTGATGAAGAGCATGGACTCTGAGCTGGACTGCTGGGTTTGAATCCTGCTCTGCCACCTACCAGCTGTGAAACCTCAACTTCATCGTTTCCCTTTCTATAAAAGAGAGGTCATAATGACATCCACCGCATACGGTTGTTATAGGGATTATGCAAGTTAAGATCGGCCAAATGCTTAGAGCCGTGCCTGGTATGTGGTAAGTGGTTCATGAATGTTTGTTAAATAATGATAGACCCTCAAAGGACCAGACAGAGTACTGGTACCATGGTTAAATGGAGGCGTAGGACCCGTGATGCTCTCAGGGAGCCCGCTGCCTTGCATCTATCCCAGCAGCATGACCAGGCCCTCCACTGGGCTGTCAGTGCCAAATTTTTACTATTACAACTGCTTTACCAACAGGGTGTTTAACAACTGGTGGTACAAATGAGCGCCAAATAACTTGAAAGTCAAGGGTCAGATGTGGTGGAGGATGGGAGTGAGAAAGGATAGGACAGAATGCCTGCCTGTGGACGTTCAGAAATGAACCCCAGTCTATCTCTGCTTCTCCAATGCAGCAGCCCCCAGGCACTTGTGGCCACTGAGCACTTGAAAGGCGACTAGTCCAACTGAAATGTGCTGTAAGACAGAACCGAAACAGAAAGAGTGTAAAATATCTCGTTAACAATTTTTTATATTCATTCCACGTTGAAATGATAGTCTTTTAGACATATTGGGTGAAATATGGTATTAAAATTAAGTTCACTTGTTTCTTTTCCACTTTTTTTGTGTGGCTACTAGAAACTTTTAGATGGCATCTGTAGTTGTATTTGTGGCCCACCTTGTACGTCTATTGGACGAAGCTGCTCTGTACAGCCGGGGCCTATATAGATGGCTCCCAGCAGGTGAGTGAGCGGGAGAAGAAAAGCTGAGAGCTCCCTTCCGACATCCTTCAGGAGACGGCGAGGGTTGATCTGGGCCTCAGGGAGATTCTCCGTCCTGTGTATCTAGCGCCTGGCACAGGTCCCGTCCTTTGTGGGTGCTCATTTTAGATATGTTGAATTACTGGTGAAATGTGAATTGGTTACAGGGTGAGAGAGAGGGCAGGAAGGCAACAAGGCCAAGGAACAGAACACCAAGGTTCAGAGGATGCTCTGAATTTGAAGCACCTTTCTTACACACCTCAAGATGATAAAATCCAATCAAAGCCAGTAGAGCCATCTCACCTCCAAGTGTAGACAATGACCGTCCATCTGGGACTCTCCATTTCTTAGAGTTGACCCCCTTGAATTAAACCCTTTGGAGGACCCCATCGACATTAGCCTTGATGCCTCCATTTTAAAGTGCTGTCTCAGGAAAGGTTTGGTCTTAGTTGCCTCCCTGTCTCCATGGCTGAACTGAGTGAGCCCGCATCTTCCCCAGGACCACATCCCTATGCCATCCGTGGGAGGAAGTTTAGGAAAAGTTGGGTCTCTGCAAATGGCTCTCGGGAAGGGAGGGGGAGGATTCAGGAAGGCCGGCCTGGGGGCCGCCCTCAGGAAAGCCAAGACTAATTCCACAGTCTAGTCACTCCGTCAAACATTTAGTGTATCCGGGTGATTGTTCCCCGGTAGGCCGCGACGGTCTATCTGCTGGGCCTTTTGTCATGTTAACTGCAGCCGATCAATGGATTGAGGTCAGGACTTCTGATGTAGGTGCAAGCTTAGAGGGAAAAAAGTCTCAAAGATTCATTTTTTCTCGTCTGGTAACACTCCGGTCACTTATTTTTTCTCAGTTAGCCTCTGCCGCTCTAAAGTGGATATTGATCAGTGCTTTAATGCAAACCTGTCAAATTAATTTTGCAGACCTGGGATATGACTGGCCTAAAATTGCTTCTGCATCTGTTCTCTGCAGCAAGCCTATGAATTTTAATCACGCCCAGAATGGGTTGGTGGCTTTTTTTGTTAGAAACTTGAATAGGAAAGGTTTAAACTGTAAATGCCAGGGAATGATGCTGTTTTGTTCTTTTTAGAAACTCATGTGGTGGAGGTCAAAGAAATTATTATGTCGGTTGTATTCTTGGCAGATGCTGTGGGAAGCTTTGCGGCTGGCTTTCCACAGAGCTGCGCCCGGGGAGCGCCGGTGTCTCCGTCAGCACCCGCAGTCTCCGAGTCACAGCTTTGGAGAGTGGCAGGCATTGGAATGCTGCATGTTGGGCCATCCTGCCACCAGGTGCTATCCCTGGCTCCAGGTTTATTGTTACCTAAGACAACTTGACCTCCTGGGGTTACAGGAGGCTCAGGTTTCACTGTTTTGAAGATTTAGCTTCCAGACCTGGCTCTGCCTCACCCTCCCTGTATTAATTGGGGCCAGGCAAAGGGCATCTGGTGATCATCTCAAAAACCTGTCTGATGCAGAGAACAATCTTGAGGAACTCCCCTCCCAGGGATGGGCTCCTCGACTGGGACCACACCTTTGGCTCCCAAGGCCCAGGAGCTGGCACAGACCTCTGCCAGGGTGGATGGCCCCTGGCCTCTCTCCACGGTACTGTCAGCCTGTCCCACACAGCCACCACCCTGAGTCCTGGCAGGCGGCCCCTCCATATCTCTGAATCTGAGAGAGGAACCAGGGCTGTGACACCCCAGCTGCCATGCCCACTTCTGGTTGCCAATGACACTGCCACCAAGTGTCCTTGTAGCACTCTGCTGCTCACATCCCCTCGGCACTTTTCCCAATTGGACCACTGAGGCAGGCAGGCCCTTTTGTAGGGAAAGTTGCTCACGGCACCTCCACTTCCCTGAAGGGAGGCACATCTGCCACGAGCACCAGGGGCTCTGCCTCCTCCCCTCTGATGGCAGCTCCCCTCCCCACAGAGAGTCTCGCCAAGTGCTCTCTGCAGAGAAGCAACTGACTACCACTCTAACCATATTGGGTACATATCGCCATCATCTTTTTAGTAAGCACTTACTCCGTGCCAGGGTCTCTTCTAAGTGTTTCATATATTACCTCATTTAATCCTCATAAAAACCACACAAGGGCAGTACGGTTACCATCCTGGTGTTATCAGGGAGGAGACTGAGGCCCAGAGAGGTGAAGTAAACTTGCCCAAGTTGCACAGCCAACAAGTGGCCAACCTGGGTTGGCAACCAGGCTGTCTGGCTCTGGAGCCCATCTTTCAATCTGCTTTGAGCACTGTCTGTCCGTCTGTCTCTGCCCACAGACAACGAAGCCCTCGATGTGAGTGGGCTTGCTAGCTACCTGACTGTTGAATCTGTTGTTCTTACCTCCCTAATAAAACTCAAGCCCCTCAAGGGTAGACCCCCCCCCCCAAATTCTTAAAGATTCCAATAGATAAATGAAGGTGAAGAGCCACATAGTCACAGAGAACGAGCCAGGGAAGTGTTTGGGAACAACCATGTTGGTGGGAACACTAATCGATCCAGCTTTATAGAGTGAAGGGAGGGGGAGAAAGAGAGAGAGACAGACAGAGAATCATTCCATTTCACATGAGCATATTCTGACTCCCCAGTTGTGAGGGGCCCCAGCAGTGGGAGGCTGTGAAGTGGACCCCCCCGGCTCTAGAGTGAAGAGCTGGAGAGGCTAGAAGATGTGAAGACCAGGGCTGGACCAAAACTCCCAGGTCAGAGGGCTGTGTGGTGAGAGGCCCCTCAGGAGCCCCCAGAGAGCTTGCACGAGGGCCCATGCGAGAGCGGCAATCTGATACCTGCTACCCAGACATCCCGGCCCGTCAGGGAGAGACAGAAGCAGACATGCCAGCACCTGTTGGGTAAAGGGACACTGATCCCTCCTCTGTGAGCCCTCCATGTCCCCGCCTCCTGGAGGAGCTGGTCCCTGAAGAGCAAAAGGGCCCGGGTTGTCTCAGAGCCTGGCCAGCCTCCCCCTCCTCCACCCCACACACCCATCATCACCACTCCAGATGACACGCAGGGAGTTGCGGGTCCCTCTCAGACGGCCCTGGGGAGAGGCGAAGAGACGCAGTCCAACATGAGTTGAAATTCCCACATAATCTGGCTCATTACGACCAACAGATGATACATACGCGTGAAGAGATACACTCCTACAGTCCTCTGAGAACGTTGTTTTGGGTTAAGCAGAACTAGAAGACAATTTCTTCCAAAACAGCCCCTTATTTTAGGCTAGTGGGGCCCACTCCCACCGCCTGCCCTCCTGCACAAAGAGCAGCCTTCCCTGCTTGAAGTCCTACACGAAGTCCTCGTGATCTTCACGGCCAGGTGGATGAAACGAGCTGGCTGGTGGTCACTGACCACTCAGTGGAGTTCCATCAGAGCATGAGTTAAGGACTGTTGGGTTGATGATGACAGAAACTCTCAGGGGTACCGGACCCAGGGACTTAGTCACACGGTGACTCTCCCTCCATGTCTTGGCTCTCACTGTTGACTCCATTTCCTCAGCTGCACACAGTGGCATGGATGTGACTATGGG
Source organism: Equus asinus (assembly GCF_041296235.1). NCBI lineage: Eukaryota > Metazoa > Chordata > Mammalia > Perissodactyla > Equidae > Equus > Equus asinus. The sequence goes on from NC_091796.1 coordinate 27,751,249, forward strand.
ATTACTCTCCCCATACAGAAAAGAGAACTGCTCTGTCTCACATACAGTTTTTAAATCCTGACAAAGGACCTGACTGTCCAGGTTTGGGTCCCCAGCTCTCCCCGTGGACTGGTCATGTGGAGAAAGGGAGGTTCTGTGATTGGCTCAGCCTGGATCATAAGCCCCTCCCTGGAAGGGCAGAGGGTTCCCTTACCAGAGAAGCCAGGAGTGGTAGCACCGGGATAATTGTTGTGTGGAGGATGTCAATCCCAATTTGAGTGTTTTGCAAGGATTTGTTGATTATTTGTGGCTGTGCATAACTTTGTACTGAGTTCATCAAGTTATCTCAACGGAGTGGATCCCTTAGCTGCTGGGAATGCCACCTCCAATCCAACCTCATTGCCTCAATGGTGGCAGTGGAGTCTCCCGCCTGTGAGAACTGGCTCCTGTGAGTAGGCTCCTCCCCTCTTCCCCAGTGTTCTCCTCAATGCCAAGCAGGAAGCCAAGGCCGGGGAGGCACTCAATGAATGCTTCTTGAATGAGTGTCTGCCTGAGTGAATGAATGACTGTATGAATGGAAGGAGAGGAAATGAAAAGCAATTAGACACACACATACCCAGAGCTCACCTAACCACATTGCTTCCTGCCCTCCTCTCCTCTGCTAAAAGCTTTGTGCCCATAATATCAGGTTTGGGCTCCTCAGTCCCAGAGGGGAGGGGAGAGGGCCAGCTGCTCTGTGGTCTGCAGGAAGAGGCACGGGACTAACGATCAGGGGATTTGTCCTGCCATTAATTACCTGTGTGACCTTGGGCAAGCCACTTAACCTGTCTTTGCTTCAGTTTTATCATCCATCAAATGGGACTAGTGCTTTCTGCCTATTACTCCCACAATGGGGTTGAGGGGAATAGATAATATTAGAAAGTTGACAGCACTTAGAAACTGTAAAAGGAAACCACAGTGTGGGAGAAGGAATGTATTATGACCGTGGGCCTGCATCAGGGATACCACCTCGATTGTAGAACTTGATGCTAGGTGTCAGCCGGGGTGTGGGGGGAGGCGCCCAGGCCCTCCACATGGAGGAGCTCACACTTACAAAGAAAGTTCTCCTGCAATCCTGAGGTCCTGCTGCATGCCCAGCCTCGGAGAGGCAAGGATTTACAAGCGAAAGAAATGATGGTCCCTGCCCTTAAGAAAAGATACACACCTATAAAGCTTTAGCTACTGATAAGGGCTTGGTGGTGTGTCACAGAAAATTGGTCAGTCAACAGACATTTATTGAGCCCCTCCTATGTGCCAGGCACTGTTCTAGAATTTGAGGCTAAGAGGTGGACATACAGAGTCCTGTCCAAAGGGCTACACGTGAATGAAGAAATGAATAAATAGACAAACAGTGAATAAATACATAGGAAGCTTTCAGGCCCTGATAAATGCTGTAAGGAAAACAGAATAGGGTAACATGATGGAAGACTGGCTGGTTGGGGCAGGGGCTACGTTAATAGAAAGATATCATGGAAAGAGTCTGGGAGGTGATGACGTGAGGGCTGAGGCCCGAATGATGAGAAGAGAGTACCACACACATGGCATAGCAAGGAGAGAGCCTGGGGGAGGGTCAGGAAAAGGGCAATGCACCGTAAGCATGAACAAGGAGACAGGTAGAAGCAGAGGACGGTGGACAGGTGGCTGGGGCCCGACACGGGCTGTATGTGAGCAGGAGCGTGTGGACTTCACCCCAAGTGCAATGTGAATCCATTGGAGGTTGAAGCAGGGACATGACACAATCTGGGAGAGAGAAAGAATGGCCAGCAAGTTTGGCAAAACGTTAACAATTGGTGAATGTGAGTAATGAAGGCACGAGAGCTCTTCGTCTTCTTTCGCAAATTTTCTACACATTTGAAATTATTTCAGAATAAAAAATAAAGAAATAAAAAGACCACTCTGGCTCCTTGTGGACAATTGACTGCAGGGGCTGGGGAGTAGGGGGTTGAGGAAGTCTGGTGCCACAAGTGGAGGAGGAGACCAGTGAGGGGCTCCTGCAGGAGTCCAGGTGACTTGGACCAGGAGAAGAGGGAGAAAGGCCGATTCCCGGATGCATTTATGGTGGTCTCCGTTAGCTTTGTATTGCTGTCATAACAAGTCACTGCAAACTTCGTGATTATAAACAACATACATTTATTATTTTACAGTTCTGTAGGTTGCCCATCGGACACAGTTCTTACAAGGCTAAAATCAAGATGCTGGCAGGGCTGCCTCCATTGTGGGAAGTTCTAGGAGCGAATCCATTTCCTTGCTTTGTCCAGCTTCCAGAGGCCGCTCCCAGGCCTTGCACATAGCCCCCTCTATCACAGACCCAGCAATGGGGCGTTGGTCCTTCTCACGCTGTCGTCTCTTGCTCTATCACAGCGGGCAAAGGTCCTGGCTTTTAAGGACTCATATGATGACATCAGGCCCACTCAGATAACCCGGGATAAACTCTCCATCTCAAGATCCTCAACCTTAATCACATCTGCAAAGTCCCTTTTGCCATGGAAGGTAACATATTCACAGGTTCTGGGGGATTAGAGCGCGGACATCTTTGGGTGCCATTATTCTGTTTACTATGAGGTAGAATCACTACGATTTACTGATGGGCTGGATGCGGGTGTGAGGGAAAGAAATGAGCCAAAGACAGCTGCTGGATTTCTCAACGGAGACACTGAGTGAACGGTGGAGCCGTCCCTTGAGACACCAGCCCCCGAGAGGAGTGGCCTGGGTGGGGCGGGGAGAACCAATGGTTCTGTTTGAGATGTGCTAAGGTTGGAGTCAGCGCAACAGGAGTAGCTGGAGTCAGCACAGAGCAGAGTGGTTGGAAGAGCCTCACGCTGGTGCCCAGGGGGGAGAGAGCAGTGTGAGCAAACATATGGCTGAGAGTGGCGCTTCCCTGAGTCACCACATCCACCTCCTATAGGCGCAATAAACAAGGATGAGCCCTTAAGAGTCACCAGCCACTGGAGGTGAGAATACCTCTCTAAATAAAAGATTCCAGAAGGGAATGGAAGTCCAGATGGAGAAATAGCTGGACAGACAGGTTGGGGTTTGGTTTTACAAGGCCTTGCGTGCTAGGCCATGGATGGTGGGCGTGCTGCAAGGACAAGGGGCAGCCACAGTGTCTCAAGGAGGTGAATGACATGACACAGAAAAAGGACATGAGAGCACTCGACACACGACAGTCTATAAACAGGCACCTAACTGGCTGAGTGTGGGCGCATGCAGAGAAGATGTGGGCATGGCAAGTGAGGCACCTGTGGTGGCTCCAGCCCAGCTAGGGCCCTCCTGGCTTCCTGGCCAGAGCGTGCCCCCTCCCTGCTGCTCCCGCTGCTCCTGCGGTATGCAGCTGCAGGGATGTGCGCTGGGTATGGCGGGTGGGGGAGGTGTGAACGAGGGGAGAGGCGGCTCTTCTTCTTTCTGAACTGCCGCTCTTAAATCAAACAATTCAATCCAGGTGGAAGGGGGTTGGCAGCTGGGAGGGGAGAAGAAGGAGAAGCAGACGATAAAAAAAAAATCAATAACTCTTCCCCATAAAATAAATTGAGATTTGTGGAATTCACTTCCACTTGACATCAAAGATGCCGATTTGGTGAATTCGTTTAAGGCCAAATTGAAAACGTATCGTTTTAATCCGGGTCCCCAAGCTGCCCCAGGCTCCATGGCAAGGGCCCTGGGGATGGGGTTTACGGCAGCTCTGGATGCTTATTTGGGGCCAATTGATCTCCACTGCTCTAGGGAAGCTGTGCTCAGGGCGGTGGGAGAAGCCTGATGATGCCCCCCCAACCCTCAGAGCCAAGGCCCCTCCTGCTAGGATGCCCCTGGGGACAACTGGTGTGGTCGTGGTCATGTTTGGCCACCTGACTCTAAGAGACAGATGCAAGGGTGGTGGGAACCTTAGGCATCTTGTCTCCTGCAGCTCTTTGGACCTCACTAGGCCTTAGTGTTTCCTCCTACAAATGAGTACGGGATAAAATAGAAGACAAGAGTCATAGAGTCCACAGACTCTGGTTCTTGGTCTTGCCAGTCCTCCCTCAGAACAGGAGTAGGATGTGAGTGGCGGTGTGGAGGGTGAGGCGCAGAGCTGCTAAATGTTGAGGAACAAGGCAAACACAAGACAATCAGCACAGCGTGAATTTCCTTGGCTTAGCCTCAAAGAAAAGAAGACAGGTCAGGTCAGGGGCCAGGACACACCTTACCCACGGTTAAGATTCAGCCCTCCTCCTACTAGGGGTTGCTCTGGGGGCTTGCCTCTGCCCAGGGCATGGACGCTAGGGCAGGAGACTCTGTAGGCCGGCAGGTTAGGATGAATCTGTCTCTTATGGGAGAGACAAGGCAAGGCCTGGGGTGAGCGTGACTAGGACAACTCCGAGGCAGGCACTGCAGCAGGGTGGGCAGACAGCGCGGTCCAAGAGTTGAGAGTGCTGGTTATCAATGAAGAATCTTGAGTGAGCACGTCCAGGTGCAAACCCCAGCTGCATGACCTCAGGCCGCTTAACCTCACTGTGCTTCAGTTTCCTTATCTATAAAAGTGAGAAATTTGGAAAAACTCTTATCACAGAGGATGGCCAGGAGCCTTACACGAGAAAATATAAAGTGATTGGTATGGTGCCTGGCAGATTGTTGGCGCTCCACAAACATTACTATTCTGATGATTGCAATGGCCAGTTGGGGACCCTTGGACAAGCCACTATATCCTCACCCTAGTCTCAGTGTCCTGCTCTGTAAAATGAAGAGATAGAAGCAAAAATGTACTCTACAGTCACGCCAGCTGGAACTTGCCCAATCTTTGCTTCTCTGGGTCCTTCTCGTGGAGGTAACTGTGCAGCTGAGCAACGGCCGTTTACCAGGCGGCTTCCAGCCTCAGCAGCTCACTAGCCCTAAACCTCCCAAACCTTGGGCAGAGACGTGGAAGCTTCTGGAAGGGCCCTGAAGGAGTCAGCCCGTAGAGAGGCCTAGGAAGGGTGGTACTGACTAAAGCAAGACCAAATCCATGGCCACATCCATCCCAGAGCCAACTCTGGCTGGCTGGGCCCAGGTTTTGGGCTTTGGGGCCCAAGGTTGATTCGACCTCCTCAAATTGAACGCTCCCTTTAGTCTAGATTTGCAAAGCATTTTGTTAATGCTGCTGTGCAGGGGCTCTTTTCTCTAGGGTTTTAAAGAAAAGACTCATTTCAATGTAAAATTCACAGGTCCAAATTGAAATGCATTCTGAGCAGAGTGAGCAGTTCAGAATTTCCAGGCCCCTGCGATCAGCATACGTCACATTGTAATTACACCTTTCTTTGTGCATCAGCTGCAGGCTTGGAGACGAAAACAGAAGATTAAGGCTTAACCTTTTGAGAAGAGAAAGAACTTTTGTGCCTGTTCCCTTTCAGAGAGAGCTCTTCCAAGAAGATAGGAGAGAGGACACCTGAATCAATCTATCAAGAGGAACAGAACCATTAGTATCTTCAGCCTCCTTAGCCAAGATCTGTTCCACTCAATAATTTCTGGTGCTTAACTCTTATTTCTTCAAATGCACTGGAGAAAAAAAATGAAACATAGTTTTCCTGGTACATCTTGGTTCATTTTGCTCAAAGATGATTCCCCGCATTTCTCTCTTAACACACACACAACACACACACACACAACGCACACACACTCACTTCCATGTATTTAAAAAATAGTACTAGAACTTTAATTGGATTATAGTTCCAAAAAGAGAGAAATTTGGATAAGGCCTGGTTTAGATGCTACTAGGGAATTGTTAATTTTCTTAGGCATGATAATGATTTCCTGATTAAGTGGGAGAATGTCCTCGTTCTTAGGAGATATAGGCTGAAGTATTTAAAGTGTCAACATGTCTGGGACTTGCTTTCAAATGATTCTGAGAGAGAGAGAGAGAAAAATATAGTAACTTGTTAATAATCCTTGACTCTGAGTGTAGGTCAGACAGGTATTTATTGTACTATTCTCTTAATATTTTATACATTAAAATTTTTTCCTAATTAAAAATTAAGAAAATAAATATTAATAAGAAAGTTCCAAATTGCATCCAGGTGTCAGTTTCTTTAGAATCTGCGCTATATATCCCATCCTGTCGGCTGTGTATGCTGGTTGCGTAAGAACTTCAAATTTCGATAAGCCTTACACAGATGTGACTTTGCAAGCAAACGTTAGGGGTTTTGTAGTGCCTGGAAAAGGGAGAGGATCTGAAAGGGTAGGAAAGAGGGAGAATGGAAGACTTGCTTGGGTTGGGTGAAAATTTGCAACTCTTTTACCTTAATCTTGGTTAACAGGTCTTTATTCTTTATACTGAGTACTCTTTAGAGTTGGTATTTAATAATGTAGGCATCACAGCTTCAACCACTACTAATAAGCATCACCAATATGAGTAGCTCTGTAGAGTGTGAACTCACCTTTATAGGTAAAAGAAAGGTATGTGAGTGTCATTTGGCAATTGAGCCAAAGATGACACGTGGGCTAATTTTCAGATAGTCGGAGCCTTGGATATCCTGCACCAACCCCCTGCCTTCTATTCAGAGGCAATTGTCAGCTACCATTTGTGGGAGAAAAAACACACAAAATGAAACCTTCCACTTGTTCCCCCCATGAGAATCATCATGCTAAGGCAGCTCTACTTCCCTTCTCAGCGCTTAACAATAGTAATAGCTAACAACTATGGAAGGCTCACCATGTGCCAGGCATTCTGTAAGTGCTTTACACGAATAACTTATTTAACACTATGGAGCATGCACCATTACTATTATCCCCATTTTACAGATGAGGGAACTGAGGCAGCACTGCTCAGCTGGGGAGTGGCAGAAAGCAAAGACAGCCTGTGTGCGCAGGCAGTCTGCCTCCAGGATCTGTGCTCTTAAACATTTGGATAAACCAGCAGATTCAATACTCTTGCCAAAGATGTGATGGCCTCTGAGGCTGGCCATGTCCCTCCAGCAGCCGCCAAGGATGGATTCTTGGCCACAGCATTCTGAAACATTTTCTGGACCTGATCTTTGTACAAGAATGCCTCCATTGACTGCGTGGGAAAGCAGTCCAATTACACCTTGCTCTGTCAGAAGCTCTGAGTTGGAATAAAGGCTGCTCATCGCCAGATCTTTCCAGACTTTTAACCACTTTCCTTGATCCATCATTCTGGTTTCTCCTCACCAGTCCCACCAACCACATACCCGTATTACAGCCACAGGATCTGTGTAGAGTAGCGGTGAATGGGCTCGTTTGTGCTATTTCCTCCACTTACAACACCCTTACTATCCTCTACTTAAAAAAAGAAGTCAGAACAGGCCGTCATGGGCAAGGTCAAACCAGACTCCCTCACGTATTGAGCCTGCCAGGGAGAATTCCATCCTCCTGCTCTGTGGGTTCCTGGAAAGCTTATTGCTGGATACCTTCCAGCATTTCTTTCCCATTCTCTGCCTTCTCTGGGCAGGTGGCCACTCCCCATGTAACTCAGAGGCAAACCTTGATTGTTCTAAGCTAGTCCTAGTGATTGCACTCGCTTCGGTAAGAAGCTGATTTGAGAAGGAATGTAGGACCCTACATCCCCCCGTCAGGCCATGAGCTGTGCTTAGGAACTTCGGCTTAGGAAGGCTCCCTCACTGGTAAACAGAGGCGCCTCACATGCAGAGATGGCATCTTACCTGGACGTTGTCGGGAAGTGATGCCCTGAACTGCTATAGCTGGCCTGCTGCCAGCCTGAGGAGAGACCCCAGCCTGGCAGATGAGAGGGGGGCCGAGAGGAGAGCACAGAAGCAAGTCCACACTATGTCAGGACTTCCTGTTACAGGAGATTACAAATCTCCATTTTGAGTTGAATTTTCCGTTATTTGCACCCAAAAGCATCCTGATGGATAAGATCCATATCACTTAGTGCACATTGTGTTCTAGCCGGTGGGATGGGGCTGCTCTTCTGGCTTCAGTCCTGTTTTGGCTAATTGTCCTCCCTGAGGGCAGATACTTTGTCCTCTTCCTTCTGTACTCTTAGAAGCCAGTTCAACCTCTGACACACAGTAAAAAGGAATTTGTTAACTAGGTGTCGATACATCCCAGTGCCTCTCAGAAATTATCCAAAGGGATTTATCCATCTCACATCCTTTTTGGAATGAGGTCGGAGCAGAAATGTGTAAAAAGGAAGGAAGGAAGGCAGGCAGGCACACAGGCTATATAAAATGTGTCTACTAAAAGACCATTTCTGGGGCCGGCCCATGGCCAAGTGATTAAGTTTGTGTGCTCTGCTTGGACAGGCCCAGGTTCGCCGGTTCAGATCCTTGGTACTGACCTAACACTGCTCATCAAGCCATGCTGTGGAGGCGTCCCACACAGAGGAACCAGAACAACTTACACCTATAATGTCCAACTCTGTACTGGGGCTTTGGGGAGAAAAAAAAAAGAGGAAGACTGACAACAGATATTAACTCAGGGCCAATCTTCCTCACCAAAAATCATACCTTAAAAAAAAGTCATTTCTTCTAAAAAGGGTTCCTGTGGCAACCCACATGGGTGAGGCCCCCATGTCCAAGCGCAATGTGAGATTAAGATGTTGGCACAGCAATGTTTTTCAATCTTTTCTTAATCCATGTTTCCCTTTGATAGTTTAACATTCTCACACCTCCTCCACAGATTATCTTAAGGTCCCCAGGGGAGGGGCATCTTCTCTACCTTGAGAATCTCCATCTTCAGCAATTTCCCATCACCCTGAAAGATTCTTCTTAAGCTTTAATTTCTGTAGTTTCCACTTTTAAAAATTAGGTTTTAAGAATATCTGCCAAATAAAATTATATTATAGTCTTAAGTCTTCATTTTCAAACCACACATCCCCTAGACATTTTAAGGTGGCCTTCTCCCTGGAGACCCACTGGTCTAAAGCCCTGTGTGGTCACCTGCAGAGGCCAGACAAGGGCAGCAAAGCCTGGGTTTGTGTTGTTCATTCAGCATTTGCCTTAATTGCCTGCGTTGTTAACTGATGGTTATAAACAGTGAAATACTATATTATACTACTTTCTTTTTATCTTTGAGACCAAAGTTAATCGTGTTTGTGAGTTGTTTCAAATGCCCTTTGATAGCTGAGAGGTGTTCATAATGTCTGCAGTCCTTAATTAAATGAACCAAACGTTAGGATTGAGAACAAGAAGCTCACAGTCTGCGAGAGCCAAGTGTCTCTAGCCGGTTCAGGAATTCCACAGAAGGCCTCTTTCCGGGAGGAAAGATGGTTGTGCAGAGCTGGGAAACAGGAAAACCTGGGAACAAGAGCTTGCGGTGCAAACTGGAAGGCAAAGAGGCTATTCTCTGAGCAGATCACTGTCCTATACCTATCGCCATGGTCCCCAGTCAAGTCCTCCTGACCGTCTTCAACAAGCATTGTGAATAATGTCTTCTCTGACAGTCCTCAGCAGACTGTTCTGCCCGTTTGATCTCGGCTGTGTTGTGCTTCTCTTTATTCCCTACCCATTTCTCCATGCTTGAGCCCTGTGAGCTGCCTGTTATCTTTCCAGAAAATTCCCTTTCTCCTTTAGTCAATCAGTGATGTCATAAGCAAGAACCAGGACCTGTTCACTGCCAGCAACAGAAGAGAAGCCCAGTAAAGGCCTGCCGACTGGCTTCATGGCTGTGTGACCCAAGACAAGGAGAACTGCCCAGCGCAGGCTCTTGCTCTTGCTCCTGTGTGCAAGCCTGGCACAGAGGAGGTGCCCTGTGGCTCCACATTGAATGAATATTAAGGAGGACTAGGCAGGTGCGTTACTAAGGAAATCTCTTCCGGCTCACACAGCGTTCAACTGACTTTAAAGCTGAGATAGTGGTGCCTGTTTATGGGTAAAACGCTGCCCCAGGCACAGTTCCCCAGGCCTAACATCTAGAACTCACTGTAGAGGACAGAGGAGGGGTTTACTTCCTCACCAAGAGGACTAAACTGGGCATCTCAGGATGGTCCTCTCTTTGCCATCCTGTGCTGCCTGCTGTACTCCTTGCCCTTCCTATAAGGCTCCTGCTTCCCCTGGCTCCCTCCACACACACTAGCACCTCTTTATTTCCAACTTGTAATGAGCTAGCCAGTCCAGCTCAAATACTGCCTCTTCCAGGAAGCTGCCCCAGATCAGCTCCACTCCCTCTGAATCTTCCTCCCTGGTCCTTTACCCAGATCACTCTGGAGGGAGGACAAGCATCACATATGTGCATGGCTTCTCTCCTGGGCTGGCAGTTCCACGAAGGTGGAATCTGTTATCTGATTCCTCTGTATCACCAGTTCTCAGGGCAGGGAAGACGTACTCAAAGAGAATGAACAAATGAAATCTTTTCATCCAAATGAATGTATGTGAACACAGTGCCTGCCTTGGAGCACATCCAGGTTCTCACACTGGGCCATCAGCTCAATGGAAATGAACTTTTCTGTTGGGACATGCTGGTGAGCAATCATTTGAAGAAGAGGTAGACAATTGAGTTATTAAATCCACATAGCCTTTCCGATCAAGTGGATAAAAGCTAAACCTTGGGTAGAATTGACACAGAACCAGACATTAGCTCGGTATAAAGAAATTCTTGGCAATTAAAAATAACTTAAAGTAGATCATGCTGCTTCATAAGATATGAGCTCCCTGTTTTGAGAATTTTCCCAGTGAAGACGGTCAGGTATTTCCCATATATAGGTCCAGTTCATGGAGTAGCTGCTCCAGAATTCTTCAGAAAACTTGTTAGAAATATAGCTCTCTGGACTCTATCCCTGGAAATTCTGACTTAGACAAAATGTGTGGCCTGGAAAACTCTGTATTTTGCACTAAGTTCTCTAGGAAGTTTCCTAGCACGGCCAGCTCTGAAAAGCCCTGCCTTGTTGGGGTCTCCTCATGGAATGGGATACTGGATCAGACAACATCTGAGAACCCCACAGCTCAGAAAGCTGTGTTCCTCCTGGTGTCTGACCTTCTCTTTAGCTTTTTTCCTCATAATATAGTTATTTAGGGTCCTACTTGTTGCTTTCTTTGGACAAATTCAGGAAGCCTACTCAGCACAAAAGAACACTCTCCAAGACGTCTCTGAGAGCAGGAGGCCTGATTCTGATGGATTTACTCTAACTATGGTCATTGGGCTTCTTGCTGTCGGAGGCCTAGACTGTTCGTGGTCCTCCCTCCTTCCCTCTTTAATATGGTACCACAGCTCTTGAGCATGCTAGAAACCTTGAGTGATATAGAAAGAGCCCTCAGGCAGCATCACAGTCATTTTGAGGCTTCTGGTCCATGAAAATGGTGGCCTGTCCTGTTTCAAAGTGACTCATGATTGAATCTAGAGGACAACACACTGCCGTGGGCACAGATGCACGGCCTGCTGCAGCATGTTAGAAATGAGCCTGTCTCCTAAGGGGTTAAACGGCAGTCAAATACATTTCTGTGTATCCATCACTGCATCAGACCAGCTGGCAAATGTCTGTCACCTGCACTGGACTGTGCACTAACTGATTTTGATCATCTTAATCCAGACGGTGCCCAGAGCCGGGCTCAGTGCCCGGACCTCAGGAGAGGCTGCATGCAGGCAGGCAGGCTTGCTTAGGTCCTGGGCAGCCCAAAGCATCTTCTCCTTCTTCCTCAAGTTTGGAACTTTAAGATGGAGATCTGAAATCCTGGAGGGCAAAAGAATACGCTTCCTTCCCCTTCTCCACTTCTGACGAGGTGCAAGGAAAATAGCAAATTTTCAATGCCTTGAATCAGGGCCATCCCCAAGAAAAATCACAAATACACAAACCCTGTCTTTACTTCTGTCTCACTCAGAGTCAGCCTTCTCTCCGACCTCGCCCCTGCCCCCATTCTGTGCCCCAGTGCCACCCCCTGAGAATCTGCTCTCAGCTGGGTGACAAGACTCATGGCGGTTCGCCCCCCACATGCTAAGAGTGCATAGCAGGCCATGAAAGAGCCCTCGACCAAGGGTAGCCTCACCACTCTAGGGGTTCAGGTTTCCTGACACCCCTCAAGTCACCCTGTCTAGGTGGCCACAGACGCTCCCATAAGATTCCCAGCAATGGCTCTGCTGGCTCCCAATCTGGTTTTTTTCTTTTTCTGACAGTGCAATATTGCATATAATAACAATTACCAATGACCTCCACGGGGTTGTCCAATCTCATTATTGCCGATGCATTTGGTACCTGCCACTGCCAATTTGCCTCAGCTGAGGTTTTATTCAGTGGGATATGATAGAGCTGTACAGCAATCTTTTTCCATTTAAATAGTTTAATTGAGGAAAGCTATCAGATGTTTCCAAATTTAATGTATACAACAATTTGCTTTTTCCTATCTCTTTTCAGAGTTGAGTTGGAAGAAAATGACATCTGATTCTTATAGAAGGAAAGCAATTACATTTTGGCGTCTGCCTTCCCCGGCTTGCATATGTTTTTAAACATAAAAAGAAATTCTTAATATGTAATTGTCAGGTAATAAAAAGGGAAAAATATTTTACTTTGCGTTTATGAAGTAATTTTTCAAAAGCATAAGGGAATTACATGTTAATGTTTTATGTTTATGACTGCACTCTAATACTGCACTATTTCTTCAAGTTTGGGGTCTTTTTTTTCCCTCGCTGGAGAGGAGAGCTGAGATGATCAAGCCCAGCTCAAATCCTCCCACCCTCCCAGAAATGTCCTTGTGTATCCAGACTTTCCTTCTCTGAGCTCCCTCCTCAGAGCTCCTACCCTCTGATCACGATTTAACACATTTTCTACATTGGATTATTCCAGTGTGACCCTGGATGGTCTGCCTGTCCAGATGGTAAACTCCTTGAGAGTAGAGAGAATTCCTTTTGCATTCTTGTGTTCTCCACAATGCTTAGCAAAAGGCTCAGGTCAAAATAGTTGGTGCTCAACAAACACATGTTGAACAAATTTACTCACTAAATTGCCAAAAAACTTGTCACAAAATAACGAGAATGATGTTCTTCTAGCACCCAATGCATGACACAGAGAAGAGGCGCATTGAATGGAAGGTATGAACGGATGGATGGATGGACAGATGGGTGGATGATAGACTCCACACAACTCATCTGAGGTTTCGCTGACATTTTGCCCAATGGGACTAGACCTGATAGTCTCCCAAGCTCTTTCTTAGTGACAAGGCCTATTTATACCGGACAGACTAAGATCATGGATCTCAGTATTTTTCAGAAAGGACCCAGGGGCTATTCATAGAGTCGGAAGGTACCAGGAGGGCCTAGGTCTTACTATCCCCATTTCTCAGAGGAGAAAATGGTGGCATCCAAGTTCATTATAGTATCTACTGAGACTTTATGATCACAAACTTCAACTCAACACTGCCCAGGTTTCGATTTCTCTTTGAGTACACTTACTCACGCTTGTAGATGACTCTCCTCTCTCCTCAAATATCCTGTGTCACTTCTCAGTAGATCAACTCTCCCCATATTTCGTGAGAAAAGAGAAGCAGAGGATGGCAACTCCCTCATCTTTCCTCCACCAGATCTTCAGTCTGACCTGCGCCGGAACCATCTCTCTGTCTCTTCTGTCCTCTCTTCATGAAGAGCTGCCCTTCCCTGTTAAAACTGATCCTCTATTTGTGTGCTGCATTCAATTCCTTGTCTCCTGCTCAGGACTTTGCTCTTGCAAAGACATCACCATGTCTCCTCTCTCTTGGATCATTCCCATCAAAACATCAACACACTATCGTATTCCAATTTTGTCCCTAAATAAAATCTACTCTTTTAATCTTCCTCCCTCTCCCACTGCCACCTGCGCTCTCTGCCTCCCTTTCCAGCAAAAATTTCTGAATTATCTATGGAGACCATCTCCACTTCCTCACCTCCCTTTCTTTCTAACATGCATTCACTTGGCTCCTGTCTTCACATCTCCCTGAAACTGCTCTTGTCCAGGTCCCCGGTTTTACCTCTCTGCTGCCAAATCCAATGGACAATTTTTGGTCCTCATCTTGCCCTCTTGGTCCTTTGCTGAGCATTGTGGAGAACACAAGAATGCAAAAGGAATTCTCTCTCCTCTCAGCAAGGATTTAGCACAGAAGGACAAGTTCTCAACCTGGTATTTAATTATTCAGTTATTGTTTGTTGCCTGTCTCCTACTCTAAAATGTAAGCTCCCTGTAGGTGGGGCTCTTGTGTATCGAATTTCCTGGTGTAGCCTTGGTGCCTACTCTGGCACCTGTCATATAGTAGATGATGAATAGATGTTGGTGTTGCCCAATGTGCTTGGCTCCAAAATCTCAAATCTACTCCTTATTACTGAGACAAGGAGTCACAGAATTTCTGATTTGGAAAGGCGCTTAGAAATGATTAAATCGGAATGTTGTTGGCCGAAAGATGAAGTAACTATGGTGAGGTCACACCGCTGGAAGTATCTGGAAGGGCTGGCACTTGAGTCAAGTTCTCTTGGTTCACTGCCCAGGCTCTTTCCATCTCACCTGGCCCTGTGCTTTTATGGCAGAGCCTGGGTGCTGCAGAGCACACCTGTGGCAGGGCAGGGAGTGTGATCTCTCAGAATCAATGTGGATTTAACAACCAAGCAGGGAAGAAAAATGTGCACATGGCAATTCATGATCTTTTCTTAAAACTTTGTGAAAGAGCGTGTAGCTTTCATTCATTAATTAAACGAACATATTTGCATTTCAGAAACTGGTTTGAATATCTGTTTTCACAATTTAAACAGCTTTATGGTTTCATGGATCATGTGAGCAATACACATACATTGTAAATAGTTCAAAGAATAGAGAGAATTATGGGAAAGTAAAAATTATCTGAAATCCCATCACTCTAGGGTAATTACCATTAAAATTGTTTTTATCTGTCTATTGAAGCGTAACACAAATACGGAAAAACACACAGATCATCACTGTGCAACTCAATGAATTTTTACAAAATGAAAACTCGTGCATCCACCACTAAGAGCATGCGACCAGCTCTCCAGAAGTCCTCGCGCCACCTCCCAGTCACTCTCCCCGCCCTGCTCCTCAATGATCATTACCGTCCTGCCTTTTAAGACCGTAAGTTAGTGCTTGCTGACCTTTATATAAACGAAAAAACTCACTATGTTTCTTTGTGTTTAGCTGTTCTTGTTCAACACGATACTTGGGGATTCATCCATGTGGTGGTATACAGCTGTGGTTTGTTGATTGCTCTCCTGTA
Source organism: Equus asinus (assembly GCF_041296235.1). Taxonomy (NCBI): domain Eukaryota; kingdom Metazoa; phylum Chordata; class Mammalia; order Perissodactyla; family Equidae; genus Equus; species Equus asinus. The sequence goes on from NC_091796.1 coordinate 27,766,368, forward strand.
AATATTCCGTTCTAACAATATACTATTATTTACCTATCTATTCTGCTGTTGATGGGCATTTTGTGTTTTTGATTTGGGACTATTACAAATTGCTGCTACAAACACTTTTGCACATGACTTTTATTGCACTTGGGCCCACATTTCTGTTAAGTGAACATCTGGAAATAGAATTGCTCCATCATCATGTATATGTACATTCAACTTTATCAGACAGTTTTCCAAAGTGATTGTATCAATTTGTACACTCACTAACAGTGTTCGAGAACTCCCACCACTTCTCGCTTTACCCATTCAAGGAGTATATATAGCTCATCATGAAGTTTTTTGATGACTGATAAGAGTGAACATCTTTTCATATGTCTATTTACCATTTCTATATCCTCTTTTGTAAAATACCCATTCAAGCCTGTTGCTGTTTTTCTATTGGATTTTTGGTCTTTGCTTGCTGATTTGTAGGAGTTCTTTGTGCATTCTGGTTTTGAGTTCTTTGCTATTTTTTTATCTGTTGTAAATCTCCTCCCACTTTGTGTCTTGTTTGCACTTTTAATAATTTCTTTTGATGAACTGAACTTCTTAATTTTAATGTAGCCCAATGGAGCAATTTTTTCCTTTATGATTAGTGGGATGTATATCACGTTTAAGAAATTTTTGCCGATCTCACCCAAGGCTGAGAAAAAGATTCTCTTATATTTTCTTCTAGGAGCTTTATTTATTTACTTTTCCTATTGACAGGCATGAGCTATTTGGAATTCACTTTTCTGTATGGTGTGAGATATCCAATAGACTTAGTATTATTTATTGAAAAGACTTCCTTCTCCCACTGCTCTGAAGTCCACCTTTGTCATAAATGAAGTTTCCGCATATGTGTGAACCTGTTTCTGGGCGTTCTACTCAACTCCATTGGGCTATTCATCTTTCTTTGCACGGATATCATATTGTGTTAGTTTCTGTAGCTTCATAAGTCTTGAGTCTTGACACTTGATAGTACAAGACACCTCTCTCTCCCACAAACACGTACACATACAATTTTACATAAATTGGGTCATATCACTCATGTTGATTTTAACAAAGTCAACATTCTTTTATACTTTGTATGTTTTCTTTAACCTCTCTGATTCCCTGGACACACACACCACATCTTTCCCCCACCTCCATTCCTCTCCCATGTTTACTAGTACCAACCTGTTTTGAATCTTCCCATAGCATTCTTTATATTCATACAGTCATTTACATAATAAATATATGTACATACTTTATGAGGTCATAATTACAAAAATGGGTCATATCATATACCCTTGTCTCTATTTGCTTTCTTTGCTTAAAAATATATCATGATAATCCCTCCAAGTCAATGAGAAATGATATCCAATGCAATCTTTTCTACGAGCTGTGCAATATTCCATGGAACAAATGGGCCACAATTTAGTCAACTATTCCTCTACTCATGAACATTAATTTTGTTTCCAAATGTGCGTAGTTGCAAACAATGCTGATGTGAGTGTCTTTGACCTTGAGCAAGTATCTTTTGTTATCAGAATTTTGTTTTTAAAGGATAGATTCCCACGAGTAGGATGCTAGATGGAAGGATATGTGTACTTACATTTAAAAAATCCTTGCCCAATTGTTTCTAAAAACACAGAAAGACTCACTAATGACTCACATTTCCTTGAATGATAAATAAGAGGATCCTTCCCCCAACATTTGTATCAGTGGTAGGAGTGTTAATTTTTATTAGTCTTGTAATAGAAATGCTATCTCATTGTTAGTTTCCGTTGTATTTGTCTGACTACAAGAAAAGTTAAATATCTTTTCACATGTTTACCAGTACTTGAATTTGATCTTCTCTGAACTGTCTCTTCATCTCCTTTGCCCATTTTTCCTATTTATTATTTGTCTGATTTTTATTCATTTGTCAGAAACTTTTCATATAGTTTAGATATTAACATTTTATCAGTCATTTATGTTAAAAATACATTCCCCAACAGATTATTTGCCTTTGTTTATGACATCTTTCACCATACTAACATTATATTAATCTTTACAGAGTCAAATATGCCTATCTATTTTTTTCATAGCGTTTAAATTTCCTGACTTGGTTAACAATTTTTTTCTATTCCACGCTACCCTCTCCCTCAACTACTGCCCTTGGGAGATATATATATCTCCCCTGAATTTTCTTGTAATAAGTTTATGGTTTTATTATTTTTTTAAGCCTTTCATTCAGGTGGAATTTTTTTAATATGACGTGAGGTAGATTATCAGCACCATTTATTAAACAGACTACCTTTTTTCACTGGGATCTATTTCCGGGTTTTTCATTCTACTCCTATGTCAGTCCCATTCTTTATATATGTTTTTATATCTGGTAAGAAATCAAGTTTTCTTCCTCCAACTATTCTTTAAAAAATTTTGGGAGACTTTTTCAGACATTTACTTTTCATACCAATTTTTAGATAATTTAATACAATAAAAATCCATTTGAATTCCAATTAGAATTTCTTTACATTTATACAGTAATTTTGGAAAGAATTGAAATTTTTATGATATTAAGCCTTCCTGTCCAAGAAGGTGGTATGTTTTCCATGTATATAAATATTGTTTTATTTCTTTCCAAAGTATATAAATGTTGGGGCTGCCCAGTGGTGCAGCGGTTAAGTTCGCATGCCCTGCTTTGGTGGACCGGAGTTCACAGGTTCGGATCCTGGCGGCGGACCCACGCACTGCTTATCAAGCCATGCTGTGGCAGGCATCCCACATATAAAATATAGGAAGATGGGCACAGATGTTAACTCAGGGCCAATCATCCTCAAAAAAGAAAAAAAGTATATAATTGTCTCCCTATTGGTTCAATTGTATGAGTTTCCATTTGTGTAGCCTTTAACATCTAGGAGTTAGACTCAGCCAGGTATCATAGACCCCACTTTCTGACTAAGACAGAAGACCTTACTTAAACCACCAGTCTGTAAAAATAAAAAGAAGCTCACCGGCAGGTTTTTAAGGATGGTACATCATACTTACTTGGGGGTCAAACAGATTTGGTTTAAACTTTGCTTCCTAAGTGAACCCCAGGATCTTCCTCTCTGAAGCTGGTGTAATAATACCTACCTCACTGGGTTGAGGAAAGAATTAAAGAAAGCGTGATTTGCAGATCCTATGACAGAGTGTTGGCACATAGTAGGTCATCAATAAGTGCTTAAGGAAGGATTTTTCTCTCTTTTTATTAACTGCTTGATAATTTAAAAGAGAAAAAAAAATATCTCCATGCATTGCGTATAACTCACTAGGAAAACCACAGCGGCCTGTGGTCTTTCAACCCTGCTCAGTTACGCTCCCCCCTTCCCAACCCACGAGGTCTCCTCCCCTCTCTCAGGCTCGCTGCCTATACGTTCTGTCTCTGGGCCTCTTACAGGCCTTAATCAGAAATGCTTTCTCAGCAACAGTATCCCAGGCTCTGTGCTCTACACATATTATTTGTGTGATATTTTTGCTGTTTTTAACATGCCATTATTGTCCCCACTTTTCTTTCCTTTGAGGAGGAAATTAAGACCCAAAACAGTAATGACAGTGGTTCTCAGCTCTAAAAGACCCCAAACTTCTTTCAAAAAACGAATGCAATTTCTTAGTATAATTATAAAGAGAAATAAAATTGAAGTAATTGATACTCAAATAATGTGCATTTCTGTATAAAAATTCAGGCATATCTACACCAGAAGAGAGTGAGTCTTGCACCTATTCATAATAAATAAGTTTGTATTTAAGACTAGATGATATTCAACTGAATACTATTGGAACTTCTTTATACTTGAAATTTGAAATAATGGTTAAAGAGTATATTTGGTGTGTGTGTGTGTGTATACATATATACCCATATATATCCATATATGTCTCTGTGCATATATATACACACACATCACACATATAGATATAGACAGATATTTTGATGTAGATATGTTATATTGCCATTGTTCAAGTATTATAATGTGCCTAAATGGTAGACAACTCTTAACGAGATGAACTGGAAAAAGAGTTCTATTTCCTTTGATTTACGGGGCAGCTGCTTTCTTGGGAACACCACAGTATATTATAACGGTGCAAAACTACTTTGATTTATGTGTGAAACCGAGTCTAGCCTCCGATCGTGATAAGCAGGTTGTTCATCTCTACGGACTGGTGGGTCGTGCAAGGCAAATGTGGGCTCGTCCCACACATGGCAGGATGTCCAGCGTCCTAGCCTTCTCCCCACCAAAGGCGCAGAGGCACCCCCAATTGTAGGGTCGATCAACAGGTCCCCACAAGATACCCAAAAGGCCCCCTAGAGGGCAGTCCCAGCCCCGCCGCGAGCCTCCCCTGCAGCTCGCGACCCCGCCGGGGCGGCCTTCCCGGAGCGGGGCCCGAGCCCCCTGCCCGCTCCGCCCGGGCGCCCCAGCCGGCGAGGGCGCGGGCCGCGGGGAAGACAGATGCCGCGAGCGCGCGGCTCGGCTGCCCAGCCAGGATTTCCTGCGACCTCCGCGCCCCCTTTGTTGGCTGAGAGAGCAACAAGCTCCCGGCTTAAGGCGGAGGTCAGGGGAAAGCGATTTCAATTAGAGGGGGATCACGGAGGTCTCAAGCCAACACAGACAAGTTGTGTAACACCGGCGGCGCGGCGACCAGAGTCATTTATCCTTCTCGGAGCCCGTCAGCCTGGGCTTTGCAGGAAGCCCCCTTGCTGCAGCCTCCCCCCTCCCTCACCCCCGCCCAATCTCCCTTCTCTCTCTGGCGTTTGAAAGGAAAGAGAGAGAAAAGGGAGACAGAAAGAGTGGCCCGCTTTGAATTTCTCATCTCTGCAGGGGGAGTGAGGAGGCAGTTGATCCAGGAGATGCGAGCACGGAGGCCTGCAGGAGGAGGATGCCAGAGGGTCTGCCTCTGGCCCCGAGGCCCCTATGCGACTGGTGGTCTTGAGGGTTTCAGGGTTAGAAGCAGAGAGAGGGAAAACAGGGAGAGGCAGGCTGTGTGCCTGGTGGCCTCCCCTCTTTCCCCTTCTGTCTCTGGGAATCCTCCCATTCTCAGGGCCCATCTCCAGGCCACTTCCTCCTTGAAGTCGCCCTGACCTTGCCCTCTCTGGGCATTCAGAGCCCATATTGTTCAATCCAGAACATCGTGCACCGTCTCCCGGCGGTTCTTGAGATTAGTCTGTTTCTCCAGCCCCTCGTTTTAGCCCCTGGTTCTGTTTATCTGACTGTATTCTTACTGCTTTCTAAGTTCATGTTCATTTCCTGGTACCAAAAATAGACGTTGGCAAACTCGGGTATGTGCAGCAGAAGTGAAGAGGCCGGGAGGGCTCAGGAAGCAGGATGGCATGAGGAACATGTGAGAACTCCTGAGGCTGGTGCTGAGGAAGGGAGCAGGGACGGAGGCCAGGACGGCTGTCAGCAAATTCTTGAAGACTATCCGTGGCACTTGGAAAGCAACACTTCCGTGAGGGACCGTTGTGCAAGCTAGTGACCCTCGGGGGCAGCTCATCCAGCAGAGTGACTGGCGTATGGTAGGTGTCTGAAAAATGGCAGCTATAGCATTCATATTTGTATTGGTAACACATCGTTCAGGCCAATTTTGGAGCTCTGAAGTGGGCTAATGGGTGGCAATTAGGGAGCTTTGCCTCATAAAATTATTTGATTCTAAAATGTCCTTCGCCCCAGACGGAAGACGTTTGGAGGTGCACAAAGACCCCTGGCCACCATGAAAGGGAAGAAAAAGGCTCAACTTGGAAAGTAAATTTTATTTTTTTTTGAAAGGAGAAATCGCAGAGCTGTAGAACACAGGCATTGCTCTCTTGTGAAATTGCTGCAGAATCCAAACTGTGTGTGTATGCACGCCTGTGCGCGTGTGTGTGTGCACGCGCAAGCATGTGGCAGTGGTGTCCCAGGTGTCCTAGTCCAGAGGCCCAGGGTCTACGCTGGCCCTGCTGCTAAAGCATATGACCTCAGTAAAGCCACTTAACCTCTGCCAAATGGGGCCTCAATATCTTTCCAACTCACCTCACTGGGGTATTGTGAGGATCAACTGAGATAATGGATGTGGAAATACTTCGAAAGAAAGGAACGTGCTCCAGATGCCAGGAAGTATGAGTTAGTCAGGGTCTCCCTCTGACAGGATGGATGGCTCGCAAACTTAAATAACAATCTCACCATCTATATGCCCTCTACCGCTATTCAAGTTTCCACCCAGCTGTTTTAATTATTTTAAAATTATATGCGCACCACAGAGAACTGTGGGTAGTGGAGATCTAAACTACGCCTGGCTATTTTTTTCTTTCACTTAGAATAATGAGCAGACCATGGAGCGGTGGTCTACATTTGTCCCTTTAGGGGAATGCCCTTTAGATTTGGAGTTATTTGTGTTGTGTGTGTGTGTGTGTGTGTGTTGGGGGGGCGGGGTCAGTGTCTCCTTTGCTGACATGCCACTCCTCTACACAGCCCTCTGCTCCAAGCCACCAGGCGATACCCCGTCCTCAGCCTGGGCGTTCTAACCTCTGCACCTCCTGAAATGTCCTTGCCTGTCCAGCTCCTGGCCACCCAGCTCTGGAAATACCTCTTGCCTTCCCTCTTCTGCCCACTGTCCCCGCTCACAAAATTACCCGTGTCCCATTTTATGGAAATAATCTTCTTTATTGGGAAATGGCAATAAGTTATATTTGGACAGAAAGAAGGTGACAGTTTATTATCTTACCCCTTCTGTGATTTTGAAAATTCTAATGCAGAAGGAAGGGATTTCAATAGTGGAATTCTGATGTGATGAGAGGTAGACCAGAGACTAGCACCCACAGGTCACCAAACTCAGGAGAGCATAGAGCTGGCCCCAGGACTGTTATCTGCACGTATTGTGCCCACAAGAACTGAGCTATGGTGGTTCTACTGGGGTGCCTCAGCCACACTCCTATCTTCACTCTCAGCGAATGATACATTCATATATTGTGTGTGTGTGTATGTGTGTGTATTGGATACTGGACACATGGGTATACAATAAAGACAGCACTGCCAATCCTTAATATATATAATGCAGATATAGATATTATAGATCAAGGTCCAGAGTCATAAAGTAAGTTGGTCTGCGGTATGCATTTGTTTACAATTAACAGTCCAACTGACAGTTTCTATCCATAGCTCAGAGGGACCAGTTTCTTATTCAAGAATCGTCCTCTCACTTCTCCTCCTTCTCCAAAGTCAACAATTAAAAATTCTTCTTATAAGTGTTAATAAATGAAAATGTGTTTGTACTTCTGACACTTGCTCCAGCTCAGCAAAACCACGATGGGTTTGCACCTCTGAGTATAACTGGGATGTTTTAATGTAATATGCTTCGTAAACAGATGTGTATATAGAAGCACAAATATCATCCATTTCATACTCATCAGATTTTTTAAAAAGTTAACTCTGATTAAACCAACCGTAATGAGTAACATAAACTAGTATAACCATAAGTCTAATACTAGGCATTCCCTAGAACCCGGTATTCCAGGAATACATGTGTGCAAGGAGTAGTCTAAAAGAGAGTGTGCACGGTGGCAGTCTTATTGTAGGAAAAAACTAAACTGCCACATTGCAAGTAAAAATACCACTGTTCCAGCACAATTCAGTAAACAAACAAAAACGAACTTGCAGAGCCATTTGTTCAATGATACCATTTATAATTCACTCAAAAATCTACACAAACTCTACTATTATTTGTTCACAGATACATGCATGTTTGCAAAAGCATTTAAAATAGACGGGAAGATACACACCCCATTCATGATGGGGATGGCTTGGTTGTGGGGCACAGAAAGGGGGTTGGCAGCAGAGGGATAGGGGCGAGACAAAAGAGACGTCAATTCTACTCCAACTATTATACTTCTTTTTCTTAACAAAACGAAGGAAATCTGACACAATATTAATAACCATCAATTCTGGTGCTAGGTACACCAGTCTCTGTTCTATTATTCTCTGTACTTTTCAGTATTTTTTTTAATTCCTGAAAATGAAAAATAAATAAGCAGATGAACACAAATAAATAATTAACTAGCAGCACATATGCTGTTCACTCATCTACCTATCCAATTACCACCCGTCCTTTAAGGATTAATCAAATCCTGTATTGCCCATAAACCCCGTCCTGCTAACCTACCCACAGAGATTTCCCTTCCGAGTTTCTATAGCACTGTCTGTAGTGTGCATGTAGCCCCCAGATTATATTGGGTTTGGCACCTGGTCGTATTTGTCTCATGACATTTTCTGTTGTTAGTGTCGGGTCTCCTGGAGGTATAACCATTCGAAAGGCAGGACCCACGAGGGCCCCTTCTCATGCCTCCTCCAAGCACCGGCAGGGCTCAGAGGACACCCCCAGGACCTTTTCAAGTAGGACAGCTCTTAATGTAAAAACATTTCAAGGACTCCACTTGAAAGTAGCATCCATCAACTAAGAAAATTCAGAATGATCAAATCTCCTAAGAATGTGATAATGCATTTAAATGCATTGGTGTATTTATCAGTCACAAATAGCCATAAGTCTGTGAAAAATGCTGCCTTGATGTGCAGAAACAGTTTTCCTTTCAGGCTCCTGATGATGCTGGGTAGCCAAATGGACCCCCAACCTGCTTGCAGCCAATTCTCATATCCCTTCCCTTGACGCTCCACGGCCTGCCCCCAGTTGGGCATCACAGCTCCAACTGGTGCTCTGCCCTGCCCCAGGCTACCTCACCCATTCTCTGGGCACCCGCTGTGGTCCAGTATCACAGACCTTTCCCCAGTTACCACAGGACATACCTGACTTAGCTCCAGCTTCTCCTCTGACTTGCTTCTCTGCAAATGTGGATCACACTTCTCCCTTCTCCAAGGCTGTATCTCCTGTCCCTAAACCCAGCTCAGAGGCATCCTTCTCCCCAAGCCTTCCTATTGCCATCAACTGGAAGTAATCTCTCCCCACTCCGTGGATGGCCTACTACCTGCACCCCTGTTATGGCTGCCAAAACTTTCTACCTCATCCTATAGTTATTCTTTGAGATATGAACTCTTTGAAGACAAGGTTGCTGCGAGGTAGTTGCTGGATAACCAGTCAGCCTCAAGTTGTTGGCTGTTGCCCATGCCAACTGTGACCCACGGACAGTCGCACACCAGGAAAGATGCGGAGTCACATTCTAGTGCCCCTTGCAGGGCAGAAATGGGCCCTGCCCACAATGCCTCCACGGTCCTGTTTATCATCCCAAGAAAATCTTAATCTGTGCCTTCCCACCTATATCTGGCCCAGCCCACAAGGTAGAGCCTCTGGGCTATCTTTTACTGCTGTATCTGACTGTACATCTGAGCCCTCCCCCCCCACCCCCACCCCCACCCCCACCCCCACCCCCACCCCCACCCCCACCCCCGGAACCTAGTAGCTATTTCTTTGCTTTTGAGGCTATATCTTGCCTCCAAATCTTCACAGGCTACTAGAATCCTTGGACAGGGGTTCATCGACCCTCTCATTCTCCTGTAACCTTGACCCCAGCTGCAACCGCCAGCACTGTGCCAGGAGTCTGGAGGCTGGTCATGCCATCTGTAAAATGGGCTGTGGTACTTCCTGAAGCCCTCTCAGCTCTGAAGTTCCCTAGGTCCTTTCTCACTCTGGATGACAATTTAAAAAAAAATTCTGGTCACTAATGGTGACCTTGGTCTGCAAATGCCAAAATGGTTTTAGTGCTATGGCTGTGGGATTATAGGCAATTTTTTAAAATTGGGGTTGCTGTATTATCTTTTCTATTCAAAAGAGGGTAAAATGGCTTGTGGGGGTGCCACCTCCAGATTTGTACTTCCCACACACTCAGTATGCCCCAGGGCCCCCATCTAACCTCCCCTGCCCCCGCCCCATTACAGAGGCACCGGACCCCGGGAGGTGTATTTTAATCCGACTCCGGGAGCAGTAGCTATCCTTGTCCCATGACAAGGCAAGCAAGCTGCCTCCCGGCTCTCCGCCCGCTTCCCTCTGCCCGCCTCCGAGGGCTGGCTAGACCGGGCTCCGCACTGCGGGGAGGGGCCGCGGCCCGAGGACGCTCACCTCCAGGAATGCCCGGCCTCCGCCGTATCCGGGACGGGCGACCGGGAGGGGGTCGCCGCTCCGCAAAGCCGTTGAGAACATTAAGCCTTTGCACTCCCACCCCCCACGAGATTGCTGATCAAAAAAACGGAGGCAAACAAAGGCGGGTGAATGGGAATCAAATTGAGTTGGGGCAGCGGACAGATGGGGCCTGCCAGGCGCCCACGGCCCGTCCTATTCATTAAAAAAAAAAAAAAAAAAAAAAAAAGGGTAATCCGCCTCCTCCCCGCGGCTTTGCCAGAGGTGGGAGGTACGGGATGGGGGCGGGGCGCTGGGCTGGGGGCCCAGATGTTTTCCAAACCAGAGGATCTCAGCTCGCCAGCTTGGTAGCCCACGTCCCCCGAGTTAATTGTCTTGCTTGTGCTTGGGACTCCTGTTTTGTATATCGGGTTTTCCTAAAGCGGGGTGTCCCTGTACAGAAAGGCTGAGGCTCCGGGAGGGGAGGGGCTTGGGTGGCAGTGCTGGAAGGCTGTACAGAAGGGTGGTGGCATCTGGGTGCAGGGAGCTGAAAGAAAGGTGTGGAGAGTTGGGTCTGTCGCTTGCATGTCTGAAATCATTTTTACCGAAGCCCCCTGCCTGGAGTGATGCATGGTCAGTATTAAGAGAAAAGAGGGGCAGGCCTGATGGGAATTCCCCCATATTCTCCTCGCTGTCTCCTGCCCAAGTGCAAGAGCCCACCTGCACCGTTAGGCACATGGGTGGGCTGCGCTTGCCTGCAGCAGTAAACAAGATGTTGCGAGCTTTCCAGTTACAAAGAATATCCCCTGTGGGTCCCGGTTTGATCCCAGCGACAAACTTGTAAGATGCCTAGGGCTTGGTTAGCAGTCCCAGTTTACAGATAAGGACATTTAAGTGACTTCTTAGGGTCACATGGTTACTAGAATACAGACTCCTGACAAAGCACTGTCTAGCACACATGCAACTACACTCACGTGTATATCATACATGTGAACAGATGTGCCTGCCGCTAGGCGCTGGGCTAGGTATCAGCCATGTGTGGATGCCGAGAGAACTCTCCCCTTTTGTGGAGCATCTCACTGCTCACAGTCACACCTACCTCCATCCCTTTTCTTGTACCCATGCTCACATGTGCACACGCAGATGCTCATCCCTGGGAGATGCTGACCTTTGCTTTGGACCCATGTTCCGTCCTTCAAGGGGCCAAACAAAATGAACCCGGAGATACCATCTTAATCCCCATAATATTTCTCAGAATCAAATTACAAATTTGTTCTTTGAAAGTTGCCTGGCAGGCGGGAGAAGGCTACCCCGTTAATGGGGAGGAAGGATCAAGAGAGCAGCCTGAGAAATCAGGTGTCAAGCTGACCTTTTGGAGAGAGCCAAGTACTCATTCTTCCTATTGATTCCTTTCAAGGAAGACAGAAGGCACTTTATCTCCCAGCTGCTGAGCTAAGGGCAGGGCCAGCAACATAGAGAAGTGAAGACAATAGTCTTCTATGCCACTAGAATACATGGGCAAAGGGCCCTACTGACCTATATCTTTTAAATATTTGTCACAGGCTTTGCAACTCCACCATTGGAGATTTATTCCTTTAGGGTAAGCGTTGCCCTCCACCATCTTTAGAAATGAAAATTCTTGCTTCAATCTACCCAGGAAATACATTGGGTCTCTTGTATGGTAGTTTTCAACCCCAGTTGCTGAGTGATTTTTAAATAGAGATTTCCAAGTTCTACTCCCAGAGATCGTCATTCATTCACTTCCAGGTGTCAGGCGCTAATCTAGACACTAGGGATATGGCAATGAATAGGGATACAGACAAGATCCCTGCCTCCTGGGAGCTTATATTCTAGTAATGGGGATACAGACAGTAAGTGAACAGATAAGCACAAAAAAGTCAGGTAATGACGAGTAATATGCAGAGACTTAAGATGATGCGAAAGGCAATTTCCCTTTGAGGGTCAGGGAAAGCATCTCAGAGAATGTGACATTAAAGCAAAAGCCCACCACATCAAGGTCTAGAGGAAGAATGGGACAAGCAGGGGAATGGCCAGTCCAAGGGCCCAAAGGTCGGAACTGGCTCAGCCCGAGTGAAAGGCAAGGTCAGAGCTGGAGACGGGCCGGGTCAGGTGGCTGACGGAGAACCAGGCTACAGAGTGTGGATTTACTCTAGGAGCTAAGGGATACCATGTTGGGGGTGTTGTTCAGCAGAGAAGTGCTTTGATGTGATTTGTGGTTGCGGGGAGAATGAGTTGGAGGGAGCAAGAGAGGAAGCAGGAAGCTGGTACAGAGGGTATTGCAGTGGCCCGGGGGAGAGGTAGAAGGGAGGGGACCACGGGGGTAGAAGCGGAGGCTGAGAGAAGCAGACTGATCCTAGATGAACTCTGAGTCATCTCAAGGATGAGAAGCCTTGCTGACGGTTTGGATGTGGGGGTGAGGGAGAAAGAGGAACCAAGGACATCTTCTAGGTCTTTGGTGCGAACCGCAGGGTGGACAGTAATGTTGGTAATTGAGATAGGAGGGCTGGTGGAGCAGCTAAGGGAGAAAATCAAGGGTTCGCCTTTGGCCGTGTGAATTCGGGATGACCGTTAGCTATTCATCTGGAGGGAAGGACTGAACATTCAGATGAAAGAGTCTGGAGGGATTCCTCCAGTTGGAGGTACAGCATCAGTAGCATTAACACTGAGTGAGTATTAAAGCCATGGGACTGGATGAGACACTCAGAGAGAAAGTGGAGCTGAAGAAGAGAAGAGGGCCAAGGACTGAGTCCTCAGGCGCCCCGACCTTTAGAGTCAGTTCTAAAAAGGAGGAGGAATCAGCATAAACAGACTGTCCAGCGAGGCAGCAGGAAAACCTGGAGAGTGTGATATTCGAGAAGCCAAGGGAAGGCTGTGTTTCAAGGAGGAAGTGATTAACTGTGTCAGATGCCACTGAGCTGTCAGGGAAGGTAAGAACAGAGAAATGCACGTGAAAGTAATTGGTGACTCCGGCAAGAATACTCTCAGCGGTGTGGTGGGGATGGGAGCTCAGGTGGGGCTGAGGAGGGTACACGAGCGGAGGGACTGGAGACAGAGACCTGAACAACTCCTACAGACAGTTTTCCTGTGAAGCAGAGGAAGGCAGGGTAACAGTATGAAGAAATGGAGTTAAGAGAAAGTCCGGGGTCCTTGACTTTAAGATAAGAAGCAAAGAAAACCTATAGAGCCAGAGACCCATGTAACTCAGAGCTGTGAGATATTGTCTGTTCCAACTCACTCATTTCAAAAGGGGGAGATTGAGGTCCAGAGATGCTGTCACTGCTGGAGGGTGCAGGTTGGTCTGCAGCCAGGACTAGACTGTAGGATTCCTGCTCCTGGAATGGCCCTCGTAGGGGGCAGGGCAGGCTCTGAGGTTCTCAGATGAGCCACCAGGGCAGCCTGCTCCCCCTTCTGAATTGGTGTCCTGCTTTCCACTCCTGGTACACCTGTCGCTTCCTTGGTGGGTTGCCTAACAGGGCCTGAGCAGACAGGTCCCTAGGGTAAATGTTTTGGTGTTTAGTTCGCATGCTTGCACCTCCCTTCCTGGGGGCACTCCAGGGGGTTTCAGTCCACAACTGACAACCTAGGACCAGAGTGAATGACTCCAGGTGAGAAGAGCCAGGCAGGCTCACCCTCCTCTCCATCTTCACCAGCTGTATGTGCTGATGGGGCTTGCGGAGCCCCACTGGCCTTGAACCATGAATGATCTCATGACAAGAGCCGTGGAAGGGCTACTCCTATGGCACTGCTGGGCAGCGTGGGGCCCTGGGAATGGCAACGGGGTGGTGCCGGGTCAGGGAGCTGCTTCCCATTTAAAGACAGGCCCAGTTAAACCACATGTGCCGTAAGCGAATAGCCTTGGAGGGGAGATTTTAGGGGTTATGAGGGGACCTCCTGCTCTCCAAAATGCCTCCTGTCTGATCCCTGATAAAGTCTGCAAAGCCGGGCCTCTTGTCCAGAATGCTGCCTCGGGTGACACAAGGCTTTGGGCTTAAGTGCTTTGCACGAGCCTGTAAAATTATTTTTGCAATCTGGAAAAAAATTTGCTTTAAAATAAGAAAACTGCACAATCAAAATTAATTAAACTTTAATCAAATGTTTGCAAAATATATCATTTTGTCAACTAGTCAACCAGAACTCAACTCAGACAGTTAAAAAGAAATGAGATCTCTTGTCTTCATATACAAATGAGTACATTTGTAATGTTCAATATGATGTCGGGTGGAGTCACCTCAAGTAAGAAGGCACTAAGAATGGCCCTGTGTGATGGACGAGAGCAGAGTGGCTTCAACTGAGCCCCCCCTGCAGTGTCACCTCACATCCAGGATGCTCAGACCACCGGAGACATGCCAATGAGCAGATTAAAGAAACTCTCGCAGCCCCTGAGGTTTGGGCATGGGAGGGGGAAGCACCGAAGATAAATTGCACCTACTTTATGATTTTCATCATTTAACAGACATACGCACCAAGTCCATGTCACTGAATTGACACTTTGGAGAATAGTCCTTTCACTTAAAAACTTTATAATCCAGGGGAAAAAATGTATATCCAAATATTTGTCATATAGGCACATCCAGTGACGTGTGTCTGTGAGTCCCACAAATACAGAGGGGCAGTTTACTTTCGGCCATGGAGATTAGGAGGTGAGCCCTAGGTGGTCTACACTGACCAGTCTAGGATAGGCAACCGGAGGTAGTCTGGATGATGCCCACCTTATGACCTCCCTGTTGCTCCTGGGACATCTAATGGCTGGAAAACCCTGGAGCTGATGTCAATTCTTCAGAGTCACAGGCTGTCTGGTATTTATGTCCACTTTGCTCCCTGATCCTCTTCAGTTCTCTTCCTAAGTCTTTTATTCTTTTTCTTTTTGTTTTTATTGACATAAGTCACATATTACAAAATTCACCCCTTTTAAAGTATAGAATTCATTGGTTTTTAGCATATCATAAAGTTGTGCAACTATCGCCACTATTTCATTGCAGAACATTTTCATCACTCATTTATTAGTTCTTACAATTTTTTTTGTAGATTCCTTAGGATTGTCTAGACACAAGATCATGTCATCTGAAAATAGATATAGTTTTCATTATTCCTTTCCAATATGATGACTTGAGTTTCTTTTCCTTGCCTAATTGCCCTGGCTAGAACCTCCAGTACAGTGTTGAATAGAAATGGCAAGAGCAGACATTTTCATCTCATTCCTCATCTTAGGGGGAAAGCTTTCAGTCTTTCACTAGTAAGTGTGATGTTAGCTGTGGACTTTTTGTAGATGTCCTTTATTAAGTTGAGGAAGTTCCCTTCTATTCCTAGTTTATTGAGTCTTTTTTTTTTTTTATCATAGAAGGGTGTTGCATTTTGTGAAATGCGTGTTCTGTATGTCTATTGAGATGATCGTGTGTTTTTTCCCCTTATTCTAATAATATAGTATATTACATTAGTAGATTTCCATGTGTTGAACCAGCCTTGCATTCCATTTCTAAGTCTTTTATTTTCTCAGTTAAACACATATAGTTCCTTTACCACTTGTCACCTAGTTTGAGAGCTGGAGTCAGGCCAGGTGAAAAGCAGAGCTTCATTAAAAATCCAAAGAGAGTTAGAGCCAGTGGGAGAGCAGCCTCCTGGGTTGGGGAATTTCAAAATTTGCAAAGACTTTTCACATTGTTATTATACTTATTTAGACAAATGTGCCCCTGCTCATGGATTATCCCTTCCTAGTGACAACAATAACACATACAGATATATATTTTATTTTTCAAAGTAATGTCAGAAAATTTGGGAAATGGAGAAAAGAGAAGAATCACTCATAATCTTATTATTTTACCAGAACTATAAATAGTTTTTTTGGAAGTAGAGGTCAGGTTAGTCGAGGTATAATTTACATACAGAAAAAAAATCACCTTTGTGGAATCACTTCTATGAATTTTGACAAATGCATAGATTCACGTAACTAACACCACAATCAAGATATAGAATATTTCCATCAAAAAAATTCCCTTGCGCCCTTTTGTAGTCAATCCCCTCCCTCTACATGAAGCTCTTGGCAACCACTGATCTGTTTTCTGACCCTCTAATTTTGCATTTTTCCAAAATGTCATATAAATAAAATTGTATGATATGTAGACTTTTATGTCTGGTTTCTTTCACTTAGCATAATGTTTTTGGGATGCATCTGTGCTGCGCCTATCAGCAGTTTGTTCCTTTTTAATTGCTGAGTAGTATTCTACTGTGTAAGTGTACCACAGTTTGCTTGCCCATGTACCTGTTGAGGAAGGTTTGAGTTTTTTTCATTTTCTGGAAATTATGAACAAAGCTGCTAGATGGAGTCACATACGGGGTTTTGGTGGGTGTATGTTTTTATTTCTCCTGGGTGAATACTCAGGCGTGGGATTTCTAGCTATGTGGTAAGTGTATGTTTAGCTTGGTAAGAAACTGTTCAACTGTTTTTCACAGCGGCTGCACCGTTTCATAGTCCCGCCCTCAAACCAGCAATGTATGAGAGTTGCAATTGCTTCACAAACTTGCTGTTACTAGATATGGTCAGTTGTTTTATTTTGTTCTTTTTAATGTGATCCATTGTAGTAGGTGCATAGTGATTTTTGATGTGTTTCTATCTTTTTTCACACGTGCATTTTTTACATGTACTGGAAATTATAGCTTACATCCAATTCCGTACATTGCTTTTTCACCTGATAGTAGAGGGAGACTTTGTCCAAATGGCTACCATTTTAAGACTAATAGTCCACTGAGTGAATGTGACACGATCACCTCTTTCTGGTGTTGAGTTATTTTCAATTTTTGTTGTCATAAGCCACACTGCAGTAAAGACCTTTGCACGTTAGCTTTTCCATCTTTGGGAGCAGTTTCCCAGGTTGGAGTCCCAGAAGTGGAATTCCTGGGTCAAAGGGTATAAACATTTTTATAACTTTGAATTGCTTTCTGAAAAGGTTTTATCTATTTACAAGACCACCAAGAATGTACAAGAGAAACAGTTTCAGGACACTGTTGTGAATATGAGGTATTTTCCTTTTTAAAAAGATTAATTTAAAACACAAAAATGATTCTTTTTTTAAATTTACATTTATTTTGCTTCTAGTGAAGCACAACATTTTTATATATTCTTGTTTAGTAGTTATATTTTATATTCTATGAATTATGCTTATGTTCTTAGCTTATTATTAGGACTTGGTGTTTTTGTATTAATTAATATGATCATTTTAGATAATAAAGATATTAACCATTTGTCATAGTAGCTATAAATATTTTCCCAATCTCTTGTTTGCCTCTTCTTTTTTAACATACAGAAATGTTTTGTTCTTCTGTATAGTCAAATCTGTCACTCTTTTCCTCTGAGGGTTTCTATATTGCTTCTAAGCTTAGAAAAATCGTTTTTGTTCCTTTCTCCTGAGGCTTGATAAATGGTCAATTTAATTTTCTTCTAGATTTTCTCAAGGTTTAAAAATAATTATCTCTGTAGCATATAGAGTCTATGTTGATATTTAATGGGATATAAGATCCTAAAAGAGATATTTTCCAACATATCTTAATTTAAGTAAAATATTCTATGAAGTTACTAAAGGATTGAACCTGAATTCATCTTAATGTGATAAAATGTTACTTTTGTGTTCTGTTTCACCCATCCCAGGTGTCAGCTGTGTATTTTAAAAGGGCTTATCAACAAACAATGGCTGAACCCCAAATGTTGACACAGTGGAGGGGCATACAGGCCCCTTGGCAGGCTGACGGGGTGGTTATACACTAGGGGGCTAAACGAGTCCCCATTCAGGGGCCATAGGTTACATGCTGCTTCCTTTCTCCTTGAAGGTCTCTGCTCCATTTGCCCACATTTCCAGAACCCTCGTCCTAACTTTCCCCAATTTGGACAATTATGGGCCTGCATCAGCTTCTTCTCAGGGACCAGGGAGTCGCTCCTTCTGCACCCAACCAGAACTTACTTTGGGAACCCTGGTGTCCAGGATTCTCAAGCTCTTAGACCAACCCACGGAGATGGATGGGCAGCCTCCCTGGCCTCTTTGGCTCCGTGGTACTCCATGGTATTCCTTTATCCAATCCATTTTTCTGAGGATGTCAGAGCAGATAATAACTCTCCTCCTTCATTAATCCAGCAGAGGTAACCCTTCTCCTTGCAATACACTGCAATTTCATAATAGACTGCGCCCTTCCTCTACTCTTTGTCAAGATATTGGTAAATGGAATGAATTCTCTAAAATGGGAAAGCCCATTCCTCAGACAGAGGCCTCCTGAATGAAGAGGGGCCTGGCCATTGCCCTGTTTTGAACAGATAGACGAAATAGTTTCATTTTTCATGGTTATGCCAAGGCTGAGCCATCCAGCAGAAAATCCACTCAGAAGCCCCAGAGAGTGTGGGAGCTGAGAGAAAGAAGCTCACTGAGCCGAAGCCCCTCTCTCTCAGGCCCCAATCAATATTAACAGTTGCGGGGCCTCAGATCCATGCCTCATGCCCACATCTCCTCCAGGAGGGTGGGGAGTGGGCCACGGAGGCAGGGGGGTGGGATGAGGCCAGGCCCCTCCATCTAAATGAGGCAGGCTCTCCTCAGGGTCTGTCAGAACACTCGGCATTTAGTTAAAAACTCTCCAAAAGAAAGAGCGTTAGGGCGGAGAGCTTGAAGTGGATCCTGAGTAATTAAGTGTATAAATTAATTCTTCCCCTAAGAAATGTTCCTCTCCTATTATTAGATTTGGCTCTCAAAGGAGCTACATCCAAGTAGTGGGTTTCCTGTTTTGTGTGTGTGTGTGTGCGCGCGTGTGTGCTTGCATGTGTGTGCGAGTGCACATCTTGGGCTTTGCTGCCTGAAGCCTACAATTAAAATAAGTGACATCAATGTGTCTTTAAAAGAGAGATCTGTGGAAAACTAACGGATTGTCTGTCAGGAGAAGAAAAAAAAAATGAAATATGGCTGCCTCAGTCCACTGAATGGATGAATGGGAAAGTGCTTGCCCATCCAAGTACCCAAAGGGATAAAACCCAATGATAGCCTTCTCAACTGCTTAGCGCATAATGCATGTGCTGTTTTGATGCTAGTAATGTGTTTTTTACTTCTTCCTATCTAGAAGGAATGAATCAAATATGAGGAGAGCTGGAAGATGATTTTCAACCCATTGCTTTTGATTAAGTGCCCGAACAGGCAGGTCCCGGGACTTGCAGTAATACTAATGGGGCATAAAGTGCTATAAAAAGGACGGGGCCCTACTTTTGTCCAAATGCCATTATCCTGGAATCAGAGACCCTGGTGTAATATGTCTACGGTTAACCTTTTTTTTCTGACAGGAAATTTTCTCCATCCACTCACACCATCAATTATGCTGCATTTGGCCAAAGTGGTGAGTGATTTCTTTATTTCAAAGGAAAGAGGCACACATCCCACGCTGCCAAATATCAAACACTGCTGAGGGGGCAGGTCTGGAAGAAGATGATGTCAACTCTGCTGGCCACTAGGGTCTGGACAAATGGTCCTTTCGTTTAGGCCGGGTTTTCTGTTTGCTTGTTTTGGAAAAAGGAGAGACTGAGTAACTGAAAATATGATTATTATTATTTTGATCCAAAAAATAGTTAGCTAATTGAGACTTTGGCTACCCAAAACCTGGTGAACATGACTGGCAGAGAGAAGCTCAAATTTTGGGACCTGGTACAGCTGGAGGAGAGCAGAGAGTTTCCTTTTCAGCTGATCTTCCCGGGGAAGGCTAATTTGGTCACTGCGCCCAGGGAGCCAGGCCCACAGTTCTCGTCCCCGCTCTGCTCCAAGCACACTGCTCCCCAGGAGTTGCCCTCGCTGCCTCTGTGCCGCTCCCAACTTTGTGATACATTTTTTTTTCCAGCAATCAGCAAGTTGTAGATTGTCCAACTGTTCTATCATTTATTGTAAACGGCTGCAAAAAGAAAAGAAAAAAGAAAAGGAAAAGAAAAAAATTCCACAACGCTATAACATAGTCCTGAGTGTAAATCAAACATTCCCCGTCATGTTGATAGCTTGTGTTAGTCTAATGTATTTTATATTACTCAAAAGCTTTGAAACCCTGCAGCTTTCTTCATATAGGCCATTATGCGGTTATCATTAAATTGTCTTGCAAAGAACATTATCGGTAATTATAGCAGACACTAAAATCAAATGATCAGAGTGGGACCTTTAACACCAAGAGGAACCATTAGAAGTTAATCAAATAAAAGGATGAGAATAATTATGTTAGGATTAAGCAGTAATATGCCAGAAGTTATATACTTTGCTGACTATATATCTTTACTCCGAGCTTCCTGAATTTCCTTTTCGTTGATGTGTTTTTATATAATACTTTGGCACAGAATGTAAACGACAATATTTTTGTCATGGCACGATCGGGCTTGAAGGTTCATAGCCGGTTCATATCTAAATGCCATCAGAGGCAGGGAGGTAATGATGAAGATAAAAATAATAGTAATAAAAAAAAGTGCAAAGCAGGGGAAAAAAATCCATCGGTCAACGAAGCGTGGCAAAATGATAAAAATGGTTGCAACAGGCACAGGTGCAAAGAAAGCCGTTATTGGCTGGTAGCTCTGTCTTGAAGCGTGAGGATTGCTCCTGCATTCCTCGCTGCAAACCAGCATTCTCCGAAGGCTGCCTGGCTTGTTTGTGCCTGAAAGAAGGAAAAGCCAGCATCTCGCAGGCTCCAGAGCTGCCCCTGCCGGAGCTGATATGTAGGCTGTTGGTGGGGTGGGGATGCTCATGGTGCAGGCAGGAGGGGAGCTCAGTTCCCTGAGGCAGAACACTATCAGCAGAGGTTCGAGTCTCAGAGAGTCACTCTTGTCCCCCTCCTCTTCCCAACACACACACACACACACACACACACACACACACACACACACACACACGGCTCTGGCACCTTGCAGATGCCCATCTCCACATTGCAATGGGCTGGCAGGAGCACGTGGCCTAGAGGGATGAGGCCTGTGGCTCCAGTAGGGGGAAAGGGTGCCTTCCCCAAGCCATGGCCCATTGCAGCTTCCAGCTTAAACCTGAGCCATGGGACAAACAAAGCCATTGTCAGCAGAAAGAAGGCCTGGGAAATTCTATATAATATGGCCTTTAAAAAAAAATCAAAATCTCCCCTCCACTTTTCCCCTCTTCCCTTATAAATAAAGATGAGTTCATAGTAACAGGTGCATTTGTGTCTGGTTTTGTGCTGGGCACTGAGACACGGCGATGAATAAGGTAAGATTCTCTGCTCAAAATGTTGCTATTATGACATGAAAATGCAAAGAGCAAAGTAATTTAAACGGTAAAGCCCAGTCTAATGTTTCTGTATTTTTTTTTTTTTTTTACATTTTGGAGGCTTTGTGATGTTTAAAAATGAAGGCATAGCTCCATTTCACAGAGGTCAAAACAGGCTCATTGGAGATGGTGTTAGAGTTGGGAGGGGAGACCAGAGTAGGCCTCTTTTGGGTATCCAGATGGGGTCCTCTGCTACTCCCATTGTGGCCTTACTGGGGGCATCAGCTCCCACTGTCCTCTTTCCCTGGATAACATTGTGTAGCATCCATACCTCACAGAGCCATTGTAAGGAAGGAGTGAGGTCAAGGGTATGGAAGGATTTCTAAACGTTAAAAGTGAGCTTAGAGAGCACAATTGGGGCTGCTTTTCCCCTGGCAAAAATGATCTTTTATTGCTTTGTGTGTTTTCAGGTTGTCTAGTCTTGCTCCCATTTGGGGAGTTGGGAGGGTCCCTTGGGGAGAGAAGGCAGAGCACCCACCTAATAACAGAGCGGAGGGGTGAACCTTGGGCGATGTGTAGCTGGCATACCCTAAACAGGGAGGATTTGGTCTCAAATCTGTCAATTATCTGTTTGGCCAATGAGCTTTAAACAAGAGGCCTCTCAGAGAGGAAACAGAAACTTGGGAGAGACTTTGAAACAGGAAGAGATGGCGATGTGTTAGAGGTAGAGAAGAGCCCCGGTCATGTAGACAGGCCTGGGGAAGATGGGGCCCTCATGAAGGCCTCATGGTCCCTAGTGAGTCCAGGGCTAAAAACCAACTTAGGACCACACGTCCATGAAGCCAAGCTTCACCTGCAAGTAGAACCAATCCTGAGAACAAGCTTGTTAATACTTTAAAAACACACCATACAACTAAGTAGACTAAGACTGGGCGGGCGGGGTGGGGGTGGGGGGGTGTCTTTTTCAGGGCTCATAGTTCTGGGTCCAGGGGAAGAGTCTTGGGGGACTAGACGTCCTTCCCTATCAGGAGGCTGGCCTGGGAACTCATGTCCAAATACTAAATTAGATAGCAGGTCCAGAAGGCACTGAGAATCCCCCAGCCTTCACAGCTATTCCAACCCAATTCCACCTGAGCCTCAGGCCCCGCATCCCATCCACTTAGAACTGAGAAGGCAGATCTGCCAGGCAAGGACCAGAGACTTTACAGGCCCAGGGAAGGAACAGTCAGGGAGGAGGCCATGACAAAGGCTGGCCTGGCCCCACTGCACAGCTCAAGACAGGTGAGGGACACTCTCAGCTAGGACATGTTGTCTGAATTTTGCTGTTTTTGGTTTATTTTGTTTCGTTTTTGTTTTACTTCTTTTTGCTGTTTGTTTTGTTTTCACTAGCAATTAAATTCCCATTTCTGTGTTTGTTACGGATGATACAAGGATGGCAACAGGAGAGATGCCATCCAGTTCTTGAAAGAAAAGGAACCCCAGAGAACAAGTTAGGTGAAGCCTATGGTGGGATAGCACTGGAGTTTGGGGACAAATAAGTGAAATTCCGGAAACCTACAGGACAAAAGAAATTCCAATGTTTTCCTTTTCTCCCTTGTTACTGAGTTCCTGTAACTGAAGCCCGGGGAGGGGGAGGTACAGATCACCATAGTGTCTTACAAAGCTCAATACATGTTTGCGGGTTGATTGATCTGGGCAGGCTGGTGAGAGGTTAACGGAGAAACTCTCATTTTACATACAACCGTTTGGAACCTCCCCTCCTACCTGGGAGATGGGATGAACACGCTTGATGTCTTTTCTATCAACTTACTTTTACAGTATTTTACAAAAAATGTTTCTGTTCCATTATTTGACCTGAGACTCTCAATAACCAAGTTGGACAGAAACAGTGGCATTTTTTTATCCCATTTTATACAGGAAGAAACTAAACTTAAGGAGGTAGGGGTCTAATTTGCAACAAAACATGGACTGAATTCAGCCCTTCTGACCTCTGACCACTGTATCTCTGTTTTAGTGTACACGCTCCTCGTGGCAGGGCCATGCCTTCGGGAACAATCCAAATGGGGACTTTGTGGTGTGTCATGAATTTTTGGAGGCTTATCACATATAAAGCAGCATCAAGCTTCCACTTGATAATGAATTCACAGGTGTAGATAAATGTACATTGATCTGTGGAGACAAAGGCAAATATCGGGAGACATTCAACACTCCACAGTCCTCTGGCCGTTTCCAGGGCCAGTAGTGAGGCGACTTGTAAGTCCGGTTAAGCAGTGAACGTGTCATCCCACCTTGGGCTATTTTCAAGGCCACAGCCCAGAATGAGGCTCAGAATGACTGTGCTGTTATTCAGTAGGCTTAGAGGCAGGCAAGGTCTCCAGCAAATGTGGTCAAGCAGTGTCATCCATGAGGATGGGGAAGGAGCCAGAATGTTTCCTTTTGCACAACCCCCCCCCCTTTTCTACTGAGCTCTTAAATTAGCTCTGAAAACCCAGGTGTCACCCGTCCCCCTGGAACAACCCAGATGAGCCATTAAAAACGCCAAGAAGAAATGAATGCCTAAATCACCCTGTCTCTCCGAAGGTAGAGTCTTACCTAATCACACGTCAAATCATATTTTTTCTTCTCCAGATGGATGTCTTCTTTCAAAGTCTGATGGTCACAGAGACAAAGGTATCGCTTCAGCCTTAAGTAACTATTGAAGTTTTACCCCAATAGATTATTTGCTAGAAGTAACTAACGTAAAAAATGCCCTGTCAGACAACAGCTTGCTTTCTCTCATTTTTTTAAAGGGTAATATTTGGTTTCATCTTGCAACTACTTGGGAAAATTTAGCACTGAGTCAGAAAGGTTGGCCAACAAGTAGCACTTCATAAATTGCTGGAGCCCTAATCAATACACATTGTCATCCACTCCAGTCCTTCAGGCAGATTTCTCTCTGCCCCGAGTCGTTGGTGTATTTTATGAGGTTGTTACAGGCTGGGCTTGCATGGCCTGGGCCTAATGAACCTGTCACCGCTGCTATTGATTGACATGCCAGTGTAAGTGAGACAGGCGATTCCGATTGACTTCCTAATTACTGCTGCTGGGCTGCCTCGCCAACTGCTCGGGCCAGAGGTTAATAGTTGTGATGTTCAGCCTCTCCTAGCTGTGGAGGCCGGAGTGAAACTGGCTCCTCAGAAGTCAATACCTGAATCAAGTTCTCAAGGCTACGGCTCTGCCTGATCAATTAAGGCCTCCGCGTTCCTCCTGGTGGCGGCTGACAAGAGGCTGATGAGTGGAGGAGCCCACGAGCAAATGGGTTAAGGGAGTTTAGGAGGCTCTGAAAGCCCCACCCCGTGGCCCAGGATTGGCGATGGAGGGGATTGGAGTGTTGGGGGAGGGGAGTTCAGATGGGAACAACTTAAGAACACTGCACCCGGGTGTTGGCTGTTTTGGTTTGTGTTTTTCCATCCCAACGGTTGAAAATTAAGTGTTTCTTTTGATCCTCCAATGTCCAGAATTCTGCCAGGTGCCATAAACTCTTGGAGAAGAAAGAATGAGATAATTTGTATTGATTCATCTATTCAGCAGAAACTAATTGAATATTTACCTTATTCCAGGATATGGTGGGAGTGTATGGATTTATAATAATCTTTCATTGATATCATGTCTTAAGAGTTGGAAACATTTTCACACCCAATGTTTTATTTGAACCTCACAACACACCATGAATGGGAGAGGGTGTTATCTCCATTTTTGATGAGAAAACTGGGGCTCAGCAACAGTAACTGACTCCCCCAAAGCCGTACAGCTAGAGAGAAGAGAAGCAAAGCATCACAAGCAGATGCGCCGGTTCTCAATCTGATGTTTTTGCCGGAATGGTGAGATGCCCGATGCCTGCATCCTTTGTAAGGATGGAGCTTACAAACCAATTGAGATAAGTAAGACCCGTGTACCAATGTGTCAGGGGTCCCCAAGACCACCACCAGGTTCAATGATTCACTAGGAGAACTTGCAAGTCTTGGGATGTAGTCAGACCCATGGATTATTACAGTAAAAGGATCCAAAGCAAAATCAGCACAGGGAAAAGCTCTGTGGGGTGAAATGCGGGGGAAACCAGGCACAAGCTTCCAAGAGTTCTCTCCCAGTGGTGTCTCAATGCCCAAGGTTTTTATCGGGGCTAGTGACGTAAACACCCTCTGCCTAGCATTTACCAAAATCCCAGACTCCCAGAAGGAAATCAGGTGTTCAGCTCAAGCCATCTTGTTTGCATAAACAGGTCGAGCACAGTAAACCACGCTTATCAGTTTTGGAATGATAGGAACCCTCCTGAAATCCAAGTTCCCAGCCCCCAGCTAGGGGCCAACCCTGCAAACAGGCCTTTTAGAGGGTAGAGTCTCAAGCCCGCTATGTGAGCTCTTTTCTCACAACCAAGAACCTCAATGCAAAGCTGGCGACGGAAAGAGGCTGTGAGGAGTGCAGACCCACCGACAGTGCTCAGCAACTCGGAAGACGAGGATGACGCTTCTGCAAGGGTCACAGAGGACCCCACCACGAAATCCACCAGCCCAACTGGATTAATCACGCCTTTTTAGTTTCTGCACTTCCGGTCCTCTGACATTTCAGGCATTGCCTACTCTGGAGGGAGTGCACCCCCAGCATTGGCTAATTCCTGGAGATAGTAAACAACTTACCTGCGAATACACCTTGCATATGCAAACTAACCAGCCCAAAGCCCATCCCAACCGCCTCCTCTATTGGGCTTTTACACTCTGGGTGGCTATTCCCCTGCTCTCATCACCCCAGCACCAGGTATCAGATACCTAAGGGCAGCCCCTACACCCCAGAGCCAGCTGAAATTATTCAAACTAGCCAATCCTAAGCCTGTTTTCCTGGCCTTGCCCTCCCCACAGAAACTGCAATAAAGCCCCTGCCCTCATTTGACCTCACTCCCTCTGCCTCCTGACTGACCCTGGGGTTTCCCCACGTGGCCCTGCCTGGTGTGCTGTGTCCCCTCCTCTTGGGAACTGTGACAAACTATCTCTCCAATGCCAATCATCTCCCAATCTGTTGGCCTCCTCATACCTAAATAATAATAAAAGCTACACTTTAAAACACCAACCCCCAATCCCCACCATCTTCCTGGTGATAACGAAATGGCTCAGGAGCACAGAGGAGTTTCTAAGAAGTGGATAAGTTAGCGTGGACGGAGGAGGAGGAAATACATGAGCCAACTGTGTGTACATAAGTTCATCCTTCAGGGAATTAGGGAGTATCCACAATATGCCTAATATGGTGGATGGGGACGTGTGCTCCTCAGCTGAGTAGGGACAACCAAAGGCTACACGACTGATTTCTCCTCATTATTCCCAGCACGTACCGCCCTCAGTGCTATTTTTCCTCATCAGGTCGCCCACCCCTTTAGCCTGAAATGTCCTCCTTCCTCTTGTCCATTTACCCAAGTCCTCTTCCTTCTAGGACACCACCTTAGTGAAGAATCCCACCCTCATTAGCCTGCGTCTTCTCTGAACTTTTATTAGCACCGTGCTGTCACAGATAAAGTGGCTCTCTGTTCTGTTTGACTTTTTTTTCCTTTTTCTCGTGTGTTCAGTGTGTCTTCTTAACCAGATCCTAAATTCCTTAAGGGAACATAGTTTACCTCTTTTGTGTCCCCCAGAACGTGGCATTTCTCATTGTTGTTTCCCCTCATAACTACTAATTGATTAAGAAAAGATAAATCACGGTCTGTTTTTCTGTACAGTCAAGATAGTCTCCTGAAACGTAAACCAGAGTTTGATGTCATTAAAAAAAAAATTAAGGAACCTGGAGTATTAAAGTGTGAAGTTGAAAGGAAACTTAGCTGTGTCAGAGCTCCCTTAATCCTCTGGATGGGGACATGCTGTGCAGCCTCTAGCACTCGTGTATTTCTCTCCACTTCCCTCCCCTCCACGCCCAGCTGGAGGTCCTCATCCTTCATCAAGCTTTATTCTTTGATTTGTAACAACAGCAACAAAAGAATCCAGATCCCACGGAGGAAACTAGCCTTCGCACAGGTCTAGGTCTTTCTGAACGGTGACCAACATGTCCTGGCTTACCCAGGATTGTCTGAATTTTTAAACTGGGAACACCCTCAGTCCTGGGCATACCAGGACAGCTGGTCACCCCAGCCAAGTCTGTGGCAAAGCAAGCCTGGAACTTATTTGGTGGAAATTGTGAGGAAAGGAGAGGAATTTGCCTTTTGCTCCTGAGAAGGATGAGACCAAGAAGCAAGAGGCGTAGGGGAAGAGATGAAAGGAACGGTGGAGGGGCCCAAGTTGCTGACTCAGTCATGAACTTTGCAGACGGAGGGTGCCTGCTCGTCTATTTTAAGTTGTTGGTGGTACTGCAGCGGACATCATTCCATCTTCCTTAACCGTCAGTAAAGTTGGCTACAAATATTCATGCAAATGCATTGTGCAAGTTTTTTGTTTGTTTTCTGTAAATTCAGGGAAAGGGCTGAGTTCTACATTGTGGCTGACGTGGTGTAAAACTAGGACGGCAGATGTCACAGAGTTAGATGATCTACAAACGGAACTAAATCAGCAGAAGCAGAGCTTCAAGCCAAAGGTGACCCTCAGAATGGAAGCCCCGTGGAATTTACTGAAATATGAGGTTGATTTTAGACTTTCCACTATCCATGGGATGGTGGTTTGGGTTTTAAGAAGCCACTGAAATCTGGGTTCTGCAGTTGTCTTTTACTGAAGATCAGCCACTTTGGGGCCCGCTAGGTACTGGTGGTGTGGTCGGAGGACCAAAGTGAAGGAGACCCAACTCCCTGAGTAGCAGTCGTTGGCTTTGACTAAGTGACCTGCCCCCCTGGTCCATGGGGTTCCTGGAGTTCCCCCTCCACCCACCACTCCTTTGCTCCACAGCTGTCCAGATAGGTCCTATTTTCTCAGCCAATCCCTCTACTCTCCTTTCTCAAGGGCACAACTCTGTCTTCCTCCTTTTCTGTTTAAAGAGGAGTTTCTGGGATGATCCAGCACATACCTGATTATCCTTTGGTCTCTGCTTTGCGCTTTCTAGGTGACACCTTCATACATTCTTCCTGGGATGGTGACCCCTTGAATCCAAGAGTTCTGGACGTAGCTGGACTGGCATCATCATGTCCCTGTTTGGACTTCCTCTCCAAAAAGGAAGCTGCTTCTGCATCCATGTTTTTCCTTGTCTCTTCTGGCTTCCTATTGAGTTCTCTTTCCCTCTGGCTTAATCCCTTTCTGCTCCCAGTGTATACAATCACCTTGTCTGTTCCAAGCATCTTTGGAGAGTTAATGCTGAGGATTTTCCACCTTCACTGGTGGAAGCCTATTCATAGCCTTCCCTGAGTCCAAGGGAGGAAGCTGCCAGGCAACCGGCAGACTGCAGTATTCTTATTCTGGATTGCTTGATCCACAGTGAGGATCACAGTGTGAACACGTGCATCTAACTAACCTCACACCAAAAGGAAATGGAAAAGGAAATTTTGATGAGGAAATTGAGGCTGGAAGAGGTTATGGCTTCAGACCATTACTATGAAGCAGCCAGGCCCAAACGGGAAATCGGCGTTATCCAAGTGGGAGTTTGTTCATTTCCATTGCTGTCTAATATTCTATGGTATGAATATACCACTAATTATGTATCTATTCCATTGTTGATGGACGTTTGGGTTGTTACCAGGATTTGGCTGATATATGAGCATTATATGAGGTGTATTTTCCTAAGAATGGAATTACTGAGTGGGTATGCATACCTTTAACTTTACTGGATAAAGCCAAACTTTTTGTAAATCATTTGCAATATTTTACACTCCCACCAGGAATTTTCATTGCTCCTTATCCTTGCCTGCACTTATTTTTTTTCCAGACTTTTTGATTTTTGCTGATCCGATGGATCTGTAGTAGTGCCTCACTGTGGCTGTAATTTTCCTTCCCCTGATTCCTAGTGAGGTTGAGCATCCCTTCATCGGCTGATTGGCCAGGCAAGTTTCTTCTTTCACGAGAGGTGTGTTTGAGCCTCTCGCTAGCACCTTGCTTTGAAACTCTTTGCCCTCCCTGGAGTACATCATAGTCAATTTTTCAATCATATGTAGTGTTTAATAAGTATTCAATAATGTTCAATTGAACTTGTTCAGTTGTGTTGAATTAAATAAGGGTTCTTACCCATTCTAACCCTTCTGTTTCACACTTCCAGCAAATCAGTCCTTGGCTTCTTAGTTTAAACAGACCAAATGCATGTTGGCTATTTCAATCAATTCTACGATTAAACAACCAAAAAAGAAATGAGAGGGAACAAAAACATGTATTTTATGCCTCCTATGTATTATGTACTCAGTCCTGGTCTGATACCCAGTGAATGTTTTCTGAGGCGGGACAGTGGTCCCAAACCTCTCAGGAGCTGAAAATCTGATGCTGACGAAGAGTAGCAGTGACTTCTAGATGCCACTCACAATCAACCACACAGCCAACGAACTCTTCCAAGAGAAGCAACTTAAAACTCCCTTGCAAATTCATTCTCCATCTTCAAACATAGGGCCCATCTCTAATCTGCCTTGAGGACAGTGAGGGATTAATGACATCAGTTGATCACCAGACAAGAAGCTGGGGGTGGATGAACCTTTCAAGGTCCTTCGTGATTTGCCTTCCTGTGTCTCCATTTCTCACTGTGTCTGTGAGGATGTTTTTGGCTACCCATCCAGAAGTGGCTTAAATAAATGACATCAACTCACCTAACAAGAAGTCCAGCTGCAAGAATACTCCAGAGTTGGTTCAAATGCAACCCAGCACAGTTGCTCAGGTCCTGCCCTCCGCTTGGTCTAATGCTCTGCTATCATCATCTTAAATTTCTCAATAGTTTTGAATAAGGAGCTCTGCATTTTCATTTTTCACTTCGACCTGAAAATTACTCAGCCCATCCAGACCACAACTGCCATGCCCTTCACTCTGCCCTTGGCCATGCTGGATTTCACACACTCCTCAACACACCATAGCAAACACACTATTCCCTCTTCCTAAATCAGCACTAACTGGTCAGAGGCTGAAAATTAGTAGCCTGCAGCTACTGAACACTTGAAATGTGGCTAGTTAAAATTGAGATGCACTATAAGTAAAAAATACACACCAAACTTGGAAGACTTAGGACAAAAACATGTAAAACAACTCATTAAGGGCCAGCTCCAGTAGCCTACTGGTTAAGTTCAGCGTGCTCCACTTCAGCAGCCCGGGTTCGGTTCCCAGGGGTGGACCTACACTGCTCTGGTAGTGGCCATGCTGTGCTGGGGGCCCACATACAAAAAAAATAGAGGAAAATTGGCACAGATGTTAGCTCAGGACAAATCTTCCTCAGCAAAAGAAAAAGAGAAAAAAAACCCAGCTCATTAATAATTTTATGTTGGTTACAAGTTGAAATGACAATATTTTGGATATACTAAATAAAATACAGTATTAAAATTAATTTCTCTTGATTTTTTTCAAATGGAGCTACTAGAAGTTTCAAACTACATATGTAATTTATATTATATATTGTTCATTATTTTGATAGTATATTTTATTGGACAGCACTGGCCTAGATCACTCTGTATTCCCCCCCAACTCACCCTATCCTTCCTTACCCTTTAGATTCTGGTTTCTCTTCACGGGTAACTGGAAACTTCTTTGTGCTCCCTTGCCAGCCTGCACACTCGCTATTGGGATTGGCTGTTTGTATTCCCCAAGGAACTGTGAGCTCAATGACTGTCTATTCCAGCTGTAGCCCCAGGAGCACCTAGTCTAGTGCCTGGCGCATAGTAGGTCTCAGTAAATACTTGTTGAGGAAATTGCTTGCAGGGGTCCCCAAGCTCCTAACTTTTCTTCCTTATTCCCTTCGTCCACACCCACCTCAATCAGGAAATTCAAGATCATTGTTTCCAAGTAAGAGATGATGAGACTCCTTTCATGGTGGCTCTCAACCTTAGCTGCACATTGGAAACACTTGGGGAGCTTTAAAAATACTGATGTCCAGGTCCCACCACCAGAGATTCAGATTTAGTTGGTCTTGGGTGGAGCCTTGTGTGAAGCGAGGTTGCAAAGATTCCCAGCTAACCTTAGTGTGTGATGAAGGCTAGAATGACTCAGAGCCAGTCAAGGACTTGTGGGCACCACATTGCCAAGTCTTCCAGCCATTTTCATTGGTCCTCACATCCCTGAAAGTGGAAAAGATGCAACACAGTTACAAAATCACCTCTCAAAGGACACACCAGTCTAGGCAAACGCCCCTCACCATCAAAGCTACTAAAGAGCCCCTCCCTCTGTCAGGTCTCTCCCAAGAACCCTCTCCCATCACGAGTAAAGAACTCCAGTGGATCACCACTGTGGTTCACAGATGCCACCAAGCAGCCATCAGCTGGTAATGATTTCTGGTCAGATACAAACAATTAAGTTAGGGAGAAAAGAATCCACATTCCATTACCAATCCCCTAAACGGCTCACTCCCTTGTCTAATTGCCTTCTGAGTGCCCAAGACAGCTGTGGCTAATAAGGCGAACACCCTGAAGAGCCAAAACTTGAACCCAGAAGGAAAAAAGCTTGGGGTAAATTGGATGGCTCAGCCCATCTCAGGGTCAGCCATGAGAACGGCGGACCCACCAGCGAGGAAGCGACCGCCCACATGGCTGAAGCACTTTCCCTCTCCACCTCTCCCCCTCTCCTTACAATCTCTCTCCAAAAAACTCAAGGCAACGGCAGCCTGATTTTTGATGGATTGGCCACTGTGTTTTATTCGACAATGTATATCACTCTGCCAATATGAATTTGCAAGATGGTAAAAATACAACCCCCCGAAAAGATTACATGAAAGGGAAAAAAAATCATTAGGCAATTAAGAATGGCAATAATTCACCCATATCTATGCTTTGGGAAGAAATATTGCCCCAGGGAATTAGCTCTGCTTATCACTTTGTCATCTGTCTGGGGTATGAGTGAGAGCAGGTTTCATGCGCATTGCTGATGATTTCCCGCAGTATTCCTGAGCATGATCAGAACAAATGCCAGGCTTTTAATAGAACCCTGTGTCTCTTGGGGTAGCCATAATTTGTATATATGAAGCTGAGCTACTAAATTAACTAAACATGTGCATTCCTTAAGCACCTCCACATAAATCCCTTTCAGGGAAACCATCATCCGACAATCATAGAATTTTTGAGCCAGAAGAGACCTTAGTGGTCATTAGCCACTGTCATCATTATACAGATGAGGTCATTTGAGGCCCAGAGAGGGAAAGCAATTTTTCTAAGGTCACACAGCTAATAGAGACAAGAATACAACTAAAGCCCTTGGCCTGCCAACTCTCAATCTAGCAAGAGTCTTTCTGTTCCACCACCCTGCCTACTCCTCAGCCAAATCATTATCCATCAAGGAACTGGAGGAGAGGCTGTGGCCTAGTCCCTCCAGGCACTAACTTAGAAACCCAGTTTTCTGGGACACCTTCCGTGGCTCCCCACCCACCCCAGGCTGCAGTAGCTGCTCCTCCTATGTTCTTCACCTCCACCTTGCACCTGCCTCACGTTAGACTTCCCACACTATTACATCACGTAACAGCCCATTCTCTGTGTGCCCCCAGTAGACTGGAAGCTCCTTGAGATCAGGGGTGTTTATACCCATTTTAATGTCCTCAGTGCCGAGAATATACTAGGTGTCCTATAAATGTGATTTGAATAAATCGGTGAGATATGGTTGCTCCCGTCAGGAGGAGGAAGGGAAGTACTCTTTGTTCACTCCTTGTGCGTCAAGATGATAAGCCAACCTCCTTTATCACTTTAGAAGGACCCAGACAGAAGTTCTTTGGCCATCCGATGCCACAAGAAATTCCTCATCTGTCACCCTGCTCTCCTCCCCACCCCGACTCCACCTCCAGCCCTGTGTCCCCACCTGTAAGATTCCACCGTCTGAGCATCCTGGTTGCCTCCATGTCCGTGAACACACCAAGCTCATCCCCAGTTCTGTGCCGGGTTCCTGCTGAGTATCTCACTTAAAGAGCCTCCTTCTCCTTTCCCCATCCCACGCACTCCGTGGACTTGTCCCTGAGTGGCCTCAGCCACACTGATAGTTACGTTGTTTCATCTTCTATAGCACTCGGTGTGCATCACCCCTTCTAGAACCGTATTATTCACCATTGCATACTGTTTGCTAGCTGTGTCACGTGTATAAATATTGATACTCTAACAAGACTGCTAATACTTTTAAGAGTCAAAACTTCTTTTTGATCTGTCACAAAAACATTTTCTGTAGGTGATCAGATGAAATGCTAAGATTCTCATTGACGGAACGTGATTTGGAAAGCATCTCACACCTCAAGATGATCTCCTTTAAGGAATCGTCAATAATCTGCTAGTGGTGGTTTGGCAATCTAATAGCAGCGCAGACCGCATAGACAGCCTGGAGGCAGGAAGGGAAGGGAGAAGTGGCCACACGGAACACGTGGCAGTCAGTGTTGCTCTCCATCGGCAAGAGTTGCAACCAGCTGCATGTAACAGAAACCTGACAAGAGTCCTGTGGTAGATTTTATTTTCCAAAAACGGCCACAGCCACATTTGCCAAATCCCACATGTTTCTATCTCATAAAGGAGTCTGCTTCCCCTCCCTTTGCAATGGACTGGCCTCTGTGCCTGCCTCAATGGATAGAATGCAGTGGAAGCAACACTGTAAGACATCCAAGGCTGGATCATAAAAGATAACCTGGCTTCTGCTGGCTCTCCCTCTCTTGGGATGCCTGACCTCGGAGCCCAGCCACCGTGTTGTGAGGAAACCCAGACCAGAAGGAGAAGCCACCTGCTTGTTGCTGGAGCCCCAGCTTAGACCTCAGTCACCAGTCAACTTCAACCACCAGAGCTGTGAGTAGGCAAACCTTCAGATAACTCCAACTCTGTACCCTTCCAACTGCTCCGACTGACCCCAAGTAGAGCAGAGATGGGCTGTCCTCCCCTGTCCAGGCTGCTGGTTCACGAGCAAAATGACTCCTGCTGTTGTTGCTTTAAACTGCAAAGTTATGGGATCGTTTGTTACAGATTAGACAACTTGAATGAGTACTTAACCAAATATGTTATTTTTCTCACACAACAGAGTCCAGGGGTAGGCAGCACGGGTCCAATGCTCAAGGAACAGACCCTTTCTCCCTTCCTGGCCCACCCCCCTTACATGTGACTTTGGTTCTTGAGATTGCAAGTTGGCCGCTCCACTTTTGAGCATCACATCTGAGTTCCAGGCCAGAAGAAAGCGAGAGGGAACAGGGTAACAAGAGAAGAGAAAGGTCTTGTGCCAGCCAAGTCTGCCTTCTTTTACCAGCTTTCCTAAAAACCCCGCCAGAAACTTCCTACATCATCTCATATCTCATCAGTTAAAACTTCGTCACATGGCTGCCTCTTGTGTGTATGAGTGCGTGTGTGTGCACGTGTGTGTTTACAGGGGTACCAGCTACCTTGCAGGATTCCTTTAAGATTATATGAGATACGGGTACAGTGCTATAGCCCCAGAAACCTGGCCCTGTCAGTGTCACTCTGTGCCCCAGGCTGAAGTGGGAGAGTGCTGTTGCCGCCACTTCTGGGACTCAGTTTGTCATTTGGGGATGCAGTAGCACCATGAGCGTTTCATCAAGACCCTTGTGCAGACAGCTCTTCTGTCTCCCTCCCTCCACAACGCTCCAACACGAGTTGGTGGGGAGAGACAGCTGCGTCCTCCCCATTCTAGTCTATCCCATAACTCTCACTCAATTCGAGTCCTGCTGGCCCTGTCACAGCCCGTCACACATGCCCAGCCACCTATGACTCTTTGGAGACTCGAGCTGGATCCGCTGGGGCAAACACACCCCAGGGAAGGTAAGGGAGCCTCTCGTATGTATTGCGATAGTTAGTTTTGTGTGTCAACTTGACTGGGCTACTGTGCCCAGATATTTTGTCAAGTATTATTCTGGATGTTTTTGTGAAAGAGTTTCTTGGGTAAAATTAACATTTAAATTGTTGGACTTCGAGTAATGCAGATTACCCTCCCTAATGTGAATGGACCTCATCCAGTCAGTCAAAGGCCTTACTACAACAAAGACTGAACCCCCACTAAGCAAGAAAGAATTCTGCCAGCAGACTGCCTTTGGACTGGGGACTGCAACTCTTCTCTGGGTTTCCAGCCTCCTGGCCTGCTCTGCAGATTTGGACTTACCAAACCTCCACAATAGTGTGAATCAACTCCTTAAAATCAATCCATCAATATCTGTGTATCCATACACACACACACACACACACACACACACACACACACACACGGTTCTGTGTCTCTGAAGAAGCCTGACTAATATATATCCCTTCAAGATCCCTTTAAAGTAACGTCTTACTTGAGATGCCCAAGGAAAATAAAAGCAATTTTCTTCCTACTTTAATTTTCCATCAGTATTTTATCGAACCTGTGCTATTGCAGGGAATTGCATTAGATGCCAAAGGGGAACAAGTATGAACATGACACAGATCCTGCTCTTGAGGAGCTCACATGCTGGTTGGGTCACACAGCACACTAGCATTGCCGGAAGTGTGATCCATATACTAGTAACCCTGAGATTTTTCCTAAATCAAAAGATTCCTTGGTCTAACTTTTGGAAACACCACTTGAGAGATTTTAATTAGGTTGACTATACATCCTGCCTTGCTGAGGACAGCTCCACTTTGCACCAATTGTCTTGGCATCATTAATAATGACACCCTTTTCACTTTCTAACTGTCCTCATTTGGATCATAAATTATATGGTCACCCTGGTTATAATTCCATGAGCATATTAAAGGCTCTGAGTCACCCTGCTTTGAAAAAACCCCATTTAACTTTGTTAACTGTGATGTTTCCCAAATGCATCTGAGAATGGAATAATTTTTTACATTAGCATCTATTAACATCTCCCAGGATCAATGTTCTGAAGAACGACAGAGACGGAAGTAACAGCTGAGTAAACTACACGCACAGCAATTAATAAGGGCCAAAGGGTCAGGGAAGGCTTCCTGAGGGAGGGGACATGCATTGGGCCTTGAAGAATGAGCAAGATTTTGATAGGAAGAAAGAAGGTAAGAAGACACTCCATGTGGAGAAGCAGCATTGGTCAAAGTTTGTTGTTCTAAATGTGAGTAAGAGATAGGCTTGAAACAGCAGCTCTGCAGGAAAAGAGGGTTTCTCTCCTCTTCATTATTTCCATTCTAATGCGCTGTTTGACTCATGACTGTTAACACAGTCTCCTCCCATCATCGGGGTGGACAAGAGGGAGTCTGACACATGGAGGAGGAACCCAACAAACAGTTGCTGCTTGATAGGTTGACTAAAGAAGGGAATTGCTGTTGAAACAGGTAACACAGTTGCATAGAAGTCATCAGCATCCAGAAGTCAGTCCCCATCAGTGTCAGCTTCTGGCATCTCTTTATCTAACTGGAGGCTGATGAATCACAGTAAGCTAGCAATGGCCGCATCAGCAAGTAGTTGAATCCAATGCAATGATTAAAAACCACCAGCTTGGCTCATCCTGTGGTTGATCCTCATACCTGATTCTCAGAGAGCACAAGGGAAGATAGAGGCAGCAGACTGGGAGGGCGAGAGATTCCCAAATGATGGAGTCCACGTTTGCCTTTGCCCTCGCTCACTGCAAATTCCTTGAGGGGAGGGATCAGGGCATAAACGTTTCCAAAATGTCATCCACGGTCAGCCTAGCACCCAACAGGTACTCAACAAAACATTCTTTAAGGTAAAATGAGTGTGTTGAATTCATGTGACTGCACTGAGCCTCATTTCCTTATCCATCAAAATAGGATAATAATTTCTGTCCTCATGTGATTAGTAACTGAGGCATCTGTTGGGGCCCCCATACCCCTTAGCATTTAGGTAAGATGGACTTAAGCCGTCTTTCTACAGATTTGGGAAAAGCCAAAGCCTTCCTCAAGATTTCTGCAAACCCCCTCCCTGAGCCCTGAAACCTCTGAATTAGTTGCATTTGGAGAATATTTGGTTTCCCTGAACTTACTATCTCCATTGCACATAGCGTTTACCTGGCTCAGGACTCAGTTTAAAATTTTCATTCATTTCCGGACACACCATGCACACAAGGCATTTAGGTGTGTAGTGGACTTGAAGAGTTGGAGAGATTTCTACCAGAACAAGCTACTCAGAAATTAACATCAGAACTCCTTGTTCATTGAGAAAATAGTAATAAGTATAAAAGGACCCAAGCCATTTCTGCTGCTTGAGCTCCATGCTAGCCTGAGCCCTTCCTCCTCTCACTCTGTCAAGGTCTCTTGCCCTTCCCTCTGTTAAGCAAAAAATTAATTTCTCCAATTTCCTTATGCAGAGTAGTTCTGCTCTCTTTGTAACTTCAAACTCTGTCCCAGACCCTTTTTGCACAGTTGCGGGTTTCCTCTGCGCTCAGAAAGGATGACCTGTAAGGGCCAAGGCCTTCCTCTTCCCTCGTCTTCAGGGGATGGGCAGTGGTGGGTTGATCCCATTTTCCTCATAACAATGAAGTGAATCAGGAAGCTAGTTTCAGCAACCTCCTGAATAACTGCTTGTGTGTAATTGTGAACTTTGCTTGACAAGTTTAATCTCAGTTGAACATTCTCACTTCCCCTTTGCAATCTTACCCTTGATCCCAGCGTCACAGAATGCAACCTATGTTAATACAGACCTAAGTGAATTCTGCTATCTTTTCCACTTTCCTACAATGCTCCTCCACTCCCTAAAATTTTTGAGCAGCTACATACAATGCCCTCCTCTCTGAAGACTTGGTGTCCTGGGCAGGGTTCTCCCAGAAGCAGAGCCTGAGACAGGACTTGGGTGCAGGTCATTTATTTGGGAGGTGATCTCAGAAGGGAGTGAAGGATCAGGAAAAGTAAGTCAGGAAAGGAGAAAAAGCCAACATAAAGACTCATTCTCAAGGTTGCAGCTGTAGGCAATGGGCGCTCTTGTCCGAAGGACCTCTGAGAATTAGAGAAAATGCCATTTGAAGTTGTCCATCTGAATGATGGATATTTGTCCCATGGCTTCCATCCCCCATGGGATGAGAGTCACCCCAGGGGCAATGATGCCCCTGCATTTCTGGGATGCACTTGCTCGTTGGTTGAGCAAATTCCTGCCGGAGAAGGTCCTGGAGAGGAAATCAGTGTGCACTGGAGGTGGAGCTAGGCCAGTGTGTGTCTGAGCTCACCTGGAACTGCCCCTCACAGTTGCAGCTGAAGTTGGAGGTGAGCCAACAGAATCTGACACGTGGCAGCAAATTCTGCTGCTGCACAGCCAGGGCTCCATCTGTTAAAAGTCAAAAGGAAGATGCTAATCACACCTCACACTTCTTCACAGGCTCTAAGACTTCAGAAACTCTACAAGGTGGAAATTACGCTCTCAGATGCAACCATTATGTACCCTGGGTTCCTGTGGTGTCCTGTGGTCCTGTATCAATTGTTTGGCCCTCTTGCCTTGGGTGCATGGTAAGTCAGCACTTCTTCACCACTTGCACTTAGGCATGGTCATATGACTTACTGTGACCCATGAAGTGTGAGAGGAAGTCACAGGCATCACTTCTGGACAGTAGATTTAAAAACCAGTGTGTGATTCCCTGGCTCTCTTCTCCCTGCCCCTGCAATTGTGCATATGTTGAGATAGAGACTTCATAGATCCCTGCAGGACTATGAAGCAAAGAGCCCCTTGCTGACCCTTGAGGGACACAGAGCTAAGCAGAAAGTAAACTGAGAATTTAGGGGCTGGTTTTTCCTGCAGCATCACCAAGCCTGTCCTGACTACATTAGTCCCTGTCGGGAAACAACATATATGGAGCTTGCCTCTTCTATAATTTAGAGATATGATGCTTATAGATGGAGTGGGAATTATTCAGGAAAAAAAGTGCATTTAGAAAAGTAAACCTGTTTCAATAAAACTAAAATCACATCATGCAGCTGAAAGTTAACTAAATAATTTTATCTGCTGCTTTGGATCATCTGAACCACAATTTTCTTCCATTAACATAAAAGTGTATCCACTTTCATCTCTACTCCCAGAGAAGCCATGCCCAAGGGAAGGACATCACACGTATAAAAAGTTATATGCCAGGGTTGGCCTGGTGGCACAGTGGTTAAGTTCTCACATTCTGCTTCCAGGGCCCGGGATTTGCCAGTTCGCATCCCGGGAGCGGACCTACATGCCACTTATCAAGCCATGCTGCAGCAGGCATCCCATATGTAAAACGGAGGAACATGGGCATGGATGTTAACTCAGGGCCAATCTTCCTCAGCAAAAAGAGGAGGATTGGTGGCAGATGTTAGCTCAGGGCTAATCTTCCTCAAAAAAACAAAAACAAAAACAAAACAAGTTATATGCCAATCCCCTGGGGAGGAAAGAAGAAAGGAAGGAAAGCTTTGTTATCATCATGTTGTGTATTTTGATATTAGCTCCTTCAGTCCACACAGCCACCACTAAAGGCCCAGTATACAGATGAGGAAATGAAGACACAGAAAGGTGGCATGCCTTGCCCACAGTCACACAGCTCATTGTCCCACTGTGCCACACTGCCTTTCAACAGCAGGCTCAAAACTTTCAATGGCCTATTTGTTTTTAATTTTATTGAGATATAATTGACATATTACATTCTATAAGTTTAAAGCATAATATACAACATAATGATTTGATGTATGTAGATATTGTGAAATGATTACCAAAAGTTTAGTTAACATTCATCACCTCACATAGTTACAAAATTTTTTATCCTTGCGATGAGAACTTTTAAGATCTACTCTCTTAGCACCTTTCAAATATACAATACCATATTGCTAACTGTAGTCTGGCTATAGGTTCTGTGGACCCTATATCCCACCACAGCAAGTCCAAACTCCTCTTCTCCTCTTGCTACTTACACAGTCCTTCATTATTCAGCTTCTCGAGCTCTAGGCCATCAGGACCCTCAGAATTGTTTCCACCTCTCTAACTCCCTCACCTGGCACCCATCCCCTGGAACACTTCCCTCCGTCACCTCCATCTAGTCAATGCTACTCACCTATGAAAGCTGTCGGGAGCTCAGAGCTGGGAGAGAGAGCTGAGCTGTCACGTGTCAGAGTGGGCGATTAAACCAACACCCAAAAATGAAAGAGTTAAGCCTTTAATCAATTACTGAGGTAGTATAAGCAAGAGGCTAAAACCAGGGAAAGTGCCAACTCCCCCATTCCATTTTCCCCCGTGGAACAATGCACTGGTCCAGGATCAGATGGCTCAGCTCAGACATCGAGGCTGTCTCACTGTTGAGAGACCCAGACAAGAGGCTCTGGCAGTTTCATGCACCCTGGGGCCCAGGGAAGGGGAGAGCCTATGGTCAGGCCCGAAAAATCACATATCGATTTTTAACCAGAAGCTGGACTCCTAAAAAGCTTATCAAAATGCTTTCTCTGAAGGTCAAACTTCTGGCATTGGCTAACGGGTCAAAACAGGAAAATTGTCTGAAACCAAGGATGGAGCAGAGGTCAGGGTTCCTTTTTACCTAGAACCACATGTAAGATACAAGCTGGTCAACTGAGGAACCTACACCAGACAGAGATCCGAAACCAGGGAGCCAAGCGGGCAGTGTCCCACACCCAAGATAGGATACAGAACCAGGCCTGATCCTGAGGCCAATCCCAAGATGGAAACTGCTGGGATGGGGAATGGCGGCTTGCATGGGCCTAATGGGGCTGCAGAGACCGGAGCTGATTGGGTAATAAGAGAACTGTGGCTCTTGGCATGCTCTTAGTGGGGCTGGGGAGTGGCAGGTGAGTTGGCAGATGTCAAAATGAGCTTCCCTAATAGCAGTAGAGTCAAGGGACAGCTGACCTCCATGCTGAGCTGCTTGCACACCCATTGTAGACTAAGTGGCCAATATGAAGTATGGGCCCAATGAGACCAGCCAATCTGTACCTCTCCTGTGCTTTCCTCACTCAGTGACACTCTCTTTCCAACAAACAGGCCACTGGACACCACCAACTTCACCGAGTGCTATTTGCGTGCCAGCTTCTGGTTCTGCACACCAGAATCTTTCCTCCCTAGGTAGAACTCCCTCTACCAGTTCTGGATGGTGGCTCTGCTGGAAAAGGGCTGCCCAGTGCTGGTTCCACTGAAGGTAGGTGGTAGACCCACAGGCTGCTGGCCCTGGGCAGAGTACCACAGCCAAAGAGATCCAAGCTTCCCCTCTTCTGTGATCTCACCCTCCCACCTTCTCCCCATCCCCTCAAAAAGGGGGGAAAATCAATTTCAATCAACGTGGAATGTAATATTATCAAATGTCAGCTGCTGAGGTCATGCGCTTTGAAAATTATCTTTGACAGCTTCTGGTCGACTTAATTAAGTGCTCCCCAAAAAGGGGGGAGGGAGGCAAAAATACTGTGATTGCTAGCTGCTCTGCCTTTGTGCTTTCGAGCTCTATTGACAACTCTGTGCAAGATTGCCTTAGGGGGTTTTATTGATAGATTCTCGCCTGATATTGGAATGATTCTTGCACAGATAAATCACATTTAGATTTGTTGGTAATTGAGGAGAATTGATTGGCGCCTGAGGGAAGCCCCCAAGGGGTGGTCTCCTTGTCCTCATTGTAGGAAGCTCAGGGGAGAGTGGGGAGGGGTGTCATCAGAGAGCTGAGAGCCAGCAGGGGGGACCCAGGCCTCCTTGTTTACCTGTCAATTTTGCCTTCCTCCGAACCTTGCTCCACCTTGCTCCCTCCCAAAGGAGGGACGCGGAGGGGAGGGTGGGTTGGAGGCTGGGAAAAGTGTGTTCCAAACACCTTTTGGAGGTGCTGTTTCAGGAGTGTCCTGAGTTGCATGACCATTACCTCAGCCTAAATCTCTCCATCTTCATTCCAAATCTGACTCCACCCCTTTGCTTAAAACACTTCGAAGACTTCCTGTGCCAAGTAGAGTTCAAAGTCCACAGCATGCCCTATGTGGGCTGACTCTGGCCCCTCCTGTAAACTCTAAACTTCTTCTAGCATCCTTCTCACCTTCTGGGGGTCAGTTTCCTTGGGAGCTGGACTGTGGGAGTTCCTCGGCTGGGACTTTCCCCCAAATCAGAAGCTCAGGCAGGTCAGAGTCAACGGAGACCCCAAGAGGGAGGCATCCAAACCTGTCTAAGCAGTGGAACTCTTGCCAAAGCGCATCTCATGTGGTACTCAATGCACAAAACAGAGACAAGTGGGCTGCT
Source organism: Equus asinus (assembly GCF_041296235.1). Taxonomy (NCBI): domain Eukaryota; kingdom Metazoa; phylum Chordata; class Mammalia; order Perissodactyla; family Equidae; genus Equus; species Equus asinus. The sequence goes on from NC_091796.1 coordinate 27,808,834, forward strand.
CTGCGGCCAGCACTCCATCACCTGGGCTTTTCTCTGACCCACACCTCTCCCTGTGGTGGGGCCCCTCGGATTGACAACGAACACAGTCTGAACACCACTGACCCAGTCCAACTCTATGATTTACCACCAGCTGGTGCCCACAGTGCCAGCCCTGGTGGTCCAGTGGTTCACATTTGGTGTTCTTACCACCATGGCTGGGGTTTATTTCCTGGTAGGGAACCATACCACCTGTCTGTCAGTGTTATACTGTGGCGGCCATGTGTTGCTGTGATACTGAAAGCTATGCTATCAGTATTTCAAATACCAGCAGGGTCACCCATGGTGGACAGGTTTCAGCAGAGCCTCCAGACTAAGACAGACTAGGAAAAAAGACCTGGCCACCACTTCTGAAAAAACTGACCATGAAAACCCTCTGAATAGGAGCAGAGCATTGTCTGATACAGCCGCAGACGGTGAGAGGGTGGTGCAAAAAGCCAGGGCAAGGTTCCAATCTACTGTACACAGGGCCACCAGGAGTCAGAATTAACTCAATGGCACTGACAACAACAATGCCCAGAGCAGGAAAGATTTGTCCCGGGCCTCACAGCCAGGAGTAAGTCTGGAGTTGGGACTCGTATCAAAGACTCCTGACTCCCAGACTGGCCCTTTACCAGCCACTGCTTTTTACCTATGCCACACTACCCGCCTCACTTTAAACTTGAGAAAACTGAGGTTCAAAGGAATGAAGTGGTGTGTCCAGGTCACAAAGAAAGGCATGGTGTGAGCAAAAGTCAAACTCTGATGCCCGAGTCCTGGCTGAAGGTTGGAAAAACAGTTAGCATCCCATTGAGCCCTGTTCCTGGTCGAGGGCCACCACCACCTCTGGTCTGGTGCCTTCAGATGCTGGTGCTGCCTTCTCTCCAGGGACCCCTGCCCCCTCCGTGATGGCAGATTGGAGGATTGACTTTTCATGCTCCTTGGTCCTCATCTTCCCACTTCTGCTATGTTCTTAGATTCCTTCCTCCTCGCCAATTCCTGCCTAGCTTGCAAGTGGGAATTGTAGCAAACAGTAAAAGTGCTCAAGGAAATTGGGTATCAACATACCAGCTCTTGAATCTGGAAAAATCTCACAACCCCCATCGCCCCAGCAGAGGAAAGATGTGAGCACTGGGAGGAGATGGGAGCTGGCCCCCAGCAATGGGCAGTGACTTCTGTCTGGGACCCCTGAAGGCCAGAGAGATGAGGTTCCAGGTCCACACGGTTCTTTAAACACTGCGAACTGGCGTTTCAGACTCATTATTTTCTTTTCCAAATTTGATGGAGCCGGTCAGCGCCTGCCCAAGAGTGGACTCAAGGCTCAGAGTTGATTGGCTCTCCTCACACTCTGAGCTTTGAGAGAATTGCCCACTGTAGGTCTCAGAACACCAGAATGGCTGCGCTGGGAGGAGACCTCAGTCATCCCAGTCAGTCCCTGGAGAAACGGTGGCACAGGCGACCAGAGCTGTCCTCAGGACGACACCAGAGCCACGGCAGTGACCAGGCAGGTGTCCAGTGACTTAGTCTGCTTTGGCTGTTATAACAAAATACCATAGACCAGGTGGCTTCAACAACAAACATCTATTTCTCACAATTCTGGAGACTGGGAAGTCCAAGGTCAAGGTGCAGCAGATTCAGTTCCTAGTGACGCCCTTTTCCTGGCTTACAGATGACCGCCTTCTCACTGTGCTCTTGTGGCCGTTCCTTGGTGCACGCATGTGGAGAGAGATCTCTCTCTCTCTCCTCTTCTAAGGGCACTAATCTTATCATGACCCCCGCCCCCCACGACCCCATCTAAACCCAGTTACCTCCCAAAGACCCCACCTCCAAATACTGTCGCTGTGGAGGTTAGGGCTTCGACATGTGAATTGGGGGGGCGGGGGTGCACAACCATGCATCCGGTAACAGCCAGTGTCCCAGGGATACAGCCGGAAGTGGAAGAAGTGACAGCTGGAGGCTGATACCAAAAGACCTAAAGCTCTGACACACACTCAGCCCGGAACTCACAGGCCTTCCTCAACCTCTCCTCTTCTGCTGCCCCAGTTCTGCTCTGCAGTAACACCATCCCCGCCCCCCATTCAAGATCTTCGCTGTCTGTAGTGCTGGTTTTCAGAAGAGATGAAGTATGAGGTGCCTGAGTTGGCCCTGTAGGGAGCTGCATTTTCAGTTTGCCTGCCCTGACTCCAGGCTCTTCCAGGGCAACCGCCCAGGGCTGTGCAGACAGCACCTGGCACCAGGTACCTGGCTGAGGGAGCACAAGTCAGGGCTGAAATGAGGGCATGCTCTGCTGGCTCAGGCCCAGCTGACCACCTGGTGAATGGATACACCAGCTCTGAGCAAGGGGTGCCTTTTCCAATGTCTGCCCAGAACAGGTGCTTTTATCACAAAAGCTTCCCATGACTTAGCCTTGGCCCTGATTTGACACAAATCTCCCTCATGTCCTCCAGAGGAGGTACTTTCTTCCAGGGGACAGTCCTCGGCCTCCTGGACCCTGCCCATCCCTGGCCTGCTGGCCCTCCACCTGAGAGCCATGTCCTTCTCTTTGCCGCTCTGCTCTTGCATGGCTCCCTGAGCTAGACAGTTGGTAAAAATGCACATGTGAAGATGTCTTAATATTAAATATAATTAGATATTATACCACATGCAGGGCTGTATGATTAGTGAAATATATGATCATTAGTTATTAGATTAATGTGTCTACTTGTGTAACTGAAAGCCATTTGCAAGCCGAAATGAAATAGCTCAATTTGCTGTAATTGACTGATCTCCCAGAGAGAGAGTCGTACGTTTGCTTATGTACAAGGCGATTTCTTCAGATGTCGCCCCAGATGCAGACAAAGAGCAGGCTCTCTCTGCACCCCAAACCACAGGGCTGGCTCTGTCACTAACCAGCTGGGCAGCAGTAGCCAGGTCACTCACAGATACATTTGGGGGTTCCCACTGCATGGAGGCACCCAAGTTGAGCACCAGGTTTACTTTCCGCTGAAAGGTTACCTTCGTCTAACTTCTCCGAGTGCCCAAGGGAACATCGGCGTCCTGCTGGTCAAAGACAAATTGAGCTGCCTGGTAAACACTTTACCCGAAACCCCTCCCCATTTTTCTTCCTGTTTGTGTGTGTATTGGTTTCCGGGACAACTGAGCTGCAACTAACTAATAAAAACGATTGCAAAGCACTCTGCAAATAGGAGCCACAACTGGAATACTTATCATTGTGGTTATGGTCTAATAATAACCAGATGCTAACGAGGGTGGCACAGGATTAAATTAAAAATAGGCAACCTGTGATGCAGGCAGAACAGGTTCATAAGACGTACGCCTGCTCCTCCCCAGCCCTGCCACCCCCTGACCGGCCGTGTTGACAGGTACTTCCTGGCTGTGCAGGTGAGCAAGGCTTCATTTTCCCACAGGAAAGGAGGCACAGGCGCACTAGCGAATGTATCATCAGACCGCAAGCCCTCTGCCTCCACTGTCAAGAAAGGGAAGAGGAATAAATGGGAAATTAACAATAATACCAGGCTGGATGTGGGTCTTTTAAAAATTCCTCCACATCTCATTTGAGTCTCATGACTTCTTTTGGAATAAGTGATTTAGATGGTAATTCAACCCATTGTACAGATGAAAACATTGAGTGAGAGAAAAGCCTGACTGGAGGATCTCGGGCAAATTGTTTCTCTCTCTGGATCCCAGATTCCTCAGGGGTAATAGGGGATGTTCAGACTTCTGATTTTCATCACTGTAGCCAGAAGAGCTGGTACCCTAATTTCTCTTCTAAAGATGTTTTCCCCTTTGTAGAGTGTTTAGTAATTAGCGCCTGGAAAAACTCCTTAAGAGACTTTAACTGGAGGTTTCACTTGCAATTTTATTTATGAATCATGCAATCAATCAAATTAACAAGTATTTATTGAATATCTAATAGGAGCTGAGTACGATGCTGCAGGAGAGCAGGGAAGGGAAGTTTGGGACGCGGCCCCTGTCCACAGGGAGCTTCTGACCACGGATAGAAGACCCTGCCACACGCAAGAGGGGCTTTGTAATGATACAAAGGGGAGTGTGCCGATTGCTGAGTGGAAAGAGAGGTCTTTCAGAGCCCTGGAGTCTCTTCAAGTGAGAGAGACATCACTGTAGATAAAAGAGGTCAGAAAAGGCTTCTGGGAAAGCCAGGCAGGTGGGAGACTTCCAAGGTTTTGCCTAAAATTTCACCAAGCAGATCATTTAAGATTTGTGCAGTGTGCTGTCCCCCTTCTCTGCCTCCTTTCCTCCATAGTCCTTCACCCCCTCTGACATCCTATACACTTTATTTATCCATCTTGTTTTTCTCCCCAACTAGAAATGTAAGCTCCACAGGGGTGAGATTTGGGGCCATTTTGTTCACTGCTGTATCTTCAGAGCGTGGTACATAGTTGATGCTCAAGAAATGGTTGTTGAATGATTGAGTGAATGGAATTCCCCAATGTCCTTCTTTGCATTCCCACTATCTGGTCCTTATCATGGCTTGCCCAGACAACTGCAGAAATCCGCTAACAGGGTTCTCTTTCCAGAAACCCTGGGCCGTTCACTCATCTCTGACTTGTATCTCATTAATGATTACTTTTTTCATGTTCTGTCCCTCAAGTTGGTTCCAACTTCCTTGAGAGTGAGGCTTAGTTTTCTCATTCAACCAACATTTGTTATGCACAAATGGTGATGTCACAGAGAAGTGACACCTGAACTGAAGTGTAAAGGGTGAGTGAGAATTAGAGAAAGCACGTGACAGGATGATCCAGGCTGAGACACCATCATAGGCAGAGACCATCAAAGGGCTGGAGCCCAAAGTCTGGGAAGGTGGCATGTGGAGGCGAGAGCTGCACCTGGCCAGGTAGACAGGTGTGCCAGATGATGACACACTCGCTGGGCTCCACGAACCGAAGGCTGGTCTTTGGCTATTTTTCCATTTCAGAGGAGTTTCAAGAGCAGGATGCCGTCTGATCCAGGCTTTGGGAGGTGACGAGGAGGAACAATGGTGACTTGAGTACGAAGAGGAAGAGAGAGGTCACATGAAGGATGGAGAAGGGTCTCAAGGCCAAGAGACGGATTTTACTGTTTCTTGTTTTGATGGGAAAGAATTGAACCCTTCAAATTGCCGAAGGGGAAGAAAGGCCACTTCCCCCACTCCTTACCCCGCTACAAAACGACCCTCGACCCTTAAGGGAGAAGAAATGAATGCATCCCTGTCCCATATTCACTTCACATTTAAAGCCTTTGGCCCATTTGCCTAAATGACTGTGGTTGCCTAGATAAGGGGAGAGACCAGGTTCAAACCCTCCTCTGTGGCCCAAATGTGCTTCGGCCCCATGAAATCAGGAATAAGCAGAGAAACAACTCCAGACAGCCTCGTCTGCGGGTTATATTTAAAGACTAACTTTATCAATGAAGATGTTCAGGGTAACAGAGAACTCAGTTATTTGTTTTTCAGAGAGGAAAACTTTTCCCAGAAGCATCCGTCAGACTCCCAGCTTGGCCAGACTGGATGACATAGCCACCTCTAGGCTCAGAGGAGGGTGGGAAAGGGGAAGCTACTGCCATGGCAGGTTTAAACCAATCACGTTCGCCACATTGCTGGCCCCAGTAGAATTAGGGTCTGATTAGCGAAGAAGGAGGAATGAAATGGCTGTTGGATGAGCAGCTCACAGGGTCTGCCTTGCCAACTATATACATGCTAATCAATATACGAAATATAGATGAGCTAATTAAGAAGACTGCAAGCGGCGGCTCCTTGAACCATCTTCCCTCCCCGGAATTCAGCACTGGAGCAGCGGTGGCGGCAGGGGCTGCACGCAGGCAAGGTGCCTTAGGTAAGGTGCCGGAGATGAGCTGCCTGGTTTCCCCTCCTGGCTTCCCACTGACACAGTGTGGGCCTTGGGCAAGTTAGTTAACCTCTCTGCACCTTGATTGCCCCATCTGAAAAAAGGGGTAATAACTGTGTCTTCTCCAAAGCATTGCTGTGAGAATTAAATGAGTTAAATCCTGTAAAGCATTTAGACTTGCTAAATGTTAGCTATTGACACCGTTTAATGAGTCCCTATGATGAACTAGGTGCTTTAAATACATTGTCTTCTTAGGATAACTTAAGATCTTAAGATAACTTAAGATTGTATTCTTAAGATAACTCTGAAAGGTAGATATTCTTATGTCCATTTTACAGGTGAGAAAATGGAAGTTCAGAGAAGTTAAGTAACTTATGAAAGGTCGTGAAGCCATAAAACAGCAGAGCAGAGGTTTGAACCTGGCTGAGTTCAGCTCTTTATAAGAGGCTATATTCTCTCTTATGGCCATAAAGTGTCAAAGTTCAGCCACAGGCTTCAGCCCGGCAGAATTTCCCTCTGGCCTTCTGCAGCCGTGTAACTCATCACCAGCCTCCTCATGGGAGACCCAGGCACAATCCTCTCCCCAGTTCTTGTCCTGGTCCTCCTGGCCCGTGGTCTCCAGCCCCTTGCAATCTTCACCAGTCCTCCTGCATGCCGTAGATGGCAATTGCTGCTTCTGCCAGCATCCTCTTTTTTTGGAAAGGGCTTTTCCAAACTTTGGATTGTGGGTGTCACTTTGACCTCCTAGGTCTCAAAATCTGAATTAGTCTCAAGCTGTGTGTGTCTGGATGTGCGTGTGTGTGCATGAGCCCCGCCTACTTCCAACAGGGATTTCCAGAGATCAGAACTTTCACCAAGCAGGCCCAGCAAATGCCTCCAAGCCCAGCCATGGGGCAGCGTTCCCAGGAGTGCAGGAAAGACATTTTCCCTTGGTGAAGCAAAGATGTTTTCCCTTGGTGAAGCCCAACCACAGTCCCCCTGAGAACTGGGGCCCAATGCCTGACACCATCGGGGGAGGCCTTCCAGGGTCAACCATCCCCTCCGTGTGAAGACAGTTCATACTCTTCTGAAAACTCACGTCCAACACCTCAAGTAATTAGTACAACAGTCCTGGGAGATACACACTGCAAATTTATAAGAATAACTGATGTATGTATATCAGGCACCCTCCATGTGCCGAGCATGGCGCCAGGGACTTCATCAATCCTCACAAATTACAGGGATGTTCTTATCCCCACTTTACAGATGCAGAAAATGAGGATACTGAAACACAGAATGTTTAAGTCGCTAGTTCAAGGTCAAACAGCTAGACGTGGCAGAGCAGGGAGCCAATCCAAATAGCCTGATCTGAGAGGCCCCACTCAACCATTATGGTGAGAAAAGTAGATCTAACCCAGGATTCCCAGATCCCTGTGGCGTACCATTTACAACAGATTCTTCTGCCACCAGACACATTCCAATGTTCTTAAAAAATTGGATGTGACCAAATTGTCCTTGTTCTGCAAGATGGTCCTTGACCCCTTCCTACCTCTATCTTCCTATCCATGGGCTCCCTGTCTTTGCTGCCTGTTGCCATTGTGCATTCTATACTCATCCTGCCTGCAAACTCCCCTTGAAATCGACAGGAACAGATGCAGCATACCCAATAAACACCCGCAGTGCGGCACCCTCCTCCAGCCAAGGGAGGCCCGGGTCCACACAAGGGTGCCCCGGATGCTAGAGGTGAACCCAGGTTCGTGCCAGCAGTCCCCACCTACACTGAGTCTTAAAAAAACTCACCGACAGTGCAATTTTGGGTGGCTTTTCATTTTTTGCCAGAGATAAAGATATCTGTGTGAGTCCATCTATCCACATATATACATGTTAGCCACAGCAACTAAGAAAGCCATTCAGATTGCAGCACTGAAATGAACAGAGCTGAACAATAAGCTAAAACATGCCTAGAGCAAGTTGAGCAATAAACAGGTTTTTAATTTTTTCCCCTTCCATCTCTTGAGTGTCTGTCTCTGATGGATGATGTGACAGAGGAAGGCAGCTCCATAAATTCCGAATTCTGAATACTAAATCAGCGAGTGGCAGCCGGGTGCTGGGAGCCGGTGCCCCCTCTTTCTAGAGTGGTGTTTTACGGGGACTCAGTGACCCAGCCCTGTCCCTCCTGAGGTCCGGCCACTGACGGGACTCAACAACATGCAGTGGGACCACACGCCATCACGCTGGCCCACCAGGGCAGTGTTTGAATCCCTGGCTCTGGAAAAATAGGGATCGGAAAGACAAAGGATCTTGCTCAAGGTCACACAGGTGCAGAATGAGTTTGCGGTACCGGTGGGGTTCCTTGGGTCTCATCCGTCTGGAAGTAGGGGCTGTTTCCCCATTGTGCAGATGAGGAAATTGAGCTTCAGGACCATCAAGTAGCTTGCATAAAGTCACAGAGCCAGCTCATGGCAGAGGTGAGAACGGAACCCGAGTTGGTTTGCATCCTGAATGAACCTTCTTTGCAGCAGAATGGGGCCTCCCAAACTTTTTCACATCATGTCCCAAATACAAAATAGTAATATTTGTGCTGCACCCTGGAATGAGCTGGAAGGGATCCGGGAGTCTTTCTACGGGGCTTGATGGAAAATTTTTATTACCTTTTGTTTATATTATATAATTACAATAAGACAAGTATTGAGGAAGATATTAAATATTGAATATATATAAAATTTTCAACAAATATATTTTCATATTCGTAATGAGAAACCTGAGGTTGCTTCTGTGAACATATCATTTTCATCTCAGCTTTTATGTTTGAGATAGCTACTCACAATTCCTGATCAATACTTTTTAATGATCCTCTCTTCAAATTCTCAAAAACCACCACTCACCAGGAACTTTGTTCACACAAGTAGGTAATAAAAATTTTAAATCTTTTTTTTTACAGACAGCTAAAAGATTTACAACAGTTGAAATTATATTTTAAGAGTCTAACAGCTTTTCCTTTTCCTTCATTGACAATTATACTGTTGGCATTTCTTGTGATGTTACATTTGGATTTCTAATTGAACTGAACTTTGGCGTATCAAATGTCTCAATGTAATGATGAAACCTGATTTGAGGGACGCATATGCAATATCTGAGCAGTCACCCAGCCGTAGGCTTGGGCACCCCTGAAAGAGCTCATTAGCTACAAGTGGAAGAGAGAACCCTATAAATGTAAAGCAGTGGCTCTGGGATTCACTTGACCCTGTGCCCCCCAGGAACCCCACCCAATGTCCCCCATACCCCTTGGGCTCTGCGCCATGCTTCTTGGGTGCCTGGAACACAAGTCCTCCAGCAGCTCCCTATGCCCCTTGCACACAGTGGGCGACTGTTTGCAGAAGTAGGCATGCAGGCAGCAGAACCCCTCCTGGCTGCTTGCCACAGGCAAGGACCACAGGTGACCCTTTGGAAGCTGTTTCCTTCAGGCTGTGCTCAGAGGAGCCCCCACCAGGCTGCTTGCAGCCAATGCTGATAGCTCTAGGGGCTCTGAGGATCCCAGGGGCCTGAGTGGCTGAGCATCACTCTCTCCATCTACCTATAAACCAATTGTGCTTGGCTGCCTGCCGGGAAGCTTGGCTCTTGATTATGCTCCCAGCCATAATTTTTGAACATGGTGAATAATAACTTGATGTAATAACTGAAGTTTCTTTTCCCAGTGTTTTTTCATCTTACCTTTCTTTTCATCTTACCCTGCCCTCCAGAGAGGGTGGATACAACCAGGAACATGGCACCACTGTCCAGCTTAGAATTTCAGGGCATGCTTTTGAATGACCTTAGCAGAAACAGAGCTGTGAAAGCAAAGTGTTTTGTGAGAGAACATTTTGTGGCACTTACAAGGGGCTTGGAGATCTCAGCACATAGGTTTTAAACACAGAATAGAGAAGAATCCAAGGTGAGTAGGAGCCATTGTCTTACCCACCTGCCCCTTGACCCAGGTTCAGAGGTGGGGAGGATCACCAGCAGGGGAGAGAAGAATCAAGGGAGATGGGACTGGGGTTTTAATAAGTCCCTGACGTGGAGCATGGCAGCACTGCCCCCTTGGAGCTGGGGGGCAAAGGGGGCTGCAGCATGACTGAAGCCCTGATTCCAGATCTCAAATGGGCACAGGAAGATCTGGGAGCTGCAGAGAATGTTGTCTGTCTTCCAGAGTGTCACCCAGGAGAGCAGGTATCCCTACCCAACATGGCGCCTGAGCAGAAGACCAGCAATGGCTAAGAGCTAGTGTCCAGATGATCAGATCAGCCTTGGGAGCCCATTCTCCTTGTGTGCTATGGGGAAAGCCACGAGCATTTTCAAGCTCCTCTAAAAGAGATGTAGATGTGGCCCAGAAGGCAGCTGGAAAAGAGCAAAGAGACTGCAACTGGGACAAGGAGAAAGCCAAAAGTGTTGACCTGGCAACTGGAAGCTACTGTGGGGACCAAGGTCATGTGCTGCATGTCCGGAACCCAGGACAGAGTCAGCAAGTTGCCCCTCGTCATGGCCCTGGAAATGTAGACTAGCCCAGGAAGAAGAGAGTAAACAGAGGTTAAATACTGAACTGACATATTTAAACGAGAAGAGGCTGGTTGTCTTCAATTGGTAAGTCTGTTTCCCACCTTCAGAGGAAATGAGGGGTAGAAAACTAAGGTGAGTTCTGTTATAAAGAAAGAGAGAGAGTTACAGTTTTGCACATCTAAGATTATGACTGTATAAATAATTCATACAAATTGCAGAATTTATAAATGAGTTCATAACTGTTCACTTTTGAGCATAACCAAGATGTATAACAGGCAAATTCTCCATTTATGAAACAAACCCTGACTGAATCTCAATGGGCAAAGAGGGTTCACTTTATAAAGCGATTCTCCATTTTACAAAATATGTTATCTCTAAAGTCCTTTAATTGGCCAGATATCTTAATGCAGTTAAGATAGTATCTGAGTCTGTAAAACTCATTTTTCTAGGCCATCATCCAGCGCTGCGTTGAAGAAACATGAGCTGGTTTGCTTTAATCCAAACTTCAGCCAGGTGCGCTCCTGCTAGAACGCTGAAGAAGGGGGAAGGGTTGGCCTAGGTGAACAGGTGAAACTGAAGGCCATGTTCATGCTGGACTTGAAGCCAGATGGCTTGAGTTCTAGTCTCTGCTGCACCACCAACCGTTTGTGGGACCCTCCACAAGGCCCTCTCCTCTCTGGGTTTCTTCTAGAAGGGCAGGGGATCAGACTAGATGGCCCTATGGTTTCTTCGAGCACTAACCCTATGGCTTTGTATTTATGAATGCCTTGGGTTACAGACTGACCTCTTTGTGTTCTTGTACATAAGAATATAGAGCTTAGGAGCGTAATGGGACCATGGTTACGTGCTAAATAGCATCTAATAAGGTATATATGGAGCACACCAGCCCCTAGCTAGGCTCTAATAGAGAAACAAAGGAATGCCCCATTTCTTGCCCTGGGGAGAAAGGACTCCTCAGAGGAAGCAAGAAGGGGACCAAAATAATACAACAGAGTTGACTGCTTTGGGATCTGAGGAAGGCAGGGCTCCCCATGAGCTGCAGTGGTCAGGAGGAGAAAGATGAGTTTGGTTTTGCAGCACAGGTGGAATTTCTAGAGAGAAAAGAGGTCATTCTAGGTGATGCAGGAGTGGGGACAGTGCTTCTCAAACTTTGATGCAGCCTATGGAAAACAGGGCAGTGTGAGGGATACGGCTGCACAACTAGTGAGGAATGACGGGCAGCGACAGACGGGGAAAAGGGAATGGAGTGGGTTGTGGAGAAATGTCAATTCTCAAACATTTTTAAGGCATTTGCTCTCTGTTTTCTCCGTTCTCAGCCAGCCACAGTGCTGTAAATATCTCCACTTTGCAGTTGTGAGGGGCAAATCCCCTTAGTTCTCTTATAAAAAGGATGAAACTCAAGCCAAGGTGTTACTGTTGAGCAAAACTCTTCCACTCCCTTAGACAAGAAGACTCCTCATGTGTTGGTTTTATGTATAATTTGTACCTTGCTGTTTCAAAAAAAAAAGTATTTGAGGAGATGAAAATAAAAGTCAGAAATAAAAAAATTAAAATAGGAATATTAAATCACGAGACAGAGACAAAGGGAAATAAGGAAAGCCAAACCAAATTAACTTTGACCACTGAACTACATTTAGCTGTGAACTTCCTAGAAGTCAAAGAGAAGAGGGAAAGCCATTCTACAGTATAGCAAATAAAAGTAAATATATCAACTATTTAGAATAGACACACTCTTTCTGAATGCTCAGAAAATGTGACAGGATTTTGAGGGTGTAATGGAGAGTTTGCCAGAAACTCCCTTTGGTTGCCCCAGTAAGCAGAATATATAGTGAAGTAATTCATATATTTATCAGGCACTCACTGCTATACGGATGCTTTACTAAGTTCTGGATGGAGTAAGGGGAGCTCAGACATGAGCCTTCCCCACCTCAAGCTTTTAACCGAATAAAGGAGATGCAACACAAAGTCAAATAAGTATTTATTTAACACCAAATATTTATTTAAGGTCTTCTTTTTTGCGGGTCACATAGTAGACTGATAATTTCCATTAAGTAGACAGATTTTTAAAATTTCTCCAAGGTCAAAAGAAGGGTCTTGACAGAGCCTGAATGTATCTTTTATTAAAAAATCCAATCACTGGGGCTGTCCTGGAGGCGTAGCAGTTAAATTCACATGCTCCACTTCGGCAGCCTGGAGTTCACCGGTTTGGATCCTGGGGACGGACCTATATACCACTTATCAAGCCATGCTGTGCCAGATGTCCCACAAATAAAACAGAGGAAGATGGGCGCAGATGTTAGCTCAGGGCCAAGCCTCCTCAACAAAAAGAGGATTGGTGGCCAATGTTAGCTCAGGGCTAACCTTTCTCAAAAAAGAAAACCCCAATCACACAAAAAGAAGTAACTATGTGAGGAGATGATATGTTAATTAGCTTGACTGTAGAAATCATTTTACTATGTATACATATATTAAATCATGTTGAAAATAATTTTTATAAAAAGGTCAACATTGAAAAATAAGAAAAATATTTTTAAAAACAAGTAAAATAAAAAATAAATTGATAACAGCATACACACACACACAAATCCCTAATTCAGCTTATATCTCATTCTTATGAAACTATGGTATATGAGTTAGGCTAGAAATATGTTGTTTAAGCAACAGAAACCTGGACTTGACAGTGCTTCTCAGACTTTGATGTGAGTGTAAGTCACCTGGGGTCGCTGTTTAAACGCAGGATCCTATATGGTGGGTCTGAAGTGGGACCCAAGTCCCCATTTCTAACAAGCTCTCTGCTTCACAGGCGGCACCTTGAGTAGTGAGGGACTAGACAGATTGCGACCAAGGCTGTATTTGTCTAACCATCACACTCTCCTGAGTCAAGCATGCCAGGCAAAGGCCGTCAGGGCTGTACGGAAGCCCAGTGATGCCACCGGGGAGCCATCTTTTCCCTTCCCTCCACTCTACCTTCTTTGAAAAAATTTTTTTTGTCTTCACGCTTGTTGCCTCGTGTCTCAATATGGCTGCTCTTCTAGGCATTGTGTCTCTGTTACAGATCTGAAGATGAAGAAGCGACTGGCCCCTGTATCAGGAAGGCATAATTTTCCCAGAAATGACCCCACCTTGCTCCCCAAAAGCTTAAATCTAACTGGCCAGAATGTGTCATTGGCCTCTTCTAGCTGCAAGGCAGGGTGGGAAGGAGTAGGGTGTTAGCTGAGCACAACTCTGAGCAAAGGTGGGCGTTTTCAGTAAGGAAGAAGGTAGGCAACTGGCAGTGTCATAGCATAGAAATATTTATGTTTTATCCAGAAACATTTTTTGAGCGCCTAATACGCACCAAGTTCTCTAGGAGGCCCTTTCACGGTGAGACATGTTGGCATGTCTTATTACTTCCATTTCACAGGTGAGGAAATGAGTCCCCAAGAACTCAGACGCCATCTTGGCCTCACACCGTCGAGTCAATGGAGCACTTAGGCCTGGGATTCCTGGACCTTGGGCGTTGGATGTGTATGTTTACAAATAAGGATGCATTTAGTTGAGTAAACCGAGGACTAGGCATCACCCTTTTGGGAAACTTGCAGCGAAAGTCACCTCCTAGGCAAGTGGAGGGTGCAGAGTTAGAGGAACTCTTTGTAAATGTTGGAGGAGGATAGACTCACGCGCAGTCAATAGCAGGCGTTGATGTAGTACGAATCATGCCAGACAAATTTAATTGCTCTTTTTTTAATCTATAGAAATGCCAGATGAAGAGATAAAAAGGCAACAGCGAATATAATAGCTCTTGATTTTAGGAAAGTGCTTAGGAAGAGTGACTTGGGTGAGGCTCTGAGTAAAAAATAAATAATAACAATTCAAATAGGCCTGGCGGGGCATCCTGGGGCTGGGGATAGAGGAACCCCCACGCCCCCCACCCCCCCACCCCCCCCTGCAGAGGGTGTGGGGAAGAGGGAGCTGGAAGTCGGGTACCGGGGTAGAGACGGACCCCAGGGCCCCCCACGCATTGCCCAGAGCCTGTTTTTCAGGGGATATTTGTCTTCTTAAAATGAGTCAGTTAATGAGACTCTACTAGTGGGATTTCAGGCCACATCACATGGTGGCAAGGCGTGGTGTGGCCGGGGTTAGGGAGGGGTGATGTCTATGGGCAGCGGACCCCTGCAAGAAATCAAAGATAGAAAGTTTAGTTGTGTCCCCCCCCCGCTTCCCCCGCCCCATGCCAAGTACTAGGATGCGCTTTGTCTCATTTATTTCTCACAATCCTGAAGGTTTTATTATCCCTCTCCTTTTTTTTTAAAGATTGGCCCCTGAACTAACATCTGTCGCCAATCTTCCTATTTTTCTTTTTTCTTCTTCACTCCATAGTAACCCCCCACCCCCGTACCTAGTTGTATATATTCTAGTTGTGTATTCTGGTTGTGAGTGCCTTTGGTTGTGCTATGTGGGACGCCGCCTCAGCATGGCCTGATGAGTGGTGCCATGTCCACGCCCAGAATCCAAACCGGCGAAACCCTGGGCCACCGAAGCCAAGTGCACGAACTTAACCACTCGGCCACAGGGCCGGCCCCTATTGTCCTCGTTTTAGGGTGAGAAGTCTGACCTTCAGAAAGGTTAACCGTTCCAAGGTGACACAACCAGAAGGGACAGGATGGAGCCTGGTGCTGTTGTTACCTTCTGTCTTCCAAAGTCAGGACTTTCCCCCAGCACCCTACCGCCCCACGCCCTCTGCCTACCTGTGCGATCACCTTGCCCAGCCCTCATCACGCCCACATCTAAATGACTGCAGTTGAAGGTTACTGTGAGGGGCTGAGCCAGGCTCTGTCTGTGGAGCCGCAGAGGCTCATCTACACCAACTTCCCTTAACTGCAGGTTCAGAGGGTTGAGGAATAGGAGCTAGGGATAGAAAGAGAGGAAAGAAAAGAACGTATATGAATTGTCCAGGTGCTAAATCCATTATTTACATTCTACTTATTTCCAAAAACTTTTGAAGTAAACTTACAGCAGAAAACCTATGTATATTAGTCCCTTTGTAATGATCAGTGAGTGTCGCATAATAAGGGGAAAAGATAATGTCACAGAGACCCAGCGAACAGACAGTTGCTGCCACCAAACGCAAACCTTAGCTTTAGGTTCTCTGAAAGTTGAGGCAAATAAGTACCATGACATTTTCTAACATAAGCGAGCGTGGTCAGGAGAGACCCACTTTTTTCTTAGCACTTAGAGAAAAGCGTTTTATGAAACTGACAGGTGGCCCTGCCTGGGAAGAGGCGACAAAAATTCTCTGTGACCTGAAGAAGTGAGCTTTTTGGGCAAGGTGTCCCCAAATGAGATTCGGCTTGGAAAGGAATAAGCATTAACCGAGGAAGGAAAAATAATCATTAAGACAGAGATGGATTCAGTAAGTGGGGGGAAACCTCAAAAGTGGTAACTCACTGAGAGAGACGCAGCCCAGAGCAGAGCACAAATTAGATGAGCTTGCAGTGGGAAGTGGCAGAGGAATAAATAAAAAAGGTAAGATGATTTGGGTGTGCATGTGCAGGGCCCAGGACACAAAGCCGAGAGGAAATGGTCTCTGGTGGTGACATGGAGCCTGGGAGATTGCTGCGAGCAGTGGGCATCTCATTACCTGACAGAGGTAGGCAAAGTGGAGAGAGTTCAGGGAAGGGCACCAAGCATGATTAGGTAGCAGGAGAGATTAATTTACAAGGAAAGATTAAAAACTAAAGTAGGAGATGTGGGCTCTGGGAAGGCTGGCTCCCTGATGTGGAGGGAATGTGGGAGGCCCTCGGGCAGACAGGGAGGGAGAGAGGGGGGCCTGGCCTAGACCAGGCCGTGAGGGGATGAATGGGCCAGAGGTAGACGGAGATGGTGGAAACACCCATCTAAGGAGACCTGAAGGGGTTCAGTCAAAATTAGAAACTAAGACAAAGCTGCCATTTATAGCTGCCGTGTACAGAAGCTGCAGAGCCACCAGCTCTGCACAAAGAGCCATCAGCACACCTCCTCCAGCCCGCTCCTCATTGTGATCAATGGGGCTTATTTTTGAGATGGAGTAGAAGGGGTGGGAGCTTAGTTCATTCGTTCACTTTTATTGGGCATCTACTACGTGTGCTAAGCATTGAGGAGACAAAGTCGTATAAGACACAGTCCCTGATTTCAAGGCACTTGGGGGTATAGATCAATCAATTTTTGTAAGTCAGTGTAATAAGTACTTCTATTTGAAAAACTGTAAGGAGAGATCACTGGGAACCAGACTAAGAGGCCAAGGTAAGGCTTCTCAGAAGAGGTTGCGTATGAACCAAGTTTGGAAGGTTAATAGGCGTTAGCTAGCTACAGCAGTGGATGGATGAATGGGTGGGTGGTTGGGTGGGTGGTCAGGTGGAGGGATGGGATATCAGGCAGAGGGAACAGTAAATGCAAAGATGTGGAGGTCTGAAATGGCATGACATGTTCAAGGAAATGGAAAGATTCCAATTTGACTGGAGAAATGGGGATGGGAAAGTAAAGAGAGTAGGTTAATGAGTTAGGTAGGGGGCAGATCCTAAAAGACTTGTGTGCATGAAGCTCAGAAACTTGAACTTCGAGTTGAAAACTCTGTGGAGTCAGCAACTGAAGGCTTTTAAGGAGAAGCATAGCAAAATCAGGTGTGATTTTTAAAAGATTACTCCGGTGGCAGTGCAAATATGCTGTAACGGGGAAGGATAGTCAGGAGACAAGGAAATTGTTTTGAGGACTATTTCCATGATCCAGGTGGGAATCTACAAGAGGCTGAACTAAGGCAGTGATGGCAGAGCCACGGAGGCTGCAGACCTTTCTAAATGCTTGGCGATGGGAGCTGGGCAGGAAGGTAGAGACTAGTAAATAAGGTCCTGGTGTGGTTCCTGGCTGGATGGTGGTGGTCGTCACTGAGATAGGCAATGGTCACACAGCTTTCAAGAGAAGTAAGAGTTCTGTTTGGACAAGTTGGACTTACTATGCTTGGAGAACATCCTGTAGGCAGATGGGGAACAGGTTAGTACTCAGTCTGTGCTTATAAACTCAGGAGTTATCAACATATCTCTGATACTTGAAGCCATGACATGAAGGAGATACCCAAAGGTTGCATGGGAACTGGCGAGCAGAGCACTAAGAACAAGTCTTGAGGAATGCCAACAGCTGCAGGGTGAATGGAGGAAGGAAGGGTGTTAAGAAAGGAGAAGGAGGGGCTGGCCTCATGGCTGAGTGGTTAAGTTCTCACACTCCACTTAGGTGGTGGTTCGGATCCTGAGCGGGGACATGGCACCGCTCATCAGGCCATGCTGAGGCAGCGTCCCACATGCCACAACCAGAGGCACTCACAATTAGAACATATACAACTGTGTACTGGGGGCTTTGGGGAGAAGACAAAGGGAAAAAAAAATATTGGCAACAGTTGTTAGCTCAGGTGCCAATCTTTAAAAAGAACAAAGAAAGTGAGAAGGAGCAGCCTGAGAGGTTGTTGGAAAACAGAGACCATGGAATCACACAAATCATGAGACGAAGAGTTTCAAGAAGGAAGGAATGATGAACAGGCAAGTAAGGACCAAAATATCCACTAGATTCAACATTGTGGAAGTCAACGGCGACCAGCAAGAAGAGGTTCGATGGATCAGATGGGGCATGAGCCTGACTGCGGAAATTGAGAGGGATGCAGGAGGTGATGAGGACAAAAAAGAGTGTAGCAAACACTTGGAAAATGCTTGTCTATGAAGGACAAGAGTGAGACAGGACCACCCCTAGAGGGGGTGTGTGGTTGAGGGAGGGCTTGGTTTCGTTCGGTTGGCTCTTAAATGAGAATGACCTGAACATGTTTTCAGACTAGGGGGGTGAAGAATCTTCTGCCAAAGATTTTGAGGGAATAAGAGAGAGAGAGCTGGACAGAGATTGTGGTCTGAGAATGGGCTATTGGCACCTAAAATTTCAGAGTGGGCTCATTCTAAGCCACAAAATGCACATCTGCTCAGCTCATGTGGCTTAAAACCCTTCGGTATCTTCCCACTGTTCTTAGGATACAAAGCAGCATCCTCCCCATGGCCCATGAGGCTGGCATTGTCTGGCTCCCCTCAGCCTCCTCTTGTACCACCTCCCTCCTCCCTGTTCTCTCTAAACCCCATTCACTCTGGCCTTCTTGCATACACAGGGCACTTGCACGGGCCTGGTACACTCCCCAGCTCCTCTTTTCCTTTATAACTCCTACTCATTTTTCAGATTTCAGCTTTCTTCAGGAAACCTTCCCTGAAATCCAGCTTGGACATGCTTAGAACCATCTTTCTCTTTTCCAGAGCATGTATTTACACGTTCTTTATTATGATTATTTGATTCTATAAGAGTAGGAACTGTGTCTGTTTTTAACGACCATGGTAACTCCAGCATCTAACACAGTGCTGGCACAGAGTAGGCCATCAACTCATATTTATTGAATGAATGAATGAGTTGTTTATGAGGGGAAGGAAAGCACACAGCTTCTCTCCTTCTGCTAAGACAGAACAAGCCTGTGGATCTGGAGATGGCAAGTATTATGAGTAAATGAGCTGTAGGTCCCAGCCCAGAGCTGAGATGGCAGAGCTATCCACAATCCCAGACTACACAGAGAGAAAGGGGGCACCCTTCAGAGAGCAATTCAGGCGGGCACCAGCAGCCAACTTCATTTAAAGAGGCATAACACTTTAATTATCGTGGCACTCCAAGAGGCTAATACAGTTGAAAACTAATTGCTGGTAAAGGCTGCCTGGGTGAGGTCAGCACTCAAGCAAGGTACGAAGGGCCAATGAGACGCTGAATTAGTATGCTGGCAACATCTGAAACGTATTCGCTGTGTTAATAGAAACGCCTAAGTATATTAGACATTTTGGGGCTTATTATTCATATTAGTTATAATATGGAAATCAAATTTTATTTCTAAATTGCAATCAAATGATATTTTCTATTAAAACTTTAATAGCAAGCCAAATTAAACAATGCTATGGGTTACACATTAGTAATCCAGTTTGGTTATAACTCATATTTTTTTTATTTTGTTATGAATCATCATGAGAATGAAATAAAACATGATATTTTCCAAAGTGAACTGAAAAGACTTTTCTTTAATGAACAGAGAAACTGTTTAAGAGTTCGAATTAGTAACACTGTCTTAGTGAAATAAATAAAGACAAGCATTATGGGTGAAGCTTCGCATTCCTGAAGATAATTCACCTTCTTCTGTCACATTGTCCTGCAGAACCAAGGCCCAGAGGGTCCTCCTAGGAGGTCAGTTAATCAAATCTCCTGTGTCGGGACAAAATTGCATAAAATCCTTCCTTAAACCAATCTAGACTTATTACTTTGTCCAAAGTGCAGTGGCCTTCTGTTAAATGTATAATTCTCCACTGCCCCTTGCACATAGTAGCTACTCAATAAAAGCTTGATATGTTTTAAGTCAATCAGTCACAAGTTAACCTCTCAAAAACATCTATTGAAATTATGTAAGCATATAAATCACCCAAAAAATGCTTGGCACATAGAATTTGTTTAAAAGTGCAGGGTCTCAGGGCCAGCCCAGTGTCGCAGCGGTTAAGTGCACCTGTTCCACTTTGGCAGCCTGGGGTTTGCCGGTTCGGATCCCAGTTGCGGACATGGCACCGCTTGGCAAGCCATGCTGTGGTAGGCATCCCACATATAAAGTAGAGGAAGATGGGCACGGATGTTAGCTCAGGGCCAGTCTTCCTCAGCAAAAAGAGGAGGGTTGGCAGCAGATGTTAGCTCAGGGCTAATCTTCCTCGGAAAAAAAAACAAAAACAAGGTCTCTTTTTCCTAAATGACATAATTCAGTATATCAGTCACTTCCCTGGTCCATCTAAAAACCATTATATTGATAATAGATAGTGTTTATTGAGTGGCTACCACATGCCAGACTGTGCCAAGCTCTGTGCATATATTATCATGTTAATCACTCATAATAATCATAGAATTGGGAGTAATTAGCCCCATTTTGCAGATGAGGAAAGTGAGGCACTGACAGGGAAGTAACTTCGCCCAGGTTCCAAGGCTTCTAGTGGTCAAGCCAGACTTCGAGCCCGGCAGCTTGGTGCCGGTGCTGGCGTTCACACACAAGAAAGTCCCACAGCACTTTGCCTTTCACTGCAGAGCCCTGTCGAAGGCTCTCCCAGACCCTCGGCGTGGGGAGTGGCCCGTTTTACTTCAGGCTGCACTCGTTCACCCTCTTCTGCATCCTCCGAAGCTGTAGGAGAGAAAGCCTCAATACCATAGGAACTCCCTTCCTGCCCCTATAAACTGAATCCTCAGGCCAGCACGGCCAAGGGTACACATAAGGTCACGATTAGAGTAAGTGTCCAGGTGTCACCCACGACTTCTTTGCCCTGAAGGGACCCAGGAATAACTGGTCCAGACTTTCCCAACTCGAGTCCAAGGCTGGCCTCTGATCTTGCCATGCCCTCGTGGTCCCCTCTGCCTCCAGTGCCTGGGTCCATCCGTGCTGTCTGTGCCAGGTTGAATACTGAATAACCTCCCTACCTCCTCAAGTTCCTGCCTGCCGGGACCTCAGACTGTGACCCTGTTTGGGAGTAGTGTCTTTGCAGATGTCGTCAAGTTAAGATGAGGTCATACTGGATCAGGGGGCCCTAAACCCAATGATTTGTGTGTCACAGGAGAGAGAGACTTGGAGACACAGGGAAGATGTAAGGTCACGTGTAGCCTGAGGCAGAGATCGCAGCGATGCAGCTACAAGCCGAGGAATGCCAAGGATTGCCGGGGACCACCAGAAGCCGGAAGAGGGATGGAAGGACCCTCCCCTAGAGGCAGAGGGAGCATAGCCCCGCGGACAACTTGACTTTGGAGTTCCAGCCTCCACAACCATGAGAGAATAAACGTCTGTTGTTTTAAGCCCCCCCCCCACCCCCGCAGTGTGTGGTACTCTGTTAAGACAGCCTAGGATGCTAACGCACTGTTTTCCCACCCCCTCAGTCAGAGGCGGATGTCTCCTCACCTGCTGCCCCAAGCACCCAGCATCTCCACATGTCAGTATCCAGGTGAAACTTAGTGTGGTCCCTGGACCCAAGCCAGGCCCCACGCTTTGGCTACCAGTCCACAAAGAGAAGCCCAGAAAGGAGAGTAAGCATTCAGAAACTTAGAGCAATTTGACAGAGGAATTTTATGTCTGTCGACTTCAGTAATAAAAAAATTGGGACTTGTATGTTATACATCTGCTTTTTATTTTTCTAGTAATTCATCTTTACTGCCTTTTATAAAAGTATCCATCCATGACATATTGAAAATTAAGGAAAAAAATGATCCTTCAGCACCAAGAGTTTGAGAAAGCTGGTAGGAGACCAAGAACCTTTCCTGAAGCAGGGGCCACTCTCCTTAGAAGGCAGGAAGGATCATAAAGAGCATTTTGTGCTTTTTTTCCTTTTATGATAACAAACATGCCAATTTTCTGGGATGGATCGTGCCTCTTCTCTGGGAACTGCTGCCAGCTCAAACTTTTGCCAGGGAATCCCAGGGGCATCTCTAGCCACCACTCGAGGCTGGTCTGTCATCCCCAGGCCCAGGTCTCTGTGTGCTTCCTGAGACCCCTCCTTTGCCCCGTGCTTGTTCTCACCAGCCCCCAAGCAGCGGGTGCTGCCTGGGTTTGTGTCTTACAGAGATGTTGGTTGCCAGTTTGTGTAGTTTTTGCTCATTCTCTACTTGCCTGCAGCCCTTGGCCCCTCTAAGAATCAGGCTGGGGTCCTGGGAGCTTGGGATGACACAGCCTGAAAACTAGGCATTGTGCAGAGTCACTCCTTTAACAGACCTGGACCTGCATACGCTCTCCCTGGGAGGGGCCACATCCTCAGCAGGTTTCTTGGTGCCCCATGCATGTAGATGAGGGCAGGCCCTTCCTCTTACTCCAAGCATGCGCCAACATGCCTAAGATTGCCCTGCATACCCAGCTTAGGCCAGCCTGGGCCCCACTGCATGTGTGGACGCTCAGCTATAGTAACAACAATCATCGTGGCTGATGCACATATAGCACATTCCACGTGACAGCCAGGGTTCAAGTGCGGCATCATCTTAACTCATTTCATCCTCACATCATCCCTGTGTGGTAGATGCTGCTGTTAACCTGTTTTACAGTTGAGAAAACTGAGGTATGAAGTGCTTGAGTAAGCTGCGCAAGGTTACCAGCAAGCAAGTGGCAAAACTGTGATTCAGACGTGGGCCCTTTGCCTGCAGAGCCCGCCCCATGACCAGGCATGCATGCTGCCTCTCGGGCCTTGTCCTACAAGGGTAAGGAGACACAAGTACAGAGCAGTGCGTGTTCACTTCTAATAGAGCGCATCCTCCACGGCTCCGCAGAGTTCACACCATGCTTCAGTTACCAAAGGCACCAGCTCCCTCTTTGTCTTGCAGGAAAGCTTTCAACGCCTTGCAAAAATCTGGAATCTACAAGGGCTTCAGGAGGCACGAGTTTGCACCTGCGTTTCTAGGCTCTCCCTCTTTTGCCTCCCGCAGTTCACGGCCTCTCTCTTTGGCCCCGTTGACTGACCTCCTCTGCTGGCAGGCCAGCCTGGGTGCACCTCCCACAGCAGGCAGGTGACGCCAGGGGTACCAGGACTGTCAAGGAGAAGAATGACCCCTCCTCTGGCTGATTCCTTAAATGTCCTCTTTAGGCTGTTTGTTCATCTACTTGAGATAGGAGACGGTGATAATAAAAATCATACATCTTCGCTGGAAAAAATGTCAAACTACACAGAAGCTTAGACAGGAAATAATTAAAGCTCCTTCTCAGCCCTCCTTCTCTTCCTCCAATTCCAGGCTCAGAAGTAACCAGAATGACCTGCCTCGGCCTCAGAGTTGTGTTTAGTTATAGAAGTTGAATTGCCTTGGGTTGTTTACCTGCCGTGTGAATGGATCCTCTTCCACTCCCCCCACTCCCCCCAACCCGCACGTCCTGAGATGAGGAATTGAAGGGAGTGGGGAAGAGGTCCTGGGGTCTACGTGCCTGGTCAGGACAAGGTGGTGTTAGATTGTTAGGGGCAGGGGTGCTGGTAGAACAGGGAGGGAAGAGCTGCGCTGACGAAATGTGCAAACTTCACACTTTTACTAAGGTCTGGGCCTAAAGAGAGAGAGAAGAGCCTGCCAGCAGTCCAGGTATGGTCAACGCTGGAAGGAAATGCAGATGGTCCACGGGGGCAAAACTCTGGCCGAGAAATACACATGGAGCCCCAGGACACAGCCTTCTCCACGTCTCCTCTCTCCTTGAGTTCCCACAACAGGTAAGAAGACATTCAAAATGTCTTTCTCTCCTTCTCTCCTCTCTCTCTCTCTCTCTCCTCTCTCCCTCCCTTTTCGTTTCTTCTTTTCTCTTCTCTTCTCTTTTTTGTCTCTCTCCCTCTCTAATACTGGTGAATTCCCAATCTGAAAACCAGATCGTGATTCAACCTGTAAGTGATTCTGTTTTGGAGCTCTCTGCCTTCCCACTTTCACGGGTTAATGATCCTGGCTGAGGCAGCACAACAGAGCAGTGCAAAGAACACCCGGCTCGTTCCCTCCCTATGAGCCCACCGAGAGAAGAACCACGTGTAATAATCCCCCTTCCCTTCCACTCCCCCAAACCAACAAAAAAAACAACCGTGTCATTTTCTCCTCTCCTGCTTCTGAGCCACCAGCACCTCCCTGGATGCTCCTTATTGGGACCATAGCTAATCAGACTGTGGGGCTGTTTGTCTGCAGGTGAGTCAAGCAGGCTCCCCTGCCAGACCAGGTGAATGAGAGGCAGGGTCGACTCTCTCTGAACACCCTGTCCCCAAGCCTCAGCCCCTCGTCAACATGCTGGTCACCCCAGGTACTGCTCTGGCTCTCAGATTCCAGCATCACCTCACTGACTTTTGTCCAGAACAGGAGACAGGGCAGCAGGCGCTTCCCAGCTGTCCCCAACTCTCTCCACGTCCCCCTTGTGCCAGTCCAGTCCGTCACCTCAGACCATGTGGCCCTCAGTCCCCGGCTGCTCCCAGCAAAGCTAATTAGGCCACATGTGCACAAACACCCCCACACGAACACATGCACCCAGACCCCCGTGAACGTGCACGGCGCTACAAATTAACAACCCGAGCTTGTCTTTTTCATTCTGTTTTTATTATGATGCTCCTCAATGATGTTTTTAAATGAATTTTGAATAGTCCCCGTAATTTGGTTTGTTCTACGTTGCAATGCAAGTGTGGGGGCCCCACAGGAGTTGCTGCGAGGAATACAATATTATGTGAGCATGGCTTCTGCTTGCCTTTCTGCTTCCTCATAATTAAGCTTTATTGAGTTGTAAAATGAATAACAATTAAAAAAAACCTGTTTATTGATCCAGGTGCGACAGGCAGACATCTAAGAAAACTTTCTCCAATTCCTGACCTCACCCGGTGGCTCCAGACTCGTGTCTGCTTCTTGCCCTTTGGTTTCACTTATGAGCAGTGGGTCCCCTTCAGCTGCAGGTGGAGCTTTCTTTGCAAAGCTGCTGGTGTCCGCACTGGGAAGGTAACGCTAACTGGGGCTTATCAAGGGCAGAAGTACAGCTAAGATTCCAGGGAGTCCCTACTTAACCTCTTTGTGATGCCTAAGTTCTGTTACTTGGGAAGTCTAGGACTTTGGCGAAGACATTATGCTCTGTCAACATACAACTACCCTCAGAAAGGAATCGCACCTTAGAGCCTCATTAAATTGTACAGCCTAACAGGATTTGGGTGATCAGATTCTATCAGGGCGCGTCCAGTTGGAAGGTCTCTGTGGCAGTGAAACTTTGATAAAACATGGAACAGTGATGCTAAAAGGCTGGCTTAAGAGCACAGGGTACCATCCGGTGAAGAGCAATCTGGAGGCAGCTAGGTGGGCGCTGACTCCAGGTGGTCTGGGCAGTAGAGGGGAACGAGCGGAGTAGACCCACTGAGAGGCCGCTAAGGGAAGTGAGAAGGGCCCAAGGTACACCTCACTCTGCTCTGTCTTCTTTCTTGTCAGAGATTCCAAGAAAGCTAACCAGCTTGAATAGTTGGGGAATCTAGATGGAGTTTTCGGTTACCCTGGGGCTAGACACAAGTTGTCCTAATTCTCAGGTCAGAACTAGGTTTCCAGACTCGACCCAACTCAACAACCACCTTTAGGGTGATCAGCTGCAGAGTGTAGGGCATTCCACCAGTGAAACTGTGTGGAAGAAAGAGCCCTGATGTACAGGGGTAGGAAGCACCACACAGACCCTGCACACGTGCACTGTTAGGGAAGGATATGGATCTGCATAGAGTCGAGGGCTCAACCTACTATACTATCATATCACAGTGTATTCTGGACACAGGTCCTAGCCAGAAAGTGAAGGTGCGTTCTATTCCATATGACTCTGGACAGGTTCCATCCTGAGACCTGGGGTCTGAACACAACTGGGGTCCTAAGGATCACCTTCCAAAGGAAAGACTGCTGAGACCAAGGGCTCTGCACCAGGTTCTGTTCACATGTGCCCTTGGGAGCTTTGAGAGGCTCTCTCCAGATGATGATACTTTCAGGCAAACACTCTGGGGCCCCTAGATACTGAAAAGACAAGGCTCCTGGCAGAGGAGCTGGAGACTGGAGGAGGAAGTCGCAGCTAGTGCTAAGCACGGTTGATATATGTACACACGTGTCTCAGTCAATTCAGGCTGGTGTAACAGAATGTCATGGACTGAGTGGCTTAAACAACAGAAGTTTATTTCCCACAGTTCTGGAGGCTGGAAGTTGAAGATCAGTGTCCCAGCACGGTTGGGTTCTGGTGAGAACCCACTTCCTGATTTGTGGATGGCCATCTTCTTGTTGTGTCCTCACATGGTGGAGAGAAAAAGCTCTGTTCTTTTCATTTCTTTATAAAGCCATAATCCCAGCATGGAGGCTTCCCCTCATGACCTAATCTAACCCTAATTATCTCCCAAAGGCCCCACCTCCAAGTGCCATCATGCTAGGGGTTAGGGTTTCAACCTATGAATTTTGGAAGATACAAACATTCTGTCCATAGAAATACCCATTGTCAGTCCATGAACACGTGCCCCAATTCTCTGCCCTGTCACTTTTCATCGCCAAGACAAGTCATGGCAGCGGGGGTCAGGGGGGAGGTGAGGACGAGGACGGGACAGGATTGCTCCTTTCCCTCCCCCTGCAATTCTTTCAGGGTGGCCCTTTGTGCCTTGTGTGCCCTCCAAGGCTGTCGCCAGAGTTCATTTTGCCCTTGGTGGCAATGTCAGGGAGTGCGAGGAGGCTCATGTGGTGTGATCAGCTTAGAGATTCTAACATCTGTCCCCTCCCCAGGATGGCCCTGGGTCCCACCTTCTGTGAACCACCTAGGGTTTCCCTTGTTATGTAAGGTCTGACTGTGTTACTACATTTCCATTTTGCTCTTTGGTTGGTTGGTTGGCTGGTCTGCATGTCTCAAAGCAGATGTGAGTTTTTTAGTCAAGGTCTTAGATGTTTCTCCTGGATTTTACCAATGGCCTATCACTCATTCAAAACTATTATAAATCTACCCTTGGCAGTTTATACAATGTCCTCACAGGGAGGCAGAAACTGAGGCAAATTACAGTCCCCAAGAGAACAAATGATGGGAAAAGAGGCCTGGACACCTATCCTAATGCATGCGGCCTTCACAAGGCCAGCAACTCCACTGTTTATCTGTGAGGGGAAGAACTTTGGAGAAGGTTCTAGAAGTCCAAATGGTCTCCAGTTATGACATCCCTCTCCATTGCGGCCTCACAGCCCAAGGAACACCCCCAGGACTTATGAGTCAGTTTCATAGCAAGGACTTTATAACTAGGCCAAAGAGATGGCCCCTTCAGAAACCAATGGCCCATGCATAGTACAGACAAAGGAAACAAAGATTAAGCTTAAGCAACTCTAGAATTTGCTGACTTTTCCCAGCCCTGTAAGGAGTTAGCTTGCTCCTTCCACCTTCTGAACAGACAGCATATTTTTGTATGTATACTCCATCTGGTAATAATAACTACCAGTTATTGGGCACTTACTATGAGGTGAGCCCTCTGTTAACACTTAATTTATCCTCTTTCAGGCCTCACAACAACCCTATAAGCAAGGCCCATAGGTCCATCGTTGACCCCAGTTCATAGAGGAGGAAACTGAGGCTTAGAGAGGTTGCTAAGAACTTGCCAAAGGTCACCCTGCTAATACTGAGATTTGAGTCAGTCTGACTCCAGACCTGACTATTTGCTATCATGGTGCCTTTCTTGTGGATGTAGTTGTCTCCCCAGGGACAGTAACTGCCTCTTCAAGTCATCCTCCTCTGTTGGCTGAGCCCCCTGCTCAGCTAAGTGGTCATGCCAAGAACCAAGGAAGTTACCACCAACACATAGTCCTGCAATGATGATATCTTTGACTACAGGCCTCTGGACTCACATCGCAGTATTATCTTGGCACAAAAGCCCATGCAGAATTCAAGGGGGCTCATCCCTGAATATATGGAACAAAACTAAAGTGCTGGACTTCTAGTTTCCGGGTCTACATGTGAGGAGCTTGGAAGTCACCACTCTGTCCTAATAAGTAAAAAGCTAAACAAATTGAAAAATCAGGAACAATTCTTCTTGGATCCATAACAGAGGGCAGAACCTAGGGCAAAGTGCTGCCCCCAAGATTAGAGATACGGACAGGCGAATACAGGGAGTTGTAGCTCTCTGGAGCAAAGACTCACGAGTGGAAACCACCATGAGAACCAGTGCCGGGGTATGGAAACCTGAGCTGGAACTGATGAATTGTTGGGAGTTCAGTGTGGACAAGTCTGAGAGCTAAAAACTCGAGGTAGACCCACTCATAGCAGAGTCCTCACAATTTTGTAAGATTTATCTCCAAGAAGACATAACAGTGCTTAATGTGTATATGCCTAACAAGAGTGTCAACTACATGAGACAAAAACTGATAGAACTGCAAGGAGAAATAGATGAATATGCCATCATAGTTGAAGACTTCAACACCCCTCTATCAGAAATGGACAAATCCCGTAGGAAGAAAATCAGTAAAGACATAGATAAACTCAACAACACTATCAATCAACTAGATATAATTGAGATTTATAGACTACTTCATCCAACAAAGGCAGAATATACATTCTTCCAAATTCACATGAAACTTTCACCAAGATAGACCACATTATGGACCATAAAGCATACCTCAACAAATTTAACAGAATAGAAATCATGCAATGTTGCTTTTAGACCACAATGAAATTAAACTTGAAGTCGAAAAAAGAAAGATAACGGGAAAATCCCCAAATATGTGGAAGTTAAGTAACACATGTGCCAAAGGATAAATAGCAAGAAAAATTAGAAAATATTTTGAACTAAATGTAAATAAGATATAACTTAGCAAACTTTGTGGAATACAACAAAGGAAGTGCTTAGAGAGAAATTTATAGCACTGAGTATATCTATTAAGAAAGTAGAAAGATCTACAATCAATAATCTAAGTTTCCACCTTAGGAAACTAGAATAAGAAGAGCAAATTAAATCCAAAGTAAACAGAAGAAAAGAAATAATAAGAGTTAGAACAGAAATCAATGAAATTGAAAACAGGAAATCAATAGAGAAAATCAACTTAACCACAAGCTGGCTTTTTTTAAAAAAGATCAATAAAATTGATGAGTCTCTAGCCAGGCTAACTAAGAAAAAAAGAGAGAGGATACAAATTACTAATATCAGAAATGAAAGAAGGGCCATCACTACAGATCCCATGGACATTAAAAGGATAATAAAGGAATTCTGTGGACAACTTTATGCTCACAAATTTCATAACCCAGATAAAATGAACCAATTTCTTGAAAGACACAATCTGCCAAAACTCACACAAGAAGACACAGACAGTCTGGGGGCCAGCCCTGGTTGCATAGCAGTTAGTTCACACATTCCACTTTGGTGGCCCAGGGTTCACTGGTTCAGATCCCAGGCTCGGACCTAGCACTGCTTGGCAAGCCATGCTGTGGCAGACGTCCCACATATAAAGTAGAGGAAGATGGACACAGTTGTTAGCTCAGGGCCAGTCTTCCTCAGCAAAAAGAGGAGGATTGGTGGCAGATGTTAACTCAGGGCTAATCTTCCTCCAAAAAAAAAAAAAAAGAAGAAGAAGAAGAAGAAGAAGAAATAGACAATCTGAATAGGCCTATATCTATAGAGAAACTGAATCAATAATTTGTAACCTTCCAAAACAGAAAGCACCAGGCCCAGATGGGTTCACTGGTGAATTCTACCAAACATTTAAGAAAGAAATTGTAGCAATTCTCTACACTCTCTTTCAGAGAATAGAAGCAGAAGGAATACTTTCTAATTCTTTCTACGAGGCCAGCACTACTCTAATACCAAAATCAGACAAAGATGTTACAAGAAAAGAAAACTACAGACCAGGATCTCTCATGAACACAGATGCAAAAATCCTCAACAAAATACTAACAAATCAAATCCAACAATGTACGTAATTATACACCACAATCAAGTGGGATTTATTCCAGGTATGCAAGGCTGTTTAACATTCAAAAATCAACTAATATAATCAATCACATCAATAGGCTAAATAGAAAAATCACATTATTATATGAACAGATGCAGAAAATGCATTTGAAAAAAATCTAACATCCATTCATGATAAAAAACTCTCAGTAAACTAGGAACAGAAGAGAATGTCCTCAACTTGATAAAGAAGAACTATAAAAAACCTATAGTTAACATCATACTTGATAGTGAGAAACTCAAAGCTTTCTCACTAAGATCAACTATAAGGCAAGGATGTCCCCTGTCACCACTGCTTTTCAACATTGTACTGGAGGTCTTAGCCAATGCAATAAGACAAGACAAGGAAATAAAAGGTATACAGATTGGGAAGGGAAAAAACTGTCTTTGTTTTCAGATGACACAATCATCTGTGTAGAAAATCTGAAAGAACTGACAAAAATAACTAATAAGCAATTATAGCAAAGTTGCAGAATACAAGATTAATATGCAAGAGTTAATTGCTTTCCTATATACCAGCAATGAACAAGTGGAATTTCAAATTAAAAACACAGTACCATTTATATTAGCATTCCCCCAAAAAATAAATACTTAGGTATAAATCTAACAAAATATGTACAAGATCTTATGAGGAAAACTACAAAAGACTGATAAATGAAATTGAAGTACTAAATAATTGGAGAGATATTCCAAGTTCATGGATAGGAAGACTAAATATTGTCAAGATGTCAGTTCTGCCCAACTTGATCTATAGATTCAATGCAATGTCAACCAAAATCCCAGCAAGTTATTTTGCATGTATGAACAAACTGACTCTAAACCTTATATAGATAGGCAAAAGACCCCGAATAGCCAACACAATATTAAGGCAGAGGAACAAATTTGGAGGACTGATGCTACCTGACTTCAAGACTGTCTACAAAGCTACAATAACTAAGACAGTGTGGTATTGGTGAAAGAATAGATAAATGGATCAATGGAACAAAATAGAGATCAGAAACAGACCCACATAAATGTAATCAACTGATCTTTGGCAAAGGAGAAAAGGCAATACAATGGAGCAAATACAGTCTTTTCAACAAATGGTGCTGGAACAACTGGACATCTACAAGATAAGAAAATGAATCTAAACACAGACCTTACACCTTTCATGAAATTTAACTCAAAATGAAGACATGGATAAATTCTTAGACTCTTACAACCTCCCAATGCTGAATCAAGAAGAAATAGAGAATCTGAAAAGACAAATCACAAGAGATTGAAACAGTGATTTTAAAAAATCCCAAAAAATAAAAGCCCAGGACCAGACAGCTTCCCTGAAGCATTCTACCAAACTTTCCAGGAGGATTTAATACCTCCTTCTCAAGCTATTCCAAAAAATTAGGAAAGACGGAATGCTTCCTAACACCTTCTGTGAGGCCAACATCACTCTGATACCAAAGCCTGACAAGGACAACACAAAAAAGGAAAATTGCAGGCCAATATCGCTGATGAACATAGATGCAAAAATCCTCCACAAAATATTGGCAACCTGAATACAGCAATGCATCAAAAAGATCATACATCATCATTAAGTGGGACATATACCAGGGACACAGGGATGGTTGAACGTCCACAAACCAATCAATGTGATACACCAGATTAACAGAATGAGGAATAAAAACCACATGATCATCTCAATAGATGGAGAGAAAGCATTTGACAAGATCCAACAGCCATTTATGATAAAAACTCTTAACAAAATGGGGATAGAAGGAAATTACTTCAACATAGTAAAGGCCATATATGAGACACCCACAGCCAACATCATACTCACTGGGCAAAAACTGAACACCATCCCTCTGAGAACAGGAACAAGACAAGGGTGCCCACTACTGGGTGCCCACAACCTGAGAGTGGTGACTGTTATTCAACATAGTGCTGAAGGTTTGGGCCAGAGCAATTAGGCAAGAGAAAGGAATAAAAGGAATCCAAATAGGAAATGAAGAAGTGAACTCTTGCTGTTTGTAGGCGACATGATCTTGTATATAGAAAACCCTGTAGAATCCATCAGAAAACTATTAGAAATAGTCAACACTAGAGTAAAGTTGCAGGGTACAAAGTCAACTTACAAAAATCAGTTGCATTTCTATACTCTAATAATGAACTTACAGAAAGAGAACTCAAGAACAAATCTCCATTTACAATCACAATAAAAGGAATAAAATGTCTAGGAATAAATTTAACCAAGGAGGTGAAGGACTTATACAATGAAAACTGTAAGACATTATTGAAAGAAATAGATGCTGACATAAAGAGATGGAAAGAGATACCATGCACATGGATTGGAAGAATAAACATAGTTAAAATGTCCATACTATCCAAAGCAATCTACTGGTATAATGCAATCCCAATCAGAATCCCAATGACATTCTTCATGGAAATAGAACAAAGAATCCTAAAATTCACATGGGGCAACCAAACACCCTGAATTGCTAAGACAATCCTGAGAAAAAAGAACAAAGCTGGAGGCATTACAATCCCTGACTTCAAAATGTACTACAAAGCCATAGTGATCAAAACAGCATGGTACTGGTACAAAAACAGGCACACAGATCAATGGAACAGAATTGAAAGCCCAGAAATAAAACTGCACATCTACAGACAGCTAATCTTTGACAAAGATGCCAAGAAATACAATGGAGAAAAGAAATTCTCTTCAATAAATGGTGTTGGGAAAACTGGACAGCCACATGCAAAAGAATGAAAGTAGACCATTATCTCACACCACACACGAAAATATACTCAAGATGGATCAAAGACTTGAAGATAAGTCCTGGAACCATAAAACTTTTGGAAGAAAATATAGGTAGTACACTCTTTGACATCAAACTTAAAAGAATCTTTTTGAATACCGTGTCTTCTCAGACAAGGGAAACAAAAGAAAAAATAAACAAGTGGGACTTCCTCAGACTGAAGAGCTTCTGCAAGGCAAAATAAACTAGGATCAAAACAAAAACACAAGCCACCAATTGGAAGAAGACATTTGCAAGTCATATATCTGACAAGGGGTTAATCTCCAGAATATATAAAGAACTCACACAACTGAACAACAAATAAACCAACAGCCTGATCAAAAGATGGGCAGAGGACATGTTCAGATATTTTTCCAAAGAAGATACACAGATGGCCAATAAGCACATGAAAAGATGTTCAACATCACTAATCATCAGGGAAATGCAAATCAAAACTACACAAAGATACCACCTTATGCCTGTTAAAATGGCTATAATCACTAAGACTAAAAACAAAAAATGTTGGAGAGGGTTTGGAGAAGAGGGAACCCTCACACTCTGCTGGTGGGAATGCAACCTGGTGCAGCCACTATAGAAAACAGTGTGGAGATTCCTCAAAAAACTAAAAATAGAAATACCATATGACCCAGCTATCCCACTATTTGGTATCTATCCAAACAATTTGAAACCAACAATCCAAAGTGACCTGTGTACCCCTATGTTCACTGTAGCACTATTCACGATAGCCAAGACATGGAAGCAATCCAAGTGCCCCTCAACCAACGATTGGATAAAGAAGATGTGGTATATATACACAATGGAATACTACTCAGCCATAAAAAAGACAAAATCATCCTATTTGCAACAACATGGATGGACCTGGAGGGTTTTATGTTATGTGAAATAAGCCAGGCTGAGAAAGACAAACACCATATTACTTCACTCACATGTGGAAGATAAAAAAACACGCCGACAAAGAGAAGAGTTCAGTGGTTACCAGGGGAAGGGGGATGGGGGGGCGGGCACAGGGGGTGAAGGGGAGCACTTATATGGTGACAGACAAGAAATAAAGTACAGCTGAAATTTCATAATGATCTAAACTACTATGAACTCAATTTAAAAAATTAACTCAAAATGGATTATAGACCTAAATGTAAAATGCAAAACTATAAAACTCCTAGAGGATAACACAGGAGAAAATCTAGATGACCTTGGGTATGGCAACCACTTTTTAGATACAACACCGAAGTCATGATCCATGAAAGAAAAACTTGATAAGCTGGACTTCACTGAAATTAAAAATTTCTGCTCTGTGAAAGGCAATGTCAAGAGAAGGAGAAGACCAGCCACAGACCAGGAGAAAATATTTGCAAAAGGCACATCTGGTAAAGGACTGTTATCTGAAATATACGAAGATCTCTTAAAACTCAACAATAGGAAAGCAACCTGATTGAGAAAATGAGCCAAAGACCTTAAGAGACACCACACCAAAGAAGATATAGAGATGGCAAAAAAGAAGGCATACTTAAAAGACACTCTGGGCCAGCCCTGAAGCCGGGTGGTTAAGTTTGCACACTCTGTTTGGGCGGCCCAGGGTTTCTCTGGTTCAGATCCCGGGCGCAGACGTGGCACCACTCATCAGGCCATGCTGAGGCGGCGTCCCACATAGCACAACCAGAGGCACTCACAACTAGAATATACAACTAGGTACCAGGGGGCTTTGGGGAGAAAAAGAAGACAAACAAAAGAAGAAGAAGATTGGCAACAGATGTTAGCTCAGGTGCCAATCTAAAAAGAAAAAAGATGTTCCACATCATATGTCATTAGGGAAATGCAAATTAAAACAACAGTAAGATACCACTACATGCCAATTAGAATGGCCAAATTCTGGAACATTGACAACACCAAATGCTGGCATGGATGTGGAGCAACAGGAACTCTCATTCTTTGCTGATGGGAATGCAAAATGGTACATCCACCTTAGAAGACAGTTTGGCAGTTTCTTACAAAACTAAACGTACTCTTACCATGTGATCTAGCAACCACACTCCTTGGCATTTATCCAAAGGAGATGAAAACTTGTGACCACACAAAAACATACGCCCAGATGTTTATAGCAGCTTATGCATAATTGCCAAAGCTTGGAAGCAACCAAGCTTGGAAGCAATTGGATAAATAAACTGGTACACCCAGACAAATGGGATTTTATTCAACACTAAAAAGAAATGAGCTATTAAACCGTCAAAAGACATGGAGGAACCTTAAACGTGTATTACTAAGTGAAAGAAGCCAGTCTGAAAAGGCTGCATACTGTATGATTCCAACTATATGACATTCTGGAAAAGGTAAAATTATGGAGACAGAAGACCAGTGGTTGCCAGGGGTTTGGCGAGGATGAAGGGATGAATAGGTGGAGCACAGAGGATTTTTAGGGCAGTGGAAATACTCTGTATGATATTCCAATGATGGATACCTTTCATTATATATTTGTCCAAACCCATAAAATATACAACACCAAAAGTGAACTCTAAGGTAAACTGTGGACTTTGGGTGATTAAGATGTATCAATGTAGGTTCCTCAATTCTAACAAATGGACCACTCTGGTGGGGGATGTTGATAATGAAGGAGGCTATGCATATGTGGGAGCAGGAGATGTACTGGAAATCTCTCTACCTTCCACTCAATTTTGTTACTAACCTAAAACTACTAAAAAATAGTCTTAAAAAAAAAAAAAACTAGCGGCCACCCCGTGGCCGAGTGGTTAAGTTCACGCACTCCACTTTGGCAGCCCAGGGTTTTGCCGGTTCGGATCCTGGGTGCAGACATGGCACCGCTCATCAGGCCGTGTTGGGGCAGCGTCCCACATAGCACAACCAGAAGGACCTACAACTAGAATATACGACTATGTACTGGGGGGCCTCGGGGAGAAGAAGAAATAAAAGAAGATTGGCAACAGATGTTAGCTCAGGGCAAATCTTTAAAAAAACTAATTTGCTGCAAGCAGCCACCCACAATGCAGCAGTAATGTAAGAAGAGAGATATTACAGAGAGAGAATAAAGATGGTGTGTACCCATAGACAAGGGTGTGTATATCTACACACAGGTGTACACTTTCACACCTTGTATTCCACGTGGCACATAGCAAAGTACTTCACACTGGGGAGTACTGCAGATGTTTGAAGACTGGTATCTATCTTACATTTTGCATGATTTTAAGGTGTGTTTGCTTGCATGTGCAGTGTATATGTATGTGCATATATGTGTACCAATTGGGTGCACACATAAAGTTTATGGGTGTGCAAACTTGTGTTGATTTTATGAACTATTTTTGCAACCCATATGCATGTATTAAGGCATGCATGTCGTGCATGCATATATACATGCCTGTTTTGTATGTATCCATGTGCATGCGTGTATGAATAATGATGTTGTGGCTAGTAGTGTGAGAGGACCACAGATGGGTGAACCTCTGATTGACTGGCAGGGCATGAAGACTTGCACTTCCAGGCGGGTTCACTGCTGGGAAGTGGGGCCTGCAGACATCGAGCACTGAAGTAAACACCCCAAGGGCACTGCCCTAGGGAGGGGGCTGACGTCAAGGCCATAGGGGTCCATAACCATGGAGGTCTGGGGCAGCTGGGTTCTGGCCAAGGCAGCTCCCCAGAGAAGCAGAGCTCCACAGCATCAGGCACAGGCTGATCCGGGGTGGGGGCAGCAGGGAAAGTCAATACACCAATAGGCTTGAGGGTGTGAAGTCCCTGGAGGCCCCTTTCTCCTCACTCTCCAGATTTGCCCCCTGGGAGCTCGGAGGAGGCAGACGTGGATTTATGTGAGATGTCTCTGTGAGGAATGGCCTGGATGGTGTTTCTGAAGCCAGCAATGTAACATTCAGCTCATTCTGGTCATGAGGAAACTGAGGCCTCGGAAGGGCTTGTCTGAAGTCATGCCAGGAATCAGCTTAGCCTGGCACATAGTTTTCAGTGAATGATTATTGATGAGTCAGTGAGTGAAGAAATGAATGGCAAGATGAAAGGGAGGGAGGGACGAGAAAGGATTAATTGAGTGGATAATAGGGGCCGACTTGAACTTTGGTCTACTCCTTATTCCAAAGAGGGGAATGAAGAGAAGGCTAGTGGAGATGAATTCATAAAAATGGGGAACTTGATCTTTCTATTTTCTGAGGGAGGAGAGGAGATATTGAAAGAGAGTATGCATGAAGTGCTGTGTTTTCATACATGATTCTTTTGAGGTGTGTTCAAGTATATAAAGGGGAGTTTTATGTGGACCTGTATTTAGGTATATGAATGGTACTCCAGATAAAAAAACATTTGTTGAAGGCAAAGACCTTCTAAGATAACAAGAGCAATTTAACATAACCACAAACAATCACGATTTATTCATTCATTCTACAAACCTAATCCACATTGAGGTGGGAGCTATGGTGGATGTCACAATAGATGAGACCCACATTATACCCTGAAGGACCCCACAGAGCTAAGGCATGTTCGCCAACATTAGAACCAAGGGAGAGATTGCAGTGAGCCAGGAGAGATATCTAGGTAAAGTGCAAGAGGAGTTAGAAAAAGCCAAGCGGTGATATTCTGCATGTGGGTGTGCAGGCGCATGTGTGCTTCTGGGTGAAGGGCTTCCGTGGTCGAGCGTTGGGTTTTTGACACATACATATACTGTCTTTGGTGTATATTACATGAGGAGACTTGCTGCGATTTCCTGCCCCTCTCCATCATTCCAGAGCATGTTATTAGACGGTCATAGGCGGGGTGACTATAAAATTTATTGTACAAATTGGGACACTTGAAAGTGAAAGAGGGCATTATTAACAACTAGGCTGGGCAACTGGCATAACCTGGGACTGTCCAGTGCACACTGGGGCTTGTGGTTACCCCAGTGATAGAGGTCAGCCATGGGCTGTCCTGGAGGCCCCAGCAGTGCAGTGCGGACATCCCAGCTCACCTCATTGGGGGAGGTTGACTCCCATGCCACTCCCCCTTCCACAAGATGGGCCCAGCCATATCCCACTCAGCAGTAAAGCTG
The DNA here is from genome assembly GCF_041296235.1 of Equus asinus. Taxonomy (NCBI): domain Eukaryota; kingdom Metazoa; phylum Chordata; class Mammalia; order Perissodactyla; family Equidae; genus Equus; species Equus asinus. The sequence goes on from NC_091796.1 coordinate 27,846,524, forward strand.
ACTCTGGAGGGCAGGGGCAAGTGCTCTGGGAGGGCAAAGTGGGAGAAAAGGCTCCTGGGGCCTCCAATATCTTGCTTTCCCAAAGCCAGGCTCGGCACTCAGGGCCCCCGGTGGTCCGCAAGCCTGCTGCTCAGCCTGGATCTTAGCACTTACTCCATCCACTTTAGCACCACTGTTTTCCCCGGTGCCAGCTCAGGCAGGCAGCTCTAATGGATTACTTGCATTATCTCCCTCATCACTGCTTAAATATTTATCAGACCATTATGTATTTAGTGGCCAGGAGGGAGGAGTGGAAGGGGCAGAAGGCAGAACTGCTTTGGCCAGATGCAAGGGTTAATTACAGATCGGATAAATCCCCCTGATTTTAAAGTGAAATAAATAAACATGGTTGGGAGATTAAAAGGGGACCGTTACTTACATGTAAGGAAGTCCAGAACAGCCTAATCCAGGTTTTAGTGTCTTCCAGCCCCTCATTTTATTATCTCGCTGTTCTCTTCCCCTACCTGCAAACCTGTGGGCTGCCTGAGCCTTAAACCAGCTTCTAATTAAAAACCGTACTTCCGTTTTTATTCCTCAAGCAACCAGTGTGTGGGAAAATTCACGCTCTCCTGCAGCCGAAGTCAACATCCGCCTCGTAAAAGAAGTTGTGAAGGTAACTCCAGGGCTGGCACTGTGAAATATTGTTCATTATAACGAAGCAGCTGAGATAATGCTGTTTTCTAATTTCCCTTTCTCAGTCAGAAATTAAATAAAAAGTCATGTCTAAATTACAATACTGGATTGAGATCAGACGAGGGCCCCATGCCGAGAGCTCATGATCTATTCTTCTCTCATTTTACAGCCATTAAAAAAGATTATCGTCGTTGTTTTCCCCTCCTTTTTCTTTGAGGCCATTTACATTTGTTCTGAACTCTCACTGTGTTTTATTCGAATCTCTTAAAAGTGCCAGCACACGTAATAAGTCAATCACAAACTTAAATTAAGAAAAAACCAAAACAGGCACCCAGGCGAGCCAGGCCTCTGAACTCCAGGCTCAGCTCCCTGGAGCGTCCCTAACTTGGCTGTTAACCGTGACTTTCCTGGCCCTGCAGGGTTGCCCACTGTCCAGTTGGCAAAGTCCTCTCCAGGGAGAGTCAGAATGAGAAGGGCTCACTCCATATAAAAAAATAGCCTGCATTGCTATAGCCCACCCTTTTAGTGGAAATGCCCCTTGGACAAAATGAAAATGCTAGACTGGCTGATAAAGGGTATTTAAAAATGCTAATGAGCCAGTAATATCATATTTAATCGAGCATCTATTTGACTACTCAACAAGAGGAGAAGAGTAACATTGGTGCATTTTGTCAGTAGTAATACAAGCATTCTGTCTTCTGAGTTTTTGGTATTCCCAGAATGTTGCACCAAAAAGTGGTGCCAAAAAGTAATTTTTGTTGGAATTTATTAAACAGCATCATTATGAATCAGGTTTACTGTGTGCAAGTTGCTTCCTGTCAATCACTCAGATGATAGAAATTGAGCACCTGCTATGTGCAAAGCACTGTGCAGGAATGAACAGGAGATGACCTCTTCTAGAGTCCTTGGCTCAGGGCCCCTTAGACACTAGCTGCACTTGGGTGCTCACTCTCCAGCCAAGACAAGAGCATATTTGCAGAGCAAATTACTGTCCGTTCAGGGCTGCCTAAGGGCAGACTCTAGAAATTCGAGGGAGATGGGTCTCTGTGGAACACATTAGTTAGATGGGACTTGGCAGAGCAGAAGGGCTTGAGCTGGGCTTTGCAGGCCCAGTAAGATTTAACAATGAGGATAGAAGATGAGAAAACTTTCCAGGAAGGAGCAAAGTAGGAGCAAAGTATGAGCAAAGTCCTGGGCGGGGTGGATGCACAGGGCATGTAAGGATGCAGCAAGCAGGGACAGACAGAGTGCCTGGAGATGGTCTCCTGTGGCCATAAGCAGCCTGTCTGCAACTCCTCAGAGGGCCACATAAGGCAGGTGGGATCTGAAAGCATACACTGTGGTTCCCACAGACAATGAGCATGACAAGTGGCATCTGATCTGTGCTGCTCTTCAGAGCGGCAATGAGAATGACCAAGGAGATACTCCACAGCTGGACACCTACTCCAGCAGCCAGCTGTGAGCCCCACTGGCCACCATCATAGAGCTACAAAGGCTGATGAGTTGCTGGAGCAGTTCAAAAAGGAAGGGACAACATTTGCAGCCCCAAAATGATGCAGTCAGAGGAGAAAAGGGCAGAGAGAGGGTGGGTGGGGTTTAATGGCAGGCATAGTGGCAATAGCCCTGGACCGAACTCATGTATGTCATATACTTTCACCTGTTTGCAGTGGTTATACCCTTCAAATGTCATTCAAGCGAGCTGCAGAGTAAATGTTCCAACAGCACATCCACATTCTGCAAACGAGAGTGCAATCATTCTTCTGAATCCTTGACGTGAACAAGTTCAATTGGACTTGAAACCCATCTGCATCATCACAAAAACTTTCAACACCACATTTGTCAATGAAAGAAAAGGAAGCCTGTTAAATTCTTCAAATATAATTTCAACTGCTGTGAATCTTTAATGGCTATAAAAATGGCTTTAAATTTTTTATCATCCACTTGTGCAAGGTTTCTTATCAAGAGTGACTACCACAAATTTGTAGAGATCATCATTAAAAGAGTCTCGATCAGGCATGGTGTGTAGCTGTTTCAAACATAAACCCTGACATGAAACAGTTCCATTCACGGAAAGAAGCAAACTCACATTTCTCATTAAAACTAGGAAAATATTTTATCCTAATTCAATATATATTATCTTTCCTAATGTACTGTATTTTATTCTTCATTTTGTATAATATAAGGAAAATGGAATGGCTTTTCTTCCCAAGCCCCATATAGAACCCCAAGTCCCCTGCAGTTTACTATGATGTGCAGTACAAATAGTCTCGTTTTCATGTGTGTCATGACTTTAAAAGTTTGGAAATGCCTGCCTTAAGGTATCTTGCTTGATCTTCATGGACCCTGGTTTTATATGAGTCTGACAGGCAGCCAGCTGTCCCTTTGCCATTGTGTGCAGATCAGTGTGGCCATAAGGATTCCCCAGACCCAACAGAAGGGTCTGCAGGAGCCAAAGATGGCAACTTATGACCCTGAGAAGGCTCCCCTTGGAGTTGTTCCACTGATCCCCTCCTCTTGTGGGTGCTGCCCAGGACTGTCTCCCCTGGTAGCAAGCTGTTGTATAGTGAAGGGGGTAGGAGTTGGGGGGGAGACGGGGGGGGGTGCAGCGCCCAAACAGCAAAGACATACTCACTGGCTTCCCGATCCAACTCCGCTCTTCAGCTCTTCTAGGCTCTCTCTCCACCTCTTGATTTTAAATAACTTCCTGAACTATAAATGCAAAGAGTTCCAAATGAAAACTGATTGATAGCCTTGTATAATTATATAATAAAAACACACCGATGTGCGTATACATTATGTGTGGGCTCGTATGTCTCTATGCATCTGTATCTATTCCAGAGGGAGGAATATGCAATAACGTCTTCTGAAACAAATTGTCAAGGTGTCAATAAGGAATCTCATAATGAATGTGTGGGTGTGATCTGGGGTAATTTCGTTGCAATTATGTTGCTCAGGCTGATTTCCCAAGACAGGTCTTAAAGGCATGAGTCCCATTCCCAAGCGGAAAGCCGGGTGTTTTGCTTCCTATGGTGTCTTCAAAGCATCACATTTCAGGCCAAAATGCCTTCCCTCGAACAGGCCAGATGGATGTGAGGAAATCAGGTAACTAGGCAGAGCATCAGGTGCTTCAGTCCACAGCTACAAACTTTAAAAACCCGGGGGAATTTTCTGTGTCTGACCACCAACATTAGCAACTGATCATGGCTAAGAAATAACAGCAGTGCTGCCCCACCAAAGAAGCTAGAAGTCCCAACAATAAGTGCTAACTATATCGAACACTGTCCAAGATGCTAGGGGATGAGGAAGAGCAAAGATGGGGACTGGGGAGGCATATGCTGGAGGGGAAAGGGGACTATATGTGGCCTGTGCCCCACAGGAATTCACAGCCTATCTGAAGGGATAGATGTGTGAACAGATACTGATGATTCAATGTGCAACGGAATGTAATAGTGGTCTAAATCATAGGAACCTGGGGTGGGGTGAGCATATAAGAAAGACTTGGTAGAACAAGTGTCATTTAAGCTGGGCCTTGAAAGTAGAATAAAAAGCACGATCAGTATCTAAGAGACTGTTCTTGCATCGTACCGTGCTTCATGCTGAGCACAAAGTAGGCCCTCTCTCAACAAAATTTTGTTGAATGAAGTATGGGCTGCATTCAGGAATCTTCTCAGCAGGGACAAAAGTCCCCAGTCGCCCATTCCTGAGACCAGGCTACGGAACTTGCTGTCAGGAAAGCCGCTGGTGGTCCAGGAAATTGTGTAAATGCTGGGCCCCAGCCACAGGGCTCTGACTGGGCCATCCACTGCAGCCACATCCAAAGAGCTCCAGGAGACAGACTAGAAGAGGGACAGAAAGAGGGGAGGGGTGAATGCTGAGGGGGCTTCCATGGGAAATGAGGCAAGGGCAGAAATCATTTTCTCTGCTTTCCCGACAAGATCTAAATCTAGACTAGTCAGCTCACACCAGGAACCTGTGAGTTTTTGCTGATGGCTCCTTGCCCCTCATCCCTGCAATGCCCCTCGTTACCCTCCCTCCTCCCATACACTCTCATCTCTGAGTCCTATCAAGTTGGCCTTTGTAACGTCTCTTGAGTCTCCGGATCATTGCAATCGTGTCCTGACTGGCCTCTCGCCCCTCCTACCCATCTACCTCCCTGCTACCAGCCTGATTTTTTGAAAATACTTGAAACTCTCCTCCCCCAAACCTTTTAATGTCCCCTCTTGGCCTCCCAGATAAAGCTCAAATTCCTAGGCATTTCCAACAAGACATTTATGCCCTCATACCTCCTTGCCTTTCCAGCTCTAGCCCTTCCTTGAACCTCCAAATCCCACAGTCATGCTGAACTCTTTATCGTTCCTCCAGTGTTTCACGCTTCCTCACAATTCCAGACTTTTAAACATGCTGTTGTCTCTCTGTCTCTGAAATGTCCCCTTCTCCTGTCCCTATTATGAGGTTAACTTATAGACAAATTTAAAAACCCTACTCAGGCTCTCCCTCTGAGATTCACTGTCTGGGTTAAATACCACTGCTCTGTGCTTCAGAGCAGTTTGTGTGTGTTCATCTCTGGAAGAAACAATTAATTGTCTTTTGTTAGTTCTTCATGCCCCTGAGCTCTGAGTAACTTGGTGGTAGTGACCATGTCTGTTACCTGTGTAAACCTGGCACCCAACACCTAGCACCGTTTCTGGCACGTGATGTGCTCAATCAGCATTGGGAGGGATGGATTATTTGGGTGGATGGATGGATGGATGGATGGATGGATGGAGGGAAGGATGGATGGATGGATATGTAGATGGACGGATATATGGATGGGTGGATGGGTATTTGGATGGATAGATAGATGGATGGGTTGACAGTGCTTAAGTAAGCTAGGGAATAATAAAATGAGGTTCATGCTTCCCATCTATACCCCACTAACTATGTCAGTCTCTAAGACAGTGTATCAGATGTCCCAAAGACCCCCAGGAGAGGTTAGCATAAAAATGCTGGAAGCTGCAGTATTGCATGGGAAACAGGGGTGTGCACAGCAGAAGCTTAAATTAAAGCAAATATCCTGGGTATAGGTCTTCCAGAGAGAGCAGAATGTCCCCTACTAGCAGAAGGGAAGCTGGTCACCATATTCCAGCAGGCATCAAACCCACTGTCAAGGCTTTTTTAAGGGAAAGAAAGTCAGGGATTTTTTTAGGATTTCCTTAGGAATTGTCAAATCTGGCAAATGGGAAGAAATTGTATAAATTCCATGTCTCTTTCTGGAGCTGACTTCCGGACACTGAATACGTGAGAATCAGCCAGGTAATTCACCAACATACTACGATATGCATCCTTATATATAATCTATGTGTGCAGCTCCGATTACATTCTTAGGATAAAACTCTAGAAGCATAATTACAGATTTCAGAAGTATAGACATTTTTAAGACTTTAAATAAAAATTGCCAACTTCGTCTCCAGGAAAGCCACACCAAGTACAGTCCCACCTGCATCATATAAGTAGCTATTTCACTACGCTCTTACTAACACTATAGAATCTATTTTTAAATCTTTCCCAATTTGATAAGCAAAAATTGAAATCACATTGTTTTAACTTGCATCTCTTTGATAACTAGTGAAGTTGACCTTTTTCATAAGTATGGGCCATTTTGTGAATTTCCTGTTAATTTTCTTTGCCTGCTTCCCTGTTGGGTTTCTTGTCCTGTATTATGATTTACAAAGGTTTATTTTAATATATTAACATCATTAATCCTTGACTGTATGTTGCAAAGACTGTTTCCATCTCTTCAGAAATGTGTTTCCCTCCACCCCAAGATTAGAAGTGAATTAATAAAACTTCATTTAAAACTTAGTTCACAGTCCCATGCGAGGTGTTCCTGGGTATGCAGGGATGTGTAAGGCATGTCACCCGTCCTCAAGAAACTTGCAGTCTAGTTTATTTAGTGAGGACAATTAGTCATAAATATATCCAGGATGAACTAAGAACAGTACAAGACTTTAGGAAGGGCGAGGACCTGTGCTGGACCTTGAGCACTGGGTCAGTTCTCGAGGGACAGAAAGAGTAGGGAGGACTGGGTATGCCAGGCAGGGAGAAGGATGTGAGCAAAGGCACGGAGGTTGGAAAGTCCAAGATGGGTCAGAGGAAACCTAAGAGTCAGGTGCGAGGGGAGCAGAGATCTGTGTGGGGGAGTGGTGGGAGGTCAGGTCAGCCGGAGAAAGTCTGAAATGCCCAGGCTTTCCTATGATGTTGCCTCACAGAGGCTGTGTCCCTCTCCTGGCTAGGCCAAGCAAGAGCCTTTGTCTCTGAGCCATTCAGATGTGTGTGCGTGCTGTGTATGCTCCACTCTTTTATGATGGCTGTTGTTTGTCGGAATTGATTAGCCTTTCTGTGTGGGAGCCATCTGCCGTCTGTCAGGCTTCTTGTCTCACCAGCATGTTGATTTCAATAAATTATCATGGCAGTTGGAGTCGGCTCGGTTGTTTGATGCTGTGGGTCCCACACATCCAAATCAGGACTGGATTGAAAGCCATTTAATGCTGCTCCCCCACTGCCTTCTCTCTTGGTCAACAGCATCTAAAGTGAACCATTATCTTGGGCTGCCCAAAGCATTCTGCACCATCTCCTTTCTTCTGGCCACAGGATTGAGCAGTGGATCTTGGCCTGGCACCACAATGCCCCATTTTCCTGGATACAGAGATTGTCTAGGGTGAGCCCATGACTCAGGCAGGCCTGTTGGTGAGAGGAAGTGTCTTTCCACTGGGGTTGCAAAGGGAGGGTGCATATTTGGAGCTATTTGGAGCTATCAGTGGCCATCTTTGCTGGCATGTGGAAAGAGCTGAGCAGAGACAGGCGAAGATGAGACACAGAAAATGTCCTAGAGGTACTGAGCCCTTGGTTCATTCCTGCATCTCTTCCTTCAATGCTAGGAGCTATACCAATTTCTTCCCAGCTACAGATGTCTTTACATTTCTTTTTGCTTAAGCTAATCTGAGTTCAGTTTCTGTCACCCATAATACAAGGATTCCTGAATATACAGCATCGCTATCAATCTAGGTGTCCAAACCAGGTAAATGGCAGTCATCCTCAAATCTTTTCTTTCACCCCCAAATCAAATCAATCACCAAATCCTCTTGATTCTACCTCTAAAATGTCTTTTCAGATTCTCCTTTCTAATTTTCTCTCATCTGGATAGTACAACAGCTTCATAACTGGTGTCCCTGGGATCTTGTCCCCTCCAAATCTATCTTCCACAATGCTACCAATTTGGCCTTTCTAGAACCCAACTTTGCTTCAAAAACTTCAGAAGACAGCCATTGTCCATGAGACAAATCCAAACCTCTAAACACAGGATACAAGCCTGTCTCCACCTGGCCCACCCTACCTCTTCAGTGCCAACTCTTAATGTTCCCCACCTACCAGCTCTTCCACACCTCCAAGCCTCTGCATATGTTCTTCCCCCTGGAAGGCCTTCCCAAACGTATTCATCTGGTTTCTGCTCTGGCCTTCCATGATTCAGCTCACATTGCACTTCTTCTGCAGAATATTCACAGCTCTACCCTTGACAAACCTGAGCATAGCCTTCCTCTGGGACTTCACGGCACTTCAGTGTTTGGGTTAATGACAGGGAAATGACATGGCACAGCAGTTAAGAGCATGGACTCTGAGTCAGCAGACCTCAGTCTGAGTTCTGGCTCTCACCTTTACTATCTGTGAAACTTGAACAAGGTACCTAATCCTGAAGCTTGCTTTTCTCAATGGCAAAAGGGGGAATAAGCAAGGGTAGCTATAAAGATTAAGTGAGAAAACTATCCTTAGGTAGAACATAGCAGATACTCAGTAAATGACAGCTGTAATCATTGTATCATAACCTTATATGATCAGCATATGAATCTATTTACCCCCTTCATCTGTCCCCTCACCCTGACCCCCATCATGAGCTCCTTGGGGCAGGGAATAGGTGCTGCATCCTATTCTTCTCTGTATCCATGACACCTAGAGCTCTGTCTGACACAGACTAGATGTGTGATGAATATTCCTTTAACAACTCTATTCCTCTCTTTTCACACACTATTTTACTGGGGGGGGGCAGGGGAGGAGGACTCTGCTATGACTCTCCCATTACTACTGGACTCTACATGGCTCAAAACTGATTAATGATAGGGTCTCCATAGGAAATAATTCAGAAATGACAATCCTGCAACTAGAATATACAACTACAAACTGGGGAGGGGGGTGGGCCTTTGGAGGGAAGAAGAAGAAGAGGAAGAAGAAAAAAAGATTGGCAACAGATGTTAGCTGAGGTGTCAATCTTTAAAAAAAAAAAATGCAGTGACAATCAGTGGATCAACCAGGCTTATAGGAGATACAAATATTAGTTCCCTAATCTAGCAAATACAATTGGTTATCTATCCAAGATCCCTTTCCCCATTCTTCTTTGCTAATTAAACTCTGATTTTGATCAGTTCCAACTCTCAAGGAAGGTGATCCTACCCTCAGTTCATAAATAGGTCTTAAAAAATTTAAGCTAATCATGATAATGCCATTCCCCTTGCTGGAGCTTGGTTTGAGGATGGGCATATGACCCAGTGTGTGCCAACGAGGGGGAAGTCCTCTGTGGAGCTTTTGGGAAAGCTTTCCTCCTTCTTAAGAGACACAAGGAACAGACAGTCCCTTTTCTTCTACCCTGCATTGTTCGATCTGCAAAAGATGCCTTGAATAGTGGTAGTATCATCTGGTAACTATGAAGGAAGCCTGCGAGGGCGGCAAGTCAGAAAAAATGGAAAGAACCTGGGTCGTTAGTGGCATTGTCAAGCCATAGAATTAGCCAGCTCTGGAGCAGCCCTATCTCAGAACTTCTTACCTGATGAGTTAAATTTATCTCATGGTCTAATCAGTTAAATCAGAGTTTCCATTATTTGGAGCCAAAAATATCCTATCAAATTCACCTATCTTTACAGCTGTCTCCCAACATGTCCCTCCTTATGCCCTTCTTGAGGTCACACAATACTCTCACTTCTTCATGCCCTTTTTTACATATGCTGCTCTCTCTTCTTGAAGTACATAATCCATCTTTCACTCCTTACTCTGACTAACTTTTACTTACCTTCTGAAGCTTGATTCACTCTTCCTGAGGGTTAGCCATCTGAACACAAACATGACTCCTCTTGAAAGCATTTCATCGTTTCTCTATGGACAACCTAGGTAAACTCCCCTTATGCTCTTCTTCTGAAGCCCATTGGCATCATATGCATACTTAAGTCACATTTAATTATAACCACTGATCTTGTTGTTCTCTCCAACTACAAGGAGAGTCCCTTGAGGGTAAGGACTACATCTTATTCTCCAGTGTCCCTTGAACCTAGCACAGTGCCTGGACTGGAACATAATAATCACTCAATAAATGGTGAACAGATGGATAGACGCATGGATGATGCATTGTCTCTACCACTGATAGGCTTACAAACTTGGCAAGGAAACCAGAATAATATGAACAAACTATAGAATGACAAGGAATGATGTCACATTGTGTGATGCACAATTAAAGAAATGTATATTAACAAAACTTTAAGTTATCATTATACAATATTAAATTTAACCAAAATAAATGAAATATAAAATCCAATTGGGTGGACTGTGGGGAAATAGCATGCCTATGTACTGTCAGTAGCACTGTAAATTGGTTCAATCTGTCTGGAAAGCAATAGAGCAATATGTAACAAAAGCTGTAAAACCATTCATACCCTTTGACATAGTAATTTCACTTTAGGGAATATACACTGAGGAAACAACCCAAACCAGAAAAAAAAAAAGAGCAATTTATATGAAGACATTTATAGCAACAGTACTATCACGTGCCACGTCGTTTTGGTTCAACGACAGACCACACATACGACGGTGGTCCCATAAGAGTATAATGGAGCTGAAAAATTCCTGTCAGCTAGTGACGTCATAGCTGTCGTAATAGCTGTCCAATGGGTTTGTGTTTTAAGCTAAGTGTTATTACAAAAAAGTTAAAAAGTTAAAAAAATTGTTTATAAAGTAAAAAAGTTACAGTAAGCTAAGTTAACTTATCATTGAAGAAAGAAAATATATTTTTATAAATTTAGTGTGGCCCACGTGTATGGTGTTTATGAAGTCTACAGTAGTGTATAGTAATGTCCTGGGCCTTCACATTCACTCACTGAGTCACCCAGAGCAACTGCCTGTCCTACCAGCTCCATTCATGGTAAGTGCCCTATACAGGTGTGCCATTTTTTGCTTTTATACCTTTTCTATATTTAGATACACAAATATTGACCATTGTGTGACAATTGCCTACCGTACTTAGTACAGTAACATGCTGTCCAGGTTTGTAGCCTAGGAGCAATAGGCTAGACCGTGTAGCTTAGGTGTGTAGTAGGCTAGACCGTCAAGGTTTGTGTAAGTATACTCTATGATGTTTGCACAATGACAAAGTTGCCTAACAATGCATTTCTCAGAATGTATCCCTGTCACTAAGTGACACATGGATGGATTATGTACCTAGAATTGAGAAAAGGCAGTAACCTAAACTCCAGTGGGACAACAGAGCTAAGCAGATTATGGCATTTTACATAGGAGTGAAAAACTGGCAATGTCCACACACATAAACGCATATATAAAATTATGATAAATGAAAAAACATAAAATAGTAATAATATACTGGTTTAAATTACATACAATTTTATTTAAAAATATATGCCCAGGGGTCTGCCCCATGGTTGATGGTTGGGTTTGCACACTCCGCTTTGGCAGCCTGGGATTCATGGTTCGGATCCTGGGTGCAGACCTACACATCACTCATTAAGCCATGCTGTGAAGGTGTCCCACATGCAAAGTGGAGGAGGATTGGCATGGATGTTGGCTTGGGGACAATTTTGCTCAAGCAAAGGGAGGAGGATTGGCCACAGATGTTAGCTCAGGGTCAATTTTCCTCAACAAAAAGATAAATAAAAATATATGCCCATATATTGCAGAAGATATTAAAGAGAAATAAAAAATTATTTATTGATTGTTGAGTGCCTGTATTTTCATGAAATTCAATACCCATCCTCTGGCATTCATGTGTCTTAGCCAGGTATCTACGGTACCTACATCTCTTGCTCTCTGAGGCCTATCAGCATGATGTTGTCAATATATTGAATCAACATGATGTAGGATGAAGAGATGATTAAACATCTCTTTGGACTAAACTGTGTCATGGAGATGGAGAGGGGGAGTAATAAAGTGTACGGTAATCCTTGCCAGGTGAAAGCAAACTGTGTCTTCTTATTGGAACTGAGTTTTTACAAAGCACTAGCCATATAAATAGCCGTAGAGTGTCAGGGGCTGGGCTATTTTCTCCAGTAAGGCAGCCATATCTGGAATAACTATAATTTGAGGCCCACTTCATCACATTTGTAATAATCTACTGCCATTCTCCAAGACAGATCCTCTTTCTGCACCAGACAAATAAGTGATTTAAATGGGATTGTGATAGGAACCACCACACTTGCACGTTTGAGTCTTTGCTGGGTCTGATGACTTCCCTCAGGGAGAGGGGACTGCTTCAGTCTACTACTTTGTCTTCCATTTGGCACTTTCTAACAAAGAAATCCTTAAGGGAATTAAGGTAATAATTCTGCCTGGTACTGAATAGATCTACTCTAACTATGCAGTCAGGAACTGAGAAAATAACTTGACATGGACTTCGGGGTCCACTAGGCTAACTACTATGCCAAAAATTCCACTTATTATCTAAGTCCCATGAGATCCCCCACTGACTGTTGGTCCACAGTGGTATGCTGGATCCCCAGGAATTAGCTCAGGGCCATTAGAAGATCTGAAAGGATAGATGTCTCCTTTCCCACCAAGCTGCCGTTACCTTGGTAAAAGGCTCCAGATCTCTTTGAAGACAGCTAGTAGTAGGATTTGCAATACACACTTGCAAGGTAATTGCAGGGTCCTTCCTCAAAGGTATCTGGGCTCTGGATCTCTGGCTCAAATTTAGGAATTGGGTGAAGAGCAATGGTTCTCTATACTTGCTAACTCAAACGAGGGTTCTGTTCTCTAGGTCTAGTGTTTGTTTGTTTGTTTGCTTGCTTGTTTTGCTTACATAGACCAAGTAGTTTCTTAGAAGACTGTCTATATATTTCAGTGCAAAATACTTCATGATCAATCAGCCATCCCAAAGGCAGCTGTGGGTCCAGGCTGCTCTGATTACTATACAAGCCTGCTGCCTATTATGAAATCATGCAGCATTGGACACAATTAGCAGCTCACCCAATAGCCACTCTCCACTTTTTCCCTGCTGACGGAAACAAAATTCGTTGCAGTGCAGGAATGTGCCCCCTTAAAGTTCTCATGTTCCCAAATTCTCTTGCAGTTAGTTCGCAGGTATGTGACTTAGATTCTGACAAATCAGACAGGCGTGTGTGTGAAAATTAGATTCAGAAGTGAGAAAAATGAAGCCAAGGCTAAATGTAGTGGATCTGATTCCTGGCAAGCACATGGTGGAGACAGCTAGCTCCACAATGGTGAGAGTGCAGAGTGTCTGGGGTCCAGTCCTAAGCATTACCAGCGCTCAGGAGCAGTGGTGTCTCACCAAAGCCACTCCGCAGCCCCATTCTCTGCTCTTTAGTCACCCACTGTCCAATGCATCCTGTGTGGTACCTAAATGTCCTTTTATAAAATCCTTTTCTTGCTTAAGCCAGCCAGCATGGATTCTGTTGCAATTAAGAACATTAAATAATACATGTACTACCTTGCCTCTGGAGGTTGCTAAAGTGTCACTCCTTGGTCTCTTCCCCTGGGGATCCTAGTATCACCAACGAATCCAGGGATCCCATTTCAGCGACAGTAGTCTCAGCATAAAGAGTTGCCATGGCTCTCTTCAAAGATGTTGGCACTCCCCATTGTGGTATTTCTCAGTGCCTTGGTAAAGGAAGCATCCTTTAGTCCCTCTTAAAAGAATCTAGTTAATTGATGGGTGAGCAGGTTGTATATGATAAATCCATGTCAACCTTATCTACCTAATTTTTTGATTCTTTACATTATATCAATTTTTTTGGCATCTTATTTTCATTCCTTAGGCTATTACTGAGGACAAGTTTCAGTAATCCATCTAAGAAAATCATTAGAAATCCCAAATACTTGAGCCAGCATGTTGAATCAAACATCTTGAATAAGTACACCCATATGCATAAATTCAGCCTAATCTAAAATTATGTTCCCGGGGAGTGGAAAGCCACTTTAGATCCTGGGTCACCAAAATGAATGACACTTGTCTCCTACAACCACCAATATTGGTTCTCAAAGTGTTTTCCAAGAAGCGCTAGGAGGTTCTCAGAGCTCCTGTAGAAGAAAGAATACAAGGCTCTGGGCACCACACTCCACTTCAAAACTTACTCCAAGTTCAACCTACAGGCTTCCAGGTAAGCTTTCATTTGAGGAAGGTCTAAAGCTTAAAAAAAAAAAAAAAGCTTGTACACTACTGAAATGGATCGTCTTTGAAGTCCACCTGCAGATTTCATGGTTTTTCTAATTACCATGAGCTGGTTTAATGTTCTTTATTGGAGTCCTAAAGGAAATCTCCAGAAATGGTTGCCTGTTGTAAGGTTGTTTTCCCCCAAATCCACTGAGCTTGTCAGGAAGCCACATCTTTGCCTTCCGAGAGCACACCATGGCATAAACTTCTCTTGGCAAAAGGCACAAGCAAACCCCCAATATTAGGTAAACTGGGTGGAAGAGCTCCTCCAAGGCCATACCAGGACCCGCACTGCACACTCCATGGTCCCTGGGTAATGGGCATGAGACCACCTAAAAAAAAAGAAGAATGAATCTGTGGAGGGTCAGTAGTATGAAAGAACGCCCACCACATGCTCAGTCCTGCACTAGACGCAATGAACACAACAGAAGAGAAGATAGTGTCTCTGCATTCATTCATTCCTTTAACTAGCCCATATTTACTGAGTACCTATGGTGTAAAGGCACAATGCTGGTGAATACAACCCCATCCCTCAAAGCACTCACCATCCTAGATAGAAGGGCCTGGTAGAACAAAACTCTTCCATATGTAACAATTAGAGAACACCAAAAAGTATAATAATGTGGGTGTCTACAGATTATAAATGCCACTCACATTCAAAGGAAAAGAAAATGAGTGAGGGCTGAAATAGAAAGTTTTATAAGAAGAATGGAGTTTAGATTACAAGAGGAGAAAGATGAGGGTTTTCCAAGCAAGAGTATATACAACCACACACTGCATGTATATAAGTGCCCTCTTCTGCATGTGTTCTTTATCTTGTCTTCCTCAGCACGGCCTGGTCAGCTCAGGCGACTAAAGTGCTAATGAGTCCAAGGACTCTTCCAGCTCCAGCTATAACCCTCAGAAAACTGTTATTGCACCTGGAAGCCAGTTAGTTTCATATGGAGAGAGGAACCCTCTGATCCCTGTGACTCCAGTCCTGAGCAGCTATTAATAAATGTGTGCAGGCCCTCAGACCAGGAAGTGTTGAGAGAGTGTAGACATCCCACACAAACCCCAACCCAACCCTTTGAGCTGTAGTAACGCTGAGTCAGTAGCATCTTTTCCAGTCACAGA